>NC_092486.1:2341258-2941258 GCF_047495875.1 Pithys albifrons albifrons
TTTGCAAAATCCTGTTGGCTCTAAACAGAATTCCCCAAATTCCCTCTCTGGCACAGCAAATATTGTAGTTTTTGTTGGTTACATTCAGCAGGAGGGGGTTTGAATGAAGTGGCACTTTCTGGTGTGGATGTGGAACATTCAGTGCTTGGGCATTCAGGGGAATTTTCTGCTTTTGAGGTGCCCAATTCAGTTTTCCTTGGCATTGCTGTGTCACATTGCCACGGATTTGGGTGGCACTTGTGGCACAGAATCTCTGAGTGCTGGAGCTGAGCCCTGCAGGTCAGGGGGTTGTGCCTGATGTTGGTTTGGGTGCAGGGTTGGTCCCTCCATGTCCAGTGCTCGTGGGTTGGGTGCTGCCACTCCATGTGGGAGTTCCTCCTGCTGGGACCATCCACACAAAGAGCAGGAGCTGCTCAAGGAGAGAATTCATTTCCAAAGGGCCAAATCTATGAAAGGGGAGAAAAGGGGAGATGCTGCTTGGAGGAATGACCTGCCCCATTGATTGATTGGCTTGGAAGGGACCTTAAAGCCCATCCAGCCCCATGGCAGAGACACCTCCCACCACCCCAGGGTGCTCCAAGCTGCTCTTGGGCACTCCCAGGGATGGAGCAGCCACAGCTTCTCTGGGAATCCCATCCCAGCCTCTCCCCACCACTCTGGGTTGCTCCAACCTGGCCTTGGGCACTTCCAGGGATCCAGGAGCAGCCACAGCTTCTCTGGGAATCCCATCCCAGCCTCTCCCCACCACCCCAGGGTGCTCCAACCTGGCCTTGGGCACTCCCAGGGATCCAGGAGCAGCCACAGCTTCTCTGGGAATCCCATCCCAGCCCCTCCCCACCACCTCAGGGTGCTCCAACCTGGCCTTGGACACTCCCAGGGATCCAAAAGCAGCCACAGCATCTCTGGGAAACCCATCCCAGCCTCTCCCCACCACTCCGGGTTGCTCCAACCTGGCCTTGGGCACTCCCAGGGATCCAGAAGCAGCCACAGCTTCTCTGGGAACCCCATCCCAGCCTCTCCCCACCACCCCAGGGTGCTCCAACCTGGCCTTGGACACTCCCAGGGATCCAGAAGCAGGCACAGCTTCTCTGGGAATCCCATCCCAGCCTCTCCCCACCACCCCAGGGTGCTCCAACCTGGCCTTGGACACTCCCAGGGATCCAGAAGCAACCACAGCTTCTCTGGGAATCCCATCCCAGCCTCTCCCCACCACCCCAGGGTGCTCCAAGTTGGCCTTGGACACTCCCAGGGATGGAGCAGCCATAGCTTCTCTGGGAATCCCATCCCAGCCTCTCCCCACCACCCCAGGGTGCTCCAACCTGGCCTTGGACACTCCCAGGGATTCAGAAGCAGCCACAGCACCTCTGGGAATCCCATCCCAGCCTCTCCCCACCACCCCAGGGTGCTCCAACCTGGCCTTGGGCACTCCCAGGGATCCAGGAGCAGCCACAGCTTCTCTGGGAATCCCATCCCAGCCTCTCCCCACCACTCTGGGTTGCTCCAACCTGGCCTTGGGCACTTCCAGGGATCCAGAAGCAGCCACAGCTTCTCTGGGAATCCCATCCCAGCCTCTCCCCACCACCCCAGGGTGCTCCAACCTGGCCTTGGGCACTCCCAGGGATCCAGGAGCAGCCACAGCTTCTCTGGGAATCCCATCCCAGCCTCTCCCCACCACCCCAGGGTGCTCCAACCTGGCCTTGGGCACTCCCAGGGATCCAGAAGCAGCCACAGCTTCTCTGGGAATCCCATCCCAGCCTCTCCCCACCCTCCCAGCCAGGAATTCCTCATATCTCACCTCACTGCACCCTGAGAACCCAATCCTGAGATTTTCCTGTCCCTGCACTGCTTTATCTGCTGTTATCTTTAGTTTCAATTTCCTTTTCTTCCCATGTGCAGTAAATTTAGATCCAATTAATGCCTAACAAGGAATTAAATAGCAAAATTCTTGTCTCCTGCTCATTCATCCTCATGGCTGCAACAACTGCAATAAAAATTCATGTAAGGAAGGAGTGGTTTGGTGTGAATAAACCTGAGGCAGGGTATGGCCCCAAGACTCCTGGTTTGGAAACGTGCTGGTCCTGCTCCTCATTGGTGCAATAGTAGAGAGAAAAAGCATTAAAGACCTGAATGTAAGTGAAGTAATGCAAGACAAGATCTGTCAGCACAGGCTTTAATGTTGCTTAACAAAATATGTTACAGTAAATCTTTATAGACTGTATAAGTACGTCGAGTTCCAACAAAGTAAACCAAAGTAAACATTTCTCTTATGGGAAATTAAATTCCATGTGGTTAGTGCAGAGCCACGATTAATTCAGAGGCAATGAGAATATAGTGAAGTTATTGACTGTGTCTGAGAAACAATTTCATGTCAGGAAAAACAGGAGGGGGAAAAAAAAAAAGGAAAAGTTTAAGCATCGAGATAGTGGGAGGGGAAAACCAGAAGTGGAGTTTCTGATGTTTAATTATAAATGAAAGCATTGATGCTGTAGGTATTAAAGGGGCATCAATTATTGATAATGAGCTCGCTGCAGGACCAGTGAGGAGCCCTCACTGCCCTGAGCACACAGAGAGAAGGGGTGGGGGGTGTTTGCCCCCTCTGTGCTTCCCTCCCCAACATCACCAGCAAAGGAGCTCTCCGAGGCTCTTGGACAGCAGCCCCAACTTGAAATGATTTTTAATATTCTACATATGGTTTCATGGGTTTCAGGCTCCTCTCTGGGACTGAACAAGGCTGTGGTATTATGATGAATAGTGGATCAGGTCCAGGAACACCCACTTGCTTCCCTCCATATCAAACATGTGGTGCTCCCATTAAATCTGGGGCTGTCCCAGGGGATTTGGGCTGTCCTATCTAATCCAGGCCGATGTTGTTCCCCCGACCCGGATTGAGTAGGATGCATTGTTCCCATACATTCTTCTTTTAATTAAATGCAGTAGATATGTCATGTCAATGAAATACTCCAGGTCTGTTTTTACATCTGTAGCCATTTTCTCCTCCTGTACTTCCATTTGCCTTCTTGGACAGGAATTCTCCAGCAAAACCAGCCTTGGATGAGCTGATTGGAGGCTGCCAGAACAGTTCAAATTAAAAAAAAAATCTTAATGTTGCTTTTTATTATTTTTTTACCTATGTAAAACCAGCCTTTAATGTCATAGAGACACTCTGGGAAGTTTCAGAACCCCCAGAAAATTCAGCCTCCAAATTACCTGCCTGCCCTTGTTTGTTGTGCTGAGGGGATGAGTTTGCAGCAATCCCAGAGAGCTTTTTCCTCCTCGTTCCTGCTGGAATCCCTGCAGGGATTGGCAGGACAAGACCCTGGTTTGGAGATTTGCTGGAATCATTTGGTGACTGATCCAGTTGCTACAAACCTGCACCGTTATTACAACCAGAAATCCTCTCTGAGTACCTGCCAAGCAGATTATGCAGCTCTGAAAAGTGATTTCCTTTTAAAACTGCCGTGTTCAATTATTATTTTTAAAATGCTGGATTACAGCTCTGAATCCTCTGGAGGTTACACTGGAGCCTTATTATAAGGGGAGCTACAAGTAAACATTATTAATTATAAAAAAAAAAATTGCTTAAATTAGGTTTTTTTCACACCTGCTTCTTTCTTAATTAGCTGGTAGTCCACATATCTCAGTCAGTTGAACTCTTTAGTATTTATTCAAGCATACTTGACATTAACATACTGTTTGATGTTTGATATCCTGAGTTTTTAATTTAACCACATGACAACAAATGGTATTTATGAAATATCAGTGAGCTGGAAAAAGATCCTGTGTTGCAGTTGTGCTCTGGAGTGAGCTGAAAGCTGGTTCCTTTTGGAGCTTTAAGAAGGGCTTAAAATGCACAGGGGGAATGTGATTTGTGCTGGATTTTATCCCAGGCAACATTTCCAGGCTGCCAAGGGGGGCAGAGCTACCAAGAGAGCAGCAGAACTTGCTGCAGGATCTGGGAGGGGGCAAGAAACACCAAAAATACTTTTCAAGTGATGGCACAACTTGGAGGTTTCTTACAAAATGGAATTTGTCCTGAGTCATCACCGAGATATGTGACATCTCTTTGTCTGGGTTTGTGGACGTTGTGACAGTTGGTGCTTGGGTTGCACCTTCCCCAAAATTTCCAGGAATTTGGGTTCTACTCAGAGTTATTCCCCTCAAAGTTGATAAATCTTGTCTTGGCAGCAGCTCTGGGAGCACCATCAGCACCACCATCAGTACAAACCAGGCCCTGCCAGAGAGAGGACTCTCATTGCCAACAGAATGAGCCCAGACACCACCTGGGCACTTGGGAGAACCTTCCAGTGCCCTCATTGGAGCACATTCATAGAATCAGAGAATCAGTTGGGTTGGAAGAGACCTCTGAGATCATCAGAGGTGCCCTGGGCACTTGGTGCCCTGGGCTGGTGATCACAGTGGGGTTGGATCAAGACATGGTGGATTCTCTCTCAGTGCCCCATCCAGTCTCATCTTAAACACCTCCAGGGATGGAGAATCCACCCCCTCCCTGGGCAGCCCATTCCAAGGCCTGACCACCCTCTCTGCAAAGAATTCCCTCCTAAGATCCAACCCAAACCTGCCCTGGCACAGCTTAAGGCCGTGCCCTCTTGTGCCATTGCTGGTTGTGTGGGAGAAGAGCCCAAACCCCCCCTGGGTCCAACCTCCTGTCAGGGAGTTCCAGACAGTGCTGAGGTCCCCCCCGATCCTCCTCTTCTCCAGGCTGAACACCCCCAGCTCCCTCAGCCTCTCCCCACAGGGCTGGGGCTCCAGGCCCTTCTCCAGCCTCGTTGCTCTTCTCAGTTGGGTTGGAAGAGACCTCTGAGATCATCAACCCTTGATCCAACTCCAGTCCCTTTACCAGATCATGGCACTCAGTGCCACGGCCAAGCTCAGTTTCAAACCCTCCAGGGATGGGGAATCCACCCCCTCTCTGGGCAGCCCATTCCAATCCCTGAGCACTCTCTCTGCAAAGAATTTCTTTCTGCTCTCCAACTTCAATTTCCCCTGGCAGAGCTTGAGCCCATCGTGCCCCCTTGTCCTATTGCTGAGTGCCTGGGAGAAGAGACCAACCCCCAGCTGGCCACAACTTCCCTTCAGGGAGTTCCAGACAGTGCTGAGGTCACCTCTGAGCCTCCTCTTCTCCAGGCTGAACACCCCCAGCTCCCTCAGCCTCTCCTCATAGTTATGATTCCATTGCCCCCCAGATCCCTTGATTGACTGATTGATTGATTGATTGATTGGTTGATTAGTTGATTGATTGGTTGATTGATTGATTGGTTGATCATATCCCTAATTTTAAAAAGTGGTGATAAAATATTTTTGTGCTTTGAAAATTCAGTTTGACTTAGGCCAGAATTTTTTGGGATTTTTTTAAATTTTGTTTTGGGGGTTTTTTGTGTGTTTTTTTGTTGTTTGGGTTTTTTTGTTTTGTTTTGTCTTTTGTTTTTTGTGGGTTTTTTGTTATTGTTTTGTTTAGTTTAGTTTTGGTTTGGTTTTTTGTGTGGTTTTTTGGGTTTTTTTTGTGTTTTTTTTTTGGTTTTGGTTTGGTTTGGTTTTTTATGTGTTTTTTTTTGTTTTGTTTTGTTTTCTTTATTGTGTGGTTTTTTGTTTTTTTTTGTTTTTTTGTTTTGTTTTGGGGTTTTTTGTTGTTTTGTTTTGTTTTGTTTTGTGTGGTTTTTTGTTGTTTTGTTTTGTTGGTGTTTTTTGTTTGTTTTTTTTTGTTTTTGGGGTTTTTTTGTTGTTTTGGTTTGGTTTGGTTTTTTTGTGTGGTTTTTGTTGGTTTTTTTTAGTTTTTTTTGTTTGTTTGTTTTTGGGTTTTTTGTTTGTTTTTGGTTTTTTGGTTTTTTGGTCTTTTTTTTTTCCTGTTAATAGTTTGCTGGTTTGGTTTTTTTTGGTTTTGTTTTTTTTGTTTTGTTTTGTTTGTTTTTGTTTTTTTGGTCTTTTTTTTCCTGTTAATAGTTTGCTGGTTTGGGGTTTTTTTTGTTTGTTTGTTTGTTTTTAGTTTTTTGGTTTTTTTGGTCTTTTTTTTCCCTGTTAATAGTTTGCTGGTTTGGTTTTTTTTTTGTTTGTTTGTTTGTTTTTTGTTTGTTTGGTTTTGGTTTTCTGGGTTTTTTTGGTCTTTTTTTTTCCCTGTTAACAGTTTGCTGGTTGTTGTAGGAGACTTTACAGTGAGGTTGATCACCAGTAAATCACTTTATCACCAGCCCCCTGGATGTGTGAACACACTTGTGTTGCTGCACTTTGAGGGCAGGTATGAGCCCCACCTGCTTTCTGAGCCAGGAAAATATTAATAAAAAAAGGAAATAAAGAGATTTCTCTTCTTGCACCCCACGAGTGTGAATAACCCACAGGGGTGGGGCTCAGGGAGGACCAGCCCGTGCTGTGCAACAAATGAAGTGTAAAGAAATATTAAGGAGGGATTTAGAGAAAATCCCTCATGCTGGAGGAATGTTCTGCACTGAGGAGAAGATCTTCATAAAAATAAATGGGAGGCAGATGCCTGAATTTCAAGTGGCAGGATAAATTGAGTGGAGAGAAAGCTTGTTTGTGATGTTCACACTTGTTAGCAGGTCAAGAAGATGAGAGGAGATGGAGCTTTATTTAGACTTGTTAAAGCTCATTCATACAAAACCTCCCTGTCTTTGCTGGGATCTTTAATTGATGGTTGTTTGTGTCTTAATTAACGTGGGTTAAGGAGGCACTTTGCTGGTTTGGTTCCCCCTGCAAGGAAAGCTGATGGTGGTGGAGCCTCTCCCTGCTCTGGGCTGAGCTGGGCTGGCACTTGGGGCTCAAAGCACACCAAGATGGGTGAGGAATTCTGGGGTTAGGGATTTAGGAAAGGAATATTTGCTCTCCTGAGCTCCTGGTGCAAAAAGAGACAAGAACATGCTGTGACCTTGGAGAGGACATGGCAGGATTGCAGGAGATGAACAGCAGGACAATCAGTCCCTGGTGTTGCTCTGACTCCTGAGAGCCACATTGCCCTTGACAGCCTGTCTGACTGCCCAGTGCAGAGGTAGAATCAGAGAATCAGAGAATCAGTTGGGTTGGAAGAGACCTCTGAGATCATCAAGTCCAACCCTTGATCCAACCCCACTGTCATCACCAGCCCAGGGCACAGAGTGCCCTGGGCTGGTGATGACAGTAGGGTTGGATCAAGACATGGTGGATTCTCACAGTAGGGTTGGATCAAGACATGGTGGATTCTCACAGTGGGGTTGGATCAAGACGGTGGATTCTCCCACTAGGGTTGGATCAAGATGTGGTGGATTCTCACAGTAGGGTTGGATTAAGACATGGTGGATTCTCCCACTAGGGTTGGATCAAGATGTGGTGGATTCTCACAGTAGGGTTGGATTAAGACATGGTGGATTCTCCCACTAGGGTTGGATCAAGATGTGGTGGATTCTCCCACTAGGGTTGGATCAAGACGTGGTGGATTCTCACAGTAGGGTTGGATCAAGACATGGTGGATTCTCCCACTAGGGTTGGATCAAGACGTGGTGGATTCTCCCAGTAGGGTTGGATCAAGACATGGTGGATTCTCACAGTAGGGTTGGATCAAGATGTGGTGGATTCTCCTAGTGGGGTTGGATCAAGACATGGTGGATTCTCACAGTGGGGTTGGATCAAGACATGGTGGATTCTCCCAGTGGGGTTGGATCAAGACATGGTGGATTCTCCCAGTAGGGTTGGATCAAGACATGGTGGATTCTCACAGTAGGGTTGGATCAAGATGTGGTGGATTCTCCTAGTAGGGTTGGATCAAGACATGGTGGATTCTCACAGTAGGGTTGGATCAAGATGTGGTGGATTCTCACAGTAGGGTTGGATCAAGACATGGTGGATTCTCCCAGTAGGGTTGGATCAAGACATGGTGGATTCTCACAGTAGGGTTGGATCAAGACATGGTGGATTCTCCCAGTAGGGTTGGATCAAGACGTGGTGGATTCTCACTCAGTGCCCCATCCAGTCTCATCTTAAACACTTCCAGGGATGGAGAATCCACCCCCTCTCTGGGCAGCCCATTCCAAGGCCTGACCACCCTCTCTGCAAAGAATTCCCTCCCAAGATCCAACCCAAACCTGCCCTGGCACAGCTTAAGGCCGTGCCCTCTTGTGCCATTGCTGGTTGTGTGGGAGAAGAGCCCAACCCCCCCTGGGTCCAACCTCCTGTCAGGGAGTTGTGGAGAGTGTTGAGGTCCCCCCTGAGCCTCCTCTTCTCCAGGCTGAACCCCCCCAGCTCCCTCAGCCTCTCCCCACAGGGCTGGGGCTCCAGACCCTTCTCCAGCCTCGTTGCTCTTCTCTGGAATTGCTGCAGCCCCTCAATGTCCTTCCCAACCTGAGAGGCCCAAAACTGAACACAAAACTCAAGGTGTGGCCTCACCAGTGCAGAGATACCACAGGGAGCAGCTTTTCAAGTCCTTCCCCTTCTCCCCCTGCCTGCCAGGTTGTGTTATCCCTGAACAGAAGCTGAAGCTTCACCTTGTTTTCCTCATAATTACAACTTGACTCTGAAAGGTGGACTTGGTCAGACAGTTGTTGCTCTTGGGCATGTGGAAGGGCTGTGAGATGGAAATTTTCAGTCTCCAGCTCTGCCAGAAAATGTGGGAACAGCACCAGAGCTGTGGAAATGCATGTTGCTTTTCATGTTTACTATTATTACTTTGAACAGGAAGAATAAATAAATAAAAAGAGGATGTAGCCCAGCAAAATGTGCCATAAAACCTTGCAAGGAGGCAAAGTGCCTTTGGAAGGGGGAGCTGGAACATCAATCCTGGATGAGGAGGGGCAGCAGGATCTGCTGGGGCAGCAGGAGGTGCTGGGGCACCTTCCAGCTCCCCTGGCACACTCTGGGCCTGGATTTTTCCTCTGTGTCTGGCTGTGTTTTGAACATGACTGTTGTTGAGTTCTTTCCATCACAGGGAGGTCAATGAGAAGCTCAAGGTTTGTAGTGGGGTCTGGTTTTGCCAGCTGTAAAGCCATCAGAGTGAAATACAGGTGTGTGCTCAGAATTAGGTCCTTTACTACCTGAAGAGGAGAGATATTTGAATTACAGTGGTCAAGTGTCCACATTCCAGATCTGCAGTCACTGGGTTAAAGGGAAAGGCCCAAATCTAAGAAGGTGCTGAAAGCTCAGGTTGAAGTTCTCAATGAGACCAGGGGGGAAAGAGCAGAGGGACCTGATGTCACTTTTGATGAACTCCCAGGTGCAGGAGCTCCTTTGGAGAGGGGATAAAGGCCTGGGTGCTGCAGAGAGGGAGGCCAGGAACACTCACTCAGATAAATTCAAAAAGTCCTTGAGGAAAAGTGTTTATGGAGTGTTCCCTCCTGCAGGAGTGGAAGAGAACACTTAGGGAGGGGTGGAGAAGTCTGTGAGGATCCTTTGAAGTGAGAGGCCAAGAAAATGTGTGGGGATTGCTGGAATGAGCTGATCTGGAGGAAGGAGGTGTAAGGAGAAACTAGCCTAGAAAACAGAGAGAATATGGAAGAAAGGCACCAAATCCAGTGTCATTTAGGACTTGGAAAGTTCCTGCACTCTTGACAGAGGACTCCAGTTCTGCTGCAGTTCCGCTTTTGGGTTCCACCTGCATGAACCACTAAGAGGATGATTTTTCTTTAAAGGCCACAATGCTAATCCCAGTTTATTCCACATGTAGGAACAGAGCCAGATCAACAGACCTGTGTAAACAAGACACCACAGACTTTCTTCTTATTTTTTTTTAATTTCCAACTATTTTTTTAATATATATAAAGAGGCTACTTCAGATTCTGCAGAAGTAATAATAAAACCAGACCTAATGGGTCACCATATGTGGAGAGGAGATCTCTTGGGTCTTAGGATATACACTCAGAGAGTGAAGTAAAGAGAAGGAAAAAAGCAGTAATATTGGCAACTGTTGTTAGGTAGAATAAACAATAGCCAGTCATTGGCTTGGAGCAGCAGATCAAGTTCCAATAGCACTCAATAGGGAGCCTTCCTTAAAAAATTAGAAGAAGCTGGGTTGGAGCTGGTCCATGCTGGGAATGGCAGAAGAAGCAAAAACAAGAGTAAATGAATGGAAATTAAGCAGCAGGAAATGGGGATTTGGCACAAGGCTGGAATTTGAAACTGCAGAGAGGTGTCAGTGATAAAGGTTGGATAGAGTTTCTGGCCAAAAACAGAGAGAAAGAATGCAGATGTGTTCATTGAATAAAGTACAGATGTAGAGGGAGGGAGAGGGGGGGGCTGATGGGGACAGAGGAATAAAGAGAAGGGGGAAAAAAAAAAAAGAAGAAAAACCAGGGGAAATAATGCTGAAAGTCGGTGTATTCGTGTTTCATGTTCTCTTGAAACCATTTTTCTCTGTGAGTCCTTGGAGAGAGGCAGGTCTGGGCTCAGCCCGTCGTGTTCTGCAGGGAGCATGTTCTGGCCTTTCACTTCTTCTTGCCCCTCGTGGGTTTTGGCCCCACATCCTTCTGGCTCAGGCTCTGTTCCACATCTAGGTGTGAGCTGGGGCTGGGGAGCTGCTCATTCATCATCTGACAGAGTCTCCTCGGGAAGAGGAGCTGATGTCACTGCCGGGACCTCAGGGTTGGTGTTCTGCACCTCCTCGGAAGAGCTTGGGGTGGAAATCATCTGGGCAGGGTTTTACTGGGGTGGAAATCATCTGGGCAGGGTTTTTTGGGGTGGAAATCATCTGGGCGGGGTTTTTTGGGGGTGGAAACCATCTGGGTGGGGTTTTTTTGGGGTGGAAACCATCTGGGCAGGGTTTTACTGGGGTGGAAACCATCTGGGCAGGGATTTACTGGGGTGGAAATCATCTGGGCAGGGATTTACTGGGGTGGAAATCATCTGGGCAGGGTTTTTACTGGGATGGAAAGTCTTCTGGGAAGGGTTTTTTGGGGGGTGGAAATCATCTGGGCAGGGGTTTACTGGGGTGGAAATCATCTGGGCGGGGTTGTTTTGGGGTGGAAATCATCTGGGCAGGGTTTTTTTTGGGGTGGAAATCATCTGGGCAGGGGTTTACTGGGGTGGAAATCATCTGGGCAGGGTTTTATTGGGGTGGAAATCATCTGGGCAGGGGTTTGTTTGGGGTGGAAATCATCTGGGCAGGGTTTTACTGGGGTGGAAATCATCTGGGCAGGGTTGTTTGGGGGTGGAAATCATCTGGGCAGGGTTTTACTGGGGTAGAAATCATCTGGGCAGGGTTTTTTTTTGGGGTGGAAACCATCTGGGCAGGGTTTTACTGGGGTGGAAATCATCTGGGCAGAGTTTTTTTGGGGGGTGGAAGTCATCTGGGCAGGGTTTTTTTTGGATGGAAATCATCTGGGAAGGGTTTTACTGGGGTGGAAATCATCTGGGAAGGGTTTTACTGGAGTGGAAATCATCTGGGCAGGGTTTTTTGGGGTGGAAACCATCTGGGCAGGGTTTTTTTTGGGGTGGAAATCATCTGGGCAGGGGTTTTTTTGGGTGGAAATCATCTGGGCAGGGTTTTACTGGGGTGGAAATCATCTGGGCAGGGTTTTACTGGGGTGGAAATCATCTGGGCAGGGTTTTTTGGGGTGGAAATCATCTGGGCAGGGTTTTACTGGGGTGGAAATCATCTGGGCAGGGTTTTTTTGGGATGGAAATCATCTGGGCAGGGTTTTTACTGGGATGGAAAGTCTTCTGGGAAGGGTTTTTTGGGGGGTGGAAATCATCTGGGCAGGGTTTTTTGGGGTGGAAATCATCTGGGCAGGGGTTTGTTTGGGGTGGAAATCATCTGGGCAGGGATTTTTTGGGGGTGGAAATCATCTGGGCAGGGTTGTTTTGGGGTGGAAATCATCTGGGCAGGGTTTTACTGGGGTGGCAACTCTTCTGGGCAGGTTTTTATTGGTGTTATCATTCTCTCAGTTGTTTCCTGTTCCTCTCTGCCTCTCTCCAGTGGGGTATTTATGACTCACTCCAGGCATGTGGTGGCACAATGGGCTCTTCCTGTGCATTATTTAACTGAGCCCACACTGATGGTGGGAATGTCCTCCCTGGTTACAGAGTGGGCTGATTTGCCTCCACTGCTGTGGCTGTGAACCATTTCTCCTGCACCTGGGCAGGCTCACTGCAGTCTGTTCCTGTTCCTGCACTTCATCTGAGGAGTAATTCTGGTGTGTTCTTCCCCCAAAGTCCTTTTATGGCCCCACTGCAGTGGCTGCTGAGCCCTCCTGTGCAGATCTGGCTTCAGGGACAGAGGGAAGTGCTGTCACTGCTGCTGAACACTCACTAAACCCAAAGCTGGGAGCTTTGAAGGCACTTAGCCATTTGTCTGCTATTGATTTGAGCACATAAAATAAGAAATACGGCCTCAGAACTCACCAAATAATCACAGGGCCTGTAGCAGAGCTTAGAGTGGGATCTGGACTTAGTAAATCTTCAACTGTTGAAGCAGGTCCTTCAATCCTGTGCTCCCAGAGCTGGGGCTCAGGGAATAAACAGCCCAGGGATTAAGCAGAGTCCTGGTAGCCTTGGAGCTGCTTCACCCTGGAGATGCTGCAAATAGAATTACTTCTCATTGACACCTCGTGCCTCGAACTTACATATTTAAATATGTGTGTGAGAAATGTCGTGGTGGGTTCCTGAAGGGGCTGATTCTCCACTGGCATCTGCTGAGTGGGAAAAGCCAGCACTGAGTGTCTCCTTGGCACTTAATATTCATGAATGATGTGCAGAACTCCCTGCAAACAGCCCTGAGGATGAATGGCAGGCCCAGGGCAGTGACCCTTCCCCTGGACTCTGCCTTGGGGAGGCCACACCTTGAGTGTTGTGTTCAGTTCTGGGCCCCTCAGTTGAGGCAAGAGATTGAGGGGCTGGAGCGGGGCCAGAGAAGAGCAACGAGGCTGGAGAAGGGACTGGATGTGGCACTGAGTGTCCTCTGAAACACCTCCAGGGACAGAGAATCCACCATGTCTTGATCCAACCCCACTGGGATCACCAGCCCAGGGCCCAGAGTGCCAGAGTGATCCCAGTGGGGTTGGATCAAGGGTTGGATTTGATGATCTCAGAGGTCTCTTCCAACCCAAGTGAGAAGAGAAGAGCAACGAGGCTGGAGAAGGGACTGGAGCACAAGTGCTGTGGGGAGAGGCTGAGGGAGCTGGGGGTGTTCAGCCTGGAGAAGAGGAGGCTCAGAGGTGACCTCAGCACTGTCTGGAAGTGCCTGAAGGGAAGTTGTGGCCAGGTGGGGGTTGGTCTCTTCTCCCAGGCACTCAGCAATAGGACAAGGGGGCACGATGGGCTCAAGCTCTGCCAGGGGAAATTGAAGTTGGAGAGCAGAAAGAAATTCTTTGCAGAGAGAGTGCTCAGGGATTGGAATGGGCTGCCCAGAGAGGGGGTGGATTCCCCATCCCTGGAGGGTTTGAACCTGAGCTTGGCCGTGGCACTGAGTGCCATGATCTGGTAAAGGGACTGGAGTTGGACCAAGGGTTGGACTTGATGATCTCGGAGGTCTTTTCCAACACAATCCATTCTATGATTCTGTGATTCTTTGAGGAGGGGCTGCCCAAATCATTCTGTGCTTCAGGGGCTCATCTTGTAGCTCCATCTCTTCTGGGACCTGTGAACTTTGAGAAGAGCCTGCCCAGGAATATTCTTCCCTTACACTGGGAGCTGCCCAAGGCAGTTGCAAAGAACCACACAAGTGATGGGTTGGGCCTTCCCACGTGGGAAATTGGGCAGCCCTTCACAAAGGACTTGTGGTTTGTTCAGTGTGAAGGTCACAAACACAACTTGGGGTGTTATTGTGGCACCACAGAGGTAAGGAAAGCAAGACATGGAGAGGTTGAGAGGAAAAACGATATGGAGAGGTTGAGAGGAAAACAAGATATGGAGAGGTTGAGAGGAAAACAAGACATGGAGAGGTTGAGAGGAAAACAAGACATGAAGAGGTTGAGTGGAAGTCAAGACATGGAGAGGTTGAGTGGAAATAAAGACATGGAGAGGTTGAGAGGAAAACAAGACATGGAGAGGTTGAGAGGAAAACAAGACATGAAGAGGTTGAGTGGAAGTCAAGACATGGAGAGGTTGAGTGGAAATAAAGACATGGAGAGGTTGAGAGGAAAACAAGACATGGAGAGGTTGAGAGGAAAACAAGACATGGAGAGGTTGAGAGGAAAACAAGACATGAAGAGGTTGAGTGGAAATAAAGACATGGAGAGGTTGAGTGGAAATCAAGACATGGGGAGATTGAGAGGAAAACAAGGCATGGAGAATTTGAGTGCATAACAAGACATGGAGAGGTTGAGAGGAAATCAAGACATGGAGAGTGAAACAATTTGACAAAGATGCCAGGAAGTTCAATGGACAAAACAGAGATTTAATAAGAGAACTATTTATATGGATTTAAATCGGTTCAAGTTTAGGACTTGACCATCTGACTCAGGATTTTTTTTATTAAGACAGAAAATAAGGGGTATTTTGGTGTCTAAGCCTCATTTGATATTTTGCTCAACTGTAAAAGGTCTTGACTCCAGAAAGTCTTTATCCTCTTTTAAGCTCTAGAAGGAATTTGTGGTGCTTTGTCACAGCTGTTGTTTTGCTCTTAACTGTGAGTGGTGGTTGCACAACATTCCTTTATGTCTTGGGGTATTGCTGGAAAAAATAAACCTGCAAAATCCAAGGAGTTTCTAAGGGGCACAAAATGAGCAGGATTGTTATCCTGCTTTTTCAGCAGTATTTGGCCACTTTCTTTTTTCCATTTCTCCACTTCTGCTTGGTGCCTCTTCCCCTTCTCCCCCCCAGCCTTGCCTTATGGAGCCTTTTAAGTATAGATGCTACTTACAGGCCCAAACAGCTGTAAAACTACCAGTGCAAAGTGTCTGTAAATGCTGAACAGATGTGCAGGGGTGAGAGTCACATCTGGACAGCGCTGTCTCCACATCAGAGCCTGGACCCTTCACCTCCTCCCCCTCCTGGGAGGGCACAATGGCAAAACTCTGCTCCTTTAGCCAAGGACAGGTGATGCTGAAGCTTTTCAGCCTGGGAAGGGGGAGCATCATCCTGGAATCCAGGAATGGTTTGGGGTGGAAAGACCTTAAAGCTCATCCCATTCCACCCCTTTCCATGGGCAGGGACACCTCCCACTGTCCCAGGGACACCTCCCACTGTCTCAGGGACACCTCCCACTGTCCCAGGGTGCTCCAGCCTGGCCTTGGGCACTCCCAGGGATGGGGCAGTCACAGCTTCTCTGGGAATTCCATTCCATCCCTCCCCACCCTCCCAGGGAAGAATTTCTTCCCAATATCCCATCTAAACCAGCACATGGAGACATGGAATGGTTTGGGTTGGAAGAGACCTTCAGGATCATCCAGTGCCACCCCTGCCCTGGGCAGGGACACCTCCCACTGTCCCAGGGACACCTCCCAGTGTCCCAGGGGGCTCCAGCCTGGCCTTGGGCACTCCCAGGGATGGGGCAGTCACAGCTGATTCATTCCCTTCTCACAGGCTGTATCCATACAGAAGATGAGTCAGACACCTTTTTTTAATCCCTCACTTCACTGTCACAGCAATCCTTTGCTGCCCAGCAGTGGTTTGTGGAGGAGCAGCCTGTTAATTCAGGCTGAGCTGTTAAAGGCAAGTGGGATCTGCACCAGTCACTGAGAGGTTTTATCATCCCCGGAACCAGCAATGTTTCCACAGCTGAGATCCTCCTCTGTTATCCAAGACATGTGCAAGCCTGGCTGGGACAAAACTGGGCTCACTTTTAAAACTCCAGGTCCCAAGACATGTGCAATCGTGGTGGGATGAAATTGGGCTCACTTTTAAAACTCCAGCTCTTTGGAATGTGCCTAAAATGACCTGAATTAGTCTGGGCAGTTGCCAGTCTGAGATGCCCCTTGTTGAAGGACAGTGTGTGATGTGATGCCCGTTGAACTCTGAATCACTCATTGGTCTGGGGTGTCCCCAGTTTCTGGAGATATCCCAGTTTCCTGATTAAATATGTCTGTGAGGTTGTTGTTGGGACACAGTGGGACTCATCTCTAATGAGGCTCTTGGAAGTTCCATTCTATTAATGATGGAGGGAGTTCAAAATCCACAACCTGTGCGTTGAGGTTCATGCAAAAATCTTTAAATCTTGTTGTTTGTCTGAGCTGGGGAGATTGGCAGGGTAAGGGCTGGATGGGGCATTTCCAGGAGACTGGCAGGGTAAGGGCTGGATGGGGCATTTCCAGGAGATTGGCAGGGCTGGATGGGGCATTTCCAGGAGACTGGCAGGGTAAGGGCTGGATGGGGCATTTCCAGGAGATTGGCAGGGTAAGGGCTGGATGGGGCATTTCCAGGAGATTGGCAAGGCTGGATGGGGCATTTCCAGGAGATTGGCAGGGTAAGGGCTGGATGGGGCATTTCCAGGAGATTGGCAAGGCTGGATGGGGCATTTCCAGGAGATTGGCAGGGTAAGGGCTGGATGGGGCATTTCGAGGAGATTGGCAGGGTAAGGGCTGGAATGGGGCATTTCCAGGAGATTGGCAAGGCTGGATGGGGCATTTCCAGGAGATTGGCAGGGTAAGGGCTGGATGGGGCATTTCCAGGAGATTGGCAAGGCTGGATGGGGCATTTCCAGGAGATTGGCAGGGTAAGGGCTGGATGGGGCATTTCCAGGAGATTGGCAAGGCTGGATGGGGCATTTCCAGGAGATTGGCAGGGTAAGGGCTGGATGGGGCATTTCCAGGAGATTGGCAGGGTAAGGGCTGGAATGGGGCATTTCCAGGAGATTGGCAGGGCTGGATGGGGCATTTCCAGGAGATTGGCAGGGTAAGGGCTGGATGGGGCATTTCCAGGAGATTGGCAGGGTAAGGGCTGGATGGGGCATTTCCAGGAGATTGGCAAGGCTGGATGGGGCATTTCCAGGAGATTGGCAGGGCTGGATGGGGCATTTCCAGGAGATTGGCAAGTCTGGATGGGGCATTTCCAGGAGATTGGCAGGGTAAGGGCTGGATGGGGCATTTCCAGGAGATTGGCAGGGCTGGATGGGGCATTTCCAGGAGATTGGCAAGTCTGGATGGGGCATTTCCAGGAGATTGGCAGGGTAAGGGCTGGATGGGGCATTTCCAGGAGATTGGCAGGGCTGGATGGGGCATTTCCAGGAGATTGGCAAGGCTGGATGGGGCATTTCCAGGAGATTGGCAGGGTAAGGGCTGGATGAGGCATTTCCAGGAGATTGGCAGGGCTGGATGGGGCATTTCCAGGAGACTGGCAGGGTAAGGGCTGGATGGGGCATTTCCAGGAGATTGGCAGGGTAAGGGCTGGATGAGGCATTTCGAGGAGATTGGCAGGGCTGGATGGGGCATTTCCAGGAGACTGGCAGGGTAAGGGCTGGATGGGGCATTTCCAGGAGATTGGCAGGGCTGGATGGGGCATTTCCAGGAGATTGGCAGGGTAAGGGCTGGATGGGGCATTTCGAGGAGATTGGCAGGGCTGGATGGGGGATTTCCAGGAGATTGGTAGGGCTGGATGGGGCATTTCCAGCCTCAGAACCAGGACCAGCTCTGCCAGGGAGGTTGAGAGGACTTCCTGACCCGCGGGGGTGGCTAATGGGACTGTTTTTGTGCCGAAACTATGTGAGAACTGCAGCTGTGAATAAGGATGTGTCTGAGCCACAAGGTTTGGATGCGTTTCCACATTCACAGTCATGGGCGTTGGGATGTGAGATTACAGTCTGAGCTGCTCCTTGGGTCGCAGCCAGCTTGGATTGTTGTGTTTGCTTCTCTCGCTTGTTTTGTCCCCTTCAGTTCACGGCAGAAGTTGGGGAGGGTTTGCAGCTCTGGAATTCGTTGTCTGCTGTCAGGGAGAGTGAAGGAATTGTGCGTGTCCTGCTGAGGAGTCTCAGTCCAGGAAAAACGCAGAGATTACCACGAGCATGGTGGGAATATGTGCAGGGAAGCTTGAACAGGCACGGGGCTCACATTCCAGCTGCAAAGCTGAAGTTCTGCTCAAACAATCACTGCTGGTGGAGTTGTGCTTCCAACAACAGCCCTCTGACAATGGGAGGTGCTTCCCCCCTGTGCTGGTTTAAAGGTGAACCTGCAGGAGAAAGGAACCCAACACAAGAGAGATTCTAAGTCAGAGTTCCAATTTAATACCAATATTGCAATCAATGCAGTGGCACAAAGAGCAATTGGGTTTAACCCCCAAGCCCAGCAGTCTAACCCAGCCCCCTGGGGCACAAACACAGGGGGGTTTGGTGGCCCCTGTGCTGAGCCCCACGTGGTTCCCCCGAGGCCAAAGGCAAAGGAGGGGACAAAGCTGTTGGTGCAGATGATGGCAGAGTCTGGTGGAGAGTGGGGGGCTCCTCCTGTGCAGGGTCTGCTCCTGCTCTGGATGCCAGGAGTGGTGCCAGAGGTGCCCAAAGGGCAAGATTGTCTCCCCTGAGGTTTGGGTGGGAGCCCCCAGTGCCTCCCCCAGGGCAGGGAGTTCCACCCTGGGGGATCTGACTCTGGCACTCAGGGGGGATTTTGGACTCGTTGCTGGCCCCTGAGCAGAGCTGAGCCCTCAGGTGGGTGTGGAGGTGCCAAGGAGTCCCTGCAGGGCAGTTCTCCCAGCTCCTCTGCCAGGCTTCTTTCCCAGCCAGCTCCCAGCCTGAGGGCTCAGCTGTGCCCTGGGCAGCTGCTGCCAATGGGCCCTTGGGAACAGTTGCTGGGCAATGGCCCAGAGGGTTTGGAATGCCCAGCTTTGGTCACAAGGATAAACTGGTCCCACCTCACGAACTGGGACACCCCTGAGCTGCAGCTCCATCCCAGCCCTCTGGCAATGGGAGGTGCTTCCCCCTGAGCTGCAGCTCCATCCCAGCCCCTCTGGTTTCGGCAGGTTGGCCAAATGTTTAATTACCACAATTACAAAAGGCCACCGAGCTGCGTGTCAATCATCTCACATGGCAAATGTTTGCACATAGGCAGGATGGAGAGGAAAACAAATATCCAGGATGGGCATATGTTCTAATTTCAATGTGAAATAATCATCTTGGAGCCTGTTAAGATGCAGCTGAACTGGAGCAACCCTGTTACAGGGAATATCTCTGGACTGACTCGCTGAGATCTCAGAGCTGGAATGAGCATCCTTTTGTTAGGACACTTAAATATGAATTCTGTGAGTTTCTGAAGAAAGATCCTTTCTGCAAGTCTTCTGACACTTCTGTGTACGTGTCTTTCAATTCTGCATCCGTGTGATTTAATTCACTGGAGTAGTAGCTGGGAAAAATATTTATTTCTTCCCTCTTGGAATTCTACTGAGTAAATATCCATAGGATCCTACATGCTAAATTATGATAGAACCATATGGTTTATTCCCAGCTGAATATAGGACTTCTGAAAAGGAGGAGGAGGGTGGCATGAATTTTTTCCAGTATAACCATCATTGTCTATTTACATCAGTTTCACAAGTATATATTAGGGAAATGAAGCTGTTAAAATATTCTATTTTCTTTTTTGTCTTTGAAGAGCCACTGTGGGATGTTGGGAGTCGATTTTGATTTTAAGAGAGATGTTCTGCCAGTCAAGCTTGTGAACAAATCTGGTAGAAACATCTAGAAATGTGTAACTTTTTTTTTGTTGGCTGACATTTGATTTGCTGTCTCATCTAATTTTCTTTAATCAAGGGACTTCTTTTTGTGCAACTGCTGAAACATTTTCTCTAGGAGGTGACACAGAGTTGCACTCCCACTCTTGTGTCTTTTCCCTCCCTTAAAAAATAGATGATGTCATTAGGTCTTCCTTCCTAATTTTTATCTCTTTCAGGTATTTAATTGGGGGTTTTTAGCTAAAACTAAGTAGACCAGATTCATCTATACCTTTATAATACTGTACCAGGTTAGGATAGGAGACATCTCTGGGTATTTTAGCCCAGACAGACTCTTGAACAGCCATTGAGCTGTTGCTGAATTTTTTTTTTCTTTCTCCTTGATTTCTTTTGACTCCTGGGTGGGGGTGGGGGGCAGAGAAATAAGCAGAGAGGAAAGCAAAAAAAAAAACCAACATTAACACAAAGGGGCACTTCTTATTAAGAGGAGGTGGGTAAAGACGTTGGAAAAATAATACCTCAAGATGCATTGAAACATTTTAGGGAATTAGGGAATTCTGATCTCCTGCAAAAGGAAAAAAAAAAAAAGAAGAGGAAGGGAGGGGGGTGGGTGGGAGAAAATTAATATTAAAGACAAGCTGTGAGTTTCCATCTGGCCTTGCCGCCTTCGACTAAGGCGTCCATGACGGAATTCATCTGTCCATCAACTGTCAGAAACTCTGCTGTCAGGAACTCCCTGGGTGCTGCTGCCAGCCCAGCCCACGCAGGAATACTCTGAGGCACACAGTCCTGCCTGCCTCCCCTCTCCTTCCCTTCCCTCCCCTGCCAGCCCTGTTCGGGGGGCACCAAACTGGGGGGCCTGGGCATTTATTTATTATCTATCTCTGTATGTATGAATCTATCTATCTATCTATCTATCTATCTATCTATCTATCTATCTATCTATCATCTATCTATCTATCTATATCTATCTATCTATATATCTATCTATCTATCTATCTATCTATCTATCTATCTATCTATCTATCTATCTATCTATCTATCATCTATCTATCTCTGTCTCTCTTATCTATCTACCTATCTATCATCTCTCTATCTGTCTCTATGTATGTATCTATCTCTGTCTGTCTCTCTTATCTCTCCTATCTCTGCCATCTCTCTTCTCTCTATCTATCATATCTCTATCTCATATCTCTCTCTATCTCTCTATCTCTATCTCTCTATATCTATCTATCTATCTATCTAGCTAACTATCTATCTATCTATCTATCTATCTATCTATCTATCTATCTATCGATCTATATCTCTATGGATGGGTGGATGGGTGGATGGATGGATGGGTGGATGGATGAATGGATGGGTGGATGGATGGATGGATGGATGGATGGATCTCTCTGTCTCTCTCTTATCTGTCTATCTTCTCTCTTATGTATGTATGTATGTATGTATGTATGTATGTATGTATGTATGTATCTATCTATCTATCTATCTATCTATCTATCTATCTATCTATCTATCTATCTCTATGTATGTATCTGTCTGTCTGTCTCTCATCTATCTACCTATCTATCATCTCTCTCTGTCTATATGTATGTATGTATCTCTCTCTCTATGTCCTCTATATGTCTGTCTGTCTCACTTATCTCTCATATCTCTCATATCTCTCTTATCTCTCTTATCTCTCTTCTCTTATCCATCTATCTATCTGGATCTCTCTTATCTGTCTGTCTTCTCTCTCTTGTATGTATGTATGTATGTATGTATGTATGTATGTATGTATGTATGTATCTATCTATCTATCTATCTATCTATCTATCTATCTATCAGCTCTATCTCTATCTCTCTTATCTCTCTGTCTATCTATTTATCTATCTCTCTCTTGCTCGCTTTATTTCTGTATTTATTTATTTGTCCCCCCAAGCTGGGGTTCCAGGAGCAGGTCAGGATTGCTGGGCAGCACTCAGTGATCCCAGGGCTGAATTCCTGTGCCAGCAGTGCCCACATCTACCCCGGGCATGGAATGGCTGCAAGGGTGAACTCTTGAGGCTGAATTCCTGTGCCAGCAGTGCCCATATCTGCCCGGGGCACGGAATGGCTGTAAGAGTGAACTCTTGAGGCTGAATTCCTGTGCCAGCAGTGCCCACATCTGCCCCGGGCACGGAATGGCTGCAAGGGTGAACTCTTGAGGCTGAATTCCTGTGCCAGCAGTGCCCACATCTGCCCCAGGCACGGAATGGCTGCAAGGGTGAACTCTTGAGGCTGAATTCCTGTGCCAGCAGTGCCCACATCTGCCCCGGGCACGGAATGGCTGCAAGGGTGAACTCTTGAGGCTGAATTCCTGTGCCAGCAGTGCCCACATCTGCCCCAGGCACGGAATGGCTGCAAGGGTGAACTCTTGAGGCTGAATTCCTGTGCCAGCAGTGCCCACATCTGCCCCGGGCACGGAATGGCTGCAAGGGTGAACTCTTGAGGCTGAATTCCTGTGCCAGCAGTGCCCACATCTGCCCCAGGCACGGAATGGCTGCAAGGGTGAACTCTTGAGGCTGAATTCCTGTGCCAGCAGTGCCCACATCTGCCCCGGGCACGGAATGGCTGCAAGGGTGAACTCCCCCCTGTTTAATGGCACTGCAGGACTGTTTAATGTAGACATGGTGGGGCAGCTCCAGTGTTGTGACAAAGTGCCTGAAGGATGTTTATAAACATGCCAGGCAGTGGTTTATGGTGACAAAATGCTCTCCCTCTGAGCTGGGAGTGATCCCTCTGCTGCTCAGGGAGGCAAAGGGGAGCACAACACCATCCACCAGGATTTTCTTTCACTGCAGACATAAACCAAACACACATGAAACTTGTGTGCCTGAAAATTGCATGGGGTCTGTTTAAATCCCCCCCAAAGAAAAGTGTTTGGGGTTTTTTTTAGCTGAGGATTCATCTCAATATGTGTATTCCCTGAGATCAGCTCAGTTGGTTAAAACTTGGTTGCAATAATGCCCAAGGTCAGGGGTTCAATCCCCTGTGTGGGCCATGACTGAAGAGTTGGACTCGATGATCCTTGGGGGTCCTTCCAACTCAGAACAGTCTGGGATTCTGTGATTTTCTGCTGTTGGTGAATAAAAGTGAAGGCAACTCCTGAAAGGCTGCATGGCTTTCCCTGCCCTCAAAATTCCCATTCCATATCCACCTTTAAAGGCTTTCCACCCCCTCTTAAAAAAAAAACAACTTGTATGTTCTCTCACCTTAATTGGAGTATTGCCTTTTTTCTTTCTTTTTTCTTTACTTTTTCTTTTCTTTCTTTTTTTTTTAATATTCTATTTTTTGACCCTGCTGAAAACTCAAACTGCTTCCCCTTCTGTGGTGGGAAGAGAAGTGGGAGAAACATAAAATCTTTAAAAGTAGATTTTATTTCAGTGTTTTGCCTTCAAAAAAATAGTGTTGGTTACTTGTGGCTTCTGACACCTCATTAATCAAGTGATCAGAATTCAGTATTTTACAGCAGCAAGGCCAATTAACCTTTGCTGGCTACAGAGCAGCCAAAAATAATTTCTAATTGTCAAACGATGAAAAAAAAAACCCCACCCCAAACACTGAACCTCTGAAGATAAAAAAATGGGATTTCTTTTCTTTTGCTTTGTTTTGCAAGCATTTAATTAGAGGGAAATTCTAAGCTTGGTGTGATTGAGTTTCCTTTGGTTTTTTGAACTTCTGAAAACGGTGAAGAAATTTAGAGAGGAGAAAGTTCAAAGGTTTGACTCTGCTCGTTGCAAAGGTCCAGCCTGGAACGTCCCTAAATCCCTTTGGATGGAAGTTCAGCCTTCCCTTCCCGGTAACCTGAGCTCTGTTTGCCAGGAAAAAAAAAAACCTGCCTTTCACAGCCAGGAGATTGGGAGGAGACAAATGATGGGGGGAAAGTCTCAGCTTAAATCATTTAATCTGGGTTTAAACCCTTCCCTGTCCAACACTGGGCTGTTCCTGATGGCACCAAGTTCTGGATATTTATATATAAAAATATATATAAGACAGATGTATATAACACACAGAGACATATTTATATAACATACATACATATATATAAAACACACACACATATATTTATATAACACACACATATATATTGTATATATATTACAAACACACATATATATAACACATATTATATGTATATATCACACACACATGTATATATAAACCACACACACATATATATAAATATATAAAACACACACACATATATGTAACACACATATATATATTATATATATCACACACACATGTATATATAATACACACACACATATATATAAATATATAAAACAGACACATATATATAAATATATAAACACACACATATATATAACACACATATATATTATATATATATCACACACACATGTATATATATAACACACATATATATAAAAATATATAAAACACACAGACATATATATTATATATATAACACACATATATATTATATATATCACTCATACACATATATATAACACACATATATTTTATATATATATCACTCATACACATATATATAACACACATATATTATATATATATCACACACACACATATATATAACACACATATATATTATGTATATATCACACACACATGTATATAAATATATAAAACACACACACATATATTTATAAACACACACATATATATATTACACACACATATATCTAACGCACACATATATATTATATATATCACACACACATGTATATATAAAACACACACACACATATATTTATATAACACACATATATATATCACACACACATATATATAACACACATATTATATATATATCACACACACATGTATATATATAACACACACACACATATATATAAATATATAAAACACACACACATATTTATGTAACACACATATATATATATTACACACACACACATATATATAACACACATATATATTACATATATATCACACACACATGTATATATAAAACAAACACACATATGTATGTATGGCCAAACTTCGGGAACGCAGATTTGGGCAGGGCTGTCCCCACGGGCCCTTCCAGCCTGTGCAGTGGATTTCAGGTGAGGCTCAGCGTGCACAGAACTGGCCCCACCGTTTCAGTCCTGAGGTTCATCTGCCACGGCCGAGCGAGCTTGGACAGTGCCAGTGAAGTCCTCAGGACTAGAACCTACAGCCCCCGGCATTGCCCAGGAGGTCTCCCATCCAAGTGCTAATCCGGGGCTGACCCTGCTGAGCTTCCCAGACCTGACGGGATCGGATGGCAGGGAGGCATTAACTGCCCTTACACACACATATATAAATATATAAAACACACACACACACACGTATTATATATATCACAAATACACATATATATATATTATATATATATCACACACACACACACACACACACACATATATATATATAACATATATTTTGTATATATCACACACACACACATATATAAATATATAAAAACACACACACATATATATTATATATATCACACACATATATATATTATATATATCACACACACATATATATAACATATATATTTTGTATATATCACACATACACACGTATATATATAACACACACACATATATATAAATATATAAAACACACAGACATATATATCATATATATCACACATATATATATTATATATATCACACACATATATATAACATATATATTTTGTATATATCACACATACACACGTATATATATAACACACACACACATATATAAATATATAAAACACACACACATATATATTTTATATATCACACACATATATATATTATATATCACACACACACACACATATATATAACACACACATATATTATATATATATCACACACCCATGTATATATAAAACACACACACATATATATAAATACATAAAACACACACACACATATATATTATATATATGTTTAAGGAATTTTCTCAGGGAGGACTTGGACATTAAATGTTTAAGGAATTATCTTGGTGAGGATTTGGGCACTAAATGTTTAAGGAATTTTGTCTTAGGAAGGATTTTGGTGCAAAATGTTTAAGGAATTGTCTCAGGGAGGATTTGGACATGAAATGTTTAAGGAATTGTGTCTTGGGAAGGACTTGGTCATGAAGTGCTTAAGGAATTGTATCTCGGGGGGGACTTGGGAGGGCTTTTTGTCGCGATATTTTCCCTCCCCTCTCGCAGTGCTGTCGGTGTGTCCGGGCAGGGCAGGGCAGGGCAGGGCAGGGCAGGGCTCAACCAGCGGGGCACGTGTGGGAGCCAAACAAGTCGCGTCTCTGGTAGTGCCTGTGACATGTGCCACCCCCTGTCGCCCCCTGTCACCCCTGTCACCCCTGTCGCCCCTGTCGCCCCTGTCACCCGCGGCCGGGTGCCCAGACAAAGGCGAGGGCGGGCTGTGCCCGGCTGGCAGAGCGTGGCAGATGCCGCCTCTCATTGTCGCGATCCCTCCTCTCCCGCAGTCCCGACAGCAGCCCCGCCGCTGGCATCCCACCCCGACATCTGCTCGCCTTTATTGCTGCTCTCCTGGAGGAATTCCCAGAGTAAACAGGGAATTCTCCACGGGAGCCCCGTGTTGTAAAAGGGATGAGCTGCATAATGCAAAGGTTTAACCACTATTTAAAGGTGTGACACTTGATTGCGACTGACTTGGTTGGGGTTTTTTTTCCCCCTCTCTCCCCGACCACTTTTAACTGGATTAGTCACAAACTGCCCTGTTTGGATCTTTATTATTTTTTTTTAATTTATTTTTGGATTTTGGGTAGGATTTCTCCTCCTCCCCATTCTTTCTCCTCCTCCCATCCTTTCTCCTTCTCCCCATCCTTTCTCCTCCTCCCCATCCTTTCTCCTTATCCCCATCCTTTCTCCTCCTCCCCATCCTTTCTCCTTCTCCCCATCCTTTCTCCTCCTCCCCATCCTTTCTCCCCCTCCCCATCCTTTCTCCTTCTCCCCATCCTTTCTCCTTCTCCCCATCCTTTCTCCTTCTCCCCATCCTTTCTCCTCCTCCCCATCCTTTCTCCTTCTCCCCATCCTTTCTCCTCCTCCCCATCCTTTCTCCTTCTCCCCATCCTTTCTCCCCCTCCCCATCCTTTCTCCTCCTCCCCATCCTTTCTCCTCCTCCCCATCCTTTCTCCTTCTCCCCATCCTTTCTCCTCCCATCCTTTCTCCTCCTCCCCATCCTTTCTCCTCCTCCCCATCCTTTCTCCTCCTCCCATCCTTTCTCCTTCTCCCCATCCTTTCTCCTCCTCCCCATCCTTTCTCCCCCTCCCCATCCTTTCTCCTTCTCCCCATCCTTTCTCCTCCTCCCCATCCTTTCTGCTCCTTCCTGTCCTTTCTCCTTCTCCCCATCCTTTCTCCTTCTCCCCATCCTTTCTCCTCCTCCCCATCCTTTCTCCTTCTCCCCATCCTTTCTCCTCCTCCCCATCCTTTCTCCTCCTCCCCATCCTTTCTCCTCCTTCCCATCCTTTCTCCTTCTCCCCATCCTTTCTCCTCCTCCCCATCCTTTCTCCTCCTTCCCATCCTTTCCCCCCCTTCCTCCCTCCTTTTGTTTTCTTGGAGTGGAATTGTCAGGGCAGATGAAAACTAAGAAATGGAGCACATCAAAGATGAAGAAGGAAAGGAAAACTTGAGAAAAAAACACTGGAAAGGTGGGAGAGGAGAAGGTGGTTTGTCTGGATTGGAGTCTGGTTCCTCCTCTCAGAGCTGCCAAAACTCACTCACTCTGGGACTGACTCAGGGCTTGAGGATCTTTGTGTTTCCTGAATTAGGGAGAATTCCTTCTGAGGAAAACTGGGACAGCACATCCAAAACCATGTCCTGAACCACAACGCCTTTTAATTCTTTCATAATCATCTCTTGCCTTTAAGAGGGGAATCCTCTCTGCTCCCATTTGTGGCTGTTCCTCCACAAACAGGAAAAAAAAAACCCACCCCAAACACTGAACCTCTGAAGATAAAAAAGTGGGATTTCTTTTTTTGTTTGTTTGTTTGTTTTGCAAGCATTTAATTAGAGGGAAATTCGAAGTCCTGTGTGATTTTCTTTTGGTTTTTTGAACTTCTGAAAACGATGATGGAGAAATTTGGAGAGGAACCTTTGCTGGAAACATTGCCCTGAATTTGGGCATCAAAAGACAATTTGGGCACCAAAAGACAATTTGGGCACCAAAAGATCTGACTCAAAATCCCTAAGAATCCCCCACCTGGACTGGAATTGGCTTTAGGGTGGGATATCAGCAGGAGGAGTGGGAGTTGCTGTGTGTTCTTCTCACCCAGAGACTGGTTGGCATTATTTGGACTCTCTGATTTGTTTAAATAAATGTGTGAAAAGAAACAGGGATGCTCCAAGTGCAAACAGCAGGTTCTGTGCTCAGCAGATCAAGGGAAAACACACAGGGGAAAAAAAAATCCTGAATTTTAACAGGATTTCAGCAGGAATTGTTCTGGAATTGCTCCCTAAACCCATCAGGTCTCGTGCTGGAGGTGCAGCTGAGGTTCCTCTTGCCCAAACACACATTTATTTAAATTAATTCTAGATCTGGTCCATCAGCCCTCATTCTTTGTTCAAGTTCTGTCTGTATTTTTACTGGTTTAAGTAAACTTGGATGTTGGGTATAAATATTTCAGTTATTGGGTAATACACAGGTATAAAAACCTCCACCCAGGAGCACAACAAGAGACACCAAAACTACAGTGAAAGTTACACAGGAGGAAATAAAATGTTCTAAACACACAAGCAACAGGAAGAAGAGCCACATTATAGAGAAATCTCTGAAGTCTGAGAATGTGATTCTTAATTCAAGGTTAGGCTGGGGTGGGCCCAGAGAATCATAGAATCATAGAATGGATTGGGTTGGAAAAGACCTCCCAGATCATTGAGTCCAACCCTTGGTCCAACTCCAGTCCCTTTACCAGATCATGGCACTCAGTGCCACGGCCAAGCTCAGTTTCAAACCTTCCAGGGATGGGGAATCCACCCCCTCTCTGGGCAGCCCATTCCAATCCCTGAGCACTCTCTCTGTAAAGAATTTCTTTCTGCTCTCCAACTTCAATTTCCCCTGGCAGAGCTTGAGCCCATCGTGCCCCCTTGTCCTATTGCTGAGTGCCTGGGAGAAGGGACCAACCCCCAGCTGGCCAGAACTTCCCTTCAGGCAGTTCCAGACAGTGCTGAGGTCACCTCTGAGCCTCCTCTTCTCCAGGCTGAACACCCCCAGCTCCCTCAGCCTCTCCCCACAGCACTTGTGCTCCAGTCCCTTCTCCAGCCTCGTTGCTCTTCTCTGGCCCCGCTCCAGCCCCTCAATCTCTTTCCTCAACTGAGGGGCCCAGAACTGAACACAACACTCAAGGTGTGGCCTCCCCAAGGCAGAGTCCAGGGGAAGGGTCACTGCCCTGGGCCTGCTGGCCACGCTAGTTTGGATCCAGGCCAGGATCCCCTTGGCCTTCTTGGCCACCTGGGCACACTGGTGGCTCCTGTTGAGCTTCCTGTCCCTCAGTCCCCCCAGGTCCCTCTGCCTGGCTGCTCTCCAGCCACTCTGTGCCCAGCCTGGAGCGCTGCAGGGCTTGGGGTGGCCAAAGGGCAGGACCTGCACTTGGCCTTGTTGAACTCCATCCCATTGCAATCAGCCCATCCCTCAAGTCTCTCCAGGTCCCTCTGCAGAGCCCTCCTGCCTTCCAGCAGCTCGACACTCCCTCCCAACTTGGTGTCAGCAGCAAATTTGCTGAGGATGGACTCAATCCCCTCATCCAAACCATCAATAAAGATGTTAAACAGGACTGGACCCAACACAGACCCCTGGGGACACCACTGGTGACCAGCTGGATGCAGCTCCATTCACCAGCACTCTCTGGGCCCGACCCTCCAGCCAGCTCCTGACCCAGCAGAGGGGACACCTGTCCAGGCCATGGGCTTCCAGCTTTTCCAGGAGTATATTATGGGAGACAGTGCCAAAGGCCTTGCTGAAGTCCAGATAGACACACCCACAGCCTTCCCCTCATCCACCAGGTGGGTCACCTGATCATAGAAAGAGATCAGGTTGGTCAGACAGGACCTGCCCCTCCTAAACTCCTGCTGGCTGGGTCTGAGCCCTTGTCCACCCTGAAGGTTCTGTGATTGCACTCAGGATGAACTGCTCCATAACCCTGCCAACACTGTGCAGTTCTGGTAGTTCTTAGTGGGATCTAATCAGCCAGGCTGGAGGGGTTTTATCAACTTTATGGCATCCTTGGGATGAATAAAGTCAGCTCAGATTGGCACAGTCTGCACTGCTTCAGATTAATCAACATTTCTGTGGTGGTTGTTATGAGGAAAGGTCTTATTGGAACGAGAGTGGGAAGTTTTATTGGCTGGTCTGTGGGATTTCAGTCACTTGTGTATTTATTCTCTATTTATTCTCTAATTCCATTAAAAATTACTGCTAAGCTACTGAGAGCATCTGACTTTTAAATAAATTTACAGGATTGTAGAGGAATTTGTTTTATGAATCTCTGGCTAAATTTTATTCTCATTTTTTGTAGTTGTCTCTGAGAAGGGGAGTAAATACCTGGAGTTTCTTTCTTTTTTTTTTCTTCTTGTTCCTTGATTTTTTTTTTGTCTTTCAAACAATCTGCCTCCCATTGGAGCCCAACTTTTTGTACCTGTGGAGCTGAGAGGACAATGGTGAGATGGTTCCACCCTCATCCCACCCTACCCATGGTGAGATGAGGGTGGAAGGAGATGATTTTTCAAGTCCTTCCAACACCAAGCATTGAGGGAGAGTGAAATGAGAGGCCTCAGGGGGATCCCTGAGGGCCAGAAAATGGGAGAGGTTGAACCCCCACCAAAGTCAGAGTGGTGGGATCGGCCCTGGAGATGATTTGGAGACCAAAGGCAGGATTGGAGGAGAAGAGACTCCTAATGAAGTTCCAGAGAGGTGGATTTGATGGTGTTGGTGGGAGTGTCTGTAATTAGGATGTCTTGCTTTGCCCCTCGTGTCCTCTTTGCCCCTGGGAGGGAAAACAAGGACCACAAATCCCAGAGAGTGTTGATGAGTGGCCAAAGTTGGGGCCAAATCCCACTTTGTGCTCCCTGTGCAGTTCAGACCAAACACAAAGAGAAGTTGCTCCTAAAATTCTCCATGCAACAAGATCAGAGTGGTGGGATCAGCCCTGGGGATGATTTGGAGACCAAAGGCAGGATTGGAGGAGAAGAGACTCCTAATGAAGTTCCAGAGAGGTGGATTTGATAGTGTTGGTAGAAATGTCTCTAATTAGGATGTCTTGCTTTGCCCCTCGTGTCCTTTTGCCCTGGGAGGGAAAACAAGGAGCACAAATCCCATTGATGGGTGGCCAAAGTTGGGACCAAATCCCACTTTGTGCCTCTGAGGGATCACTGAGGGCCAGAAAATGGGAGAGGTTGAACCCCCACCAAAGTCAGAGTGGTGGGATCAGCCCTGGAGATGATTTGGAGACCAAGGTAAGGACTGGAGGAGAAGAGACTCCTAATGAGGTTCCAGGGAGGTGGATTTGATGGTGTTGGTGGGAGTGTCTCTAATTAGGATGTCTTGCTTTGCCCCTTGTGTCCTCTTTGCCCCTGGGAGGGAAAACAAGGACCACAAATCCCATTGATGAGTGGCCAAAGTTGGGGCCAAATCCCACTTTGTCCTCCCTGTGCAGTTCAGACCAAACACAAAGAGAAGTTGCTCCTAAAATTCTCCACAACCCTCAATCAAGGGCACATTTACATCATAAATCAGATTCCCCTTGGAAAAAAAAAAACCACTTAAAGATTTAAGGATGTAAACAAGGCTCTGGAAGGGTTTGTTTGAAGTGTGAAGGGATTCTGGTTTCACCAGGATGTGCTTCTTCAGAAGGGCCTGAAATGCAGCTTTTCTCTCCTACTGGGTGTAAATATTTGGGGAAAAGAGATATTTCCTAAAAAAAAAAAAAAAAGAAGAAAAAAAGTCAGCAAACATTCTGTGTGTTTGCCTTAAAGTGAGAAGAGTGGTGGGAATAAATAAAGTGTTTCTGCCTTAATTCCTGGATCTGAGTGTGAGTGGGGAGTGTCTCTGTGTACAGACGAATATTTGCACAAATTGATCTGCAGCCAGGTCAAACAACAGCTGTTATTATGAAGTTGAGCTTTTATTATCAATTTGTTGGTAGATTCAGCCCCTCTTTAAGAAAGCCCCAACAAACCAGGAGTCCACATCTGAGCTCCCTCCTAATCAGCTCCCTCATCCTGCTGATATTCCAACGACTGTCAATTCTCTTCACTGCTGCCATTTGCAGAATTTTCCAATTAGCAGGAAACCTGTTCCACCTTCTCCCATAATTACAGGGGACTCGTTTCACATCAGCTGTGGCCAGACAGCAGCTGATGCACTTGCCAAACTCTGGGCACTGGGGGGTTTGGGTGTGTGGATTTTTTTTCTCTATGTGTGGATTTTTTTCTCTGTGTGTGGATTTTTTTTTCTGTGTGTGTGGATTTTTTTTCTCTGTGTGGTTTCTTTTCTGTGTGTGGATTTTTTTCTGTGTGTGTGTGTGTGAATTTTTTTCTCTGTGTGGTTTTTTTTCTGTGTGTGGATTTTTTTTCTCTGTGTGTGATTTTTTTTTCTCTGTGTGTGGATTTTTTTCTGTGTGTGGATTTTTTTTCTCTGTGTGTGTGTGGATTTTTTTCTCTGTTTGTGGATTTTTTTTTCTGTGTGGATTTTTTTCTGTGTGTGGATTTTTTTTCTGTGTGTGTGTGTGGATTTTTTTTTCTGTGTGTGGATTTTTTTTTCTGTGTGTGTGGATATTTTTCCTCTATGTGTGTGTGTGGATTTTTTTTCTCTGTGTGTGTGGATTATTTTCTCTGTGTGTGTATTTTTTTCTGTGTGGATTTTTTTTCTGTGTGGATTTTTTTTCTGTGTGTGATTATTTTTCTCTGTGTGAATTTTTTTTCTCTCTCTGTGTGTATTTTTTTCCTCTATGTGGGTATTTTTTTTCTCTGTGGATTTTTTTCTCTGTGTGTGTGATTTTTTTTCTCTGTGTGTGTGTTTTGTTTTTTTTTTCTCTGTGTGTGTGATTTTTTTTCTCTGTGTGTGTTTTGTTTTTTTTTTTTCTGTGTGTGTGATTTTTTTTCTCTGTGTGTGTTTTGTTTTTTTTTTCTGTGTGTGTGGATTTTTTTTCTGTGTTTTGTTTTTTTTTTTTTTCTGTGTGTGTGGATTTTTTTTCTGTGTTTTGTTTTTTTTTTTTCTGTGTGTGTGATTTTTTTTTACCCTTTTTACATGAGCTGGCACAGACTTCCCATCTCTGTTGCAGACAAGGAGCTCCCTCAGTAGTGGCAGTGTCAAAACAGCCCAATAATTTCTGACAAACTCACCCCACAGTGGAAACACAAACACCAAATCTGGGCTTTGATGGGGGGTGAGGGATGTCCATGACTTTGCTCTGCCACCAATCCCTGTGCCCACCATGGAAACCAGGGGAACATCCAGGACCTGCTGGTGCCACTCACCCTGGATGATTTTATTCCACAAACATCAATTTGGTCACTTTTTATCACCTATTTTTTTTTTTTATTTTATGTCACACACCCCACATTGTTCTGACCCTCTGATATTCCACCACCTGATCAAAAACCATTCAGCCCCTTTTTTTAAAAAAAATTTATTTATTATTTTTACACAGCTGATATTGCAGCTCCAACGATGGGCCAGCAATAACTATTATTGTGACATGAAAGGAAAATATATTTAATAATAAGCTCATTGATTTTTAACAGCATCTCTGTGTTGCCTAATTGATGGGAAGTTGTATGTTTGTGTAGCCAGCGGGGGTTATGAATTAAATATGCTCATCATTCCTTGAGGGATGAATGTCAATGCAAGAAAGATGGAGCAGCTACAGCTCCCCCAAGCCAAACAATCCCCTCCTAAAAGGCCCAGGCATGGGAGGAAGGGGAAACAGGGAATAAAAAACATCCATCACTGTTTATTAAGTGCTGCTACTTGAAGGTAAAAGGGGTATTGAACCGTTTTCAGATTGGAGGGAAATGTAACCAGGCCAAGCATTGATGGGGATATTAAACTGGGGACAAATGGTATTTATGGGGTTACATTTGTTACAGGAATAATTTGGGGGGGTTTGGGACTCTCACCCCTCCAAGCCACACACACACCCCCCAAAATTCAGGGGCTTGGAGGAATCCAATGAAATTTTTGGTAACAGCCATAAAAAAAATAGGGGGGGAAAGCATCTGGAAATATTGCAAAAAATAGGGGGGGAAAAGCATCTGGAAATATTGAAAAAAATAGGGGAGAAAACGTCTGGAAATATTGCAAAAAGTAGGGGGGAAAACATCTGGAAATATTGAAAAAAATAGGGGGGAAAAGCCTCTGGAAATATTGAAAAAATAGGGGGGAAAAGAATCTGGAAATATTGAAAAAAATAAGGAGGAAAACATGTGGAAATATTGACAAAAATAGGGGGGAAAACATCTGGAAATATTGAAAAAAATAGGGGGGGAAACATCTGGAAATATTGCAAAAAATAGGGGTGAAAAGTAACTGGAAATATTGAAAAAATTAAGGGGGAAAAGCCTCTGGAAATATTGCAAAAAATAGGGGGGAAAAGCAACTGGAAATATTGCAAAAAGTAGGGGGGAAAAGTAACTGGAAATATTGAAAAAATTAGGGGGGAAAGCATCTGGAAATATTGAAAAAAATAGGGGGGAAAACGTCTGGAAATATTGCAAAAAATAGGGGGGAAAGCAACTGGAAATATTGAAAAAAATAGGGGGGAAAACATCTGGAAATATTGCAAAAAGTAGGGGGGAAAACATCTGGAAATATTGAAAAAAATAGGGGGGAAAAGCCTCTGGAAATATTGAAAAAATAGGGGGGAAAAGAATCTGGAAATATTGAAAAAAATAAGGAGGAAAACATGTGGAAATATTGACAAAAATAGGGGGGAAAACATCTGGAAATATTGAAAAAATAGGGGGGGAAACATCTGGAAATATTGCAAAAAATAGGGGTGAAAAGTAACTGGAAATATTGAAAAAATTAAGGGGGAAAAGCCTCTGGAAATATTGCAAAAAATAGGGGAGAAAATGTCTGGAAATATTGCAAAAAGTAGGGGGGAAAAGTAACTGGAAATATTGAAAAAAATAGGGGGGAAAAGCAACTGGAAATATTTTAAAAATTAGGGGGGAAAGCAACTGGAAATATTGAAACAATAGGGGGGAAAAGCAATGGAAAATATTGAAAAAAATAGGGGGGAAAAGCAACTGGAAATATTGCAAAAAAATAGGGGGGAAAAACAACTGGAAATATTGAAAAAATAGGGGGGAAAAGAATCTGGAAATATTTAAAAAAATAGGAGGGAAAACATGTGGAAATATTGACAAAAATAGGGGGGAAAAGCAACTGGAAATAAGTCACACAACCCCAAAATTCAGTGGCTTGGAGGAATCAAATGAAATTTTTGGTAATAGCCACAAAAAAAAGGGGAGAAAAGTATCTGAAAATATTGAAAAAAATAGGGGGGAAAACATCTGGAAATATTGCAAAAAATAGGGGGGAAAAGTAACTGGAAATATTGAAAAATTAAGGGGGAAAAGCAACCGGAAATATTGAAAAAATAGGGGGGAAAAGAATCTGGAAATATTGCAAAAAATGGGGGGAAAAGAATCTGGAAATATTGAAAAAATAGGGGGGAAAACATCTGGAAATATTGCAAAAAGTAGGAGGGAAAAGTAACTGGAAATATTGAAAAAATTAGGGGGGAAAACATGTTGAAATATTGACAAAAATAGGGGGGAAAAGCAACTGAAAATATTTAAAAAATTAGGGGGGAAAAGCAACTGGAAATATTGAAAAAAATAGGGAGGGGAAAGCAACTGGAAATATTGAAAAAAATAGGGAGGGGAAAGCAACTGGAAATATTGGATATTAAATTTAAGGCACTGGAGAGGTTGGTGAGCAGCACTTGGAGGTAATGAAGCTCATAGGAAGGTGTCTCACATGGGCACTGGGTACAGAATCACTGGGCACTTGGGCAAACCCTGCCCAGCCTGTGCTGAGCTCAGAGGGACATGAGAAATCTTGGGGGATGCTGAGAAACCACAGCAGTTTATCTTTTAATATATTTTAAGCCAACCTTCCTCAGGTCTTGAGCTTGAAAGTGTAAATGACAGGGAAGTTCTGAGCTCATTCCACTCCTGTCAGTGGAGGGGGTTCAGTGGCGCCTCCTTCTCACCCTCATGTGTGCAAAGTCTTCTGTCATAAGATCTAAAAAAACCCCAGAACATCCCCATGTGCCTCTCTTGGTGTTCTGTGACCAGAAATACTCTGCAGGATGGCCCATTTCACCCTTCTGAGGGTAATTTTTGGTCCCTGGTGAACGTGGTGGTTGTTCCTTGTCTCGTTCCAAGTTCCTTTTGCCCGAGTTTTGTCTCAGACTTCCCACACTGTGGGATCATTTTCTGCCTGTTGAGGAGAGCTGGGCCAGAGAGGGTGAGGCTTGGTGGGCACTGGTGGGCATTGGTGGGCACTGGTGGGCATTGGTGAGCACTGGTGGGCATTGGTGGGCACTGGTGGGCATTGGTGAGCATTGGTGGGCATTGGTGAGCATTGGTGGGCATTGGTGGGCATTGGTGGGCACTGGTGGGCATTGGTGAGCATTGGTGGGCATTGGTGGGCACTGGTGGGCATTGGTGAGCATTGGTGGGCATTGGTGGGCATTGGTGAGCATTGGTGGGCATTGGTGGGCATTGGTGGGCACTGGTGGGCATTGGTGAGCATTGGTGGGCATTGGTGGGCACTGGTGGGCATTGGTGAGCATTGGTGGGCATTGGTGGGCACTGGTGGGCATTGGTGAGCATTGGTGGGCATTGGTGGGCATTGGTGGGCACTGGTGGGCATTGGTGAGCACTGGTGGGCATTGGTGAGCATTGGTGGGCATTGGTGGGCATTGGTGGGCACTGGTGGGCAGTGTCTCTTTGAGTATAATAATACACATGGCAGGGTAAAAACAGGACCCATTTTAAGAACTGGGGGCAACTGGGGAATGTCCTTGGGGTTGGACTGGGCTGGGAGCACTTCCAGGGATTTGCAAACCCTCCATCTCCAGCTTTGTCAGACAAACCCCTGCCACAAGCTGAGTCAGAAATGCCACTCTGTTCTCTGCCTGCTGCTGGTTTATGGGCAGAGCTGTTGTTTTTTCCTCTGATTATTGGAGTGATGCAACACAGAGCAGAGTTGGGGGTGGTTGTGTTTGCACAAAGTCTGAAACGGTCCAGTCCTGTTTAACATCTTTATTGATGCTTTAGATGAGGGGATTGAGTCCATCAGCAGCAAATTTGCTGCTGACACCAAGTTGGGAGGGAGTGTCGACCTGCTGGAAGGCAGGAGGGCTCTGCAGAGGGATCTGGATGGACTTGAGGGATGGGCTGATTGCAATGGGATGGAGTTCACCAAGGCCAAGTGCAGGTCCTGCCCTTTGGCCACCCCAAGCCCTGCAGCGCTCCAGGCTGGGCACAGAGTGGCTGGAGAGCAGCCAGGCAGAGGGACCTGGGGGGACTGAGGGACAGGAAGCTCAACAGGAGCCACCAGTGTGCCCAGGTGGCCAAGAAGGCCAAGGGGATCCTGGCCTGGATCCAAACTAGCGTGGCCAGCAGGCCCAGGGCAGTGACCCTTCCCCTGGACTCTGCCTTGGGGAGGCCACACCTTGAGTGTTGTGTTCAGTTCTGGGCCCCTCAGTTGAGGCAAGAGATTGAGGGGCTGGAGCGGGGCCAGAGAAGAGCAACGAGGCTGGAGAAGGGACTGGAGCACAAGTGCTGTGGGGAGAGGCTGAGGGAGCTGGGGGTGTTCAGCCTGGAGAAGAGGAGGCTCAGAGGTGACCTCAGCACTGTCTGGAACTCCCTGAAGGGAAGTTGTGGCCAGCTGGGGGTTGGTCTCTTCTCCCAGGCACTCAGCAATAGGACAAGGGGGCACGATGGGCTCAAGCTCTGCCAGGGGAAATTGAAGTTGGAGAGCAGAAAGAAATTCTTTGCAGAGAGAGTGCTCAGGGATTGGAATGGGCTGCCCAGAGAGGGGGTGGATTCCCCATCCCTGGAGGGTTTGAACCTGAGCTTGGCCGTGGCACTGAGTGCCATGATCTGGTAAAGGGACTGGAGTTGGACCAAGGGTTGGACTCGATGATCTTGGAGGTCTTTTCCAACCCAATCCATTCTAGGATTCTACCACAACTCACAGAACTTGACAATGTGAAGTTTTAATCATAATTCCTTCTAACTTTTAATAAGACTGCTTGAAATGGAGCTGGTGTTTGCCAGAGCTGAGTTTGCTCCTGGAAACAGCAACGACACAAACAATCTTAAGGCCCTCTGGGGGTGCTCATTAAATGGGCACAGTCACATCCAAGCAGAGTTTGCACCACTGAGCCCAAAGTTTTGCCCAAGCACAGAGTTCCCCCAGGAAACTCAACCCTCCCACCCCAAAAAGGAGCAAAGTGCTCATGGTGGGAGGGTTGGTTTGCAGAAAACAGGAGGGTTCAGTGAACAGGAGAGTTATTTTGGGTGCCACCTCACAGCCAGTTCAGTTCCCACTCCTGATTTCAGCTGAAGGATCCACCAAAGGAGCTGTAACTGCTCCAAGGGGGAACAACCCTTTGGAAAACTAAACTGCCTTTGGATCTAAGGAGGTTTTGGAGCCACTTTCCCCTCCTTGCTGGGTCCTGAGAGGCTCAGGAAGGGACTGCTCTGCTCCTGCTCTTTGGGAACAGCTGGGACAGCCAGGCCTGGGCCCTCTTTAAAGGCTTTGGATGGTCTCGGTACAAATAATTCCTGTCATTAAGAGGGAAAGTTCCTCCCACGTGCCAAGTGGAGGCAGTTCCATGTGCCAGCCCAGGCTCTGGCACTGCTGTGCCCAACCCTGGGCAGCCAAAGCAAAGAGGGGCAGGGACTGGGCAGGGAAAGCCCTTTAGGAAAAAAAAATCACCTTTTTCAGAGTGTTGTCCTTTTCTGAGCAAACCCTGCCAAGCACAACAGTGCCCTGTTGTTTCTGTTCAGGTGCTCAGGAACAGGAGTTTGCTCCACAAGTGGAGAAAAGGAGCAGCTATTATTTTATTTTATTTTATTTTATTTTATTTTATTTTATTTTATTTTATTTTATTTTATTTTATTTTTTATTTTTTATTGTTTTATTTTATTTTATTTTTATATTTTATTTTATTTTATTTATTTTTATTTTTATTATTTTATTTTTATTGTTTTATTTATTTTTATTTTTATTTTTAATTTTTATTTTTATTTTTTATTTTTTATTTTTTTATTTTAATTTTATTTTAATTTTATTTTATTTATTTTATTTTTATTTTATTTTAATTTTTATTTTTATTTTATATTTATTTTATTTTTTATTTTATTTTATTTTTACTTTTATTTTATTTTATTTATTTTATTTTTTAAATTTAATTTTATTTTTAATTTTAATTTTATATTTTATTTTATTTTATTTTATTTCATTTCATTTCATTTCATTTTATTTCATTTCATTTCATTTCATTTTATTTTATTAGCAAGAAACCCTCTGCTTTGTGGAAAAGTCATTTTCCCCCACATATTTTACTTGCTAATAGATAAGTACAAAACAATTATGCAGCACAGACTAAACAGTTTCTAATGCCTCATTTCAAGAATTAGAGTGAATGTTTGCCTAAGCTGCCCTCCAAATTGGGAGTCTAATTAAGCAACAAAGAATTATGTTGGCATTCAGTGAATTATTACAAAACTAGAATTTAGACTGAAACTGTTGACTAATTGTTTTTATTTGGAAAGCTGAGAGGGAAAGGGGGAAGAGATGAGGGAGGGAACTGTTATTAGAGGAACTGATTAATCTTCTAAAAACCTGCGAGTGTCCTGGCAGAGATCAGAGTTTGTGCCTTGACATTCATTGGTTTGATGATTCCTTCCGAGTGTGATTAGTGGAGTGAAGCCCCAGGAGCTTCAAAGCTGTGGCACATCCTTGTAGGATGGATATTAAGATGTGCAAGTCTTCCAGCTGATCTCCTAAAAAGAGATGTCAGGGGTTTGTTCTGGGTCCCCAGGAAAAGATATTCTGCTGGAATTAACGTCCCTGAGCTGGGCAAAGCCACTTAACCTCAGATTTCTGGATTAAACTGAATTTTTTGGCTGCAAGAGCTCACACTTGAAGTGTGTTATTCTAATTGTCCTGCTGAAACAATGATGAATAATTTCAAAAAGAGATTCTTTTAGGCAGCAAATGCTCCCAGTCAGTGCAAAGCCAGCTCAGATGGATTTATTGGGTGCTGTTTGACTGCACCTGAGCTTTAATTACACGTTTATGCACCAAGAAACTTTGCAGAGTTCATTTCCCTGGTAGCAAAATACACCTTTGGAAATCTCCTGGTCTTTTATGGAGCACTTTCCCCTCTCCTGCTGGCTCCTCATAAAAGGTGGATTTGGGGCCCAGTGGACCAGAACTCCTGTAAAATTGCTGTTCCATGGATATTTCAGTAGGTGCTTCTTAACAGCTCCAGAGGAGCCTTTCCAAGGGGTTGCATCATGATGTGGAGTCAGGGAGAGCTTTTTGCATATCGGGGGAAAACGTGGAGAGGGTTGGGAAAGTTTCCTGGAGCAGCTTGTTTTAAACTCCCCGATTTCTGTGGCAGAGCTGAGATGGGGCTGCAAAGGGTTTAAAAAAATCAGACAAACCCCTGTGAGAAATAGTAGAAAGCTCAGAGTTCACAGGGCTGTCACCATCCTCAGGCACAGCAGTGGGGCTGAACAGGAGATTTTTAAAATTTTAAAAACAATTTTTAAATTATCTTTTATTTTTTATTTTTTTAAAAATTTTAAATTCGTTTTAAAAGGTGATTTTTAAATTTTTATTTTTAATTTTTATTTTTAATTTTTTACTTTTTATTTTTAATTTTTAAAATTTTTAATTTTTTAAATTTTTAAGTTTTTAAATGTTAAAAATTTTTAAAAGGTGATTTTTAATTTTTTTTTATTTTTAATTTTTTATTTTTAATTTTTTATTTTTAATTTTTTTATCTTTAATTTTTTAACTTTTTAATTTTTTAAATTTTTAAGTTTTTAAATGTTAAAATTTTTTAAAAGGTGATTTTTAATTTTTTTATTTTTAATTTTTTATTTTTAATTTTTTCAAATTTTTTATTTTTTAATTTTTTAAATTTTTTTAAAAATTAAAAAATTTTTTTGAAAGCCGATTTTTACTTTTATTCTTCATTTTTATTTTAATTTTTTTATTTTCAATTTCTTTAATTTTTTAATTTTTAAATTTTTTAAAGTCTTTTAAAATTTTTTAAAAGGCGATTTTAATTTTTCATTTTTAATTTTTTTGTTTTCAACATTTTTAAATTTTTAAAATTTTTAAAATTTTTTAATATTTTAATTATTTTAAAAATTTTTTAAAAGGTGATTTTTACTTTTTTATTTTTAATTTCTTTATTTTTTAATTTTCAAATTTTTTAATTTTCAAATTTTTTTTAAAAAATTATTTTTTTTTAAAAAGTGATTTTCAATTATTTTATTTTTCATTTTTTTTTATTTTTAATTTTTTACTTAAACTTTAAAAATTTTAAAAAAAATTTTAAGGTGATTTTTAATCAATTTAATGAAGCTCCTGCTTCCTCTTAAGCTGACTCGACTTCAGGGAGGTTAAGGTTGATTTTTAGGTGGTTCAAATTAAAACAAAACCAAGGGCTTAACAATGGAGACAAAAATTAGGACAGCTCAAGAGTGAAGCTGCAAATTCCCAGTGATCTGAGTAGAGCCCACGTTCCCTCAGCCTGAAAATTGCACTCAGAGTCTTCAAATCATAAATCCAAACAACCCAAGTTATGAAAAAGTTCAGCAACAACTTCAGCATTTTGTTTGGGAGCTTCAGAAACCACCTTTGCTGCTGAGAGGGCTCAGTGAATGGGGCTACAGAGTTGAGAAATGGAAATAATTCCTTTCTTTTTAATTCTTTTTTTTGTGTGCAACTAAATCATAGAATGGATTGGGTTGGAAAAGACCTCTGAGATCATCGAGTCCAACGCTTGGTCCAACCCCACTGTGATCACCAGCCCAGGGCACGGAGTGCCCTGGGCTGGTGATCACAGTAGGGTTGGATTAAGACATGGATTCTCCCAGTAGGGTTGGATCAAGACATGGATTCTCCCAGTAGGGTTGAATCAAGACGTGGTGGATTCTCCCTCAGTGCCACATCCACAGAATCATAGAATGGATTGGGTTGGAAAAGCCCTCCCAGATCATCCAGTCCAACCCCTGGTCCAACTCCAGTCCCTTTACCAGATCATGGCACTCAGTGCCACGGCCAAGCTCAGGTTCAAACCCTCCAGGGATGGGGAATCCACCCCCTCTCTGGGCAGCCCATTCCAATCCCTGAGCACTCTCTCTGCAAAGAATTTTTTGTGATCTCCAACTTCAATTTCCCCTGGCAGAGCTTGAGCCCATCGTGCCCCCTTGTCCTATTGCTGAGTGCCTGGGAAGGACCATAGGAAGGAATCGAAGGGTTTATAATGGCAAAGCTCAGGATATAATTCCTCTTACAAATTCTGCTCACTTTGAGTCAGATGTTGCTCAGCAGCTTCTCCAATGGGTTGTTGGACTGATGGGGGATGTTTCCTCCTCCCTCTGAGCTGTCCTGACACTGCAGGGACTGAGCCCTGATCTGGTGTCTCCTCACACAACTCCTCTCCAAGGACACCGAGACTCCCATTACCCTTCCTTGATGTCTATTCACTGCAGCAGCTCCTCAATTATTGAAAATGCAAACAGCTGGATTCAATACACGAAGAAAACACCCAGCAAATGTTGCAGGCACTCAAAACTTTTCCCCAGAAGTGATGGCTGTTGGAGGACTCGAGAGGGGACAAAAAGTAACTCCAAATTCCCTGCACACGTTGGCACAAGGGACATGGGCAGGAAGTCCTGGAGCTGGGAAGTGCCAAGAGACCTTCTCCAGCAGAGAGGATGTTCTGGGGATGCATCTGGGATGGGACCTTGTGTTTTCAAGCATCAAACCAGGAGCATTTTGCAAAGAGAGAGCCAGCTGTGATGTGTGCTCTGTGGGGAGGGCTCTGTGCCTGCATTTGGAGGGTATAAAACATGGATGTGTGCATCAAAAGATGTTGGGCATCTCCAAGAGTGAAGTGCACTGGGTTGTCTCCCTGAGAAGTCTTTCAGAGTCAGTTAAGGGTGGGTGGGTTTGTGTCCAGCTTTGTCACTGCCAGGCTCTTGACAGAGTCTCAGCTCTGGCTTTTGCAAGAACTCCTTCAGTGTCGACTTCAATCTGTCCCTGTGTTGTCCCCAAAGTGGGGAGGAATGTCAGGATGGGAAGGGAATGCAGAATGTGGCTGGAAACATCTGGAGCCCTCCCAGGAGCTCCTCAGCCTGGTCCTAAAGCAGAGCCTTGCACAAGTCTTACATTCATGGGGCTAAACCCAAGCCCAAAGAGCCCAGTGTGGGACTGAGCCCAAGGCTGGGCATGGGCACCTTTGGGTGTTTGTTCATCACTGCCTTGAGATGTGGCACCAGAAGTTGGGTGGGCATTGAAGGGTGGGCATAGAAAGTTTGGTCAGTCAGCTGGTTCCAACCTGCCCACAGTGTTCAGCCTCCTGTGCTTCCCCTTGAGGACATGCAGAATCATGGAATATTCTGAGCTGGAAGGGACCCGCAGGGATCAGAGTCCAACCCTTAGACCTGCACAGACACCCCAACAATCCCACCTGTCCCTCAGAGGATCATCCAAACCCTCCTGGATTATGGAATAACTCGAGCTGGGAGAGATCCACAGGGATCATCCATCCATCCATCATCCATCCATCCATCCATCCATCCATCCATCCATCCATCCATCCATCCATCCATCCAACCTCTGGCCCTGCACAGACACCCCAACAATCCCCTGTCCTTCAGAGTGTTGGCCAAACTCCCCTGGAGCTCTGGCAGCCTTGGGGCTGTGCCCAAACCCTGTTCAGTGCCCATCACCCTCTGGGGGAAGAACCTTTCCCTGAGATCCAACCTGCCCCTGCCCTGGCACAGCTCCAGCCCTTCCCTGAGATCCAACCTGCCCCTGCCCTGGCACAGCTCCAGCCCTTCCCTGAGATCCAACCTGCCCCTGCCCTGGCACAGCTCCAGCCGTTCCCTGGGTCCTGGCACAGAGCAGAGATTGGAGCTGCCCCTCCTGAGGAGCTGCAGACCCTGAGGAGTCTCCCTCAGTGTCCTCTTCTCCAGCTGAACAAACCCAGTGCCTTCAGCTGCTCCTCGTGTGGTCCCTCCAGACCCTTCCCCATCTTCTTGTCCGTCCTTTGGGCACCTTCAGCTCTGTCACTGCCACGGGAAGAGCCCCAGCCATGGCACATTTGGCATTTGGTGCACTTCCAGTGGGTGGGAGGTCCTCAGGATATCTCCCAGAAACCCTGGGAATGTCTAACAGAGGGAAAGGCTCCAGCAGCTTCAGGAATAGCCACAGATCTGCTGCAGTGACCAGGGGGTAAATCAGAGCTCTGATCTCTGTGCTGAAGGAGCAGCTCACCCACCACATCTGTGGTGTCTTCAGGGGGAGGACCCCACCAAGCCCAGCCCTGAGCTCATGAACCTTCCCCCAGGCAGGTGAAGGGCAGACTCTGCATTGTCTCAGGTGGGCTGGGAACAGGTATTGCATCTACACACCAAACTGAAACCAATCTCATGCTTCAGGGTGCAAATTGATCCCTGGCAAGGTCAGGAAGCAATTTTCCTCTCCTGTTAACATCACTGCACAGCCAGCCTGGGCTGGGGGTGTGGGGGAGAGAGGGATGGAGAGCAGAGAAGCAATTTCTCCTGTAGCATAAAGTACTTGCCAGGGGCAAAATGACTTTGCTGCAGCCCTGAGTTTACAGCAAAGAGATTGCCCAAGTGTTTGGGTTTTACCTTGTCTCGATTTCTGGGTGCTCAGACTCAGACTCTTTAAAGGGCTGTGGCTTTGGGGATCCAAAAAATGAATATTTGGGTGGATTTTTGAGCTGAGATCATGTAGTTGCATCAAATGAAACCCTTTCTCAGATGTCCTGGTCCTGCCCACAACCCCCTGCCCTTTCCCTACAGCCCCATATTAAGATCCTGGGGGAAAAAAAAAAAATCAAGTGTGGGGTTTTTCTTCACTGATGTGTCACCCCCTGCCAATGGACACGGTGAGTTCATACCCCAAAATGCTGCTTTTTTTTGGCCTCTGGTGTGTGTGTGCTACATGAAAGGGGACTGAAAAGGTTAATGAAATTTGGAGGCCAAGACACAGGGAGGAGTGAAATGTTTGCAGGGAAATGTTTGCTTGAAGTGTATGAATTTTATTTACTGCACTTTAGAAATGTTCGTGCTGCTCATAAATAGAAGATGGTGCATATTCTGTCTGAAATCTGAACTCCTTGGAGAGCCTCTGGATTTTTGAGGATTGATGCTAAAATGTAGGGAAAGGTGGGGGATCTAAAATGTAGGGAAAGGTGGGGGATCTAAAATGTAGGGAAAAGTGGGGGACCTAAAATGTAGGGAAAGGTGGGGGATCTAAAATGTTGGGAAAGGTGGGGGATCTAAAATGTAGGGAAAGGTGGGGGATGTAAAATGTAGGGAAAGGTGGGGGATCTAAAATGTAGGGAAAGGTGGGGATCAGAATTCAGAATTTTTCTCTTTAAGGCAAAATTACCTCTCTCTACAGACAAACCCCACCTTTTTCCACGAGTTGAGACACCAAAATCCTCAAAATCATCGTGGCTGTGGCACATTCCACGGCCAAAGGATTGAGGGAACAGTAGGAAGCTCTGGACACCAGGATGTGGATGCTGAGATTTGGGGTTGGCCATTTGCTGGGACTGCAAAATCTCTTCTTCTGACAAAGCTTGAAAGAATTTCAGGGACTTGCTCATGTCACTGTGGCTCTGGAGATATGGATTCTATTTCTGCCTCAGCCATGTGACCTACATATCTCTGGGCCAATTCATCCATGGCTTGGGAAAAAAAAAACCAAGTGCAGGCAGAAGCGTGGAGGGAAAAAATACAGACCCAATCCTGAGGGTTTTGTTTTAAAAAAAATAATACCTCATTATGTCTTTTCTGTGTGCTGAGCTGGGATGTGGTAACTAAGAAATGGAGATGCAGGAGGCAGAAAGATTCATTTTGTTCCTCTTTGACTTCTCTTCTCACCATGGTTAGTGGCTGGGAGGAAACAACATGTATTGGGGTTGCCTGTAAATGCATAACTCAGAATGCTCAGAGCTATTCCATGTGCAGAGTCCTTTAGTCCTGGGGTGAAAAGGGCTCGGGATGTTGCTGTGCTCAGGAAGTGGACAGGAGTCCAAGTGTGTAGTTCTTCTGTATTTTGAATTTCAAGGTCATTTCTCTTCACCTGAAGAGAAGTTTTTGTTAAACATGTGCCAGCCACAAGGACTTTTTCAGTCTGAGGAGGTCTATGATGAGTTAAAGCACAGCAGGATTATTTACAGTCTTCTTTGGGCAAAAAAGTTGTTGGTTTTGATTTTTTATTTTAAGAAAGGAGTGAACTCCCCTTGACTGTCCAGTAGGAAACACTAAAAAGAGGCTTGGTTGGCACCCAGTGCCAAAACCTTGTCCTATTTGAGCTTTCCCAGTTTCTATTTAACAATATATTTATGTGAACCAGTGGCACTTGTCCAAATTATTAAAAAAACCACAACAGAGACGTCAAGCAGAAGTGTCTGATAAGGATGTTACATGGGTTTTTTTGGAGCAGACAAGCCACACTTGAAGGCTTGAAGTGGTTCAACAACCTCCTGGTAGAGGAATTCATTTCTTTCTTGCTTCCTTTGTTGGGGTTGAGTCAGGTCTTGGTGCAGACTTTGCTGCCTCACAGCTGGATGTTGGAAATGTTGGATTTGGGAAGGAGTGAGGTGAAGATCAAACCAGGGTGCAGCACTAGAGGTGGAATTAGACATCCCAAAGCAGATAAATAAACCCTGTTAATGAGGTCACAGACAACCTGTGAGTGTTGGTACATATAATAGTGGTGCTACTGTTGGTGTTCTTGTCTGGAAAATCCCCCGTGATGTTCTGGGTGCTCTTTGCCTCTTTCTCTGTGGGAATATCTCAGGGATGGATAACTCAGGTCTGGGGTTTGGCTGCTTTGTGCAGCAGGCACAGGCTGCCCAGTCCCACCCAGTGCTGGCACGTGCCACTCTCTCCAACAGGAAAGCAAGACCCTTCATTTGAATCATTAGAGAATGAACCCAGTGCTAATAGAGCTTAATTGTTTCACTAGAAGGATCTCTGTTGGTTTTGGCAGCCGAAGTGAAGACAATTCCAAATCCCATCAAAGGGGCTCATCCACACAGAGCATGGGCAGGGCTTGGGCACACAAGGATGGGCAGGGCTTGGACACACAACAATGGGCAGGGCTTGGACACACAAGGATGGGGTGGCATCACAATTCCAAATCCCATCAAAGGGGCTCATCCACACACAACATGGGCAGGGCTTGGACACACAATGGTGGGGTGGCATCACAATTGCAAATCCCATCAAAGGGGCTCATCCACACACAGAGCATGGGCAGGGCTTGGAGAGACATTGATGGGATGGCATCACAATTCCAAATCCCACCAAAGGAGCTCATCCACACACATGGGCAGGGCATGGACACACAATGGTGGGGTGGCAGTAGAACATCTCCAACACCATACACAAGCCTGTAATCCCTCCCTGCCTCAGCCTGTGATCTTGGAAGGTCCAAAAGGAGCTAAATAAGCAGAGCAAAGCTTGGTCCATGCCCCTCAAGCCTCCAGCACACACCTGCATTAATCCTGGTGCTCTCCCGCTCGTCTGAATTTGTGTGCGACATCAAACATACCTTTTCACATATGTTCTCCCCAGATTTTTTTTAACAGTTACTTAGCAGTTTATAGAAGGAAGTGAATGATCTCATCAAGCTGCTTAGAAATTAAAAAAAAAATCTGTGCTTATTAATTATGCAGGATTAGTCTAATTATAATTCAGCAAATTAATTAGCGACAGAAGGTGTTCTGAAACATTGGAGTACATTTGCATGTTAAATGGAGAGGCTAGTCGGTAATATATGTAAATTTATGCATGGCTTCATAGTTTAATTTAAAAATTTGCAGCTGCATATGGTATGGGAGCAGGTGAAAAGTCAGTTTTAGTTTAATGATGCTAACAAACATTGGATGCTGGCCTGTCTCAGGGAAGGAAGCGCGCCCCTGTCTGCCAGCCCATAAATCTGGCACGGCAACACAATGTGCCACCGGCTCGGCTTCAAGGTCATCTGTGCCCACCCCCACCAGGACAATGGATGCCAATCCACCACCCCAACAAACCGCGGCCAAGGGAGGGGAAATGTGCCCGGCGCCGAGTGCGGGGTGTCAATGTGCCTCTTTAGCGAAGGAGTGCGAGGTTATTCTGCACGGACCGGGCTGGGGACAGACAGAGCTCCTGCCCACGGAGACGGGCAGAGCTCCTGCCCACGGAGACGGGCAGAGCTCCTGCCCACGGAGAACAGACAGAGCTCCTGTCCACAGAGACAGAGCTCCTGCCCACAGAGAACAGGCAGAGCTCCTGCCCAAAGAGACAGGCATAGCTCCTGCTCACAGAGTCAGACAGAGCTCCTGCCCACAGAGTCAGACAGAGCTCCTGCCCACGGAGAACAGGCATAGCTCCTGCCCACGGAGAACAGGAGAGCTCCTGCCCACAGAGTCAGACAGAGCTCCTGCCCACGGAGACAGACAGAGCTCCTGCCCACGGAGAACAGGCATAGCTCCTGCCCACGGAGAACAGGAGAGCTCCTGCCCACGGAGAACAGGAGAGCTCCTGCCCATGGAGAACAGGCAGAGCTCCTGCCCACAGAGAACAGGCATAGCTCCTGCTCACAGAGTCAGACAGAGCTCCTGCCCACAGAGAACAGGAGAGCTCCTGCCCACGGAGTCAGACAGAGCTCCTGCCCACAGAGTCAGACAGAGCTCCTGCCCACACAGACAGACAGAGCTCCTGCCCACGGAGAACAGGCAGAGCTCCTGCCCACAGAGAACAGGAGAGCTCCTGCCCACGGAGTCAGACAGAGCTCCTGCCCACAGAGTCAGACAGAGCTCCTGCCCACACAGACAGACAGAGCTCCTGCCCACAGAGTCAGACAGAGCTCCTGCCCACGGAGAACAGGCAGAGCTCCTGCCCACAGAGACAGGCAGAGCTCCTGCCCACGGAGAACAGGCAGAGCTCCTGCCCACAGAGACAGGCAGAGCTCCTGCCCACGGAGAACAGGCAGAGCTCCTGCCCACAGAGACAGGCAGAGCTCCTGTCCACAGAGACAGGCAGAGCTCCTGCCCACAGAGACAGACAGAGCTCCTGCCCACAGAGAACAGACAGAGCTCCTGCCCACGGAGAACAGGCAGAGCTCCTGCCTGCACAGACCAGTCCTGCCTGCACAGACCAGGCAGAGCTCCTGCACAGACCAGTCCTGCCTGCACAGACCAGGCAGAGGTCCTGCCTGCACAAAGCATGAATCATCAGGCAGAGTTCCTGTCCACACAGAGCTCCTGCCTGCACAAATCAGGCAGAGCTCCTGCCTGCACAAACCAGGGAGTGCCCCTGCCCACAGAGACCAGGCAGAGGTCCTGCCTGCACAGATCAGGCAGAGGTCCTGCCTGCACAAACAAGTCCTGCCCACACAGAGCAGGCAGAGCCTTCAGCTGAGCAATCTCCACCCTGGCAGGTGTAAAGCAGGAGCCTGATCTTGGCCCCAGCTCTGCCGTTCCCATCCATGCGGCTTTGCCATGTCCTGGAGTCACCAGGAGGGTGGCACCAAGCTGGGCATGACCTGCAGGCTCGGGGGCTTTTCTGGGCAGTGCCAGTACAACCCAGCAGGGTCAGTGGGGGCAGTGGTGGCACTGGTGGCACTGGTGCTCACTGCTCAGCGTGGGTCAGGACACTGAGAGCTTTGGGGACTGAGAGGATGGAGGAGATGAAAGGAGTGGGAGGTTTTTCTGGGTATGGATAAAATGAGTGGAGCTCAGAGTCTGTGCTGGTTTAACACCTCAGAGCCTTTCTGGGATGGGTGGACTTTGCAGAGTAAATCACAGAATCCTAGAATGGATTGGGTTGGAAAAGCCCTCCCAGATCATCAAGTCCAACCCTTGGTCCAACTCCAGTCCCTTTACCAGATCATGGCACTCAGTGCCACGGCCAAGCTCAGGTTCAAACCCTCCAGGGATGGGGAATCCACCCCCTCTCTGGGCAGCCCATTCCAATCCCTGAGCACTCTCTCTGCAAAGAATTTCTTTCTGCTCTCCAACTTCAATTTCCCCTGGCAGAGCTTGAGCCCATCGTGCCCCCTTGTCCTATTGCTGAGTGCCTGGGAGAAGAGACCAACCCCCACCTGGCCACAACTTCCCTTCAGGCAGTTCCAGACAGTGCTGAGGTCACCTCTGAGCCTCCTCTTCTCCAGGCTGAACACCCCCAGCTCCCTCAGCCTCTCCCCACAGCACTTGTGCTCCAGTCCCTTCTCCAGCCTCGTTGCTCTTCTCACTTGGGTTGGAAGAGACCTCTGAGATCATCAAATCCAACCCTTGATCCAACCCCACTGGGATCACTCTGGCACTCTGTGCCCTGGGCTGGTGATCCCAGTGGGGTTGGATCAAGACATGTTGGATTCTCTGTCCCTGGAGGTGTTTCAGAGGACACTCAGTGCCACATCCAGTCCCTTCTCCAGCCTCGTTGCTCTTCTCTGGCCCCGCTCCAGCCCCTCAATCTCTTTCCTGAACTGAAACACAACACTCAAGGTGTGGCCTCACCTTCCCTCCTGCCCTCTGTGTGTCTTTCCCCCAGGAACAATTTCACCACGTGGCTGTGCAGTGCTGGCCCAATTGGAGCCCACAGACCCCAGAACAACCCAGGGAATGTCATCTGAGCAACCCTTTCAACAGCCCACCCCTCCTCTCACTCCCTGCCTGTTGACTTGTGCTTATGCTCTGGCATTTGGTGCTGTGCCAAATGGCACAAATGTTATGGATCTTACAGTATAAATAAGCTTTTAGCCATTGTCTTGCAAGTTACTGGAAAGTTTTGGTGTGGGAGGAGGGAGGAGAAACCCAAAGGATCAGAGAAACTGCTCAGATTACAAAGAGTCCTCCAAAGACTTTTTGGAGAACAATTGCAATTACAAACACGCCGTTAGTGTTGGGTTTCATTTCCAATTCGAACCCATAGAGTTCAATTATTATTTTCATTAATGGTGTCAGGTTTTCATCAGAGTGCACAAACAAGGAGGTTTTCCTTGGAGATTTTTTTTTCTTTCCTAGCAACTGTGGCCATTCCAAATAACTCCATCCAGCACTGAGAAATGACTGTGCCCACCTGGCAGTGCCCTCTCCCCCAGCCCTTTTTTCTTGAAAATGGCATCACTTTGCAAGACAGGAGAAGCATTTCTTTACCCAAGGAGTGTGAACTGCTGATGTGAGTGCTCAGAACGAGGGGAACACGAGCTGCTTTAGAGAGGAAAATTGTGCAGAAGGTGGAAAATGTACAGAACATGCATATCAAGTTTACTGACGTGTTTGGAGGTTGGGTGACACATTGCAGGTCTGCAGTCACTTACTGTTAGATTGGAAAGCAAGCTTTAAAAAAATAAAACACTAGAGAGAGGGCAGAGACAAATGTGATGTTCCAGGCTGCAGGGAAAGGGGATATTTGGGGTGGAATTTTTCTGTGGGTGAGGCACAAGGCTGGGGGTTGGACATGAATCAAGCCCAGGCATTGCTGTGGGTTCCTGGTGTGATGTTCTCCCTTGATGCATCTGAAATACAAATATCCTTCTTTAATACATTGTATGAAGAGTTACTTACCCAACTGTCCTCTTGGAGTGGCCAAAAAACCCGAGTTAGAAGCAGTTTTAAGGTGGGTTCTGCCATCCTGTATCTTCTTGAGGTCGTGTGGCCTCTTGGGCTCCCTCAGCTGAGTCCCCAGCCCTGGGTTTGTTCCATTTTCACATCTGGCTCCAGTGTCAGCTGCTCTGAGCTGAGTGTTGGGAGGGGCCAGAGGAAATCAGGCACTGCTGCTCATCTTCTGCCTTCCCATGATGTTGGCCAGGTGGTATTTCAGAGGGCAGGTACCAAAAAGAGGCCCTAAATAATGTCCCCACAGCAAAACTTAGACTGGAGATCTCTATTTAATACATTGTATGAAGAGTTACTTACCCAACTGTCCTCTTGGAGTGGCCAAAAAACCCGAGTTAGAAGCAGTTTTAAGGTGGGTTCTGCCATCCTGTATCTTCTTGAGGTCGTGTGGCCTCTTGGGCTCCCTCAGCTGAGTCCCCAGCCCTGAGTTTGTTCCATTTTCACATCTGGCTCCAGTGTCAGCTGCTCTGAGCTGAGTGTTGGGAGGGGCCAGAGGAAATCAGGCACTGCTGCTCATCTTCTGCCTTCCCCTGGTGTTGGCCAGGTGGCATTTGAGAGAGGAGGTACCAAAAAAGAGACCCTAAATAATGTCTCCACAACAAAACTGGAAATCTCTGTTGGGGTGGGTGACTGCAAGAAATGTGGAGCTGGAGAGGAGTCTGGGCAGATTGAAGAAATTACTCTGAATTAAGGCAAGAGGACTGAGAAGTGTTTCTGGTTTGTCCCATGAGGAAATGAGGACCCTGCATAGTGTTAATCTGCATTTTTTTTGGTGCAACTGGAGTCTTTTTATTAAAAAAAAAACCCAAGTGACAAATGCAGAGCCAACTCCTCCTTCTCCAGGCTTGGGATCTCATATCATCTGATTCCTCTCCCCCCTCCCAGGAAATCTCTGACAAACTCAGGAAAGTCTCCTGACCTACATATGTTGGTTTTCACGTTTGTTAAACTGGGTTCACACTTTCTGCACAGGAGTTTTGGGAAGATTAATTAGCTGCTGTTTGTGGAGTATCATCTAAATGCTCTGACTCCTGGTAATAACCTCCCTCATTTCTCACACACTGCAAGGTGGATGTTCATTTAAAGTGCTTTTGTGCAATCCCTGATCCCACATTGGCTGTAACTGCTGCAAAAGAGGAGGGAATTTTCTCATCAGGTCCCTAATAACACTCCCTGCCATAATAGAGCAAAATGACTCCAGAGATAAATATTCCAATGGTAAAGGACTCCACATTAAAATCGGGATGATGATATCAAAGAAATGCAATTAATTGATTTGAAACAGTGACCTGCAAATCTGACCTAGTCCCTCCCCTTTGAAAGGAAGAAATTTGAAGCAAAACCTCCTGCTCTTTATCATGTTGGGGAAGAGTTTCTTGTCCCACTTATCTCAGAGTTTGCAATGCCAAGACTCACGTGGGTGAGGAGAAGGCAGGATGGGACACCCTGATCCAGAATTTCCCTGCTCTGAGGGAATTGGAGTCAGCCCCTCACTGTAATCACGATGCTTTTGCAGTTCATAATATATTTAAACTTAAGATTGTTTAACTGGAGCAAAGAAACTCATAAAACCAACTTTCTGGTTTCTGTATTGGGTCCAGTCCTGTTTAACATCTTTATTGATGGTTTGGATGAGGGGATTGAGTCCATCCTCAGCAAATTTGCTGCTGACACCAAGTTGGGAGGGAGTGTCAACCTGCTGGAAGGCAGGAGGGCTCTGCAGAGGGATCTGGAGAGACTTGAGGGATGGGCTGATTGCAATGGGATGAAGTTCAACAAGGCCAAGTGCAGGTCCTGCCCTTTGGCCACCCCAAGCCCTGCAGAGCTCCAGGCTGGGCACAGAGTGGCTGGAGAGCAGCCAGGCAGAGGGACCTGGGGGGACTGAGGGACAGGAAGCTCAACAGGAGCCACCAGTGTGCCCAGGTGGCCAAGAAGGCCAAGGGGATCCTGGCCTGGATCCAAACCAGCGTGGCCAGCAGGCCCAGGGCAGTGACCCTTCCCCTGGACTCTGCCTTGGGGAGGCCACACCTTGAGTGTTGTGTTCAGTTCTGGGCCCCTCAGTTCAGAAAGGATATTGAGATGCTGGAGCGAGTCCAGAGAAGAGCAACAAGGCTGGAGAAGGGACTGGAGCACAAGTGCTGTGGGGAGAGGCTGAGGGAGCTGGGGGTGTTCAGCCTGGAGAAGAGGAGGCTCAGAGGTGACCTCAGCACTGTCTAGAACTCCCTGAAGGGAAGTTGTGGCCAGGTGGGGGTTGGTCTCTTCTCCCAGGCACTCAGCAATAGGACAAGGGGGCACGATGGGCTCAAGCTCTGCCAGGGGAAATTGAAGCTGGAGAGCAGAAAGAAATTCTTTGCAGAGAGAGTGCTCAGGGATTGGAATGGGCTGCCCAGAGAGGGGGTGGATTCACCATCCCTGGAGATCTTTAAATGCAGATTGGATGTGGCGCTGAGTGCCATGATCTGGTAAATGGACTAGAGTTGGACCAAGGGTTGGACTCGATGATCTTGGAGGTCTTTTCCAACCCAATCCATTCTATGATTCTATGATTCTATGATTCCTTTGTTCTCTTTTTGGAAGCACCAAATTATCGAAGCAGAATGGCACCAATTCTTTATTTTTTTCATTAGATTTTGGCATCAGAGGATTTGCTGAGAAGCACAATCACAATTATTTAGATGAAGGGCCAAAAAATGTCTGAAGCCACAAAACCAAATTCCAAAGTAGCCCAAAAACAAACCAGAATTATCTCAGTATTTGCTTACAAGGGATATTTTGGAAGGGCATCCAAAGGCTGTTCACAAGATCCAACCAACGTTGTGCCTCTTGATTCTGTGCCTGGATTTAAGAAAGGAGGATGGGAAGGGTTAGTGAAGATTTGGAACCAGGAGCCAGGGGGTTAAAAAAGTATTATTGGGTTTTTTGGGGGGGTTGAAAAAGTATTAATGTCTTTTTTGGGGGGGTAAAAAAAGTATTAATGGCTTTTTTTGGGAGTTAAAAAAGTATTAATGGCTTTTTTCAGGTTGAAAAAGTATTAATGGCTTTTTTGGGGTGGTTAAAAAATATTAATGGCTTTTTTTTGGAGTTAAAAAAGTATTAATGGCTTTTTTTTGGGAGGTTAAAAACATTAATGGCTTTTTTCAGGTTGAAAAAGTATTAATGTCTTTTTTGGGGGGGTTAAAAAGTATTAATGGCTTTTTTGGGAGTTAAAAAAGTATTAATGGTTTTTTTGGGGAGTTAAAAAAGTATTAATGGCTTTTTTTTGGAGTTAAAAAAGTATTAATGTCTTTTTTTTGGGAGGTTAAAAACATTAATTTTTCAGGTTGAAAAAGTAATAATGTCTTTTTTGGGGGGGGGTAAAAAAAGCATTACTGGCTTTTTTTTCCAAGGTTAAAAAAGTATTAATTGTTTTCAGGGTTGAAAAAGTATTAATGTCTTTTTTGGGGGGTAAAAAGGGCATTACTGGCTTTTCTTTTTTCAAGGTTAAAAAGTATTAATGGCTTTTTTTGGGGGGGTTTAAAAAAGAATTAATGTCTTTTTTGGGGGGTAAAAAAAGCATTACTGGCTTTTTTTCCAAGGTTAAAAAAGTATTAATGTCTTTTTTGGGGGTTAAAAAGTATTAATTGCTTTTTTGGGGGGGTTAAAAAGTATTAATTAATATATAATATATGTATTACATTTATTACATTATATGTACATTATATTATACATTCTATATGAGATATATAGAATATATAATATATGTATTATATGTATTACATTATATGTACATTATATTATATATTCTATATAACATATATAGAATATATAATATAATATATGTATTATATGTATCACATTATATGTACATTAAATTATATATTCTATATAAGGTATATAGAATATATAATACATATTTATTATATATTATATATTATATATAAAAATATATAGATTATATAATACATATATATTATATACTATATATTACATATATATATAGAATATATAATACATATATATTATATACTATATATATTAGATATATATATAGACACGTATCCCTATATATATATATATATATATAAATATATATATATAAGTATATATAAAAATACCTCTCTCTATATATAAATAAATAATAAATATATATCTAAAAATATTTTTATATATCTATTAATATATTAACAAGAGGTATATAAAGGTTTGGGGGGATTCAAACTCCAACCAATAACAAACCAGGGATAACAATCAATAGGAAAGAGTAAAATAAAGGCCAATAAGAAAACTTACAGAAACTTTTCCATGGACAAATCCCTGCAGTCCTGGCCAGTGAGATGATGCTTTTCTCAAGGGATTTTGGGAAGCAGAGAGTGACTAAGGGAAAAAAGAGCAAGGACTCCATATTTGCACACCAGTAAAAGCTTTTGGGTTTAGGGCATTTGGGTTTGCTGCTCCATCTTCTTCTCAAGCCCATTTCGTACAAGATTTCTGGTACTGCAGATCCTCTGCCACGGGGACAGCACCTGAGAATGTGGGACACCCATGGCCAAGGGGGGAGTGTGGGGTGATGCCCTGAGAGACCCCAACAAGCAGAGGGGTCTGGAGAGACTTGAGGGATGGGCTGATTGCAATGGGATGGAGTTCACCAAGGCCAAGTGCAGGTCCTGCCCTTTGGCCACCCCAAGCCCTGCAGAGCTCCAGGCTGGGCACAGAGTGGCTGGAGAGCAGCCAGGCAGAGGGACCTGGGGGGACTGAGGGACAGGAAGCTCAACAGGAGCCACCAGTGTGCCCAGGTGGCCAAGAAGGCCAAGGGGATCCTGGCCTGGATCCAAACTAGCGTGGCCAGCAGGCCCAGGGCAGTGACCCTTCCCCTGGACTCTGCCTTGGGGAGGCCACACCTTGAGTGTTGTGTTCAGTTCTGGGCCCCTGAGTTGAGGCAAGAGATTGAGGGGCTGGAGCGGGGCCAGAGAAGAGCAACGAGGCTGGAGAAGGGACTGGAGATGGCACTGAGTGTCCTCTGAAACACCTCCAGGGACAGAGAATCCACCATGTCTTGATCCAACCCCACTGTGATCACCAGCCCAGGGCACAGAGTGCCAGAGTGATCCCAGTGGGGTTGGATCAAGGGTTGGATTTGATGATCTCAGAGGTCTCTTCCAACCCAAGTGAGAAGAGCAACGAGGCTGGAGAAGGGACTGGAGCACAAGTGCTGTGGGGAGAGGCTGAGGGAGCTGGGGGTGTTCAGCCTGGAGAAGAGGAGGCTCAGAGGTGACCTCAGCACTGTCTGGAACTGCCTGAAGGGAATTTGTGGCCAGGTGGGGGTTGGTCTCTTCTCCCAGGCACTCAGCAATAGGACAAGGGGGCACGATGGGCTCAAGCTCTGCCAGGGGAAATTGAAGTTGGAGATCAGGAAGAAATTCTTTGCAGAGAGAGTGCTCAGGGATTGGAATGGGCTGCCCAGAGAGGGGGTGGATTCCCCATCCCTGGAGGGTTTGAACCTGAGCTTGGCCGTGGCACTGAGTGCCATGATCTGGTAAAGGGACTGGAGTTGGACCAAGGGTTGGACTTGATGATCTGGGAGGGCTTTTCCAACCCAATCCATTCTGTGATTCTTTGATTTTATGGATGTGGCACTGAGAGAGAATCCACCAGGTCTTGATCCAACCCTACTGTGATCACCAGCCCAGGGGACTCAGTGCCCTGGGCTGGTGATCACAGTGGGGTTGGACCAAGGGCTGGACCTGATGATCTCAGAGGGCTTTTCCAACCCAATCCATTCTGTGATTCTAAGGAGAGAGTGTGGGGGGATCAACTGCTGCTTTAGGAGCAAGACCTGCCTTGGTTTGGCCTCAACCTCTGTCCCTGCCCATGGACAGCCCTTTCCACCTCTCACTGTGGGGTGGGTGGAAGGAGCTCTCCTGTTCTGCTTCCTCAACTCACACACCTTGCCCTTGGTATTGCCCAAACCCATTGAAGGTCCCTCAGCTGTCTTTGTCCTGAAGTGGCACTTGAGATGTTCTTCAGCAGGAGGAGCAGGAGCTTTTCAGCAGCTCCCTCTGAATCCTAAAAGAGGGAGACAGATTTAAGGTGGCATTTTGGGGATGCAGCAGCATCAAAGTGTGCCCAGTGAGGTCAGTGATGAGAGACACAACAGGAAAGCAAGTCTGTGGTTGTATCTTAATTAATTTTATGTTTTTGCATTAAGTCAGGCAGGGTTTCTACAGCAATGCTGGAGTTTTTAGTGGTGTTTTTTTAGAGGTTTTCAGGTTTTCTCCCAACACCTGGAAATATTGATCTGTGAGAGGAAGGGCCACACTCCCCCTGCTTGGCTGGTCCCTGCTAAACTCACACCAAGACCAAAGGCTGGCTGAGAAACATGAAAAGAAGCTAATTTTTTATAATTCCATTTTAAAAAAAAATATTTCTGATGTATAAATAGGTGAAGGCCAAAAACTGGCTGAAGGTTCTCATTTAAAAGAATTAATAAAACCTTTTCTGCAATTCTCCTGTTACCCCTAAATCAGCTGCATTTAGTGCTAAACTTTCCCTCCTCTTTGCTCCCCCCAAGTCATTTTTATTCTAATGCTGCAATAAATATTAATGCCTTTCTCAGATGCAACCACTAAAAAAATATATATATATATATATATATATATATATATATGTATATATGTGTATATATATATATACACACACATATATATATATATTTATATATTTATATATATATACACACACACACATATATATATATTTATATATTTATATATATTTATATATTTTTATATATATATATATATATATATATATATATATATATATATGCATATATAACAACCTCCCAAATACTTCATGCAGATGCCCAGTTGCAGCTAAAATTTGACTGGAGGAACTCAGAGAGGAGAAAAAGAGAGATGTGATTGAACTGGGGGAAAGATAAAATTTTGTGTGTGTGCATCTAAATGAAATTAAACCTAAATTTGAGGTGGTGGGAGGGAAAACCATCCTAATGCTGCAGATCCAGGGAGTTCTGAAGGAGCTTCCAAAGTCTTAGCAAGAAATCTGAATTCTGCCCCAATGTTGAAGCACTGAAATTAAACTGAGGAATCACTGATGGCAATTCTGGAGGGTCTTCAAGGGGCCAAATTTTCAGCTGAGCAAGCCCAGAATGTCTCAGGTTGTCTCAGGTGGGATCCCCAAATCGGAGGTGGTGAAATGTCTTGGTTGAAGACCCCAAAGTTCTGTGGCTTGGGTGTGTTTGTGGCAGAGCAGTTGGGTTTATTTTTTATTTCTGACACACCCCTCAGTCTGTCCTAGCTCAGGTCTCACCAAAATCCCCCTTAATTTTCCCTCACATCGTTGGTTTATATTTGCTGCCATCCCAACCCTGATTTTCTGCAGAAAAAAAATAGTATTTTAGTTCCCAGCCCTCCAACGCTGCAGAATTTGCTCATGGATACTCCTAACTCTATATTTAGAATTTTTGCCCCTCTGTATCAGCCACTTTGGGGTTGCATTTAGGGGGTTTTTTGGATGTCCCTTCCAGGGGTTTGTCTCACACTCTCCCCAAACCCAGCTCGGCTGACAAAGCGAGTTCTCTCCCACTTCTTTTCTTTCATTTCCTTCATTTTTACCTCTTTATTCTCCATTTTTTCACCTCAATGAATAGGGCTACAAGCATTAACAATAATTAAGAAGGAAACTGGCCATTTTCTTGATTAATATGCTTTATTTTTCCTTGGATTTAACAACTTGTGGATTGGCGTGTTCAGTTTTCCTGCAGAACCACCAACCAGCAGCTCGTTGATTTTCGCCTTAAAGTCGCTTCATTTGTAGAGTTTGGTTTCACTTTGCACTTGCCATGAGAACATGAAATGTCGATGTATCTGCAAATTTAGTTTTTCTATCTGTGAGAAAAGGAGGGGAGGAGAGAAAAAGGGATGTTTGTGAGGCGTTTCTGCCTCCAATTCTCCCGTGGAATCTCAGCGTTGGGGAGGATTTTTTTCCTTGGCGAAACGATCTCGTGGCTGAAACGGCCCTTCCCAAATCATTCCAATCCAAGAGGTCCCAAATCAGCCAAAGGAAAGAGGTCACAGGTTGCAAACCTGAGGAGTTAATGGGACTTATTTATGGGATAGATTTGCTCGGCGTTGCTCCCGGGGAATGAAATTCTGGATTTTTCCTTTGGAATTCTGAGGGGTGACAAGTTCTGGTGGCACCTTTGGGCACTGCCATCTGAACCCATCCAGGAGAAGGCACATCCCAACAGGACCCTTCATGGAAAAGGCAATTTAAAATCAGGAATTAGAAGCAAAACAACGCCCTGCAAAAGAGAAACTCTCTTTAAATATCCGATATATTTACGGGAGATTTAAGGGGAAAAAAAACAAAAAAACCAACAAAAAACCCCCAAAATTTTAATTTCTGAAGCTCCCTCTCAGGGTGTGTTTGTGGCATTTTCTGAGGGGGATTTTGTGGGGTCAGTTGGTCTGAGCTTTCCGAAGGGTTTTGTTTGTTGGAGCGACACAAACCCTTAAAATCTTTAATTTTTCTCCGCATTTCGGGTCAGGACGAGGAGAAAATTCAGGGACCGAGAGGGGAGAGGGGAGCCCTTTGTGCCTCATTGTCTCTGCTTTGGGAGGGGTTGTTGGTAAACCCAGAAAATATCCAGCTTTCTCCTTTAAAGTTCTAATTCAAGGCATGAATGTGTGAGTTCTGAAGGGACTTTGGGACTGCGGTAAAAAATCGTTGTCATAGTAACAGGAAGGGAAATAGGCCTGGCTCACCTGGGACTTTAACTTACTGCAAAACCCGAGTTTTTTTCTTTTTTTTTCTTCTTTTTTTTTTTAAACCAAGCACTCAGCAAGAGAAATAAATAAATAACTTGCTCTTTGTATTCCAAATCAATCCTTCAGCTATTTATTTTTTCTTATATCCCAGTCTTTTTTTTTTTTTTCTCCCCTCCTAAATCCATCCCAGCGTCTTTTGATTTATTCTTGTAATTATAATTGTAGGGGGGTTAAAGCCATTTTGTCCCACAAATAGAAAGGAAAAGGATCTCAGGGAATATTTGCACTTGTGACAGAATATGCCAAAAATTTCCTTGCTTGTGTCTGGATTTTTGTGGCTTGTTGTGCTTTTAATCCAAAAACTGCGGATTTTTGGTGCAGCTTCTTTATTTCTAAAATTCACAAATCGAATCAGATTAATCAGATAACAAAGGGATGAATCCTCTTCTCTCTGGATTTGACACCAAATTCGGTGGAAAACTTTTATTTTTAAACTCTAAAATCTCTCTGTAGTGTTGGGTTCAATCACCTAAAAGTGCTGAAGGTCCAACTTGGGTACACGACAAGCTGAAAACCCTCCAGAATAATGAAACACACCAAGAAAAGAGGGTGGGATGGGGCAAAAATAATTAGCACAAGATGTTAATGGGGTTTATCCATCATGTAGCACTTGAATTTGTGTTTTCCTCACCCTCCCCTGAAAATCTTGGGAAGATTCTAATCTGAGTTTTGGGCAGCTCTGCTTTGTAGTTCCCGGAATCTTCCTAAGGAAAAAAAAAATCAGAGTGATGAAACCTCCTCAGATTCTTCTCTTGTTGCTGGTTTTTAACACCCTGAAGTGTTCCAAGGCTTATCAGCCTCTGAGTTGCCCTGTCGGTGTTTGTAATTTTGACAATGCCTTTATCCCTTTTTATTGTCTCCTGGCAAATCCCTTTGGAGAGCAAAAGAAACACTTTGTATGTGAGGGAGAGATAAAGGGAGAGACTAAAACTGTGTGGTCAGACCTGCACTGGGGTGTAAATGAATTCCACTCACATTGGTTGGACCTCACCTGAGTTTCTTTTTTTTTTTTTTTTTAACTTCTGTTTGTTGAGATTTGGTTTTCCTTGTTTGGTTTCATAAATTCTGACAGCCCTGTAAGACCCCCCCCCCCCCCCATCCTGTCAGTCCCTGGGATATGCACTTTAAAACAGAACAAAATATCCCCTTTTGTCCTGGGTAGTAGAAGTGATGTGGTTCTTTATCTTTGCAGATTCTTCTTAAAATTTTTTCTCAAGTGCAATCAGAACTGCTTGAAAACAGCAGGAAACCCAAGAGACATGAGGCGGTTCCAGGTAAGTCTCCAAGGCTCAGCATTAACCCTCGTGCTCCTTCCTCTGTTCCTTTCCCCCTCCTCTCTTTTGTATCACTCCCAATAAATATGATGGCAGTAGCTGAGAAGCCAGAGCAGGTAGTGTACAAATTCCCTACATTTGTTGTGTTCAAACCTTTCTCCCTCTTTTATTTTCCTTTTTTTCCTCATGGGAATTCCCACAGGGCAGTGCCTGCTGTACCAACCAGTGGTGGGTATTTGGTTTGACACCCTTGGGCAGAGCTGTGTCCCCATCCAGTGCCCACAGCACCGTGTTGGGGGCACTGGGAAGGGTCAGGATTGTTCAGAGCAGCTCTGTAGGTGCTTCCCTCCACTCCCTACCCCTTCCCAGCACCGTTTCCCAGCCTTTTAGTGCTCTCACACCCTCCCCTTCTTGAACCAGAGTGAGAAGCCAAACTGGTGATGGGCACTTTGGGCTCTGCCCAAGCCAAGTGAGGAGCCAAACTGGTGATGGGCACTTTGAGCTCTGATCCATCCAGTGCCCACAACACCGTGCTGGGGGCACTGGGAAGGCTCAGGATTGTTCAGAGCAGCTCTGTAGGTGCTTCCCTCCACTCCCTACCCCTTCCCAGCACTACTTTCCAGCCTCACACCCTCCCCTTTCTTCTTGAACCAAAGTGAGGAGCCAAACTGGTGATGGGTACTTTGAGCTCTGCCCCAGCCAAGTGAGAAGCCAAACTGGCGATGGGCACTTTGGGCTCTGCCCCAGCCAAGTGAGGAGCCAAACTGGTGATGGGCACTTTGAGCTCTGCCCAAGCCAAGTGAGGAGCCAAACTGGCGATGGGCACTTTGGGCTCTGCCCCAGCCAAGTGAGGAGCCAAACTGGTGATGGGCACTTTGAGCTCTGCCCAAGTCAAGTGAGGAGCCAAACTGGCGATGGGCACTTTGGGCTCTGCCCCAGCCAAGTGAGGAGCCAAACTGGTGATGGGCACTTTGAGCTCTGCCCAAGTCAAGTGAGGAGCCAAACTGGCGATGGGCACTTTGGGCTCTGCCCCAGCCAAGTGAGGAGCCAAACTGGTTGGTTAAAACTTGGTTGCAATAATGCCAAGGTCATGGGTTCCATCCTCTCTGTGGGCCATTGACTTAAGAGTTGGACTCTTGTGGGTCCCTTCCAACTCAGAATAGTCTGGGATTCTGTGGCAATGGGCACTTTGGGCTCCCACTCAGTCAAATGAGGAGCCAAACTGGCAATGGGCACTTTGGGCTCTGCCCCAGCCAAGTGAGGAGCCAAACTGGTGATGGGCACTTTGAGCTCTGCCCCATTCAAGCCAAACTGGTGATGGGCACTTTGAGCTCTGCCCCAGTCAAGCCAAACTGGTGATGGGCACTTTGAGCTCTGCCCCAGCAAATGAGGAGCCAAACTGGTGATGGGCACTTTGAGCTCTGCCCCATTCAAGCCAAACTGGTGATGGGCACTTTGAGCTCTGCCCCAGTCAAGCCAAACTGGTGATGGGCACTTTGAGCTCTGCCCCAGCAAATGAGGAGCCAAACTGGTGATGGGCACTTTGAGCTCTGCCCCATTCAAGCCAAACTGGTGATGGGCACTTTGAGCTCTGCCCCATTCAAGCCAAACTGGTGATGGGCACTTTGAGCTCTGCCCCAGTCAAGCCAAACTGGTGATGGGCACTTTGAGCTCTGCCCCAGCAAATGAGGAGCCAAACTGGTGATAGCACTTTGAGCACCCAGACAAACTGGCAATGGGCACTTCAAGCTCTGCCCCTGCCAAGTGAGGAGCCAAACTGGCAATGGGCACTTTAAGCTCTTCCCCAGAGCTGCTCCAGCAGCTCTGGAGCCAAACCTGTCCCCGGTTCCAGCAGCCCCGTGGCTGATGGATGGTGAATTCCAGCCCACCAAATCCCAGGAGGAGGCGGAATGTGGCAGAGCAGGACCAGGGAGGGACCCCCAGCGCTCCCACCCCGAGCTCCCCCAGGCAACTGGGGGGGTAAGGAATTGGTTCACCTGTAGCTCAGCCCTTCTGGAAACGCAGGGGGCACATTTTGCAGCCTGGATGTGGTGCCAGAGGGAAGGGATGTGGTTGGAATTCACTCTGGTGCCACACGAGGGAGGGATGCCCAGTGGGACTGCACCCCACAGTCACTGGGTGCCCTTTGGTGAGACATTTCCCCTTTCTTTTAGTGCATATCTAAAGCCTTTCCCCTTTGATTTATATTATAGCATTTATTATTATATTATATTTATATATATAAATATCTATTATTTATTATCTTATATTTATTAATAAATATAAAATATTTATTAATATTTTATTTATATATAGTATTTATTTGGACTGCACCCCACATTTACTGGGTCCCCTTTGCTGAGCCATTTCCCCTTTCTTTTAGTACATATATAAAGCCTTTCCCCTTTTATTTTCCATTTATATAAATAAATATAATATTTATTTGGACCACATTTACTGGGTCCCCTCTGCTGAGTCATTTCCCCTTTCTTTTAGTACATATATAAAGTTTTCTCCTTATATTTACCGTAAATAGAAATAAATATCATATTTATTTGGACCACATTTACTGGGTGCCCTTTGCTGAGTCATTTCCCCTTTCTTTTAGTACATATATAAAGCCTTTCCCCTTTTATTTACCATATATATAAATAAATATAATATTTATTTCGACCACCTTTCCTGGGTGATCTCTGCTGAGCTATTTCCCCTTTCTTTTTTATTTAGCAGATATATAAATAAATAAATAAATATTTATTTGTACTACACCCCACCTTTACTGGGTCCCCTCTGCTGAGCCATTTCCCCTTTATTTTAGTACATATATAAAGGTTTCCCCTTTTATTTACCATATTTATTTGGACCACCTTTACTGGGTGCCCTCTGCTGAGCCATTTCCCTTATCTTTTTTATTTAACATATATATAAATAAATATAATATTTATTTGGACCACATTTACTGGGTGCCCTTTGCTGAGTCATTTCCCCTTTCTTTTAGTGCATATATAAAGCCTTTCCCCTTTTATTTAACATATATATATAAATAAATATCATATTTATTTGGACCACCTTTCCTAGGTTCTCTCTCCTTAGCCATTTCCCCTTTCTTTTTTTATTTAGCCAATATATAAATAAATAAATATAATATTTATTTGTACAGTACTCCACATTTACTGGGTCCCCTCTGCTGAGTCATTTCCCCTTTCTTTTAGTACATATATAATGTTTTCTCCTTTTATTTACCATAAATATAGATAAATATCATATTTATTTGGGCCACCTTTACTGGGTGCCCTCTCCTGAGCCATTTCCCCTTTATTTAGTACATATATAAAGGTTTCCCCTTTTATTTACCATATATATAAATAAATATAATATTTATCTGGACCACCTTTCCTGGGTGCCCTCTGCTGAGCCATTTCCCTTATCTTTTTTATTTAACATATATATATATAAATAAATATAATATTTATTTGGACTACCTTTACTGGGTCCCCTCTGCTGAGTCATTTCCCCTTTCTTTTAGTACATCTATAAAACCTTTCCCCTTTTATTTACCATATATATAAATAAATATCATATTTATCTGGACCACCTTTACTGGGTGCCCTCTGCTGAGCCATTTCCCTTATCTTGTTTATTTAACATATATATAAATAAATATAATATTTATTTGTACAGTACCCCACCTTTACTGGGTCCCCTCTGCTGAGTCATTTCTCCTTTCTTTTAGTACATCTATAAAACCTTTCCCCTTTTATTTAACATATATAGAAATAAATATACTATTTATTTGAACCACCTTTCCTGGGTTCTCTCTGTTTAGCCATTTCCCCTTTCTCTTTTTATTTAGCATATATATAAATAAGTAAATATAATACTTATTTGGACTGCACCCCACCTTTACTGGGTCCCCTCTGTTGAGTCATTTCCTTTTTCTTGTAGTACATATATAAAGGTTTCCCCATTTATTTAGCATATATACAAATAAATATAATATTTATTGGGACCACCTTTCCTGGGTGCCCTTTGCTGAGTCATTTCCCTTATCTTTTTATTTAACATATATATATAAATAAATATCATATTTATTTGGACCACCTTTACTGGGTGCCCTCTGCTGAGCCATTTCCCTTATCTTGTTTATTTAACATATATATAAATAAATATAATATTTATTTGGACCACCTTTACTGGGTTCTCTCTGCTGAGCCATTTCCCTTATCTTGTTTATTTAACATATATATAAATAAATATAATATTTATTTGTACAGTACCCCACATTTACTGGGTCCCCTCTGCTGAGCCATTTCCCCTTTCTTTTAGTGCATATATAAAGTTTTCCCCTTTTATTTACCACATATATAAATAAATATAATATTTATCTGAACCACCTTTCCTGGGTTCTCTCTGTTTAGCCATTTCCCCTTTCTCTTTTTATTTAGCATATATATAAATAAATACAATATTCATTTGGGTGCCCTCTGCTGAGCCATCCCCCCTTTCTTTTAGTACACACATAAAGCCTTTCCCCCTTTTATTTACCATATATTTATATAAATAAATATCATATTTCTTGCTCCTTTTGGTCAAACCCTGTGGCCCAACCCAGGAGAACATCTCAAAGCCCACGAGTGTTTTGTCATGCAGAGCCTTCCAAATCCACTGATGAAATTCCTTCTCAATGCTGCTTGTTCTCATTATTTTTGTGACTTCCCTGAGTCCCATCCCCGACACAAATTGAGTTTTGCCTCCTTGAGGGATGTGAATTTTTCTGGTGAACCCACAGGGCTTGACAAGGGTCGGTGACATCTGTGGGTTTGGCAATTCATTGTTTCCTTGCTTCATGTTTTGTTCTCTCTTGCATCAGTTTCCTCATTTATAAATGAAATTAAAGCTCCACAGGAATTTACAGAATTGCTTAAAACTTTCCACCAAAACATGTTCTGGCAGACAAGTGATTTTTATTTATTTATTTATTTATTTATTTAAATTTTACCAGCAATGAAAAATGCACAGAAGGTAAATTTTTATTGAAAAAAAAAAATAAAGTTCAACTTTTAAGAGAAATCCTGCAAAGCAAAAGCTAAAAAAAAAAAAAAAAAAGAGTTATTAATTTTTTTTTGTTTTGAGCAGGAAGAAATTTAAAGAAAAATTCCTGCCCAGCTTAATTTTTTTCACTTGTACTTTAAAGAGCCTGCAGTGACTCCTTCGTTCTGAGCTTCTTAGAGATGATGAGACTTGAGAAGAAAGAGGTGCTCCTTGGTAGGAAATTCACACTGATTTTTTATTTCAAGTGGCACTTTCCAGAAAGCAAAAGCACCAATTAGTTTTCATCTGCCAAGAATGAGAAAAATAATGTGGAGAGCGAAGCAAGACCCGTTTTACAGCATGTAAATAGATTTTATTGGCTCTCAGAGCTGATTGTGGAAAGGAATGAAACCCAAAGAGAGACTATTTTTGGGAGGGGGTTGTCAGGAATTTGTAAAAAAAAATCCTTCCCAAGGGTCTCCTGCTCAGCACTGGGGATTGGAGGCACTGCCAGGGACACAGAATATTGGTTGGAACAGCCAAGATGTAAATTCTGGGTCCAAACACACCTGAAATTGGGGAAATTCAGCCCTGACAAAGCTCATGCTGGAGACTCCCCAAAGGCAATTTGAGTTTAAATCCCGGATTTCTTTCAGGTGTTGATCTGCAGGAGTTTGGAGCTGAGTTTTGGGGGCAGAAACCTCTAATATCTCTAATATTAGTTGTGTCATCTCTGTGTCTCCACACCCAAACTCTGAGCCCCAAAGGCTCAGATTTCCAGGGAAGCTGCACCCTGTGGATGGGCTGGAATTCCTTCAGCCCTCAGCACATCCACCTGGCACTGCCTGTGTGGGGGAAAGCCTGGCCTTGCTTTTGATCCCTGAACCAAAATCAGCACTTGAGTGGAGAAGAAAATGAGCTGGGACAGGCTCTGCATCTGAATTTTCTGCCTTAGAACGAGCCAAGGTGGGAAAACTGGAGCCAAGTGAAACTCCTGGGTCTGTTTTCCAGGGAGAACTTCACCTCCTCCTGCCCTTCCAGTCCATGGGAGTTCATACCCTGAGAACTCACTTCAGACCCTCAAATTAATCAAGATCAGGCAAAACCACCAAGTTTCGTTTATTTTCCATCAAACCCCAAAATGTTGACAGGAGCCTTTGGGTTTTTTTTTTTTTTCAGGCTTTACAAAAAAAATGAGCCCTTTGAGCCAAATTACAAAATTCTTGAGGTTTTGAGGGAGAGCAGGATCTTCCTCCAGGCCCCTTCAAAGCTGGACACAGGGGTTGGGGGGCTTTGCTCTGGGCTGCAGAGGTCAGGGGGGGATAAAAAAACCCTAAAAAAAGCTACAAAAAGTGGTTTGGTTGTTTAAATTTGACACTTTGGGAGGAGCAAAACTTTGTGTTCCAAGGGAAATGAGCTGAGATGAACAGCAAAGACAACGAGCAAAGGTAACTTGTTTCCTCTCTGCCTCCTTCTTTCTAAGGACAGAAGGAGGATTTCCCTGGATACAACCAAAGTTAAGAGTCTTCTTGAATTCTCTGGTGTTGTCTGGACCCTCCTTGTCTTTTTTTTTTTTTAATTCATTTTTTTCTTTGCTTGTTGTGTTTTCAGTTCTTAAATTTTGGCAAAAGCTTTTTGCCTTCTGCTTGTTGAGCATGGTCTGCCCCCAGCCCCAAAAGCTGGTATAAAACAATTAATTTAAAGATTTTAGGGCTTGTTTGCAATTAGTTTTCATTTTAATTGTTAAGATTTACATCAGGCAAAGTCATTAATTGGTTGGTTGGTTTGGTTGGTTGGTTGGTTGGTTGGTTGGTTGGTTGGTTGGTTGGTTGGAAAGGACAGTTGTGCCCCTTGTTAAACATGGTCTGTCCTCAGCCCCAAAAGTTGGTATAAAACAATTAATTTAAAGATTTTAGGGCTTGTTTGCAATTAGTTTTCATTTTAATTGTTAAGATTTACATCAGACAAAGTCATTAATTGGTTGGTTGGTTGGTTGGTTGGTTGGTTGGTTGGTTGGTTGGTTGGTTGGAAAGGACAGTTGTGACCCTTGTTGAACATGGTCTGTCCCCAGCCCCAAAAGTTGGTATAAAACAATTAATTTAAAGCTTTTAGGGCCTGTTTGCACATTAATTTTGATTTTTGTTAAGATTTACATCAGGCAAAGTCATTAATTGGTTGGTTGGTTGGTTGGAAAGGACAGTTGTGCCCCTTGTTCTGCATGGTCTGTCCTCTGCCCCCAAAGTTGGAATAAAACATTCAATTTAAAGATTTTAGGCCCTGTTTGCACATTAATTTTGATTTTTGTTAAGATTTACATCAGGCAAAGTCATTAATTGGTTGGTTGGTTGGTTGGTTGGTTGGTTGGTTGGTTGGTTGGTTGGTTGGTTGGAAAGGACAGTTGTGCCCCTTGTTGAACTTGGTCTGTCCCCTGCCCCCAAAGTTGGAATAAAACATTTAATTTAAAGATTTTAGGGCTTGTTTGCACATTAATTTTGATTTTAATTGTTAAGATTTACATCAGGCAAAGTCATTAATTGGTTGGTTGTTTGGTTGGTTGGTTGGTTGGTTGGTTGGTTGGAAAGGACAGTTGTTCTCCTTGTTGAACTTGGTCTGTCCCCAGCCCCAAAAGTTGGAATAAAACATTTAATTTAAAGGTTTTAGGCCCTGTTTGCACATTAATTTTCATTTTTGTTAAGATTTACATCAGACAAAGTCATTAATTGGTTGGTTTGTTGGTTGTTCCCCTTCCAGCAGAGTAAAAACAGGGTCACAAAGCAGAGGGCAGGAGGTGCTTTATTCATGTTATGATTTAATTCCTTCTGTTTCAGTCTTGGGCCGTGTCTGAAACCTCTCCTGGTTTTTTCTAATAAATTATTTGTGCTGCTCTTGTTATTAAGACCCTCCTTTTCCAGGCTTTTCACTCCCCTTTTCCAAACAGATTTTTGCAGAGATGCTCATGTGAGTCATTTTAATTCCTACCTGTGTCTTCTGCAGAGCCAAAGATTTGCATTTTCTATCAACTTGTGCTGGTCCCTTCTCCTTGAGACATCAAGAAAATCTTTTATTTTTAAGGATTATTAAACAAAACAGCAGAGGGAATCCCTCTATCAAAGCTCTCCTTTCAAATACACTAAAAAAGAAGTGAAATTATCTCATCCAAACCCTTTTTTGCCCTTTAAAGGAGCTGAAATGAAAGCCCCAAAATTCAGGTTTTGTTATTGAGACAGAAATATAAATAAGAGGCATGGAAATAATGCACAGTTTATCTCACTGAGCTCTTCCTGCCTGGGAGAGTTGGTTACTCATGGCTGGAAAAGGGTCAAGTTGATGCTTCTGATTAGAGATGGGTGTGAAGCTGCAGAGTTTGGGCTGAGCCCCAAAGCTCCAAAAAGCTCCAAGCTCTGGGATCTGCTCTCTGAGCCTCCCTGCCAGAGAGATTCCAAAATTTAGATATTTTACAGCATATTTGCAATACATTCAGCTGAATTAAATGGTGGATTTCACTCGTATCACAGTCATTGAAAAACAAAAAAAAAAAGGGAGGGGGAAGTTACATTAACACTTCACTGTAAATTTAATAAAGCTCCAGATGCCTGAAGAGGATTTTTTTATTTAATTTTTTAGGTTTTAGAGCAACAGCAGCTGCTTTGTGATCACTGTAATGACTTGAAACTCTCTTTGATATCAAGCAGAGCTTCAAAGATACCGTGAAAATCACTTACCTTTTTTTTTTTAACCAAATACAAATATTTTCTGCTGTTGGAAAACATGTTTTACCTCAGTAGTGAGGGAATGTGTGATCATATTTTAGTGGGGAATTTTCCCCCCTGTAATAACATAATTTGGTTGTGAATCACTCCCTGCTGCCTTGTCAGTGGCTCCAGCACGGAAAGGGAACTTTCTAAAACTAAGGAATATTTTAGAATCACAGAATCATAGAATGGATCAGGTTGGAAAAGCCCTCTGAGATCATCAAGTCCAACCCTTGGTCCAACTCCAGTCCCTTTACCAGATCATGGCACTCAGTGCCACGGCCAAGCTCAGTTTCAAACCCTCCAGGGATGGGGAATCCACCCCCTCTCTGGGCAGCCCATTCCAATCCCTGAGCACTCTCTCTGCAAAGAATTTCTTTCTGCTCTCCAACTTCAATTTCCCCTGGCAGAGCTTGAGCCCATCGTGCCCCCTTGTCCTATTGCTGAGTGCCTGGGAGAAGAGACCAACCCCCAGCTGGCCACAACTTCCCTTCAGGCAGTTCCAGACAGTGCTGAGGTCACCTCTGAGCCTCCTCTTCTCCAGGCTGAACACCCCCAGCTCCCTCAGCCTCTCCCCACAGCACTTGTGCTCCAGTCCCTTCTCCAGCCTCGTTGCTCTTCTCACTTGGGTTCCAAGAGACCTCTGAGATCATCAAATCCAACCCTTGATCCAACCCCACTGGGATCACTCTGGCACTCTGTGCCCTGGGCTGGTGATCCCAGTGGGGTTGGATCAAGACATGTTGGATTCTCTGTCCCTGGAGGTGTTTCAGAGGACACTCAGTGCCACATCCAGTCCCTTCTCCAGCCTCGTTGCTCTTCTCTGGCCCCGCTCCAGCCCCTCAATCTCTTGCCTCAACTGAGGGGCCCAGAACTGAACACAACACTCAAGGTGTGGCCTCCCCAAGGCAGAGTCCAGGGGAAGGGTCACTGCCCTGGGCCTGCTGGCCACGCTAGTTTGGATCCAGGCCAGGATCCCCTTGGCCTTCTTGGCCACCTGGGCACACTGGTGGCTCCTGTTGAGCTTCCTGTCCCTCAGTCCCCCCAGGTCCCTTCCTGCCTGGCTGCTCTCCAGCCACTCTGTGCCCAGCCTGGAGCTCTGCAGGGCTTGGGGTGGCCAAAGGGCAGGACCTGCACTTGGCCTTGGTGAACTCCATCCCATTGCAATCAGCCCATCCCTCAAGTCCATCCAGATCCCTCTGCAGAGCCCTCCTGCCTTCCAGCAGGTCGACACTCCCTCCCAACTTGGTGTCAGCAGCAAATTTGCTGGTGATGGACTCAATCCCCTCATCTAAACCATCACTAAAGATGTTAAACAGGACTGGCCCCAACACAGACCCCTGGGGACACCACTGGGGACCAGCTGGATGCAGCTCCATTCACCAGCACTCTCTGGGCCCTCCAGCCAGCTCCTAATCCAGGAGAGGCTACACTTGTCCAGGCCATGGGCTACCATGGTTGTTTTCATGCCATGGCTGCTCCAACCCACAGAGATTGAGTAAAATGCCCTTGTGAATTTAATTGGAGCAAATATTGATTATTTATCAATTAGAATATTTCTGACTAAAACTGGTCAGTGGGAAAATGGGACAGAAAATCCTAAAATCTCTTTTTTTTTTTCAGGCAGAGTTCTGACTGTTTGAGCTCAGCTCTCTGCAAATTTGAGTTTAAACAGGTGAACTCAGTGCTTTATTCTCAGGGAGGGATTCTCCCAATAATGGGATTTAAAAAGAAAATTAAAAATGATGCTCTTTATGGAATGAGGATTTCTCTTCCAGAACTTGATTGAAGCCTGATGACACTTTGTGGTAACGAGGGCCAATAATTCTGTGCAATTAAGATGAGGCACTTTCAAATGCTTCAGCTGAGCCCTGTGAACACACATCAGGCTCCTGGTGAGTGGGAATTCTGCCTCCTCCAGGAACTCTGGGATTAGACAGATCCTGGTACGAGGCTAACCCTGGTCAGCTCTGAACCAACACGCCTTTGTTGGAACAAAAAAAAAGACAAAGGTCAGTAATTGCCCTCTGTTTTCAGCAGAAAACATGACATGGAATGTTTGCTGGCAGGTACTCCCCCCTCCTCTGGATGCTCCAGGGAGGAAGAGAAAGGAAAAATAACAAGGTGTATCCCTGGGGAGGTTTCCTGCCTGACCTCACAGTGGTTGGATCAGTTCATCATCAGGCACGTGAGCTGAGCTGGCCGGGGCTGGGCATTCACCCAGAGCTCTGCCACAAAACTCTGGGGGCTCTGTGGCATTCAGGGGGTGCAGGGGGATGGAGAGGGGTGGGGAATCCTGGGAGTCAGGGATGGAGACTGGAAGGAACAAAAGGGGGGAGCAAGAATAAACCATGGGCTGAATCACAATCGTTTTCAGAGTGATGGGGAAGGAAAGAGCCAGACTGAGGCAGGGACAGGGAGCACTGAGGTGGTACCAGTGAGTGCCCCTGCAGAGCTCCAGGCTGGGCACAGAGTGGCTGGAGAGCAGCCAGGCAGGAAGGGACCTGGGGGGACTGAGGGACAGGAAGCTCAACAGGAGCCACCAGTGTGCCCAGGTGGCCAAGAAGGCCAAGGGGATCCTGGCCTGGATCCAAACTAGCGTGGCCAGCAGGCCCAGGGCAGTGACCCTTCCCCTGGACTCTGCCTTGGGGAGGCCACACCTTGAGTGTTGTGTTCAGTTCTGGGCCCCTCAGTTGAGGAAAGAGATTGAGGGGCTGGAGCGGGGCCAGAGAAGAGCAACGAGGCTGGAGAAGGGACTGGATGTGGCACTGAGTGTCCTCTGAAACACCTCCAGGGACAGAGAATCCACCATGTCTTGATCCAACCCCACTGGGATCACCAGCCCAGGGCACAGAGTGCCAGAGTGATCCCAGTGGGGTTGGATCAAGGGTTGGATTTGATGATCTCAGAGGTCTCTTCCAACCCAAGTGAGAAGAGCAACGAGGCTGGAGAAGGGACTGGAGCACAAGTGCTGTGGGGAGAGGCTGAGGGAGCTGGGGGTGTTTAGCCTGGAGAAGAGGAGGCTCAGAGGTGACCTCAGCACTGTCTGGAACTGCCTGAAGGGAAGTTGTGGCCAGGTGGGGGTTGGTCTCTTCTCCCAGGCACTCAGCAATAGGACAAGGGGGCACGATGGGCTCAAGCTCTGCCAGGGGAAATTGAAGTTGGAGAGCAGAAAGAAATTCTTTGCAGAGAGAGTGCTCAGGGATTGGAATGGGCTGCCCAGAGAGGGGGTGGATTCCCCATCCCTGGAGGGTTTGAACCTGAGCTTGGCCGTGGCACTGAGTGCCATGATCTGGTAAAGGGACTGGAGTTGGACCAAGGGTTGGACTTGATGACCTGGGAGGGCTTTTCCAACCCAAATGATTCTATGATCTCAGCACTCTCCACAACTCCCTGACAGGAGGTTGTACCCAGGGGAGGTTGGTCTCTTCTCTCAGGCAACCAACAGCAGGACAAAGGGCAGGGACTTAAGCTCTGCTGGGGAAGTTTAGGCTTGATGATCTTGGAGGTCTTTTCCAACCCAATCCATTCTATGATTCTCTGATTCCTACATGGGCTAATCATCAGGGGAGGCTGATTGTCCAGGTAGTGATTCCAAAATAAATGCAGCTGGCATCAGCAGAGCCTGAGCTGGGTGGCACATTCCTTCCTCAGGGAGTGCCTGACCCAGCAAAAGGTGATGTTATTTTAGGTTCTGGATAAGGAAGGGAAGGACTGACTCAGCTGCGGGAGCAGAAGTGCTCAAGGAGCTCCATGTGCTCAGATCTGAGGCTCAAATAGCCACTGGGACAGAGAGTTCCCAGATTAAAAACATTAAAAACAAACCACAGATGAGACCCACTGTCTCATCCTGCATTTGTTCCACTGTGCCCCACTGATTCCTGCTTTGGATCTGACCCCCTGCCTGAAGTGCAGCAAAAGAGAAGGAAAAACTCACTGGGGCAGGTGCAGGAATGGGCTCTGGAGGTGGCAGGAGCTGGACAAGAGCTTGGCTCCAATTCCAACATGCACTGAGAAAGGGTGGAGCTGCTTTCTGGAAAAATCCTCAGGTTGGTCAGGCTGGGGAATGTGAATTTTAAGGCTAATGTGAAGTATAAACTGCCCAGGAATAAATCCAGGCTGTAAACCAAGAACTCCCAGACCACCAGGATGAGCAGGGTTTAAAACAAGAGCAATGTCAAAGGCAAAAGTTGATGTGGTTGAAAATGATTTTATGAGAGGAGCTCCATGGTTTGGTCACCTGAAATAGCAGGACATGGATCTCAGTGACCCAGGAATTGTCTCCTTCCCCTGACCCAGGAATTGCCTCCTGTCCCTGTCCCAGGAATCTTTGGAGGTTGATCCTGGAACAAGGGCCAAGTGCCCAGTTTGTTGTGTTTGCAGCAGGCTCAGGGAGGCTTTCCCAAGGAATTCCAGGAGTTGACTGATTGCTCCATGGTTTGGTCATCTGAAATAGCAGGACATGAATCTCAGTGACCCAGGAATTGTCTCCTGCCCCTTTTCCAGGAATCTTTGGAGGCTGATCCTGGAACAAGGGCCAAGTGCCCAGTTTGTTGTGTTTGCAGCAGGTTCAGGGAGGCTTTCCCAAAGAATTCCAGGAGTTGACTGATTGCTCCATGGTTTGGTCATCTGAAATAGCAGGACATGGATCTCAGTGACCCAGGAATTGTCTCCTGCCCCTGCCCCAGGAATTGTCTCCTGTCCCTGTCCCAGGAATCTTTGGAGGTTGATCCTGGAACAAGGGCCATGTGCCCAGTTTGTTGTGTTTGCAGCAGGCTCAGGGAGGCTTTCCCAAGGAATTCCAGGAGTTGACTGATTGCTCCATGGTTTGGTCACCTGAAATAGCAGGACATGGATCTCAGTGACCCAGGAATTGTCTCTTGCCCCTGCCCCAGGAATTGTCTCCTGTCCCAGGAATCTTTGGAGGTTGATCCTGGAACAAGGGCCAAGTGCCCAGTTTGTTGTGTTTGCAACAGGCTCAGGGAGGCTTTCCCAAGGAATTCCAGGAGTTGACTGATTGCTCCATGGTTTGGTCATCTGAAATAGCAGGACATGAATCTCAGTGACCCAGGAATTTTCTCCTGCCCCTTTTCCAGGAATCTTTGGAGGTTGATCCTGGAACAAGGGCCATGTGCCCAGTTGTGTTTGCAGCAGACTTGGGGTTCAGGGAGGCTTTCCCAAAGAATTCCAGGAGTTGACTGATTGCTCCATGGTTTGGTCACCTGAAATAGCAGGACATGAATCTCAGTGACCCAGGAATTGCCTCCTGTCCCTGTCCCAGGAATCTTTGGAGGTTGATCCTGGAACAAGGGCCATGTGCCCAGTTGTGTTTGCAGCAGGCTTGGGGTTCAGGGAGGCTTTCCCAAAGAATTCCAGGAGTTGACTGATTGCTCCATGGTTTGGTCATCTGAAATAGCAGGACATGGATCTCAGTGACCCAGGAATTGTCTCCTTCCCCTGACCCAGGAATTGCCTCCTGTCCCTGTCCCAGGAATCTTTGGAGGTTGATCCTGGAATAAGGGCCATGTGCCCAGTTTGTTGTGTTTGCAGCAGGCTCAGGGAGGCTTTCCCAAAGAATTCCAGGAGTTGACTGATTGCTCCATGGTTTGGTCACCTGAAATAGCAGGACATGGATCTCAGTGACCCAGGAATTGTCTCTTGCCCCTGACCCAGGAATTGTCTCCTGTCCCAGGAATCTTTGGAGGTTGATCCTGGAACAAGGGCCATGTGCCCAGTTTGTTGTGTTTGCAGCAGGCTCAGGGAGGCTTTCCCAAAGAATTCCATGGAAGTTTGGAGCAGAGAGAGGCTGCTGGCATTTTGCACATTGTTTATCTCCTTCCTGATCCAACTCTGAAGCAAACACATCCCATCCAGGCTCTCCTCCTGAATTACTCCCTCATTGACATCAATGGCAGTGCTGTCCAAGTGCAGCAGCAGGATGAGGCCTGACAGCTTTTTTTCCACTCAGCTGGAAAATAATAATAATAAGGAGGATAATTTTTTTAATCCTCACACTATATTTTTTGTTGGTTTTTTATTTTTTTTTAATATTTTAAAGTTAAAATAACATGTTGATGTGACTACAGAGTTATAAGGGAAAGTGCATCAGGAATGCAATATTGTTTCCAGATGTACAATGTCATAAAGAATTTTTTCCACACTTGGAATGGTCACAGGAATTTTTTGGAGAGAGATCATTTACACAGTGATGAGATATGTTACATGCAAGTAAATGCCTCTATGCCTGGAATGTTTGTACCATATGTCTAAATAGGTGTCTGTGGCTGAGACAGCTTTTATATATGTGGGGATGTGTATTTATTTGCACATCTGTGAGCTGAGGAGGAGCACACATTTGAATATAGGAATAGTGATATGTGTAATATAGAGAATATAGAAATACTGCAGGGGATGGGGGAGGAAAATTTGTAGTACCCAGGTGAAGGTTTGTGAAGAAATGCAACGCTCTGAGCTGTGCAGGGAGGGGAAGGAGGGGCAGAGCAGCTCAGAGAACACGAGTTTAATGTGCTGAAGGCAGTTTGTCTGCATGGCACGGGGGGGTGAACCCTCCTCGTGGTTCTGAGCAGGGATTACGTTGCAGAAACCCACCTGGGAGACACAACAACGTGGAGATACAGCACAGGCACTTCTTCAGCGCTGCTGGGGAGTCTTTGCTGTGTGTCTGTGGCCTCAGGGCTGAGCACAAGACCCTGTAGGTGAGCAGAGAGAAATTAAGGAATGCTGAAAACACTCTTGGAACTCTGGAACTTCCTCAGTGTTCCTTGAGGTGGGACCTGTGTCTGGGAGGACACGTTGCCCTCTCTGCTCCCTGCTTGGTTGTCCTCTGAAACTCCAGCATTAGTGTTTGATCCAGGTGGCACAAAATGTTGAGCTTTTATGCTGTCTGTGTCCAAATTTGGCCCTCAGAATCCAGGACCTACCTGATGTATGTTGTTGTTCTCAGACCATTCCCTTAGGATGAAATTTTCCATTAACTACTCATTTTAGGCAAAAGACCATCCACTGGATGGGCAAAGACTCCAAATTATCACACACAAGCAGTGGTGCCATCAGATCAAGGAAAGAAAAAGGCAGCAAACCCCTTTGCCAGTGATTTGCTCTGGGCCAAAGTGAGAATTTAAATCTCCAGGGAGGTTTGCCCATCACGTTTCATTGGCACTAAATGGAGGGATCCTTAAAAAAGAGGCTTGGACTGGTTTATGACATTGGGAGAACAAGTGCTGTGGGTAAATACGTGTTCAGAGGGGTATGGGCAAAAATGCACAGAAATGGTTAACAAGGTAATGGTAAGAAACGTTGACCTTGATTTGTTTAGCTAAGATGTAAAGATTTTTGAAGGTCAAAGGTGTTCTTGTGTAGTGTTTTGGAGTCTAACTGTGTCTGACCCTCTAACATTAAGCTGCTGTGGCCTGCAGTTTTGAAGAGTGAAGCAAACCAGGGGGAAAGAGGGAAGGGGGAGAGAACAGGAAATGGAGTGAGGTGTTTCAGGAAGTTGTCAGGAGTTGACTGATTGATTCCAGATGGAAAGGGTCACCCGTCGTGACCCAGGAAATACTCACTGGGGGAAAGCAGTTGGCTTGTGAGAGGGAAGGGCCTGGGAGTTGGGGACCAGAGTGGAATGCACATTCCTCTTCCTTTTATCCATAAAACATTGTTTTTTAATCTCCAGTATGAAGCAGTTGTGTGGTGATGTCCACCAGGCAACGGGGAATGGCTGGAGCAAAGTGGAGAAGCTCAGCTGGTTTTGTGTCCACAGTCTCACAGGTTCTTGCTCCACATCACGGGTGATGAGTTGGGCAGAGGTGTCATGGCAATGACAAAGGTCTCTGCTGGCCTTCAGCAGTGCCTCGGAGATTCTGCAAACGAGGTCCAAACCTTGGGTTTCACATCTGAACTTCGTGTCTCCTCCTGTCCCTGTATCTGTTTGTCCTGGGTCCCAGCCTGTGACACGCCAAGAGGCTCCAACCCTCCTGTGATGAGTGGGAGGGGTGAATAAAAATGGAACCACTCCTGAGGAGTGGTCTGGAAGTGCATCTTCCCTTCTTTCTGGCCCAGGGAGTAGAGGATGCTCAACCACTTCTCTTCTGGACTGTTTCATGCTATGGGGACCTCTAAATCTCTTGCCAAATGTGGATCTGATAATATGGACAACATTTACAGCCAAATAATTACTCAAAGACTGATCTCTGCTCCCCATGAGCAGTGACAGGATTCAGGGAACAGCTGGGGCTGTGCCAGGGCAGGGGCAGGTTGGACATCAGGGAAAGGTTCTTCCCCCAGGGGGTGGTGGGCACTGAACAGGGTTTGGGCACTGCCCCAAGGCTGCCAGAGCTCCAGGAGGGTTTGGATGATCCTCTGAGGGACAGGGTGGGATTGTTGGGGTGTCTGTGCAGGGCCAGGGGTTGGATTGATGGAGGCAGGGAGGGAGGGGGGGAAGGAGGGAGGGAGGGAGGAAGGGATGGATGGATGGATGGATGGATGGATGGATGGATGGATGGATGGATGGATGGATGGGTGGATGGATGGATGGATGGATGGATGGATGGATGGATGGATGGATGGATGGGATGGATGATCCCTGTGGGTCCCTCCAATCTTGGGTTATTCCATAATCTCAGAGCTCCAGGAGCGTTTGGATGATCCTCTGAGGGACTTGGTGGGATTGTTGGGGTATCTGTGCAGGGCCAGGGGCTGGCTGGCTGGCTGGCTGGCTGGCTGGCTGGCTGGCTGGATGGATGGATGGATGGATGGATGGATGATCCCTGTGGGTCCCTCCCATCTTGGGTTATTCCATAATCTCAGAGCTCCAGGAGCGTTTGGATGATCCTCTGAGGGACTGGGTGGGATTGTTGGGGTGTCTGTGCAGGGCCAGGGGCTGGCTGGCTGGCTGGCTGGCTGGCTGGCTGGCTGGCTGGATGGATGGATGGATGGATGATCCCTGTGGGTCCCTCCCATCTTGGGTTATTCCATAATCTCAGAGCTCCAGGAGCGTTTGGATGATCCTCTGAGGGACTGGGTGGGATTGTTGGGGTGTCTGTGCAGGGCCAGGGGTTGGATGGATGATCCTTGTGGATGTTTCAGCTCAGGCTGTTCTCTCAGGTCCACTCCAAGCCTGTCCATGCTCTCAGTGTCTCCCACTGAGGGCGTGTGGGTGTGTTTTTATCCCACAGAACCTCAGGGAGATGTGCATATTCTCCAGTGTAACTGTATATGTATGATCACTCTTTATTTACATTTGGTTACAATTTAAACACTTGTCGTAAATATTTCAGACACTGGAATAATTCAGGGCTATTCCCCTGTTGCCACAGTGTGCTCTGTGCTGGCCAGTGAGAGATTAAAATTTATTTCCATTGTTTAAGGGAAAATAATGAAGTGCATCTGAGTGGGCTCAGCGATGTCATGTCCCTTTGGACAGAGACACACTCCACCCTCATGTGCAATGAGGAAATCAGTTGGCACACAAAAGCAACACATTTTGGGACAAGAATGCTTGAGGAGTATAAAAGTACAGCATGACAAGAGCCTTTTGGAATGAATTAAGAGTTGTCTCGAGAAAGAAAGTATTCTTCAAGCTCTCATAGTCCCGGGGAGGGCAAGGTTTGTCCTCTCTGTGCTGAGGGGAGTTTTAGCAACAGTTGGAGCCTGACATTCTCCTGCCTGGACTGGGACAGCTGTGCAAGTCCATGAACACTCCAGGGTTTGGCTCTCCCCAGCTCTGAATTACTGTGGGTGTGTCCATGGGATGGAATTGAGCTGATTTACACCAACTAATGGTCAAAAGTTGAAGGTTTCAATATGATACATCTTTTTTTTCAGGAGTTAAAAGACTCCTGAAAGACTCCTCAGTTTGTTCATATTTCCTAATAGTTTGTGGTTTTAGGGCACACATATTTCTGGATTTATGGGATTTAGAGCTTTGGATGTTGTAAAAATTAAAGAGGGATTAATTAACATATACAGTTACTTCCTCTAAGAGTTCAAATGCTGCTGGAGCCCAACCCTGGAGAGTGAGATTTAAAAAACTGCTGCTGAATTTGGAGTCCTCAGATGATTTTCAGGAGGCACTGATGGTCAGAACCAGACCTGAGGAAGATGCAGGGCCATTTGCATGAATGTGCAGCCAGCAGATGGCCTGGAGCCTGCAGAGGGTCCCCGGGCACGGTGCTGTGCCCGCTGAACACAACCCTCTGTGCCACCAGCAATGCCACAGGGCACCTCAGGAATGTTCAGTGCCATCTGCAGGGCTGGGCATGACACAGGGAGGTGTTTATGCAGCCCTTAGGATGCTGTGGCACATGGAATTAATGCAGGGAATGAAAGCTGCAGATCTTTCCTCCCCTCCTTGTCAGGGAGCAATCCCTGGTGCTGTTCTACAAACACAGCTGAAGAATTAATACTTTAAAAGTTGGCTTGCCAAGCACATCGTTTACCTGCCTGCTTTCTGTTCCCTTCCCAAACACCCAGGTGGTGCTATCAACGACAGTGAACGTGGATGGGCACGTGCTGGCAGTGTCTGACAACATGTTTGTCCACAACAACTCCAAGCACGGGAGGAGAGCGCGGAGACTCGACCCCTCCGAAGGTGGGACATTTGTATGGAGAGCAGAGCACGAGGAATGCAAAACCCACATTACCCATTCCTCACTTTCTGTTTGTTTGGAGGAGGGAAGCAGAGCCAAGGGGGAGCTACAGCCCCTCAGGGGGTTTAGAGAAGGAAGAGGCAGGAAAACAGTGTCTCCTGCATGCAAAATGTGCTCCTCTTCACATCTCAGGGCCTGGCTCCCCCTCCCCCTCCAATTTATTAATTAGTATGTGCTGCAAAGATGCAAACCACACAAAACATCGACATTTCAGCCTCCTCACTCAGCTGGGCTAGGTTTGATTTCAGGCAAATTAGGCAGCATGACATCTTAGTCAAACAGAGCTGCAGCAGCACGAGATGTGTATGGAAAAGTGTCACCAGTTCCCTCCAACAAACCCACACGGAGAATAACGAAGCACAGAGGGAGCTGCTGCTAATTGGGGGCAGTTTGTTTGGTTAAGCCCAGCTCAGGATGGTTTGGGCTCTGCATTAAAGCCATTCCAAAGCCTTGGATCTGTTAAGGCTCAAAATGCACGGCCCCTCCTCTCCCTCTTCATTCCCAACCCATCCCAGCTCCCTTCCAAAGTGCTGGAAAAAGCTCCCAGTGGCTGCTTTTCCCTGCCCTGCAGCCTCTGAAAGTGAGAAGAGCTGCTGATGTTAGTAAAAAAGACAAGCAAGGATATTATTTCATTATAATGTTTTGCTGCCCCACTCCTTAACTGTGCCCTGTATCAACCTGAAAGAAGAATTAATGAACTGGAAGAAAATGATTGAATCAGTAAAGAATTCAGAGTGGTGTTAATTCTCCCCCAGCGGGCAGTGAAATGGTAGAAGGAAAATCCCAGGATTCCTGGCCTAGGAAGCCATCCAGTTTTTCCTTGACTGATTGGATGTGATTGACTGGCTGTTCAAAGGAGTCTCATGTTTTTGGAGCACTGCCAAAGTTCCCCTCCACCTCTGACCCTGTCAACATTGGGAATGGAGTGATGGATTGACTTTGGTTATGGCCTGGAAACCATATTGGGTTCCTGATGGGATGTATAGTCCAGAGGCCTTGAACATATGGAAGAGAGAAGGAAAAAAAAATCTACTCTATAAAATCAAGAAAATTATTAGAAATTGTCTCCTGATAGGAATTGGAGGAGACATTTGATATTCCCATATCTTTTTTCACCCATTGAGAAACTTAACAAATCTGCCTCTCCCTTTGTGCTGCACAGGGTTTGGGTTTGGGTGATCAGATGCTAATGAGGGGGTGTTGGTTTTTCCCCTTAAACAGCCTCTGCACAATCATTTCAGTGTTTTATTTTTGCACCAACTACAGTTGGCCTATTAGGCTTTAATGACACCATGTTAAGTGCCAGTAATGAATAGGCAAGTAATTAACACTTGCAAGGCAGAAAACACAGTTTATTTATTTATTTATTTATTCATTTATTTATTTATTCATTCATTCATTCATTCATTCATTTATTCATTTATTCATTTATTTATTTACTGGGGTTTGTGGAAGAGCAAAACAGCCTTAAGGGGTGAATGGCTGGAGGGGACTTGGCCAAGTCAGAAGTTCCCAGGTGTGGACAGGAGAAGTTTTTCCAGTCTACACTTTGGGAATCTTGATGCTCACACGATTTCACCACTCTGCTCCAAGGATTTACACCCAGTATTCCAAACAAAACTCCACAAAACCCCCTGACATGATGCTCTGCTGTCTTTTCTCTTTGGTTCAGCCACCCCCTGCATCAAAGCCATCAGCCCCAGCGAGGGGTGGACCACGGGCGGGGCCATGGTGATCATCATCGGGGACAACTTCTTCGATGGGCTGCAGGTCGTGTTTGGGACCATGCTGGTGTGGAGTGAGGTGGGTGGAGACCCTCCTGCTCTGAGGAGGAGCTGTGTCAGTCCCTGAGAGGGTGATGGGGAGGGTGGGCCATGGTAACCTTTGTGGAGGGAAATCCTGGAATGTGTTTTCCTTGCTGTGTGATAATAATTTTTGAGAGCAACTGCTCAGTGAGATCCAGAATGGAATGGAACAATCCTGGGCACCTGGGGACAGGTAAAGGGAGACAAATAAAGAAAGGGTTAGAGTTTGGGAAGGAGGAAGAGTTCCCTCTGGGTTAGAGTTTGGGAAGGAGGAAGAATCTCCTCTGGGTTAGAGTTTGGGAAGGAGGAAGAGGTCCCTCTGGGTTAGAGTTTGGGAAGGAGGAAGAGTTCCCTCTAGGTCAGAGTTTGGGAATGAGGAAGAATCTCCTCTGGGTTAGAGTTTGGGAAGGAGGAAGAGTTCCCTCTGGTCCAGGGATAAGGCAGCAATTAACCAATGGCTTAACAGCCCAAGTTTCCTGATGGCAATTCATCCTAAAATGTGTGTCCCTCTCCTGGAGGCAAGAAACTGGACCAGATGTGTCACTTTGTGTCTCCTGTGTTGGAGTAAACCTTTCTGCTGAGGTCTGTCATGGCAGGACAGAGGGTAATGGTTTTAAACCAGAAGAGGGATATAAGGAAGACATTTTTTAGGATGAGGGCAATGATGCCCTGGCACAGGTGCCCAGAGAAGCTGTGGCTGTCCCATCCCTGGAAGTGTCCAAGGCCAGGTGAGAGCAACCTGGGACAATGGAAGGTGTCCCTGCCCATGGCAGGGGGTGGGATGGGATGATTTTCAAAGGACCTTTCCAGTCCAAACCTTTTGTTACTCTTTTATTATTCCATTATCTACTTGGGGAGTAAATAAGTGGCACAGACACCTAATTGTGCCTCTCTGCTGTCATTGCAGCTCATCACCCCTCACGCCATCCGGGTCCAGACCCCTCCCCGGCACATTCCTGGCGTCGTGGAGGTGACATTGTCCTACAAGTCCAAGCAGTTCTGCAAAGGGGCACCAGGCAGGTTTATTTACACAGGTGGGTGACTGATTGAGGCTGGAGGAGCTGGAGCTCCCAGTGACCTGTTTTGGTAACTGGTATTGACAACTCTCCTTCCTTCCTTCCTTCCTTCCTTCCTTCCTTCCTTCCTTCCTTCCTTCCTTCCTTCCTTCCTTCCTTCCTTCCTTCCTTCCTTCCTTCCTTCCTTCCTTCCTTCCTTCCTTCCTTCCTTCCTTCCTTCCTTCCTTCCTTCCTTCCTTCCTTCCTTCCTTCCTTCCTTCCTTCCTTCCTTCCTTCCTTCCTTCCTTCCTTCCTTCCTTTCCTTCCTTTCCTTCCTTTCCTTCCTTTCCTTCCTTTCCTTTCCTTCCTTTCCTTCCTTTCCTTCCTTTCCTTCCTTTCCTTCCTTTCCTTCCTTTCCTTCCTTTCCTTCCTTCCTTTCCTTCCTTTCCTTCCTTTCCTTCCATCCTTTCCATCCTTTCCTTCTCCTTCCTTTGAGTCAACTCAAATGGATCAGGACCAATCAAATCCCCGCTCAGATACCCTCACATTTCACCACCTTGCATGTGCTTTAGAAGAAGAAAGACTATTCATTTTTTAGTTTTTATTACAAATTTAAATGCAAAATTCTTCTTTTTTCTGCTCCTTGAGGTCCTTCCCATGGTGTCTTCAGCACAACCCTTCCTGAGGCCCAGCTGTTGGTGCCTGTGCTGAACACAGGAAGGGGTCATAAAAATGTGTGTTCCTCCAGAAGAAAAATCTTATTATTGTTGTAAAGTTGTTTTGAGTGCAGAAAAGTCTTATTATTGTTATAAAGTTGTTTTGAGTGCAAGACTGGCTTGGGCCATGTAGGGGGACGTGAGTCAGCCCAGTTGACTCGGTCACATTGCAGTGATTGCACCAGAAAGGATGGGAAGATGTAACAGGAGCCAGCAGGAAAGAAAGTTAAACCTCCTCTCCCTGTTTTCCTGCTGTCCCTGGCACAGGGATGTGTTGGCATCCTCTGAGGAGCGAGTGGGTGCTCTGCCATCTGCTGTGCCACCTCTCTGGAGCTGGTGGAGCGAGGGTGGCACAGACACTTCCCAAGCTGCTCTCCAGGAACCTGCAGCTCTCCCAGCAGGGCAGGCAACACGAGAAGCAGAGCCAGGAGGGAGGCAGAGCCTCACCTGGGCAACCAATTCCCCAGGTTGTTGCTGTTAACAGGAATCAAAACAACTTCTCAGCTTGGAAAATAACAGGGTGGCACTTTTTTTTCCCTCTCCCTGTGCTGGCAGAGAAGGGCTGTGATGCTGTGAACAAAAGCACTGGGTTTGAAGCCACATCTTGGTCACAACTCCCACAGCCTTTGGACCACTTGGCCAGTTTCTGTCAGGTCTTCTCAGCAAGGTTGGAGCACCAAAACTGCAGGTTTTTAATGAAATCTCAATTAATCCCTGACTGGAAGAAAGGGGGAAGAGCTTGACCATGTTATGAGACAGCAGAGAATCTGCTTAGAGCCTTAACAAAGCAGGTTGTTGGAATGTGTGAATCCATGGAAATGGAAATAGGAAAATATCCTCAGTTTCAGCAGCTTTGTTGGGAAAAATGTAGCAGAAAAACCTCCCAACTTTTATATATATATATATATATATATACACACACATGCATTTTTAATATATATTTATAAATTTTTAATATTTTATATATTTTATGTAATTATAAATATATAAATATATAATATATATTTTAATCTTTATGAAATAAATTAAAAGATAAAAATTAATATATAATATATAAAAACAAAAATATAAAAATATAATAAAATATATAAAATATATATAATATATAAAATATATAATATATAAAATATATAATATATAAAATATATTATATAATAAAATGAATATATAATATATAAATATAATAGAAATAATGTAATATTTAAGTAATAATTTAAATAAATAATTAAATTTAAAGTCATGATGATTTAAAAAATATATTTAAATATAATAAAGATAATAGAATAGAATAGAATATCATATAATGTAATGTAATAGAATAGAATAGAATAAATAGAATAGAATATTATATATAATACAATAAAGATATAATATATATGGAATAAAATATAATGTATATAAAATAATGAATAGGAAAGTTTTTTATAATTCTTTATAACCTGGACATCATAACAAAAATCTGTGTTCCCTTTTTTTTTCCTGATAATTGAAGTTTATTATTTTCTCGAATATTTTTAGTGCTGATCACTACCTCAGTTGCCTCTAAAAATGAGAATTTCTCCTCTAAACCCCTTCTCTTTACGCTCAGTGTGGTCTTGACAAAGCCCTCAGAAATTCAGACATTGAGCATCAGGCCCAGAGGACTGAAAAGTGGGAAATGCTGCACCCTGAGAGCAGGGGAAGGTGCAGCTGTGGCAGAACTGGCAAGAGCAGCAAGAACAGCCCAGGCACCGTCAGGGTCAGCTTGAATCGAGTCCTTCACAATCAGCAAGTGCTGAGGTAGAACCTCTGATGGAAAACACGAAGGGTCAAGTCATGTGGAAAGCAGAGTAGGAGGCTGTGGGTGCCTCACAGGGGGAACAAGGATAATTATTCATATAAAACCAGACCTCAGAAGCTTTTTCAGGGCTTTAATGCATCAGAAATGGGCAACCAGCTACAGATGGATGTGCTCCTGTTTTATGGGTGTTGCCACAGGAGGATGGAGATAAACTCCTTGTCCCTGGTCATACAGGAAAGACAGAGAGGGAAAGATCTCACAAGTTCTAGTCATGCCCTTCAACTGCCAGAACATCAATACTCCCCTAAAAACATGGAAACAGCACCAATCTTAGTCAGTATTTTATCTATCTGTACCCCCAATATTTAATATACAATCAACTAATTATGCTCAGCCTGATTATCCTGGAGCTTTTCTTTTGCTTCCTTTCGTTTTTAAAGAGCCACAGTAAGATTGTTTGAAGGAGCAAAATGATAAACCCTTGAAAAGGTGAATATAAAAATTAGATATACATTTCAAGGGTAAATGTAAATGCCACAGAGGAGCTGTAATGGGAGCTCATAATGGGTATTCATAATGGGCTCTGCAAAGTGTGCTGTGCTGGCACTGCTGCAGTTCTGGGGCTGTCAGCATTTCCACTCCAAAGTGGGATCCTTCAGGGCGCTGCAGCTCAGCCATCAAACTCCCCTCATGGCCAGGATGGGATGGGTGGACTTTTCCAGAAGGTTCCCAGATGGAAAACTTGTGAGAGCAAAGCCAAGAGGATCCTACAGATTTGTGAGGATGTACTGGAGAGAAGAGCCAAAATCGGGAGAAATGGCTCGTTAGGTGGTAATGGCAGCTGATGAACATCTCTAGTTGCTGAGTGTATACCTGAAGGGAGAGATAAAAGACTTGAAATGAGAGATTAAAAGCCTATTTTTGAATAACCACAGCTAAATTCTCAGTCCCTGTGTGTACCTCAGCACTGTCTGGAACTGCCTGAAGGGAAGTTGTGGCCAGGTGGGGGTTGGTCTCTTCTCCCAGGCACTCAGCAATAGGACAAGGGGGCACGATGGGCTCAAGCTCTGCCAGGGGAAGTTTAGGTTGGATATCAGAAAGAAATTCTTTGCAGAGAGAGTGCTCAGGGATTGGAATGGGCTGCCCAGAGAGGGGGTGGATTCCCCATCCCTGGAGGGTTTGAAACTGAGCTTGGCCGTGGCACTGAGTGCCATGATCTGGTAAAGGGACTGGAGTTGGACCAAGGGTTGGACCTGATGATCTTGGAGGGCTTTTCCAACCCAATCCATTCTATGATTCTGTCATTCTGTGAATGTGGCACTGAGGGAGAATCCACCAGGTCTTGATCCAACCCCACTTTGATCACCAGCCCAGGGCACTCTGTGCCCTGGGCTGGTGATCAAAGTAGGATTGGATCAAGGGTTGGACTTGATGATCTCAGAGGGCTTTTCCAACCCAAATGATTCTATGATCTCAGCACTCTCCACAGCTCCCTGACAGGAGGTTGTACCCAGGGGAGGTTGGTCTCTTCTCTCAGGCAACCAACAGCAGGACAAGAGGGCAGGGACTTAAGCTCTGCCAGGGGAAGTTTAGGTTGGATATCAGAAAGAAATTCTTTGCAGAGAGAGTGCTCAGGGATTGGAATGGGCTGCCCAGAGAGGGGGTGGATTCCCCATCCCTGGAGGGTTTGAACCTGAGCTTGGCCGTGGCACTGAGTGCCATGATCTGGTAAAGGGACTGGAGTTGGACCAAGGGTTGGACTTGATGATCTCAGAGGGCTTTTCCAACCCAATCCATTCTAGGATTCTACCTCAGTGTGGTGAGGGCACAGGTTGCACACAAATCCCCATGTTCTGAATTGCTTTTCTCCCATCAGCTCTTCCTGAAACAACAAGACATTTGTTCTCTGCTAATCTCCAAGTAGCCTCATATTCTGCTTTTAATACCACACAAATTCAAACCCTCTGCTGCTGTGAGTGGTGCCATTAGTGTTGCCTTGGCTTCAATAACATCACTCCAGCTGAGGGCATGTCCTGCAGGCTTTGATAGCTCAGATCTGCTCCCAGCTCTGCATTTACCTTGTCACAGAGATGCTAACCTGGAAATGTGTGTATCAGGCAGGCTTGGAACATCATTTTCCTTGCTCAGAAATCCTCCAGGGGTTCCCCTGTCAGAGCAGTGCAATATCAAAGCATGTCTAGGAAAGGCTGGACTCGAGGTTGTGCTGCATCAGACCCTGTGCCACGTCCCAGGGATAGGAGGGTCTGGTTTGCTAAAATTGTGGGGAGATTTGAGGAGGTCTTGTGGGACAAAACAACATTTCCAAGGATGCAGAGAGCTGTGGGTTGGAAAGTGAGTTCACTTGTCCAGGACTCCGCTGAGGTGACAGAAAACACGTGTTGCTGTCACTGCTTTAACCTGTGAGAGACACGTGGGATAAGAGACTTCCAGGGGCTGAGGGGCCTGCAGGGAAGCCAGAGAGGGTTCCTTCCTCAGGAACTGGAGTGATGGGTCAAGGAGTGATGGATTCAGACTGAAAGAAGGGAAATTCAGGTTAGATATATGAGGGTGGGCAGGCCCTGGCTGCCCCATCCCTGGGAGTGTCCAAGGCCAGGCTGGAGCCCCCTGGGACAGTGGGAGGTGTCCCTGCCCATGGCAGGGGTTGAGACTGGATAATCTTGAAGGTCTCTTCCAACCCAAACCATTCCATGATTCCATGTGCTGGTTTAGATGGGATATTGGGAAGAAATCCTTCCTTCCCTGGAAGGGTGAGGAGGGGTTGGGATGGAATTCCCAGAGAAGCTGTGGCTGCTCCATCCCTGGGAGTGCCCAAGGCCAGGTTGGAGCCACCTGGGACAGTGGGAGGAGTCCCTGCCCGGGGCAGGAGGTGGAATGGAGGATCCTTGAGATCCCTTCCAATCCAAACCATTCCATGATTCAAGATCCAAGGTATCTTTGGTCTGTGTTACCCTCTTTAGGGCTGGACATTCCCCTGTGGTCACTGCTCTCCCTCTGGCCCACCTTGCTGGGGTCAGGACACTTCTGGAGTGTCCATATTTTGTTTCTGCTGGCTGACCTCTGATCTGCTTTGTGGAGTAAAGCAAAGATGAGCTGCAGATCTTTGCTGAGGTCCTTCAGTGAGGTCCTTTCCCAGGAGGTGGAAAGGGAGAGTGTCAAAGTCACTCAGGATAAATTGTGCAGATCTTCACAACGTCTTCCTCCTTCCACAGTCTGATGTGCTTTGATGTGTGGGGAAATTACTCATATTTTAAATGTCAGTGCTGCTCTTGTTGGGTTTTGGAGCTGGTCTCTGCTGAGCTGGGCTGAACTGGGCTGAGCTAGGCTGGGCTGGGCTGAGCCAGGCTGAAGTGGGCTGGACTGGGCAGGGCTGAGCTGGGCTGGGCAGGGCTGGGTTGAGCTGGGCTGGGCTGGGCAGGGATGGGCTGAGCTGGGTTGAGCTGGGCTGGGCTGGGCTGAGCTGGGTTGAGCTGGGCTGGGCTGGTCTGAGCTGGGCTGGGCTGAGCTGGGTTGAGCTGGGCTGGGCTGGGCTGAGCTGGGTTGAGCTGGGCTGGGCTGGGTTGGGCTGGGCTGAGCTGGGTTGAGCTGGGCTGGGCTGGGCTGAGCTGGGCTGGGCTGGGCTGGGCTGGGCTGGGCTGGGCTGAGCCAGGCTGAAGTGGGCTGGACTGGGCAGGGCTGGGTTGAGCTGGGCTGGGCTGGGCAGGGCTGGGCTGAACTGGTCTGAGCTGGGCTGGGCTGAGCTGGGTTGAGCTGGGCTGGGCTGGGCTGAGCTGGGCTGGGCTGGGCTGGGCTGGGCTGGGCTGGGCTGGGCTGAGCTGGGCTGGGCTGGGCTGGGCTGGGCTGGGCTGGGCTGAGCTGGGCAGGGCTGGGCTGAGCTGGGTTGAGCTGGGCTGGGCTGAGCTGTCCTGAAGCGGGCTGGGCTGGGCAGGGCTGGGCTGAGCTAAACTGGGCTCAGCTTTGCAGATGTTCTATCATGTCATGACCATGTCCTGAGAGGTTCAGGAATCCCCCTGAGCCTGAAACTCCAGATTTGGGGGTTGCCAAAGGGATTTTTGCTGCACCTGAATCAGTTTAGGGGGGGCTTTCATTACAGAGATTTGATTTCCATGGCATAATGAACAGCCTGACCCCTTTATGGTGCCTGAACGTGTGAAAACAAAAGCATTTGGGTGTGATTTTGGCACATTTCTATGTAACAATCAGATAAATCACTGCTGAGCAGCAGCTCTGCCCTCAGTGGAAGGGAAATTGTGGGGGAGCTGCTGCAACTTTCTGGTGGATTCTTTGCCCTTCATTCGAAAGGTGTCGTTTACTCCTCCAAATTCTGTTTTTAGCAGGATTTCACCACAGAGATGTTTTTGTTTCATTAATGAGTTAAAACCAGTAGCAGGCAATTTTGTTGCAAGAAAGGCTTTGTGCTGAAAGACAGAACATCCACATCGACTCAGAAGGGCTGAGTTCTCAGAACAATTCAACTTTGTGCAGAAATGATTTGCTGCTGTTTAAGCATCAGAATGAAAAGTTCCATGTCAACCCATTGGAGAAATGGTTGTTGAAAAACAGCCAATTTCTCCTTCCTGAATTAGCATTTTGCATATTCCCATTAGCTATTTTTGGTGAACTATGTACATCTATAGGTTGGAATTCCTATATATTTCACATTTCTTTGGCTTTGCTGAAGATGTACAGCTTGAATGATTAGACTGGTAATCAAGAAGAGAAATGGCACATAATGATGTACAGACTCTTGGGAGAATTGGCCTGGAATTCTCAGGATTATTGGCAAATAACCCACCCCCCAAAAAAACCCTCTTCCCAGATGGGATGTAGATTCTGTGGCAGTTGAAATGTGTATTATTAAACTCCTTAAGCAAACCAGAATGGCTCCCAGTGGAGAGCAAAGACATTCTAAGTATAGCCAAGACTAAATTCTCAGGTCTGGGTTTTCTCTACTCAATTCCCACTTGATTATCTCCCGTAATATTTAAACTTTGTGCCATGCCATAATTATTTAATAAAAAGTAAATATAAAAAGTATCTCAGTGGGGAATATGACCTTTTACCTTCATGTTGTTATACCAAAGGCAGACAAACAGAGAACCTGGATCAATGAAATAGTCTGTCTCACTTGATAGTTTCATTCTCCTGGTGCCTGGGATGGTTCTCCTGGAAGGTGCTGAGGGTATTTGGGAAGATTCAATAAGTGCCATCAGCATCTCTTGCAATCAGGAGTTTTCAGCTGTGCCAGAGTCACCAGTTATTAAAAAAAGAAAAAGAAAAAAAGAAAAAAGGAAAAAGAAAAAAAGAAAAAAAAGAAAAAAGGAAAAAGAAAAAAAGGAAAAAGAAAAAAGGAAAAAGGAAAAAAAAGAAAAAAGAAAAAGAAAAAAGAAAAAGGAAAAAAGAAGAAAAAAGAATAAAGAAAAAAGAAAGAGAAAAGAAAAAAAAGAAAAAAGAAAAAAGACAAAAAGAAAAAGAAAAGAAAAAAGAAAAAAGAAAAAAAAAGAAAAAAAAGAAAAAAAAAGAAAAAAGAAAAAAGAAAAAAGAAAAAGAAAAGAAAAAAGAAAAAAGAAAAAAGAAAAAAAAAGAAAAAAAAGAAAAAAGAAAAGAAAAAAAGAAAAATAAAAAAGAAAAATAAAAAAGAAAAGAAAAAAGAAAAAAGAAAAAGAAAAAAAGAAAAAAAGAAAAAAGAAAAATAAAAAAGAAAAATAAAAAAGAAAAAGGATTTTTTTTATCCCCCAAAGAACCACAAATGATCCAAGAGGAAGGAATCCAGCACTGAGGGAGGGAGGTGCTAAAGGACTCGCATATGTTACCTATTAAATGTGTCATGAAATTCTTAGCAGGATTCTCAGCATGAATGTGGCGTTTGTGCTGAAGGGGAAGGGAACTGGGACGCAAACGTGCCCATGGCTGTGCTGGTGCCCACTGGCAATGGGTTAGGGGCAGGGCACGCCCGTGGGCACAGAGCCCACTGTTGCTTTCTGCACCCGTTTAAACTGGAGCCTCGGTCGGGATAACCAGAGACTGGATTATCATTGCTGGGATTTGCCAGCAGAGTCTCCCAAAGTGTGTGAGGTTTTCTGGCACCGCCAGTGATGCCAACGGGGCTGTGCCAGCTCCTGCTCACTGAGGAGCTGGGTCAGAAGCTCCTGCTTTACCCACCAGAGAATTTTGCTGCTCAAATGAGTGTCCAGTGCAGATATTTTCCCCCTTCATAGTCATCGACCTCTGTATTAATCCATAATCTCTGAGCCTCAGGGATGTGTCTATGCAAAAGAATATACTGAATAATAGAGATATAACCTCAAATCTATCTATCCCTCAGATATATGCATAAAAGAAATAGATAAATATTATAGATTGATATAAAATAGATTAAAATGTCCATACAATATGATATAAAATAGATAAAAATATCCATAAAATATGATACAATAAAATATCCATACAATATCCATACAAAATATCCATACAATAGATAAAAATATCCATAACAAATAGACAAAAATACCCATCCCAAAAATTCCAAAGGATTCCTTCAGTCTTTGAGAGGTGGGGAAGAGTCAGAACTGGAGCAGCTGCAAGGGCAAAAGTCGTGATTATTTTATTCGCTTTTTGAGACAGATCCATACAAAGCTATGGATATCTATATATGTCTAAGACATATATGTTTCATATATATTATTTCTATATATCTGTATATCTATCTATATAAAAATCTATGTATCTGTATATCTATATATCTGTATCTATATATCTATATATCTATATATCTATATATCTATATCAATCAATATACCGTATTTTTCAAATATATCTATATCTATATCTATATCTATATCTATATAATTATATATCTATATATCTATATATCTATATATCTATATCTATATCTATATAGATCTATATCTATCTATATCTATATCTATATATCTATCTCTCTCTATATATATATCTATATCTATATATATCTATATATATCTATATATAGATATATATAGATATATGTAGATCTATAGATCTATAGATCTATAGATCTATATCATCTATATCATCTATATCTATATCTATATCTATATCTATATCTATATCTATATATCTATATAGATATATATCTATATCTATAGCTATAGCTATATCTATCTATCTCTATATCTATATATATCTATATCTCTATATATCTCTATATATCTCTATATATCTCTATATCTATCTATCTATTTATCTATCCATCCCTCAGACATATACACAAAATAAGTATTACAGATTGCTATAAATTAAATAACTCTCTCCATCCACTCTGATGGGGGTTACGGTTTCCTTTCAGCTCTGAATGAACCCACCATAGATTACGGTTTCCAAAGGCTGCAGAAGGTCATCCCAAGACATCCCGGAGACCCGGAGAGACTCGCAAAGGTAAAACACTTTTAAGCATTTCACTGACTCCAATAAAGACGGTTTTCCACTTCTAATTCATAACAGGCAAAATGATGTCTGGAATGACAATCACATCTGAAAATAATTCAGCAATTAATTGTAAATCCAAACCAGAATGGGATTGTGTAGAACCCGCAGCTACCCGAAATTTTCATGTGTTACATTTCCAGCAGTCTGGGAACTTTTACTGCTCAAATGAGTGTCCAGTGTAGATATTTTCCTCCTTCAGAGTCATTGCCCTCTGTATTAATCCGTAATCTCTGAGCCTCAGTGATGTGTCTGTGCAAAAGGATATATTGAATAATAGACACATATTTGTGTGTGGATACAACAGAATATATTGAATTATAGGCATCTATTTGTGTGTGTGTGCAACAGAATATATTGAATTATAGGCATCTATTTGTGTGTGTGTGCAACAGAATATATTGAATTACAGGCACCTCTTTGTGTGTGTGTGCAACAGAATATATTGAATTACAGGCACCTATTTGTTTGTATGTGCAACAGAATATATTGAATTACAGGAATCTATTTGTTTGTGTGTGCAACAGAATATATTGAATTACAGGCACCTATTTGTTTGTGTGTGCAACAGAATATATTGAATTACAGGAATCTATTTGTTTGTGTGTGCAACAGAATATATTGAATTACAGGCACCTATTTGTTTGTATGTGCAACAGAATATATTGAATTACAGGCACCTATTTGTTTGTGTGTGCAACAGAATATATTGAATTACAGGAATCTATTTGTTTGTGTGTGCAACAGAATATATTGAATTACAGGCACCTATTTGTTTGTATGTGCAACAGAATATATTGAATTACAGGCACCTATTTGTTTGTGTGTGCAACAGAATATTCTGAATTAGTCATTTATGTGTGTGTGCAAAAGAATATCCTGAATTACAGGCACCTGTTTGTGTGTCTGTGCAACAGAATATTCTGAATTACAGACCCCTATTTGTGTGTCTGTACAAAAGAATATATGGATTTACAGGCATCTATTTGTGTGTCTGTTCAACAGAATATTCTGAATTAGTCATTTATGTGTGTGTGCAACAGAATATCCTGAATTACAGGCACCTGTTTGTGTGTCTGTGCAACAGAATATTCTGAATTACAGACACCTATTTGTGTGTCTGTGCAAAAGAATATATTGAATTACAGGCACCTCTTTGTGTGTGTGTGTGCAACAGAATATTCTGAATTACAAACACCTATTTGTGGGTGTGCAAAAGAATATTCTGAATTATAGGCACCTATTTGTGTGTCTGTGCAACAGAATATTCTGAATTATAGGCACCTATTTGTGTGTGTGTGCAACAGAATATTCTGAATTACAGGCATCTATTTGTGTGTCTGTGCAACAGAATATTCTGAATTACAGACCCCTATTTGTGTGTCTATGCTAAAGAATATATTGAATTATAGGCACCTATTTATGTGTCTGTGTGTAAAAGGATATTCTGAATTACAGGCACCTATTTGTGTGTCTGTGCAACAGAATATTCTGGATTACAGACACCTCTCTGTGTCTGTGCCCAAGCCCCCTCGGAAGGGCAGCAGGAAGGGGCACATCGGGGGTTTCTGCCCCTCCTTGCGCCGGCGGTGCCGCCGGTTCAGGACTCTGGAGAGCTCCAGGGCCGGAGCTGCGCCGGGCACTGCGCGGGCACTGCCCGGGCACGGACGGCGTTTGGGCTTCAGTAAATCCCCTCCAGGGCACCCAGTTTGGAGGGTGGGCACACACAACCCTGGGCGAGCGCACAGCGGAGGGGCAGCACTGCAGGAAATATTAGCTCGTGGCTGTATTTTATTTATTTATTCTGTATTATTCTTATTTGATTTATTCGAAATCTATATTCATTTCCTTTATTAATTAAATGTATGTATTTATCTATCTATCTATCTATCTATCTATCTATCTATCTATCTATCTATCTATCTATCTATCTATCTATCTATCGATCTATCGATCTATGTCTATATCTATATGTCTATATCTATATGTCTATATCTATATATCTATACCTATATATTTATACCTATATATCTATATCTATATCTATCTATCTCTACCTCTACCTCTACCTCTACATCTACATCTACATCTATATCTATATCCATATCTATATCTATATCCATATCTATATATCTATATATCTATATATCTATATATCTATATATCTATATTCATATCTATATATCTATATATCTATATATCTATATCTAAATCTATAGCTATCTATTTATTCATCACAGATTTAATTTGATTGTTTATTTATGATATATTTATTATCTTTCTCTAAGCCCTTGGCAGCCCCTCTGGGGGTGCTGCCCCCTTGGGTGATGCCGAGTCTGCACCACCTTGCAGTGGCTGGAATATTTATTGAGTGTATTTGATAACCACATTAACTCTGGCTGAAACAATATTGTTATCTCTTTGTATTTGTTTAGTTCACTTCTTAATTATTATACATACAGGCATTTTATTTACTGTCTGGGTTTTTTATTATATATTTATTATCTATTGACAGGCATTTAAAAATATTTCTATTTTTATTATATATTTATGGTTATCTTACTCATTATATACTTATATTTCTTTTGGTATATATTTATGATTATCTTACTCCTTATGTACTTACATTTATTTTAGTACATATTTATGGTTATCTTATTCATTATCTATTTATACTTATTTTAGTATATATTTATAGTTACAATATTTATTACGTATTTTAATTAATTTCTGTTATTCTATATATTTACCTTTATTTTATTAATTATCTATTATATTCTTATTTATTTTATTCTATATTTACAGATATTTTATTAATTAATTATTTATAGTTATTTATTTAATTAGGTGTATACTTACAGCTCTTTTATCATTATATATACCTATTTATTTATTACATATTTATAGCTCTTCTATTCCTATTTATTTATTTTATTCTATACTTATAGCTCTTATATTCATTATATATTCCTATGTATTTATTTTATTCTTTACTTACAGTTCTTGTATTCGTTATATATTCCTATTTATTTATTTTATTCTATCCTTATAGCTCTTTTATTAATTACATATTTATACTTATGTTCTTTGCCTATTACATATTTAAAGGTTTTGTTTATTGGTCATATATCCCCATTTATTTCCTGTGATTTAACACAAACCTGTCTCTGCTGTCACTCAAATGCCCCCTCTGTGCCCCTGCCCAGGAGATGCTGCTCAAACGCGCTGCTGACCTGGTGGAGGCGCTGTATGGCACCCCCCACAACAACCAGGTGAGGCTGGGGGTGCCAGGGATGCCCCCGGGTACCTGCCCCCGAGCTCCTGCCCCTGGCCCTGTGCCCCTGCCCCCGTGCCCCTGTCCCTGTGCCCCCGCCCCTGTGCTCCTGTTCCTGTGCTTCTGCCCCCCGTGCCCCTGCCCCTGCCCCTGCCCTGCTGAGCCCCTGCCCCTCTGTGCCCCTCCGCCCCCTGTGCCCCTGTCCCTGTGCCCCTGCCCCTGTGCCCCTGTCCCCGTTCCCCTGCCCCCGTGCCCCTGTCCCTGTGCCCCTGCCCCTGTGCCCCTGTCCCCGTTCCCCTGCCCCTGTGCCCCTGTCCCTGTGCCCCTGCCCCCCGTGCCCCTGTCCCTGTGCCCCTGTCCTGCTGTGCCTCTGTGCCCCTGCCCCTGTGCTCCTGCCCCTGTACCCCTGTCCTGCTGTGTCTCTGTGCCCCTGTCCCTGTGCCCCTGTCCCTGTGCCCCTGCCTCCGTGCCCCTGCCCCGTGCCCCTGTCTCTGTGCCCCTGCCCTCGTGCCCCTGTCCCTGTGCCCCTGTCCCTGTGCCCCTGCCTCCATGCCCCTGCCCCGTGCCCCTGTCTCTGTGCCCCTGCCCTCGTGCCCCTGTCCCTGTGCCCCTGTCCCTGTGCCCCTGCCTCCGTGCCCCTGCCCCGTGCCCCTGTCTCTGTGCCCCTGCCCTGCTGAGCCCCTGCCCCTCTGTGCCCCTCCGCCCCCTGTGCCCCTGTCCCTGTGCCCCTGCCCCCGTGCCCCTGTCCCTGTGCCCCTGCCCCTGTGCTTCTGTCTCTGCGCCCCTGCCCCTGTGCCCCTGTCCCTGTGCCCCTGTCCCCGTTCCCCTGTCCCTGTGTCCCTGCCCCTGTGCTTCTGCCCCCCGTGCCCCTCTCCCTGTGCCCCTGCTCCCATTATCCTGCCCCCGTTCCCCTGCCCCTCTACCCCTGTCCCTGTGCCCCCTGTCCCTGTGCCCCTGTCCCCCTTGCCCCTGTCCCTATGCCCCTGCCCCCATGTCCCCTGCCCCTCTGTGCCCCCTTGTCCCTGTGCCCCTGCCCCTGTGCCCCTGTCCCCCTTGCCCCTGTCCCTATGCCCCTGCCCCCATGTCCCCTGCCCTCGTGCCCCCTGACGCTGTGCCCCCGCAGGACCTGCTGCTGAAACGCGCGGCCGACATTGCCGAGGCGCTGTACAGTGTGCCCCGCAACCCCGGGCAGCTGCCCGCGCTGCCCAGCTCCCCTGCCCACGGCAGCATGATGGGCATCAACTCCTATGGCAGCCAGCTGGGCGTCAGCATCTCCGAGTCGGCACAGGGCAACAGCCAAGGTGAGCCCCGCGGGCACCCCATGGGGCAGGGGGAAGGGAACCCAAAATTCCAGCTGCTCCTGGCACAGGGCAACAGCCAAGGTGAGCCCCACGGGCACCCCATAGGGCAGGGGGAATGGGAACTGCAATTCCAGCTGCTCCTGGCACAGGGCAACAGCCAAGGTGAGCCCCGCGGGCACCCCATGGGGCAGGGGGAAGGGAACCCAAAATTCCAGTTGGTCCTGGCACAGGGCAACAGCCAAGGTGAGCCCCGCGGGCACCCCAATGGGGCAGAGGGAGTGGGAACTGCAATTCCAGCTGCTCCTGGCACAGGGCAACAGCCAAGGTGAGCCCCGCGGGCACCCCATGGGGCAGGGGGAAGGGAACCCAAAATTCCAGTTGGTCCTGGCACAGGGCAACAGCCAAGGTGAGCCCTGTGGGCACCCCATGGGGCAGGGGGAAGGGAACCCAAAATTCCAGCTGCTCCTGGCACAGGGCAACAGCCAAGGTGAGCCCCGCGGGCACCCCGTGGGGCAGGGGGAATGGGAACTGCAATTCCAGCTGCTCCTGGCACAGGGCAACAGCCAAGGTGAGCCCCACGGGCACCCCATGGGGCAGGGGGAAGGGAACCCAAAATTCCAGTTGGTCCTGGCACAGGGCAACAGCCAAGGTGAGCCCTGCGGGCACCCCAATGGGGCAGAGGGAGTGGGAACTGCAATTCCAGCTGCTCCTGGCAAAGGGCAACAGCCAAGGTGAGCCCCGCGGGCACCCCATGGGGCAGGGGGAAGGGAACCCAAAATTCCAGCTGCTCCTGGCACAGGGCAACAGCCAAGGTGAGCCCTGTGGGCACCACATGGGGCAGGGGGAAGGGAACCCAAAATTCCAGCTGCTCCTGGAACAGGACAACAGCCAAGGTGAGCCCTGCAGGCACCCCATGGGGCAAGTGAAAGGGAACCCAAAATTCCAGTTGGTCCTGGCACAGGGCGACATCCAAGGTGAGCCCCATGGGCACCCCAATGGGGCAGAGGGAATGGGAACTGCAATTCCAGCTGCTCCCAGCCCAGGCTGGCAGCCTCACTGGGTAATGCCAGGCTGGGCAGTGCCATGTCTGCACCACCTGCCCATCACCACAGGAACTCTGGGGGAAATACTTACTGAGAACTTTTGATAACCACATTGACTGTGGGTGGGACAATCATTGAGTCTGTTTGATAACCACAGTAACTCTGGCTGAAATACTTACATAATTGTTGAGTCTCTTGGATAAACTAATTGCTTATTGCTGACACAATTATTGAGTCTGTTGGATAACCACATTGACTATTGCTGAGACCATTATTGAGTATTTTTGATAACTCCATTCCATTGACTATGGCTGAGACAATTATTGAGTCTATTTGATTACCACATTGACTTTGCTGATGTAATTATTGAGTCTATTTGATAACCCATTGACCATGGCTGAGACAATTATTGAGTATTTTTGATAACTCCATTCCATTGACTATGGTTGAGACAATTATTGAGTATTTATGATAACCAGATTGATTATGGCTGAGACAATTATTGGGTATTTTTGCTAACCAGATTGATTATGGTTGAGACAATGATTGAGTCTATTTGATAACTCCATTGACTATTGCTGAGACAATTATTGAGTGTTTTTGATAACGCCATTGACTATGACTGAGACAATTATTGGGTATTTTCGATAACCCCATTGCCTATTGCTGACATAATTGTTGAGTCTCTTTGATAAACTATTTGCCTATTGCTAACACAATTATTGAGTCTATTTGATAACTACATTGACTTTGTTGACATAATTATTAAGTCTATTTGATAACCCATTGACCATGAGACAATTATTGAGTATTTTTGATAACTCCATTCCATTGACTATGGCTGAGACAATTATTGGGTATTTTTGATAACTAAATTGATTATGGCTGAGACAATGATTGAGTCTATTTGATAACCCCATTGACTATGGCTGAGACAATTATTGGGTGTTTTTGATAACCCCATTGACTATGACTGAGACAATTATTGGGTGTTTTTGATAACCCCATTGACTATGGCTGAGACAATTATTGGGTATTTTTGCTAACCAAATTGATTATGGCTGAGACAATGATTGAGTCTATTTGATAACCCCATTGACTATGGCTGAGACAATTATTGGGTGTTTTTGATAACCCCATTGACTATGACTGAGACAATTATTGGGTGTTTTTGATAACCCCATTGACTATGGCTGAGACAATTATTGGGTATTTTTGCTAACCAAATTGATTATGGCTGAGACAATGATTGAGTCTATTTGATAACCCCATTGACTATGGCTGAGACAATTATTGGGTGTTTTTGATAACCCCATTGACTATGGCTGAGACAATTATTGGGTGTTTTTGATAACCACATTTCCTATCGCTGACATAATTGTTGAGTCTATTTGACAAACTCTTTGCCTATTGCTGAGACAATCATTGAGTCTATTTGATAACCACATTGACTTTGCTGACACAATAATTGAGTCTATTTGATAATCCCATTACCTATTGCTGACACAATTACTGAGTCTCTCTGATCCCCCCAAAGTGTTTCAGCTGATCTGGGTTTAACCCCAGCCCATCTAAGCAGAGTTGAAGTTTCAGGCTGTCTCCCGGCGGGTGTTTTCCAGGTTACATCCGCAACACCAGCAGCATCTCCCCCCGAGGTTACTCCTCCAGCTCCACCCCCCAACAGTCCAACTACAGCACCTCCAGCAACAGCATGAACGGCTACAGCAACGTGCCCATGGGCAACCTGGGCGTGCCAGGCTCTCCAGGCTTCATCAACGGCTCTCCCACAGGCTCACCCTATGGATGTATGGCCCCTGTGCCCTCCTGCCCTCCCATGTGCCACCCTGTCATTCCCTGTGCCCTCCTGACCTTCCCACTGCCCTCCTCTGTGTCCCTCTGCCCTCCCTTGTGCCACCCTGCCATTCCCTGTGCCCTCCTGACCTTCCCACTGTCCTCCCCTCTGCCACTCTGCCATCCCCTGTGCCCCCTTGCCCTCCTCCCTGCCCTGCCCTGGGTCCCTCTGCCCTCCCCTGTGACCTGCTGTCCTCCCCTGTGCCACCCTGCCAGCCCTACTGCCCTCCCCTGGGTCCCCCTGCCCTCCCCTGTGACCTGCTGTCCTCCCCTGTGCCACCCTGCCAGCCCTACTGCCCTCCCCTGTGCCCCGCTGTCCTCCCCTGTGCCCCCCTGCCATTCCCCCTGCCCTCCCCTGTGCCCCCCTGCCCTCCCCTGTGCCCTGCTGTCCTCCCCTGTGCCACTCTGCCATGCCCTGTGCCCCCCTGCCCTCCTTCCTGCCCTCCCCTGGGCCCCCCTGCCCTCCCCTGGGCCCCGCTGTCCTCCCCTGTGCCCCCCTGCCATCCCCACTGCCCTCCCCTGTGCCCCGCTGTCCTCCCCTGTGCACCCCTGCCCTCCCCACTGCCCTCCCTTGTGCCCCCCCCGCCCTCCCCTGTGCCCCCCTGCCCTCCCCTGTGCCCCCCTGCCATCCCCACTGCCCTCCCCTGTGCCCCGCTGTCCTCCCCTGTGCACCCCTGCCCTCCCCACTGCCCTCCCTTGTGCCCCCCCCGCCCTCCCCTGTGCCCCCCTGCCCTCCCCACTGCCCTCCCCTGTGCCCCCCTGCCCTCCCCTGTGCCCCCCTGCCATCCCCACTGCCCTCCCCTGTGCCCCGCTGTCCTCCCCTGTGCACCCCTGCCCTCCCCACTGCCCTCCCTTGTGCCCCCCCCGCCCTCCCCTGTGCCCCCCTGCCATCCCCACTGCCCTCCCCTGTGCCCCGCTGTCCTCCCCTGTGCACCCCTGCCATCCCCCCTGCCCTCCCCTGTGCCCCCCTGCCCTCCCCTGTGCCCCCCTGCCCTCCCCACTGCCTTTGGGGCACCCACAGTGCACCAAGGAGGGGCTCAGGGAGGGTTTGGGGACAGTTTTGGAATGTTTCAGTGAAAATGTTTCTCTTTGGCGAGGAAACCAGAGGAATAGTCAGGGTTATTTATTTCAGATTTGGGGTTTATCTTTATATAATTATTTTTATATCTGATATCTATATATTACATACTGCATTATTGTATATGTCTGTATATGTGTATTACATATTATATTACATCTACAATATTGTAATACAGTATGTATTATATATTATATATGATATTGTTGTAAGGTTATGTATTCTATATAATATATAAAATATATAATAGATTAAAACAATATTTATTCTATATTGTTATATAGAACATATATTACATTAATATAATATATATTCTATATTATTGTATAGAACATATATTACATTAATATAGTATATATTCTATATTATTATGTAGAACCTGTAATATAGTTCAAAAAATATATATATTATCCGTCATGCATCATTATATATATTAGAAAAAAAAATATTATTATCTATCATGAATAATTTTATATATTCCATACTATATAAATATATCCCTGTACAGATCCCTGAGCAGCAAAAGCCACAATAAGAAACAAGGCACAATTTGCACCTTTATTAAGCAAATGGCCATTACTTTTAGCACAGGAGACTTTTCCAAATCCTGTGGAAAAGCCACTTTGAAATGATTTTTATGAGTTTGAACCCATTACCAATAACTGAGAGCTGAAGTGGGGATTAATTTCCTCTGACACTGAATTACCTTAATAACCAGGAGTTGAACAATGATGGAATTAAACTCTGCATTTCTGTTTTACCATGAGAAGTCCTTGCCTTTCATACCTTGATTTCCCTCTGGCAAGACACTGTGTGTATAAAATATAGATATAAATAGATAGATAGAAATATAGATATAGATAATATAGATGATATAGATATAGATATATAGATAATATATATAAATATATATAATACATATAGATATATAATATATATAGATATATAATATATATAGATATATAATATATATAAATATATAATAGAGAGAGATATATATATAGAGAGAGAGATATAATATATATAGATATATAATATAGAGATATATATAGAAATATATATAATATATATAGATATATAATATAGAGATATATATAGAAATATATATAATATATATAGATATATAATATAGATATATATATAGAGAGAGAGAGAGATAATATATATAGATATATAATATAGATATATATATAGAAATATATAATATATATAGATATATAATATATAGAGATATATATAAAAATACATATAATATATATAGATATATAATATATAGATATATGTACACACATATTACAACCTATGGTGCAGATAAATAATTAAATTATATACATATATATGTGAATATTCATATATATACACATATATACATACACATATACACACACAAATATATATATATAAATATGATTAAGAGTAGGAATTCAAATGCTAATTAAATGAACTCTTCATCCTGTTTTTTTATATATCCATATACAACATACATTTAATTATTTACCCACTCCATGGCCTGTGGAGGTCACACCTTTCCAGAAAGCACCATGATTTTGGAAGCTTTGAGCACTCTTGTCTGAACCATTTAATACAACCCCCTCTCTGCTTCAGAATTCCTCTAATTAATCCCCGTGAAAATGAGACACCTTGAAGGGGTAAAATGAGTGCTCAACAACAGAGATTTTAAGCAGTTTTACCAAACTTCTACGATTTTGAAAAATCACTTTTTTGGGGTTTTTTTGGTTTTTTTTTTTTCATTTTCAGTGATGTCCTCGAGTCCCACAGTTGGCTCCTCCAGCACTTCTTCCATCCTCCCATTCTCCTCGTCCGTCTTTCCTGCTGTCAAACAGAAGAGTGCCTTTGCTCCTGTCATCAGACCCCAAGGGTCCCCGTCCCCTGCCTGCTCCAGTGGCAACGGCAACGGCTTCCGAGGTAAGGAATGGGCTGATCCATGGGAATCATAGAATGGCTTGGGTTGGAAAAGGCCTCCCAGATCATCCAGTCCAACCCTTGGGCCAACTCCAGTCCCTTTACCAGATCATGGCACTCAGTGCCACGGCCAAGCTCAGTTTCAAACCCTCCAGGGATGGGGAATCCACCCCCTCTCTGGGCAGCCCATTCCAAGGCCTGACCACCCTCTCTGCAAAGAATTCCCTCCCAAGATCCAACCCAAACCTGCCCTGGCACAGCTTAAGGCCGTGCCCTCTTGTGCCATTGCTGGTTGTGTGGGAGAAGAGCCCAACCCCCCCTGGGTCCAACCTCCTGTCAGGGAGTTCCAGACAGTGCTGAGGTCCCCCCTGAGCCTCCTCTTCTCCAGGCTGAACACCCCCAGCTCCCTCAGCCTCTCCCCACAGCACTTGTGCTCCAGTCCCTTCTCCAGCCTCGTTGCTCTTCTCACTTGGGTTGGAAGAGACCTCTGAGATCATCAAATCCAACCCTTGATCCAACTCCACTGGGATCACTCTGGCACTCTGTGCCCTGGGCTGGTGATCCCAGTGGGTTTGGATCAAGATGTGGTGGATTCTCACTCAATGCCATGTCCAGTCTCATCTTAAAAACCTCCAGGGATGGGGAATCCACCCCCTCTCTGGGCAGCCCATTCCAATCCCTGAGCACTCTCTCTGCAAAGAATTTCTTTCTGCTCTCCAACTTCAATTTCCCCTGGCAGAGCTTGAGCCCATCGTGCCCCCTTGTCCTATTGCTGAGTGCCTGGGAGAAGAGACCAACCCCCACCTGGCCAGAACTTCCCTTCAGGCAGTTCCAGACAGTGCTGAGGTCACCTCTGAGCCTCCTCTTCTCCAGGCTGAACACCCCCAGCTCCCTCAGCCTCTCCCCACAGCACTTGTGCTCCAGTCCCTTCTCCAGCCTCGTTGCTCTTCTCTTCTCAGTTGGGTTGGAAGAGACCTCTGAGATCGAGTCCAACCCTTGGTCCAACTCCAGTCCCTTTACCAGATCATGGCACTCAGTGCCACGGCCAAGCTCAGTTTCAAAACCTCCAGGGATGAGGAAAAATCCCTGGTCTGGGTACACACAGTCACCACGTGAGTGCCACCACGTGAGTGCCACCACTGAGGGCCACCTCCGAGAGCCACCATAGCAGTGCCACCACTGAGTGCCACCATGTGAGTGCCACCACGTGAGTGCCACCACTGAGGGCCACCTCCGAGAGCCACCATAGCAGTGCCACCACTGAGTGCCACTATGTGAGTGCCACAACGTAAATTCCACCATATGAGTGCCACCAATGAGTGCCACCACGTGAGTGCCACCATGTGAATGTCACCATGTGAGTGCTACCATGTGAGTGCCACCATGTGACTGCCACCACTGAGTGCCACCACATGAATTCCACCATGTAAATACCACCATGTGAGTGCCACCACATGTCACCATGTGAGTGCCACCACGTTAGTGCCACCACTGAGTGCCACCATGTGAGTGTCACCACGTGAGTGCCACCATGTGAATGCCATCATGTGAGTGCCACCACATCAGTGCCACCCACTGAGTGCCACCATGTGAGTGCCACCACATCAGTGCCACCATGTGAATGCCACCACGAGAGCCACCACATGAGTGCCACCAGTGAGTGCCACCACTGAATGCCACCATGTGAGTGCCACCACACAAATTCCACCATGTGAGTGCCACCATGGGAATGCCACCATGTGAGTGCCACCATATGAATGTCACCATGTGAGTGCCACCACTGAGTGCCACCATGTGAGTGCCACCACACAAATTCCACCATGTGAGTGCCACCATGTGAGTGCCACCATGTGAGTGCCACCATGTAAGTGCCACCACATGACTGCCACCACGTGAGTGCCACCATATGAATGTCACCATATGAGTGCCACCACTGAGTGCCACCACACTGCCACTGCAGGGCTCAGCACTGGGAATGTGCCCGGGGAACTGAACAAAACAACCACCCAAAATCTTCTAAGTGGCTTTTAAACAGAATCCAAACCCTCATTTCCACTCAGAAGGGTCTGACCCAACACAGAATCACTGCTTGGGGTTGGAGGCACCTCAAATCCATCCACTCCCACCACCCTCCAGTAGAATCTCATGGAACAGCAGCTCTTTTGTGAGGAACAGCTTCTCCTCAGGCTGCAGGGACTTGTTAAACACCAGTTAACACTCAGCTCTGCACTAAACCCGCTGCCAGGTTTAGGCTCAGCTTGGGAATTGAGCCCCACAGCCCATTTACAGCCCCTTTAAAGGGGATCTGCAAACCAAATGTGGGCAGCAAGATAAGAATGGCAGCCTGGGCTGGATTCCTGCTTTTAACTGGGCTGTGGGGGGTGTTGGGCAGCACATAAATGTGCTCCAAGTCTCCATAAAAAAGCAATTTATAGCCTTTATGTGGCTCCTTGAGCCTTCAATGGAGATATCACAGCAAAGCCAAGCCCAGCCAAGAGCCAGTGGTGGCTGGAAATGAGCCCCAAAAATCACACCTGCTGGGGAGGGGGTGACAGAAACCCTGAGCTGGCCCACAGGGACCTGCAGCAACTGGGATTGGTTTATGTAATAAGGAAATTCTAAATGTGCTGGACAAAAATAATGACATTTTTAAAAGGCAGCTTAGAGAATTCTGCAGCAGCTTCTTACCCATAGACATATACTAAAATAAATATAAGTATATAATAAGATAACTGGAATTATAAAATAAAATAAAAATAGAAATATAAAATTTTTAAAAAATGCCTGGCAATATAGAATAAACATAAAATAAATACACAATAAATAAAAGGTCTGTGACCATATATTTATTCACTTCTTTAGCAAACTTTGGCATCAGTAAATAGTGCTGGAGGTGCAAAAGCACAGGGCAAGCAGTAAAAACGTTCAGGTTCCTTCCCAAAGGCCATCAGGGAAGGAGTCTGACATCACTTCTCCATTTCCCCACCCATAAGACTCGGAAAACAAGGAATTTTTGGCTTTAATGTAATGTTTGGGATGGCTTTGGCCACATCTTTTGCTCCAAGCAGGTTGTTGGACAATCTCCACCCCACTCACTGCAATGAGGATATTTGAAACACTAACATACATTATCTAATTCTCTATTTATAATTAGTAGTTATTATTATTACCAATTAATTAATACCAGCCCCTCAGACCATGCCATGCCATTCTGCTCCCAAGCAGTGATGAAAACCTAAAATACAACTTCCATGTGTGTTAAACCTGGATTAAAACCAGCCCAAAGTGCAGCTTCACCCTCAGATTAACATTCCCTTTATTCCAGCAGTTTTCAGGGAGGGCTTTTTTTTTTTTTCTAAAATATATTTTGGTAGGATTTGGTGATGCTTAAAAGCTGCTGGGGCAGCAGGAGAGCTGGTAGAAAATATATAGTATTATAAATAGAAATGTATATAAAATACATAGTAAATATCAGTATATATATAATATATATATGTATAGATACATATATATGTGTATATATGTGTATATATGTATATATGTGTATATATATGTATATATGTGTGTGTGTGTATATATATATATATATATATATATATATATATATATATATATATATGTAACACAGGGTCATTTCCAACAGAATAATTCCCACAGAATTTCCAACAGGATAATTCTGCTCCTGCCTGAACCAGAATAATTCCAGAGCCCCAGACAGGAATTTAAGCCAGAAAATTATACCTAAATTATGTCAATATAGATGGAAAATTTGTATTTATCACCTGATAAAATTTGATGTAAAGAAGGATCAAGTACAATTCCCCCCCCCCCCGTTTATTGGCAGAGATAAAAGTGGCTTTATTTTGACTCCTTCAAAATAAAGAAAAGCTGAAGTGTTGGCAAGAAGCTTTAAATAGCTCTTAACTAAATAAAAATAGCTCCTGTTGCTACTACTGATTTTTCATTTGTTGGCACGGTAATTTTAGCAGCTCTGCCCGTGTCACAGGCTAGACAAGAGCTCCTTTTTTAATGGTAGAAAAGAAAAATCTGATTTTTCTTAGGAAGAATTTCCTCTCTGTGATGGTGGGGAGGGGCTGGGATGGGATTCCCAGAGAAGCTGTGGCTGCTCCATCCCTGGGAGTGTCCAAGGTTGGACCAACCTGGGACAGTGGGAGGTGTCCCTGGGACAGTGGGAGGTGTCCCTGCCCAGGGCAGGGGTGGCACTGGAAGGACTTTGAGGTCCCTCCATCCCAAACCATTCCATGATTCCATGTGCTGGTTTAGGTGGGATATTGGGAAGGGATTCTTGGCTGGGAAGGTGGGGAGGGCTGGGATGGAATTCCCAGAGAAGCTGTGGCTGCCCCATCCCTGGGAGTGTCCAAGGCCAGGCTGGGGTGACCTGGGACAGTGGGAGGTGTCCCTGGGACAGTGGGAGGTGTCCCTGCCCAGGGCAGGGGTGGCACTGGGTGATCTTGAAGGTCTCTTCCAACCCAAACCATTCCATGATTCCATGTGCTGGTTTAGATGGGATATTGGGAAGAAATCCCTCCCTGGGAGGGCCTGGGATGGGATTCTCAGAGCAGCTGTGGCTGCCCCATCCCTGGGAGTGTCCAAGGCCAGGCTGGGGTGACCTGGGACAGTGGGAGGTGTCCCTGGGACAGTGGGAGGTGTCCCTGCCCAGGGCAGGGGCGGCACTGGGTGATCTTGAAGGTCTCTTCCAACCCAAACCATTCCATGATTCCATGTGCTGGTTTAGATGGGATATTGGGAAGGGATTCTTGGCTGGGAGGGTGGGGAGGGCTGGGATGGAATTCCCAGAGAAGCTGTGGCTGCCCCATCCCTGGGAGTGTCCAAGGCCAGGCTGGAGCCCCCTGGGACAGTGGGAGGTGCCCCTGGGACAGTGGGAGGTGTCCCTGGGACAGTGGGAGGCATCCCTGCCCCTGGCAGGGGGTGGGATGGGATGATCTTTGAGGTTTCTTCCAACCCAAACCATTCCAGAATTCCATGATTCAGCACTTAAACCCTTCCCAGTTGTTCCCAAATCCCTGTTTGAATTCCAGAAAATCTTTTCCCACTCCAAGAGAGCCTTTTCAAAGGCCACTGGAACACACCAGGCTCCTGATCATTATTAATTACAGCCATTAAAGGTGCCCATCACCACAGCATCTGGGTGCTATCCATGTTTGATTATATATTTATAAAAAAATTCTCCAACCTTGTGACAATTTTAATCAAGTGTTTCAGTTGATAATTGCAAGCTGTCAAGGTTAATACAATAAGGCTCATCTCTAATTCTTTTTCCATTTCCCTCCAAGTAGTAAAAAAAAAAAAAAAAAAAAAAAAAAAAAAAAAAAAAAAAAGAGGGAAAAGAAAAGAAGACCCTGTGGGATAATGACTGAGGGTTTCTCTATTCCCAACTCATCAGGGAGTGTCCTGCACTGAACCACCTTTATTGAAAAGTTACATCGATTCAATATATAGTAATACAGGCAAAAATAATTACAGCTTTGCTTGCAGTGTAAGACCTTAATCCAAACCTCCCAAACATTCAATAAAAAGCCATCCAGGCTGGGAATAGGCTGGGAATGGGCAGAGCTGGGGGTGTGTGCAGAGAGAGGAGCACAGAGCAGAGCCTTGAGATGAGCTGGGGAAAAGCAGGAGAGAATTCCAGGCAATATTCCCCAACCAAACTGCTCTTTGTTGCCAGGAGGAGGTGGAGTTGCAGCAGGAGGGGAATGCCAAGGGCACAATCAGCCTTTGCTGGCATTGTCTGTGCCATCTTAAAGTCCTGCCTGAATTTCTCCCCCAGCAACTCCTGGGGAGGGTTTTCCTGGAGCACTCACAGCCTGGAATGGCAAAATGTTGGGGCAAAAGTGAGGAGAGGAAAACCAAGATTTCTGCTTGCCCAGGTGGAAAGAGAGGGAGGGAAATCAGGGGGCAGGAAACACCCCCCTGATGGCAGCTGGGCTGGTGCCATCACTGGTTTGAGTCCAGGATTGCTGGATCACATCAAATCATGGAATTTGGGGTTGGAAGGGACCTCAAAGCTCATCCAGTGTCATCCCTGCCAAGGTCAGGGACACCTCCCACTGTCCCAGGGTGCTCCAACCTTGGGCACTTCCAGGGTTGGGGCAGCCACAGCTCCTCTGGGAATTCCACCCCATGCCATGCCATGCCATGCCATGCCATGCCATGCCATGCCATGCCATGCCAATCCCATCCCAATCCCATCCCATCCCATCCCAATCCCACCCCAATCCCACCCCACCCCATCCCATCCCATCCCACCCCATCCCACCTGATCCCATCCCATCCCATCCCATCCCATCCCATCCCATCCCACCCCACCCCATCCCATCCCATCCCATCCCATCCCACCCCATCCCAACCCATCCCACCCCACCCCATCCCATCCCATCCCATCCCATCCCATCCCATCCCATCCCATCCCATCCCATCCCATCCCACCCCATCCCACCCCTTCCCATCCCATCCCATCCCATCCCATCCCACCCCGTCCCATCCCATCCCATCCCATCCCACCCCATCCCACCCCATCCCACCCCACCCCATCCCACCCCATCCCACCCCATCCCATCCCATCCAATCCCATCCCATCCCATCCCATCCCATCCCACCCCTTCCCATCCCACCCCTTCCCATCCCACCCTCCCAGGCAGGAATTCCTTCCTTTGGGGGAGTCTCCTCTGCACTGACCCTTTGGCCCTGCCCGTGCCATGGGCAGCTCTGCCATCCCAGTTCTCCCCCCAGCACAGGCCCATTAAAAGCCAGTGGATCTCTCAGATTCACCCCCAGCTCAGGCCCTTCTGCTCTCCTGGCTGCTCTGAAGGGCTCGAACACCTTTGATTCCACAACATTTTGCCACAATTTCATCTCTGTCCCTTTTCTTTTGCAGCCATGACTGGCCTTGTGGTTCCCCCCATGTAAGGAAGGGGCCCCTTTGCTCCTCTCCCTCTTCCCCTTTTTGCCTCTTTTTTTTTTTTTCCATTTTTCTTTTACAGCACAAAACTACTTATTGTGATGGACCACTAAAAAGGAAAAAAAAAAAATAATAGCACTACAAGCTCTTTTTTTGGGGGAGAGCCTGACCCAGGAGGAAAACTAAAAAAATGGAAAGAAAAAAAAAAAAAAAGGAACATTTTTTATGGATTGGACAAGATAGAAGTTGCATCTTTTACCTGTTTCACGTTTCTGACACAACCACATCAACTCCTCCAACCTCGGGAAAGAAGAATCAACCAGAGCCAGGATGAACAACAGTTGGCAGAGAGGAATCAGAAATGCAAAATCTTTCCTGGAAGACACAAAAACCTTCCTGAGATTTGTAAAATATTCAAAGGAAAAAAAAAAAAACAACAAACAAACAGAAAAAAAAAAAAAAAAAAAGGAATTGGCGAAAATTATTCCGAGCTTGGTATTTTGGATACAAATTTGTTTTACTTTGTAGGGGTAAAAAGTTGAAGTTTCTATTTTCTATGGAGCCTTTCAGATATCGATTTAGTTTATGCAGAAAACAATTCAACAAACAGGGTACCAGCATGAAAGGATTTCTAGGACAAACTGACACGAGTGATGGAACTTTGGTGTATGTGTGTATTTGCTTATAGTTTAACCTCTTTAAAAAAAAAAAACTGTAAGATGTTTTACAATTATTTAAATAAATAAACTTGTAACTTATTGTATGTAGAGGTAGAAATGAACCCCCTTTTTTGGATTTTTTTTTTCCCCCCCTCCGGTTGTACAAGGAAGAAAAGATGATGCAAAAAATGTAGTGACAAGTTTGAGGTATTTTATTCCTGCTGCGATTGCTCCTCACTTTCCCCCTCCCCTCCCTTTGTCTGAACTCATGTGAAAGGATGTAGAGGATTTTTCCTGCTTAACAAACCCCCTCACCAGCTTTTCCAGACATTGTGGTTCCTTCCTGTAGGAATTTTTTCCCCCCTCCTCGTCTTTGCCCCCTCCCAGGTTTTTTTTTGTGTCAATTAAAATATTCAGGTACTGAGATGAGTCTCAAAGACCCAACTGGTGAGTGAGTGAGTGAGTGGGTGGCACTTTGGGGTCGAGTGAATCGGATTTTTTTCACGAGGTGCTGAGTTTGTTTTAGAGCTTTCAATGTACGGATTAGGAGGGAAAGGGTTTGCCATGTAGTTAGAACACCTTAAGTTCAGTTATACTCCATATTAAGGGTGCATTTATAAAGGGTAAATATGTATTTGAATGATTTATGCACTTTTATCCTGAGTCATTAAAAATGGTAAGTATTTTCCAGTTATCTGTTGAAGTTCATTGAAGGTGATCAATTGCTTTGAATTTTTCTGTGTTTCAGGGTTGGGGGGTGGGGGGGAAAGAAAAAAAAAAGTTTAGTTTTCCTTTGCATCTTCTCTCTTGAAATTGGAAGGTGAGAATAAGGCTGATAAAATAAATCGTGACTAAACCAGAGAGCACTCACAAGAACTGGATTGTTGGAGAGTGGGGGAGGAAAATAAATCAGCTACACTGCAAAGACCCCCCCTAAGCCCCCCAATTCCCAATCAATGAACCCCCTCAATTCCAAATAAATACCCCCCCCAATTCTCAATAAATATCGCCCCAATTCCCAATCAATAAACCCCCTCAATTCCAAATAAATACCCCCCCTAATTCTCAATAAATATCCCCCAATTCCCAACAAACAACCCCCTCAATTCCAAATAAATACCCCCCCAATTCTCAATAAATATCCCCCCAATTCCCAATCAATAAACCCCCTCAATTCCAAATAAATACCCCCCCAATTCTCAATAAATATCCCCCCAATTCCCAATCAATAAACCCCCTCAATTCCAAATAAATACCCCCCTAATTCTCAATAAATATCCCCCCAATTCCCAATCAATAAACCCCCTCAATTCCAAATAAATACCCCCCCCCAATTCTCAATAAATATCCCCCCAATTCCCAATCAATAAACCCCCTCAATTCCAAATAAATACCCCCCTAATTCTCAATAAATATCCCCCCAATTCCCAATCAATAAACCCCCTCAATTCCAAATAAATACCCCCCAAATTCTCAATAAATATCCCCCCAATTCCCAACAAACAACCCCCTCAATTCCAAATAAATAAACTCCCCAAATCCCAATCAATAACCCCCTAATTCCCAATCAATAAACCCCCTCAATTCCAAATAAATACCCCCCTAATTCTCAATAAATATCCCCCCAATTCCCAATCAATAAACCCCCTCAATTCCAAATAAATACCCCCCTAATTCTCAATAAATATCCCCCCAATTCCCAATCAATAAACCCCCTCAATTCCAAATAAATACCCCCCTAATTCTCAATAAATATCCCCCCAATTCCCAATCAATAAACCCCCTCAATTCCAAATAAATACCCCCCCAATTCTCAATAAATATCCCCCCAATTCCCAATCAATAAACCCCCTCAATTCCAAATAAATACCCCCCCTAATTCTCAATAAATATCCCCCCAATTCCCAACAAACAACCCCCTCAATTCCAAATAAATACCCCCTAATTATCAATAAATATCCCCCCAATTCCCAATCAATAAACCCCCTCAATTCCAAATAAATACCCCCCTAATTCTCAATAAATATCCCCCCAGTTCCCAACAACCCCCCCCAATTCTCAATAGATAACCCCCCAATTCCCAAAAAATAAACTCTCCAATTCCCAATCAATAAACATCTCAATTCCCACTAAATAACTCCCCAATTCCCAATAAATAATACCCCAATTCCCAATAAATAAACCCCCCAAATCCCAATCAATAACCCCCTAATTCCCAATCAATAAACCCCCTCAATTCCAAATAAATACCCCCCAAATTCTCAATAAATATCCCCCCAATTCCCAACAAACAACCCCCTCAATTCCAAATAAATACCCCCCTAATTCTCAATAAATATCCCCCCAATTCTCAACAAACTCCCCCAATTTCCAATAAATAACCCCCTCAATTCCCAATCAATAAACCCCCAATTCCCAATAAATAACCCCCCAATTCCCAATCAATGAACCCCCTAATTCTCAATAAATAAATCCAATTCCCAATAAATAACCCTCTCAATTCCCAATAAATACCCCCCTAATTCTCAATAAATGTCCCCCCAATTCTCAATAAATAAATCCAATTCCCAATCAATAACCCCCAATTCCCAATAAATAAACTCCTCCAATTCCCAATAAATAAAACCCCCTAATTCCCAATAAATAACCCGCTCAATTCCCAATGAATACCCCCCTAATTCTCAATAAATATTCCCCCAATTCTCAACAAATAAACCCCCTCAATTCCCAATAAATAAACCCCCAATTCCCAATAAATAAACCCCCCAATTCCCAATCAATAAACCCCCTAATTCTCAATAAATAAATCCAATTCCCAATAAATAACCCTCTCAATTCCCAATAAATAAACCCCCAATTCCCAATAAATAACCCCTCCAGTTCTCAATAAACAAAGCCCCCAATTCTCAATAAATAAACCCCCAATTCCCCCAAAATAAACCCTCCAATTCCCAATAAATAAACCCCCAATTCCCAATAAATAACCCCCAATTCCCAATAAATAAACCCCCAATTCCCGATAAGTAATCCCCCAATTCCCAATAAATAACCCCCAATTCCCAATAAACAAACCCCCCAATTCTCAATAAACAAACCCCCAATTCCCAATCAATAATCCCTCCAATTCCCAATCAATAAGCCCCCAATTCCCAATAAATAACCCCCCAATTCTCAATAAATAAACCCCCAATTCCCAATCAATAATCCCTCCAATTCCCAATCAATAAGCCCCCAATTCCCAATAAATAACCCCCCAATTCCCAATAAATAACCCCCCAATTCCCAATCAATAAGCCCCCAATTCCCAATCAATAAGCCCCCAATTCCCAATAAATAACCCCCCAATTCCCAATCAATAATCCCTCCAATTCCCAATCAATAAGCCCCCAATTCCCAATAACTAACCCACCCAGTTCTCAATAAACAAAGCCCCCAATTCCCAAAAAATAACCCCCCAATTCCCAATCAATAAGCCCCCAATTCCCAATCAATAACCCCCCAATTCCCAATCAATAAACCCCCAATTCCCAATAAACACCCTCCCAATTCCCAATAAACACCCCCCCTAATTCCCAGTGCATGGAGAGCCATTTTTGGGGGGGTGTCAATCAATAAATCCCAACCCTGGCCCTGTTCCTGTGCCCAGGAATTTCACGGTTGGGTGAGGAAATCTGGGGGTTCCTGGTGCCCCTCCTGCCTGTGGGTGATGCCCTTGGGATGGTGGTGGGATGGGACCACCTGGAAGCTCCTTGACCCAGGGCAGGGATTGGGTTTAATGCCAAGGAGATCTCCAGGAGGAGTTTCCTCAGCAGGGCAGAGAAGCCCAAGGGGTGGTGGGGACACAAACTGGGCTGCTCTGCCCCTTCCTGAAGATGCTCCACTGGTGGTGTTGGGAGGTTTGGTGGGGTCTCCGTGAGGTGCCTTCTCAGTGTTTTATGTCCAGGTTATTGGCTGAAAACTCAAGGCCCAGTTTGTCACATCAGCAAACCCAACAATTGTGGGTTTAAAGAGAGATTTGGGGGGAATGATGTGATTTCAAGGAGTGGAAATGTAGTTTGGGGCATCCAGAAGGGTCTGCAGTCCAGAAAAGGTGAAATTAAAGAGCTCACCCTGAATTATCTCTTCAAATTAATTGACCCTGGGGGATTCTTTGCCTGTTCTTTGTGCCATCGAGGATGTGGCAACCACTGGGAGCAACCAGTGAGCCCAAAGCCAAGTGATCCCTGAGATAGGAAGGAATCCCAGATGGAAAAGTCTGGAATTGTCCCTGTGTGTGTCCCCCTTTGGTGACACAACAGGGCAAAGGTTCTGACCCGCTCTGGAGATTGGGAACAGCAGAACAACCACAAAACCCAAACCCAAACCCCCAAATATTTCACATATTTATAGGTATCAATATCCCAACAAGAGAGGGAGGTCTAAAATCATGTTTGGAATCAGGCAGGATGTTATTTTATTTTGTTTTATTTTATTTTATTTTATATTTTATTTTATGTTATGTTATGTTATTTTATTTTATTTTATTTTATTTTGTTTTATATTTTATTTTATTTTGGTTTATTTTGTTTTATTTTATTTTATTTTATTTTGGTTTATTTTATTTTATGTTATTTTATTTTATTTTATTTTGTTTTATATTTTATTTTATTTTAGTTATTTTATTTTATTTTATTTTATTTTATTTTATTTTATTTTATTTTATTTTATTTTATATTTTATTTTATGTTATGTTATGTTATGTTATTTTATTTTATTTTGGTTTATTTTATTTTATATTTTATTTTATTTTATATTTTATTTTATTTTGGTTTATGTTATTTTATTTTATTTTATTTTATTTTTTATTTTATTTTATTTTATTTTATTTTTCTTTTTTTTTGGCTTTGTCATTTTTTTTTTATTTTATTTTATTTTATTTTATTTTTTTGGCTTTGTCATTTATCCCCAGTATGAAGTTGCTATGCATGGAGTTTTTGTAAAAAAACAGCTTTTTTGGGGTTGTTTTGGTCGTTTTTTTGTTGGTTTGTTTACTGTTAATGTTCCTACTTATGGAAGAATATCCTGTTTGTAAAATGAAAATGTCAGTTCAGTTGGAAACTTTAAATTATCCCAACGAGAAAAAAAAAATAAAATTTTTGTACTGTAACCAAAGGGGGGGGAATTATCTTAATTTCAATATTCTTTATCACCTTTATGGGGCACTGAGGGTAAAAATAAGAGTTAAAAATGATAATTATATGCTGGGTGAGGGGTTTAAAATCAGATTTTCCTGATGTAAAACATCCAAACATGATCTGGTAGAGCCAAACTGGGGTTCTGTTGGGCATGGAATAAAAGAGTAAAATAATAATGAATAAGATCATGATGAACAAGAAAATAATGAATAAGATAATAATGAAGAAGATAAGATAATAATTAACAAGATAATAATGAATAAGATAATAATTAACAAGATAATAATGAATAAGATGATGATGAATAAGAAAATAATGAATAAGAAAATAATAAGATAATAATGAATAAGGTAATAATGAATAAGGTAATAATGAATAAGGTAATAATGAATAAGGTAATAATGATAAGGTAATAATGAATAAGATATTAACAAATAAGATAATAATGAATAAGACAATAATTAAAGGTTTCTTCTGACCATTCCTTAATTACAAGTGGGGAACAAATGGACACTCTGGGATATTTTGGTGGGTTTGGGGGAGGAAAGGACTCCAAAGGCAGCACAGGGAGAGTGTCCTCTTAATTCCCTCTTAATTCCAGTTGGTCAAAGCACAAAATCAAACCCCAAGTCTGGGTCTGGCTGATCCTGGACTAAATTTGGGGTCTTTGCTCCTGTTTTAGGAACTGTCTTTGGTCACTTCTCTGGGCAAACACCAAATTGGTGCTGCAGAGGAGGGTCCCAACTGCTCCCAATCCCAACTGGGGGTTAGTTCTGCTCCCTCTTGGGCAGGACACGTTTCACTCCTGGGGGTGCAGAAAACACTGGGAAGTGCTTGGAAAAGAGTCATTAATATTCCATTTTTTTGAATGAAAATCACTGGGAAGGTTCAAGCAAAGGCAAAGTTGGAGTCAGGGTTGAAAGCTCTGCCAGATGGGGGTGAGAACATCTGCAGAGAAGAGTGAGGAGAGAGCAGGGCCTGGGGGATCTGCACCAACCACTCCTTCCAGGAGAACATTCCAGTGGAATGGGACCTTCATCCCAGCAGGGCAACCCAAGCTGGGCACTGTCCTGGGGGAATGTCCTTCATCTCCTCCTGAACAGAGACCCATCTGCTGAAAAGCTCCTCCATCCAAGAAATCCCAGCAGGGTGGGAAGTGCTGATTTTAGGGATAAAACCAACAGCTCAGGGGATTCTCAGTCTTTGACAGGGACCTGCTTTTACAGAATCCCAGAATCCCAGACTGTTCTGAGTTGGAAGGACCCCCAAGGATCATCAAATCCAACTCTCAGGTCAATGGCCCACAGAGGGGATTGAACCCCTGACCTTGGCATTAGTACAGCCAAGTTTGTTACATCCAGCAGGGAGGTCTCTTGTGCAGCTGAAAGCTGGAGATCTCCTGGTTTGTGACCTCTTTAAGGACTTGATGATGTCCAGATGCAACATGTGCTTGTGGGGCCTTCAGAGCTGGCCTGGAGTCTCAGCAGCTTCCAAAGGAAGGGGAAATATGAGAGTTTCAGGGGAAAAAATAAACTCAAAAAAAAAAAAATAAATTCCACCACTCCCCTCCAACCCCAAGTAGCTCAGACTGTCAATGACTCAAAGAGAATTTATATTAAAACCTCCCAAATCTCTCAAATCAGGTACATTGTCATGCTGAGCCTGGTCCATCTCCAGTCTCCTCCCATTCCTAAAAATCAGTGGGAGAAGAATTTTCTTGGTCCACATTAAGACCAATAAAAGGCCTGGAACCCAACCCTTGCTGAGTCCTTGGCTCACCAGGTCCTACAGGAAGACCACGTTGCTCAGACCCCTCCAAGGCTGCAGCTCTGGGAGGGTTTTAATGCCATTTGTCACATCAGAGACAGAAAAGGGCCCTTTTCCAAAGGCAAGGGAGCTGTTGGTGCAGTACCAGGAACACCAAAGGAACATTCCTGCTAAAAACAGGGATAATGGGAACACCAAAGGAACATTTCTGCTAAAAACAGGGAGAATGGGAACACCAAAGGAACATTCCTGCTAAAAACAGGGAGAATGGGAACACAGGAACATTCCTGCTAAAAACAGGGAGAATGGGAACACCAAAGGACCATTCCTGCTAAAAACAGGGAGAATGGGAGCAGCAAAGGACCATTCCTGCTAAAAACAGGGAGAATGGGAACACCAAAGGACCATTCCTCCTAAGAACAGGGAGAATGGGAACACCAAAGGAATATTCCCATTAAGAACAGGGAGAATGGGAACACCAAAGGACCATTCCTGCTAAAAACAGGGATAATGGGAACACAGGAACATTCCTGCTAAAAACAGGGAGAATGGGAACACCAAAGGACCATTCCTGCTAAAAACAGGGAGAATAGGAACACCAAAGGACCATTCCTGCTAAAAACAGGGAGAATGGGAACACCAAAGGAACATTCCTGCTAAAAACAGGGAGAATGGGAACACCAAAGGAACATTCCTGCTAAAAACAGGGAGAATGGGAACACCAAAGGAACATTCCTCCTAAAAACAGGGAGAATGGGAACACCAAAGGAACATTCCTCCTAAAAACAGGGAGAATGGGAACACCAAAGGAACATTTCTGCTAAAAACAGGGAGAATGGGAACACCAAAGGAACATTTCTGCTAAGAACAGGGAGAATGGGAACACCAAAGGAACATTTCTGCTAAGAACAGGGAGAATGGGAACACCAAAGGACCATTCCTCCTAAAAACAGGGAGAATGGGAACACCAAAGGACCATTCCTCCTAAAAACAGGGAGAATGGGAACACCAAAGGAACATCCCTCCTAAAAACAGGGAGAATGGGAACACCAAAGGAACATTCCTCCTAAAAACAGGGAGAATGGGAACAACAAAGAAATATTCCTCCTAAGAACAGGGATAATGGAACTCTCCACAGTGGTCATTAACAAACAGGATGCCCTTCCTTGGGAGGCTGAGCACAGTTTCCAAGCCCAGAAACACCTCCTAGAACAGAATATTCCCTCCCATCCTCCTTTTTGTCAACTTTGCAGGGCTTTTCTAAGGTGGCTCTTGATAAAAATCCGAGTTGCACTTTAACAAGCAGTGGAACAGAAGCCACTCCCGCAGCCACTGCTCAGGACAGGCAGGGAATTGCCAGAGCAGTTAAAATATTTATCTCTGTGACAACAGGCAGCTGTCGAGGTGCAAAGAGCCGAGGCTTTAATCTGCACCGGGTTATTTAAGGAGGAATGTCTCATTAACTCCACGTGCAGCTGGTGGCTGTGGCAGAGGGTGCTGACAGAGCAGCCAGGACAGAGCCAGGGGTGGGCAAACATCTGGGGGATGAGGGAAGGGGAAACCCAACACTTCCCCAGCCCGGGAAAAGCCCCAAATCGTCTCCGGTGGAGGCAACAAAAGAAGGGTGGGGGAAGCACTACAAGGAGAAGGTGGGAAAGGGAAATCTGAGCTGTGCTGCTTTGGGGTTGTGCAAAGTTACCTCAGAAACATCCCATGGGGATGAGAAAACTCCAACCTGCCCCTTGCCAGGTCCTTGTCTGGAGGGAGACAGGGATGGGATGTGTTTCCCTGTTGATCCTCAGCAGGTTTAGTGTGTGTGTACTTGGGGAAACTCCTCCAGCTCAGGGCTGTGTACAGAGAAGAGCAACGAGGCTGGAGAAGGGACTGGATGTGGCACTGAGTGTCCTCTGAAACACCTCCAGGGACAGAGAATCCACCATGTCTTGATCCAACCCCACTGGGATCACCAGCCCAGGGCACAGAGTGCCAGAGTGATCCCAGTGGGGTTGGATCAAGGGTTGGATTTGATGATCTCGGAGGGCTTTTCCAACCCAACTGAGAAGAGCAACGAGGCTGGAGAAGGGAGTGGAGCACAAGTGCTGTGGGGAGAGGCTGAGGGAGCTGGGGGTGTTCAGCCTGGAGAAGAGGAGGATCAGAGGCGACCTCAGCACTGTCTGGAACTCCCTGAAGGGAAGTTGTGGCCAGGTGGGGGTTGGTCTCTTCTCCCAGGTACTCAGCAATAGGACAAGGGGGCACGATGGGCTCAAGCTCTGCCAGGGGAAATTGAAGTTGGAAAGCAGAAAGAAATTCTTTGCAGAGAGAGTGCTCAGGGATTGGAATGGGCTGCCCAGAGAGATCTGGTAAAGGGACTGGAGTTGGACCAAGGGTTGGACTTGATGATCTCGGAGGGCTTTTCCAACCCAATCCATTCTGTGATTCTGTGGATGTGGCACTGAGGGAGAATCCACCATGTCTTGATCCAACCCTACTGTGATCACCAGCCCAGGGCACTCAGTGCCACGGCCAAGCTCAGTTTCAAACCCTCCAGGGATGGGGAATCCACCCCCTCTCTGGGCAGCCCATTCCAATCCCTGAGCACTCTTTCTGCAAAGAAGTTTTTTCTGCTCTCCAACTTCAATTTCTTTACATTAAGGGGTTTTGCAGCTCTTGCTCAGGAGGAGGAGCCTCTCACACTTTGCCAGAGTGGCTTTATGAATTCTCTGCATTGCCAGTTCCCAGGACCACAGTTCTTCCTATTTTAAGGTCTTTTGCAACTCTCCAGCTTCAGGAGGCACAGGAACAGCAGCTTCTTGAGCAACTTTCTGGCCTGTTAATCTGCCTTAGAAATGCAATGCAGATTTCAGAAAGGCACTGATGGGTTGGTCTGTGAGGTGGATTATTTTGAATTTCAATCATGATTTTTAAGATCAGATTCAACCAATTCTATGACTAATAGAGGAGGAAATACTTCCAACAGCAAGTGACCTCTTGAGAATGTTGGGGATCAGTTTGGAGGCTGGAACTAACCATGATGAGAAATCCAAGCAGCTTTTCTCCAGACTCTTTGGTTGAAGTGGCTGAAACAACATTGCCCATCAAGGTGGTTTCTGCAGAGCTGGGGAAGGACTTTTCCCAACCCCTCCCTGCCATCCCAGGGTCCTGATTGGAGCTTCCCAGCAGGGTCCCTCTGCCACTGCCACTGCTGCAGTCATTTCTTTGTCTTTAAAATGCCATATAATTGCTAATGTAATTAGTGATGTATACAGAGGGGGCCTGTGCAATTACCAACTCCTAAGATCCAGTAATTAATGTTCTGTCAACAAAACAGCAACTGTTTCATTAACAACTGTCTGGGTTTGAAAACAGATCGACTCACAACGTCCCCACTTGGCTGAGTTTGGCAACAGCAGAGAATTCAAAGCCCAAACACACCAGCAGAGTTGGGCTGCCCATGGAAGGTGGGATGGAGCTGCTCTCCAGCTCCAGCTCCCAGGAATTCCTCCTTCCAGGGAGATCCAACCTGCTCAAGGAGACAGGGCTCACAGCTGGGCAGCAACGGATGTCTCCAGTTTTATGAATAATCTCAATATTCAAAACTTGCAGAGGGTTTCCAGGACCTCATTGAAGATGGTGGGACTTGGATTTTTGGTCTGTGATTTGCTGTCCTTTGAATTTACTTCATATTTCCCAGAGTTTCTCTGCCACCATGACCCAGAGCACCTTTCTCAGTGGGACAGGAGGAGATGCCCCACCCTGAGCTGACTTTTCACTCTCCTTCCTTTAAAAAACTGATAGTTTTGCCAAGTTTTCAACAAAGATTTTGTAGAATCATCATAAAATATCCTGACTTGGAAGGGACCCACAGGGATCAGAGTCCTGCTCCTGGTCCTGCACAGACACCCCGACAATCCCACCCAGAGTGTTCTCCAAACCCTCCTGGAGCTCTGGCAGCCTTGGGGATGTGACCAAACCCTGGGGAGCCTCCTCCAGTCTTACCTTATCCTATTCCTCAGAGCCCTTTTGTTACATCTCAAAGCCCTCAAAGTGTAAACCAAACCCATTTCCTTGCCCATCTCCTTGTACCCAAAGCCCATTTTCAGGGTGAAACCTGCCTGGAAAGGAGCTGGTTTGGTCCTACCAAGCTCTGGGCTCTGCTGTGGAACCTCCAGCACCATCCCCTGGTTCTGGATCTCACAGTTTGCAGCTCAGGGAGGGATTCCAGGCCCAGCTCTCCCACACAAACTGAGAGTCCTGATGGACCACAACACCCCTCAGACCTCCAGGGTGGTGTCCCCTCCACACCAACCTCAGCAAAGAGCCCTTGAAGCTCCTCTGCCTTCCACCAGGATGATCTCCGTGTCCCACACCCACCTCCTTCCCTCCAAAGACACAATTCCCACCCTCCACAAACCCTCCCTGTCCTCCCTCTCCCCTTTTCTCCTTCCCAGGGATGCCCAGTGGCTGTGGCAGGATGGAGTGAAGCAGCAGCAGCAGCAGGAGGGATCAGGGAGGATTTCCAGAGAGATTTGAAACACAAACAAGGGAGAGCAACTCTCTGAGATCACAATTTCCCCTCCCGCTCTGCCCGTGTTGTTTCATTACTGGGTAATTAAAGAACACTTGGAAATTGTGATTAATAGGCTTTTTAGCTTCAGAGAAATCCCATCTTTGATGTCAGTTGCTTAAACATCCAGTTTACTTTGCCATTGAGGGATGGAAATAAATAAAAGAAAGAAATAAAGAATGTCAAGGATGTTTTTTTTTTCCTCTCCTGCTTTTTATTCAGTGCAGGGAAGGTTTGTGAGAGTCCCAGGGATAAAAATGGGATTCAGGCAACCAAATGATGCCCTCCCAGACTGACTAAAGGAAAGTTTGGACCAGCTCTGGCATCACACATGAATTGTCACAGTGTGGCTGAAGCAGCAGTTGGATTTATGTTCAGTTTGGAGAATCCCTTTCCTAGAAAACTCCATTCTGCAGCAATATTTCCAATTATTGGATTTGAAAGGGATTAAGGGAAGTAACTGTGATAATACAGACCCCAAACTGACCCCAGGTGACCTCCCAGCCCACTCCTTTGGGATACAGACCCCAAACCAACCCCAAGTGACCTCCCAGCCCACTCCTTTGGGATACAGACCCCAAACTGACCCCAGGTGACCTCCCAGCCCACTCCTTTGGGACACAGACCCCAAACCAACCCCAGGTGACCTCCCAGCCCTCTCCTTTGGGATACAGACCCCAAACCAACCCCAGCCCACTCCTTTGGGACACAGACCCCAAACCAACCCCAGGTGACCTCCCAGCCCACTCCTTTGGGACACAGACCCCAAACCAACCCCAGGTGACCTCCCAGCCCACTCCTTTGGGACACAGACCCCAAACCAACCCCAGGTGACCTCCCAGCCACTCCTTTGGGACACAGACCCCAAACCAACCCCAGCCACTCGTTTGGGACACAGACCCCAAACCAACCCCAGCCCACTCCTTTGGGACACAGACCCCAGACCAATCCCAGGTGACCTCCCAGCCACTCCTTTGGGACACAGACCCCGAACCAATCCCAGCCCACTCCTTTGGGACACAGACCCCAGACCAATCCCAGGTGACCTCCCAGCCACTCCTTTGGGACACAGACCCCGAACCAATCCCAGCCCACTCCTTTGGGACACAGACCCCAAACTGACCCCAGGTGACCTCCCAGCCCACTCCTTTGGGACACAGACCCCAAACCAACCCCAAGTGACCTCCCAGCCCTCTCCTTTGGGATACAGACCCCAAACCAATCCCAGGTGACCTCCCAGCCCTCTCCTTTGGGACACAGACCCCAAACTGACCCCAGGTGACCTCCCAGCCCACTCCTTTGGGACACAGACCCCAAACTGACCCCAGGTGACCTCCCAGCCCACTCCTTTGGGACACAGACCCCAAACTGACCCCAGGTGACCTCCCAGCCCACTCCTTTGGGACACAGACCCCAAACTGACCCCAGGTGACCTCCCAGCCCACTCCTTTGGGACACAGACCCCAAACTGACCCCAGGTGACCTCCCAGCCCACTCCTTTGGGACACAGAGCTGAGGGAATGAGCTGCTCTCTGTGTCTTCAGCAACAGCAGCAATCTCAGGTGCCCAAACCTGGTTTGCTGCTTGGTTTGAGCCACTGATTGAACCAATTCCTCTCCTGGGGGCTTGTTTTTTATTCCATGGAAGTGGCTGAATTTACACAGGATGGAGAGTTAAGAGAGACATCAGTTCTAAATGCCTTTATTTTATCTCCCATTTAAGGTCTGGGCTGCAGAACCACAAACCACACAAAGCACACACAAAGCACACACAAAGTACACACAAAGCACACACAAGCTACATACAAAGCACACACAAAGCACACACAAGTTACATACAAAGCACACACAAACCACACACAAACCACACACAAACCACACACAAACTACACACAAACTGCACACAAAGCACACACAAAGCACACACGAGTTACATACAAAGCACACGCAAAGCACACGCAAACCACACACAAAGCACACACAAACTGCACACAAAGCACACACAAAGCACACACGAGTTACATACAAAGCACACGCGAAGCACACACAAACCACACACAAGTTACACACAAAGCACACACAAGTTACACACAAAGCACACACAAAGCACACACAAAGCACACAGAAACCACACACAAGTTACACACAAAGCACACACAAGTTACATACAAAGCACACACAAACTACACACAAAGCACACAAACTACACACAAAGCACACACAAGTTACACACAAACCACACACAAGTTACACACAAACCACACACAAGTTACACACAAAGCACACACAAAGCACACACAAAGCACACACAAACCACACACAAGTTACACACAAACCACACACAAGTTACACACAAAGCACACACAAGTTACACACAAAGCACATACAAAGCACACACAAACCACACACAAAGCACACTCAGACCCTCAATAACCTTCACTCCAGGTCTTTTATCACAAAGATTATGGAGCTGCCCAGTCCCACAATGGTATTTTCAGCCCTTAGAGCCAATACTTTTCCTTAAAGAATAAATTTCCCCTTTTCTCCATTACTCCTTTCTCAGCCTTTCCCTTTACATCCATAATTAGAGAAAAATAAAGAGTAGAAAGGCAGGTCTTGGAGTTTGAGTAAATGATCAGCCTGTATGTGAACATCAGTGTCTTAAAACATTTTTGAGGCTTTACTGGCTTTTTTATTCTCTTGGTTCTGTTCTCTTTGCACAAATCCTGCTCTTCCTCCCAAATCTTTGTACCTTGTCACACCTTTATGCAGATGAAAATTCTGGATGCTTTTCACCGAATTGCTCTTGGAAAAAAAAAAAAATAAAAAAGGGAGGGGAGGAGGGAGGAGGGGGAAGAGCCAAGTTTAATCCTCTGCAGTAGCACAAACCTCTGGGGCATCAAACACAGCTCAGGTAGACACATCTGGTGAAATGCATCACATCAAATTAGTATCAAGGGGATTGAGGCTCTAAGACAACTGGCAGACAATTCCCTTTCTAATGCAGTGCTTTGGAGAAACTCGAATCCCAACTCTCCTGTGGGATGAGTGATACTAAACATGCCTGCTCAGACCCTGAAAGTGAAGATCAAAGAGCCACTGTCCAAATTGGCTTTGCAAACAAAGCAAGCCCCCAACCCCCCAGGGGCACGTGGTGCTAATTTTATCAGATCTCCTTGAGTCCTTCCTCCCAACGGTTTGTCATTTAAGGGAAATCATCATCATAATAATAATAATGAGGCAGGAGCCTTGTGGGAAGACAAACAAATTCAGTCCCTTTTGAGCATGTGGTTTGCAAGGCACCTAAAAGTCTTCGTGGTGTTGGAAGACAAATAAATTCAGTCCCTTTTGAGCACGTGCTTTGCAAGGAATCTAAAAGTCTTCGTGGTGTTGGAAGACAAAAAAATTCAGTCCTTTTTGAGCATGTGCTTTGCAAGACACCTTAAAGTCTTAGTGGTGTTGGAAGACAAAAAAATTCAGTCCTTTTTGAGCACGTGCTTTGCAAGGCACCTAAAAACTTTTCATGGTGTTGGAAGACAAAAAAATTCAGTCCCTTTTGAGCATGTGCTTTGCAAGGCACCTAAAAACTTTTTATGATGTTGGAAGACAAAAAAATTCAGTCCCTTTTGAGCACGTGCTTTGCAAGGAATCTAAAAGTCTTCGTGGTGTTGGAAGACAAAAAAATCAGTTCCTTTTGAGCACTTGCTTTGTAAGGCAATTAAATCTTTTCATGGTGTTGTAAGACAAACAAAATCAGTCCCTTTTGAGCACGTGCTTTGCAAGGCATTTAAAACTTTTCATGGTGTTGGAAGACAAACAAATTCAGTCCCTTTTGAGCACGTGCTTTGCAAGGCACCTAAAAGTCTTGGTGGAGTTAAAGTGAAAAAGGGGAACGTTTTCCCCTCTGAAAACTGCCCACGTTTTGGTTCCTGAACCACACACACACACACACACACACACACGGAGAGTGCCATGAATTTTTCACCCCAACTCAGCCTTTCAGATCAATACAGGCAACTCTCTCCAGCTCTATTGATTTTGCAGAGGTTCAGCTCACGAGGGTGATAAAATATTTCTCAAGTTCTGACACCTGAGTTCAGGAGCTTTTGCTGACACTTCAGTGTTTTCCAGCCACGTCTCCCTCTCTCTCTCCTTGCCTGGGTTTATGACTCAGCAAGAAGTCTTGGGAAGGTGGGCACTGCCATCCCAGAGGGGCAACTGAGGGTCAGGAGGAGAAGTCAGGATAGAGCACAGCCCTGCAGGTCCCTAAACTTCTGTTTTCTGGGCTAATCACTTCTTCTTTTCCTCAAAGTCCTTGGTCCAAACCCATCAGGCAGTGAGGGAGTTCCTGTGAGCTGTCAGAGAGAAGGGGACACCAAGGCAGACACCAAGCAAAGCAACTCCCTGCTGAGGCAAGGATGCTGATCCTCTCCATATGGGAAGGAAATGTAATTAATTATGTATTTCTGCATGTCATTGCAGGCTTATATCTTGTTTCACTTTCATCCACAGTGATCCAAAGCTATTTAAATATAATGAGTAAACATCCCTGGGTTTGCAATAACAGCAACACGAGGTTACTCTTCATTTCCCAACCATTTCCTGGCAGAATCTGGATCTGTCCTGGATCAGCACTGTGCTGGTTTAAAGGTGAACCTGCAGGAGAAACGAACCCAACACAAAAGAGATTATAAATCAGAGTTACAATTTAATAACAATATTGCAATCAATGCAGTGGCACAAAGAGAAATTGGGTTTAACCCCCAAACTCCAGCAGTCTAACCCAGCCCCCCGAGGCACAAGCACAGGGGGACATGGCCATGGGACATGGCCAACACTTCCTAATGGGACATGGCCATCCCTCCCCAATGGGACATGGCCAACCCTCCCCAATGGAACATGGCCATCCCTTCCCAATGGGACATGGCCAACCCCTCCTAATGGGACATGGCCATCCCTTCCCAATGGGACATGGCCAACCCTTCCTAATGGGACATGGCCATCCCTTCCCAATGGGACATGGCCAACCCTTCCTAATGGGACATGCCCATCCCTCCCCAATGGGACATGGCCAACCCTTGCTAATGGGGCATGGCCATCCCTCCCAAAAGGACATGGCCATCCCTCCCCAATGGGATGTGGCCATCCCTTCCAATGGGACATAGGCATCCCTCCACAATGGGACATGGCCATGGGACATGGCCATCCCTTCCCAATGGGACATGGTCATCCCTCCCCAATGGGACATGGCCATCCCTTCCCAATGGGGCTTGGCCAACCCTTCCCAATGGGACATGGTCATCCCTCCCCAATGGGACATGGCCATCCCTTCCCAATGGGACATGGCCATCCCTCCCCAATGGGACATGGTCATCCCTTCCCAATGGGATGTGGCCATCCTTTCCCAAAAGGTTATGGCCATCGCTTCCCAATGGGGCATGGCCATCCCTTCCCAATGGGACATGGCCATCTCTTCCCAATGGGATGTGGCCATCCCTCCCCAATGGGACATGGCCATCCCTCCCCAGTGGGACATGGTCATCCCTCCCCAATGGGACATGGCCATCCTTTCCCATGGGATGTGGCCATTCCTTCCCAATGGGATGTGGCCACACACAGCAGGCACCTGTGGTGTTGGAGGAAACCCCTTCCCTGCATTCCAGTGGGGAATCTGCAATGTCAGAGCTGCTCATTAGGAGCTATTAAAAGTGTGTTAATTACTGGGGAACAGCCATGAGAGCTGAATTGCTCTGGCCAGACCCACCTCACAGCATCTGGGGGTCTCTGCACACTGAGGTGTTGCTGTGCTTGGGGCTGAAGGCAAAGGCTCCTTTTCTGTGCTCAGACAGACTCTAGCCCTTCAAAAGGAGGCAGGAGACAAAAATTTCACTTTTTTTAACAAAATCTGGCTTTCTTCCCCCACTTGGCAAAGAGAATTCCTCATTCCCCTCATCTCCCCACAGTTCAGTGGTTTCAGCAGCTCAGCCCAGTGAAACCAAGAGCAGCTCTGCTGTTACATCCCAGTTTGCCACTTCAAAAATGCAGTTCAAGAACATCCAGCCCAGCCCCACCCCTCCCAGGGCAGCAATACCTGGGAAGAATCCTGAGCTAGTTAAAACCCCCATCAAACCCCCACATTGGCCATCTCTAATCTAATTACCCTTCTCAAGCTGTTCACTCCCCAGACCCCATCAAATGGCTCCTCCTATTTTTCCCCCAACTGGTCTTAAACTGTAATTTCTCGCTGAATTTTTTGGCTCCTCCTGAATAATTGGTGTTGGAATTGTCACTTTACAGTCCTTGGGAATGTGACCTGTCATTATAAAGCTCCTAGAAAATATCAGTTAACACTTCACAATTTTCTCTGCTTTCTTTTCCTTCTGCAGCAATGGATGTGCCCTCTCTGGACCAGATACCTGATCTGCCTTGGAGCATAAAACCTTTCAGCAATAATTCCTGCAGCCATTTACACAGAAACACCTTGGCTGGGCCTGGGAATGGAAAGGCAGATCTTGCAGGGGTGTAAAACTGGCCAAGCTCCACAGATTTTAATGCTCACCTCGGTTTACACTGAGGATTTTCAAGCATTCACAAGCTCATTTCTCATGATTTAAAAGGGAAGACTCCACTTGAGCAGTTCATAGGAAATCAAAGTTGTGTGATAAGAGCAGCTGTTACCAAACAACACATTTCCAGTCTGACTGGAGACTGTGTTTGAGGACATCACTGATGAGAGGTCTATTAAAACAATCAATATCATAGAATCATAGAATCATAGAATGGATTGGGTTGGAAAAGACCTCCAAGATCATCCAGTCCAACCCTTGGTCCAACTCTAGTTCATTTACCAGATCATGGCACTCAGCGCCACGTCAAATCTGTGTTTAAAAATCTCCAGGGATGGGGAATCCACCCCCTCTCTGGGCAGCCCATTCCAATCCCTGAGCACTCTCTCTGTAAAAAATTTTTTTCTGATATCCAACTTAAATTTCCCCTGGCAGAGCTTGAGCCCATCGTGCCCCCTTGTCCTATTGCTGAGTGCCTGGGAGAAGAGACCAACCCCCAGCTGGCCACAACTTCCCTTCAGGGAGTTCCAGACAGTGCTGAGGTCACCTCTGAGCCTCCTCTTCTCCAGGCTGAACACCCCCAGCTCCCTCAGCCTCTCCCCACAGCACTTGTGCTCCAGTCCCTTCTCCAGCCTCGTTGCTCTTCTCTGGCCCCACTCCAGCCCCTCAATCTCTTGCCTCAACTGAGGGGCCCAGAACTGAACACAACACTCAAGGTGTGGCCTCCCCAAGGCAGAGTCCAGGGGAAGGGTCACTGCCCTGGGCCTGCTGGCCACGCTAGTTTGGATCCAGGCCAGGATCCCCTTGGCCTTCTTGGCCACCTGGGCACACTGGTGACTCCTGTTGAGCTTCCTGTCCCTCAGTCCCCCCAGGTCCCTCTGCCTGGCTGCTCTCCAGCCACTCTGTGCCCAGCCTGGAGCGCTCCAGGGGGTTGGTGTGGCCAAAGAGCAGGACCTGCACTTGGCCTTGTTGAACTTATGCTTAATTATCTCCCTGAACTGGACCTCCATTCCAGAAGCTCAGAGTCTCATCTCCCAGAGTGCCAAACCCCCATTTCCAGTGGCAGATTTGTGGGCTGGGGTAGGGAGTGACAGCAGCAGAGTTTGGGTAAGTTCCAACAGAGCTCCTTTTAGACACAAAGGATCTGAACCCAGAAGATGCTCTGAAAGGCAAATATTTCCTAGTGCAGTCCCAAATCTTTGTAGCCTTTTTCCTCAACAGGTTCCAGCAGTTTCCAGCAGTGGCTGGTGCTGATTCCTGTCCCCTGAATCCCTGACCCACAGCACTGCTGTGATTTTCAGGGCTCCAACACAGGAATGGGCTGCCCAGGGAGGGGGTGGATTCTCCATCCCTGGAGGTGTTTAAGAGGACTTGGTGCCCTGGGCTGGTGATCACAGTGGGGTTGGATCAAGGGTTGGGCTGGATGATCTCAGAGGTCTCTTCCAACCCAACTGATTCTTTGATTCTGTGATTCTATGAACTGTTGCTCTTTGCAGACATTCCAAGCCACAGTGTCCAAGAACACTTAGACAGAATATCCAGAGCACATTTCTTGACCAAGGAATGCCCAGAGTTGTCCATTCCTCCTTCCCAGCCCAGCTCCAGCCCAGTCCCATCCCTTGTTTTCTGAGCTCCCACCACTCAGACACAGCCCAGATTTCAGAGGCAGCTTTTTCTCAGCATTCCTGCTCTGACTCCACAGCAGGTTGACCCCTTGGCCTCCTGCCCAACCTTTAACAGGCAGCGTTACCCGACCCCTCCTGGCACTGCTTCGGTGCTGCCCAGGGCAGAGGGCAAGGGCTGGAATGTCACCAGAGCTTGGGAGGGAGCACAATGAGAGGTTTGTGTGGGCACTGGGTGGGTGTGAGGGGCTGCCCTCAGCACTCCAGGGGATGGGGACGAGCTGCTGCTTTGTCTTTGCAGCCTTTCCTGGGAGCTCTGGAGCTCCTGTGCCCTCTCTGAGGCTGCTGCTCCAGCTGTGCCAGCTGTGGGCATCACATCTGCACAGAGAGGGCACTGCTGCCACTGCCCAGGCCTGGGGGCTGCCCCCTCAAAGGGATTCTATCACTATTTATGTAAAATATACAATCAGGATGGCTGAAGAACTCCCAGTCCTAAACCAATCCCTTGACAGCCATTCCAGACCCCATTCCAGACCCCCATTCCAGACCCCCATTCCGGATCCCCATTCCAGACCCCCTTCCAGACTCCCTTCCAGACCCCATTCCAGACCCCCATTCCAGATCCCCATTCCAGACCCCCATTCCAGATCCCCATTCTAGACCCCCATTCCAGATCCCCATTCCAGACCCCCTTCCAGACCCCATTCCAGACTCCATTCCAAGCCCCATTCCGAGCCCCATTCCAGACTCCATTCCAGACCCCCATTCCAGACCCCCATTCCATTCCAGACTCCCATTTCAGACCCCCCTTCCAGACCCCCATTCCATTCCAGACCCCCATTCCAGACCCCCCTTCCATTCCAGAACCCCATTCCAGACCCCATTCCTGACCCCCATTCCATTCCAGACCCCCATTTCAGATCCCCATTCCATTCCAGACCCCCATTCCAGACTCCCATTCCAGCCCCTTTCCAGAACCAATTCTAGACCCCCCCATTTCAGACCCCCATTCCATTCCAGACCCCATTCCAGACCCCCATTCCAGACCCCATTTCAGACCCCCATTCCATTCCAGACCCCCATTCCATTCCAGACCCCCATTTCAGATCCCCATTCCATTCCAGACCCCATTCCAGACCCCATTCCAGAAAGGAGCAGAACCTGCATTCCCAAATCCCAGCAAAGCCACTGAGTTACTGCATTTTAAAGACCCAAACAACCCAAAAATAGCCAGCAAAGCCTCATTTTCCCCCAACATCTCAAGCTCAGGTCAAATCTAAACATGTTTAAACTGACCAAACCCCTTTTATTCCTTGGAGGGAGGTATTTTACTGCCAAATATTGATAATAAAATTCCAGTTCTGTGCCACCTCTAAGTCCAGGGATCTCCAAGTGCTTCACTGTGGCCTTGGATCACTAAAAAGGTGTAATCACAGAATTAAAATCTCATTTCCTCCAGTGCTTTGCTGAACTGGGGACTAAACTGCTCAGATTCACATGCCTGTAAGGCAGGAATTATCCACTCTGGTTCACAGAGGAGAGGGAAATGAGGCTCGCAGAGAAAGTCCCTCAGACCCACCCTTTGTGATTCCAGGTGTGTCCAAACCAAACCGAGGAATGCACAGAATCCAAAACCAACAGACTGGAGGCAGCCCCTGGTTTTATTTCAAGAGTTTTCTGTGCTCATCCCTGGGCCACAGAGACCAGACTTGTGTGAAGAAGAAACAAGACCATGTGGGAGAGATGAGTCCATGGGCACTGAACATACAGAGATTAGAAAAACTCTCTTAATTGCTCCTTTCCCTCAAAACAGGCACCCAGTTCTAGTTTTAGACCTGGCACTAACTCAAGATAAATCCAAATTTCCCCTCTGGGTTCACAGAAGGATTTATGGAAATCTGAGGCTTTTCAAGCTCCAGGCCCTGCAGGAAAACCCTTGTGGTTGTGTGTCTTCCCCAGGGCTGTTTTATGGGGCCTTCTCAAGCAACTCCAAACATCCTGGGAATGCTTCCCCCACATTTCCAAGTGGGACTTTGGAAGGAATGTGGCTCAGGAGAATCCCCTTTGTGTTTTACTCTGACCCCACCCACGTGTAAAGGGAGGACTTCCCAGCCCTGTGCTGTGGAGACACCACCACTGAAGCTCCCAGTTCCCTCCCTCCCCACCCATTCCTGGTGTAAAGAGCTCCCAAAAACCTGGGGCATCCCAGCAAACTTCACCCAGAGTGAGCATTAAGTGGGGGCAAATTCCCTCTTACATCACCACATCCCACATCCAGGACGTGTTTTATTTACATTCCTCCAAAAAAAGGCACTTGGGATTTGGGGATTTTGTGGGTTGGAGTTTTTTGTGGTGTTTTTTTTTTTTTAAAACCAACTTTTATCAGATGAGTTTGTCTGCAAATCTCTTGTAAAGCCCTGAAAAGGTTCTGCTGAGCAAATCCAGGTCTGCCTTTCCTGCTCTCCAACCTTCCAAGGCACCTTCTGTAACCACATTTGATAGAGCAGTGATATAAAACCCAGGGAAATGAATCGAGGCTGTTGCCATCCAAACTATTAACTGTAAAACTTCTATTTGTGGGTCTCAGAGGCTTCTTAAAGTGTGAGAGGGACCTCCCCAGCCCCACCGTGCTCAGGGCTGGGAGCTCTTTAAAGCCTGATGGAGCCCAGTTGCTTCCAGGCTCAGCCCCACTAAAGTTCTGCCTCATGTAAAGGCAGAAATTCTATTAAAACCAGGAAAAAAAAATGGCCCACTTGGAGAACAGCTGTTGAAATGTTCTTTGTTGTCTGGACTGTTGGTAGGTTCAGATCCAGGAGCGCAGCAAATATCAATTAAAGGCTTGCTAACGATGTCGAGGAACACAGACATGAGAGAAGGGAATTCATCCCCAAGTTACAGCTCTGTCTGGTCCAAATTCAGGGGGAATTTTTCCATGGAAAGGGTGGTCAGGCATTGGAAGGGGCTGCCCAGGGAGGTTTGGAGTGCCCAGCCCTGCAGGTGCCCAAGGAAGGACTGGACTGGGCACTCAAGGTGGGCAGAGGGTGGATTCCATGAGCTGGGAGGGCTTTGACAACCTAAATAATTCTCTGAAATGACTCTGAGAGTGGAAAGACCTGGCCAGAGTCTGTCTTTTCTTTCCTAAAATGCCAATGCAATGGGAATCCCCTCCCTGAGAGGTTCCATTGCATCATAAACAGCACAAGGTGACTGTTGGTGCAGCCTGTGCAGCCTTTATAACAACTGCACCACGTGAAAACCTTCAGCAGCCTGTGCTGAGCCTCAAATCCACCTCCACTGGCAGAAATTCTGCTGCAGAAAGAGCCCCTTCCTGCTGCCTTCATGTAATTTGACCCTCAGGGCATCAGAGCTTTCTCCTCTGCAGCTCCTGCCCATCAGAGCATCTTCTTAGCATCTCTTTTCCCCTTCAACTCCTCCACACTCTCTTCTAAACTCAGCTGGAAGCATCTCTTTTCCCCCTTGCCCAGGACTCTTAATTTCCCTCTCCCTTGGCAGTTATTTAACTCATTAACTGAATTAATTTTAACCCTAAAGCACTTTGGGTGAATAGATTTTCGGAGAGCTCTGATGCAAAATGAAGTCTTGGGGGCCTTTGCTTGGCACTGAAGGTGCACAAAGGAGCCTCAGTGCAGCTGAGAATCAGACCCTTATTTCCCAGATTCTACTCAGGGTTTCATCTCAGGGTGACTCCCAGATTCCATTTAATGACAAAGTGGCTCTTTGATTGATAAAGGTCCCAGGCCTCTGATTGCAGACTAAATATCCAAGAATCCTGAGCAGTGGCAAAATTATTCTTGGATCTGTATGAAACAAGACCCTCCATCATTTTCCCACATGTGCTCCTTAAAAAAAATCCCTTTTCATTCCATTAATTCTCTTTTATTGGGAAATCTTAAGAGCAGAGTAGAGCCCAACACTTTGGGTTTGCCTTTCCCTCTAAGAAGTGGCTGTTTGGCAGGAAAAAAAAACCAGAATCAACAGAGGAATAACAAGGAAGTTGCCCTACAGTGTTTGTTTTGCTGAGGTGCATTGATGGCTTTGAAAACCAGTTTAGTTTTCTCTTTCAGGACAATTCAAGTTTTGTTCAGAAAAACTGCACTGGAGACAAGAGTCTTCCAGCATGAGGGATGGGCTGGAACCTGCAGAGGGGGAACCCACAGAGGGAGAACCCACAGAGGGGGAACCCACAGAGGGGGAACCCACAGAGGGGGAACCTACAGAGGGAGAACCCGCAGAGGGGGAACCCACAGAGGGGGAACCTACAGAGGGAGAACTCACAGAGGGGGAACCTACAGAGGGAGAACTCACAGAGGGGGAACCTACAGAGGGGGAACCCACAGAGGGGGAACCCACAGAGGGGGAACCCACAGAGGGGGAATCTACAAAGGGAGAACCTACAGAGGGAGAACCCACAGAGGGGGAACCCACAGAGGGGGAACCTACAGAGGGAGAACCTACAGAGGGGGAACCTACAGAGGGAGAACCCACAGAGGGGAAACCCACAGATGGGGAACCTACAGAGGGGGAACCCACAGAGGGGGAACCCACAGAGGGAGAACCTACAGAGGGGGAACCCACAGATGGGGAACCCACAGATGGGGAACCTACAGAGGGGCATTTCCAGCTGGCTGGACCTGGGTGGTGTCTGAGGTGAAAATTTGCCACAGAAAGGCTTGGAAAAGGAGGATGGGAGGCTGCAGTTTGCTGGGATTAAAGAGGGTGGTGGCCCCTCAGCACAGCTGGACTGCTCAGACTGACCCCCAGCTCCTGCTCACACCTTCCTGGGGCTCAGGAGATCCAGGAGTGCCCCCCAGGGCCACCTCCTGTTTCCCATCGCTGCCTCCTCCTTGCTGAATAACACCCAGTAAAGCACCTCCCAAGTCCTTTGTCCTTCCCAACTCTTCCTTGTTCAGGTCACCAACTGCTCTGGATCAGGGACACTGCAGGGTGAGGGCAACAGGCAGTTCCTGCAGCTAAAGAATGTACTGGAACCAAAAACATCCATCCAATGACACAAGGAGACTGGGATGGGCCCATCCCTGGAAGTGCCCAAGGCCAGGTTGGAGCAACCTGGGCTGGTGGAAGGTGTTCAAGTGGAATGAGATGTCCCAGTTGAGCAGGTGGGCCCAGTTTGTCCCAGTGTGGGGGTGACCAAAGCTGGGCATTCCAAACCCTCTGGGCCATTGCCCAGCAACTGTTCCCAAGGGCCCATTGGCAGCAGCTGCCCAGGGCACAGCTGAGCCCTCAGGCTGGGAGCTGGCTGGGAAAGAAGCCTGGCAGAGGAGCTGGGAGAACTGCCCTGCAGGGACTCCTTGGCACCTCCACACCCACCTGAGGGCTCAGCTCTGCTCAGGGGCCAGCAACGAGTCCAAAATCCCCCCTGAGTGCCAGAGTCAGATCCCCCAGGGTGGAACTCCCTGCCCTGGGGGAGGCACTGGGGGCTCCCACCCAAACCTGAGGGGAGACAATCTTGGCCTTTGGGCACCTCTGCCACCACTCCTGGCATCCAGAGCAGGAGCAGACCCTGCACAGGAGGAGCCCCCCACTCTCCCCCAGACTCTGCCATCATCTGCACCAACAGCTTTGTCCCCTCCTTTGCCTTTGGCCTCGGGGGAACCACGTGGGGCTCAGCACAGGGGCCACCAAACCCCCCTGTGTTTGTGCCCCAGGGGGCTGGGTTAGACTGCTGGGCTTGGGGGTTAAACCCAATTGCTCTTTGTGCCACTGCATTGATTGCAATATTGGTATTAAATTGTAACTCTGACTTAGAATCTCTCTTGTGTTGGGTTCATTTCTCCTGCAGGTTCACCTTTAAACCAGCACAGAAGACCTTTAAGGTCCCTTCCAAGCCAAACCATTCCAGGATTCTATGACATAAATAACAGGGGGAAAAGCCCTGGTTGGCCACTGCCCTGTTCACTGAAAGGAAAATCTTCATTTCTTTAAAGATCCAATCTGGCACACGAAAGCCTCGTCCCACTTTTATTACAACCTATTTATTTCATTATATTTGAAAGTGTCATAAACTTCTGTAGCAGGACCAAACTGCCAGGAAAAGCCTTCAAAGCAGCAGGTCCTCTCTGCTGATGGGCTGGGGAAAAGGAATAAAAAGAGAGGAGGGAGAGGAGGGGAAAAGGAATAAAAAGAGAGGAGGGAGAGGAAGGAAAAGGAATAAAAAGAGAGGAGGGAGAGGAAGGAAAAGGAATAAAAAGAGAGGAGGGAGAGAAGGGGGGAAAAGGAATAAAAAGAGAAGGGGAAAAAGAGAGGAGGGAGAGGAGGGAAAATGAAAAAAAAAGAGGAGGTAGAGGAGGGGAAGAGGAATAAAAAGAGAGGAGGTAGAGAAGGGGAAGAGGAATAAAAAGAGAAGGGGAAAAAGAGGGGAGGGAGAGGAGGGGAAAAAGGAATAAAAAGAGAGGAGGGAGAGGAGGGAAAAGGAATAAAAAAAGAGGAGGTAGAGGAGGGGAAAAAGAATAAAAAGACAGGGGAGAGAGGAGGGGGAAAGGAATAACAAGAGAGGAGAGAAAAAGGAATAAAAAGAGAGGAGAGAGAGGAGAGGAAAAGAAAAGAGACTTGTCTACAACTGCTGCTGTTTTGCCCATCACAGACACTCCTTTGAGCACAGGCACTGAGGAACCTGCTCTGATCCTCAGAACAGGTGACCTGGCAGCTCTTTCCTCCCCTGCAGTTTCTGGATTTCTGCTGCTTTAAAAGCCTTCAAGGAAGCAAAGAGCAGCCCCTGCCCCAGGAGCACATCCCTCTGTCTGTGATCCATGGAGTCAATCCACCCAAAGCCATTCCCTGGAATTGGGGTTGTTTTCCCTCCGAGCAGTAAATAAGGAGCAGAGCTGAGGAGCTGAGCCAAAGCCCTGGGGCTGAAAGGTGATCCTGGGTGTTTAACTGGTTTAGCCCTTTCTTGTTAGTGGCATCACTCACTCAGGGCTCCTGAGCCTCCAAGAGAGGGGTTGTGGCTGCTGAGGGAATTCCTCTCTCCAGCCAGGAAATGTGGGCTTTGGGACTTCAAACAGCATCTGTAGGAGGCTGGTAAACAACAGCTGAGATGCTGAAAGATCACATCAGCTCCTTGCTTTGAAAGGAAAGATATTAAAACCACGAGTGTACAAGCTCTTATTATAGCTCAGCTCCCCCCCTGCCTCCTGCTCCCCCAGAACCTGGTGTGGCTTTGCTGCTGCATAACAACCTGGGCAATAAAAATCCATAAAAATATCAACAAGGCTCTTGGAAGTGACATGAAAAAGAGAGGGAGGCTTTTTTCTGGTGATGCTGCCATTGAAGGCAATTTGTTGCTTTATGTCTGGAATGAAATCAAACATCCTTGTGGGCCCAGAGTGGCATTTTTAGCCTCAGAAATGTAAAATTTCTGGGGGTTGGTCTCTTCTCCCAGGCACTCAGCAATAGGACAAGGGGGCACGATGGGCTCAAGCTCTGCCAGGGGAAATTGAAGTTGGAGAGCAGAAAGAAATTCTTTGCAGAGAGAGTGCTCAGGGATTGGAATGGGCTGCCCAGAGAGGGGGTGGATTCCCCATCCCTGGAGGGTTTGAACCTGAGCTTGGCCGTGGCACTGAGTGCCATGATCTGGTAAAGGGACTGGAGTTGGACCAAGGGTTGGACTTGGTGATCTCTGGGGGCTTTTCCAACCCAAGTGAGAAGAGCAACGAGGCTGGAGAAGGGACTGGAGCACAAGTGCTGTGGGGAGAGGCTGAGGGAGCTGGGGGTGTTCAGCCTGGAGAAGAGGAGGCTCAGAGGTGACCTCAGCACTGTCTGGAACTGCCTGAAGGGAAGTTCTGGCCAGCTGGGGGTTGGTCTCTTCTCCCAGGCACTCAGCAATAGGACAGGGGGGCACGATGGGCTCAAGCTCTGCCAGGGGAAATTGAAGTTGGAGAGCAGAAAGAAATTCTTTGCAGAGAGAGTGCTCAGGGATTGGAATGGGCTGCCCAGAGAGGGGGTGGATTCCCCATCCCTGGAGGGTTTGAACCTGAGCTTGGCCGTGGCACTGAGTGCCATGATCTGGTAAAGGGACTGGAGTTGGACCAAGGGTTGGACTTGATGATCTCAAAGGGCTCTTCCAACCCAATCCATTCTGTGATTCTGTGATTTGTCATCACCTGGATAAGGGTACTGCAGAATTTTTCAGATTTTTTTTCAGAGGCAGAACCATCAGGATCATTTGGACACAGAGTCCTCATCAGGTGATTTTGCACAAGGACAAGGGGTCATATTTTGACAGAGGCATTGAAGTGGGAATTCTCCCATTTGCCAAGTTAGTTAGATATTGGGTGTTAATTATCAGGGCAACAAAACAAGTTGGAAGTCCCTGCCCCTTGGCATCTTGAAGGGCTGCAGGTCCAGTGCCTGCAATGCCACTGGAAAAGCCGTGGATAAAGTTTCTTCTGGAAGATTTTCAGCTCCCTGACAGCTCAGGGTTCAGAGCACACCCATCCTCCCTGTCCCTGTCCCTTTGGTCATCTCAGTCCACTCCAACCACCCTGAAGGATCTCCTCACCTCCTCCTCACACACCATTACTTTTGGATCCAACTCAGCTCTCAGTGCTGGGAGTTCCTTCCTGTCCCAGTCCAGCAGGTGGGCCCAGTTTGTCCCAGTGTGGGGTGCCCAAAGCTGGGCATTCCAAACCCTCTGGGCCATTGCCCAGCAACTGTTCCCAAGGGCCCATTGGCAGCAGCTGCCCAGGGCACAGCTGAGCCCTCAGGCTGGGAGCTGGCTGGGAAAGAAGCCTGGCAGAGGAGCTGGGAGAACTGCCCTGCAGGGACTCCTTGGCACCTCCACACCCACCTGAGGGCTCAGCTCTGCTCAGGGGCCAGCAACGAGTCCAAAATCCCCCCTGAGTGCCAGAGTCAGATCCCCCAGGGTGGAACTCCCTGCCCTGGGGGAGGCATTGGGGGCTCCCACCCAAACCTGAGGGGAGACAATCTTGGCCTTTGGCCACCTCTGGCACCACTCCTTGCATCCAGAGCAGGAGCAGACCCTGCACAGGAGGAGCCCCCCACTCTCCCCCAGACTCTGCCATCATCTGCACCAACAGCTTTGTCCCCTCCTTTGCCTTTGGCCTCGGGGGAACCACGTGGGGCTCAGCACAGGGGCCACCAAACCCCCCTGTGTTTGTGCCCCAGGGGGCTGGGTTAGACTGCTGGGCTTGGGGGTTAAACCCAATTGCTCTTTGTGCCACTGCATTGATTGCAATATTGGTATTAAATTGGAACTCTGACTTGTGATCTCTTGTTTGTTTGGGTTCATTTCTCCTGCAGGTTCACCTTTAAACCAACACACCTGGGGATGGATGGACTCCACATCCTTCCCTCAGGTGCCACCTCAGGGTGGCAAACGAGACCCTTTGAGCAAAGCAGGAGTTGTGCCAAAGGGCACCCAGGGCTGATCTCAGGCAGGGCCACATTTCCCTGCCCAAGGTCCAGGGCTGGGTGACAAACCAGGCACCGGGGGGGTCCACTCAGGACTATCCTGACCCAGGTGCTGTTGGTGTCCTACAAGATGTCTCTTTTTCCCAGCAAGAGCTGCTGGTGGGCTTCAACCAGGCTGGAGATGTGGGATGTGACAACAAATCTGTTCAGGTTCCTTCTCTCTGATCACAAGACTTGGCACCTCTGCAGAAGGAGCAGGGAGAGAAACACACACTCTGCAAATGAATTAATTAGAGCCCAGGAAAGAATGTGTGGGCTCAGAGGAGGCTCTCACTGAGCAGTTTCCAAAGTAACAATTGGGGGAAAAAATAACTTGCATTCCCCAGTGCCCTGAACACACAACAGATTAGAACCAGCAGGCTGGAGAGAAGGGTGGGAATGATGCTCCAGGAATGCACATCTCTTGGAAATGGAACTGTTAGAACATGCTGCTCTCTCCCTCTTTGCCCCCTTGCCCAACCTGAGGGTCTCTGCCTGCATTCTGGGGCTCAAGTGATGCAATAAAAGGGAAATTCAGGTTTCATTTGCCTGCTGTTGCACTGCACCCCAGAGCTGCCTCCTTTACAAGTCTCCCAGAGTGAAATAAAAAGTAAGACTTCCTGTATGTCTGCTCCACTTCTCAGGTTATGAGGCAGAGAGAGAGAGAGAGAAAAAAAAAAGCAGTAATTGCTTTACATATAAATGTGAAAACAATTTTAGAACTCCCTGGTCCTGCATCAACATGCAGATGTCATTTACCAGCTCTGAACTGTGCATTAGCAGAGCACAGAAGAGCAATGATAAAGGAAATGGTTCTGCTCCACAGCTCTGGGTTAACCTGGTTATATCCAAGCCTTTGCAAAATTAAGCTTTTCCCCCCTGAGGGTTCTGGAGATTGTTTCATTTTGTCAGGGGCAGCAGCACAAAACTCTGGGAGCCTCTGCCATGATCCACCCCAAAGCCAAAGGAGAGGGACCCAGCATGGGATCCACTGGGGTGGGATTGTTGTGGGGTTTCATAATGCAGAAGGAAAAACAGGGAAATGCTCATTTTGGGGTATTTCACTCAAGCAATCAACAGGAAAGACAAATTCAGTGTGGCCTCTGCCATGACCCACCCCAAAGCCACAGGACAGGGACCCAACATGGGAACTGCAGCAGCCACCATGGGGTGGGATTGCTGGGTGGGGTTGCTGTGGGGTTACATTAATGCAGAAAGAGGAAAATGCTCAGTTTGGGGTATTTCACTCAAGCAATCAACAGGAAAGACAAATTCAGTGTGGATTCTGCCATGATCCACCCCAAAGCCACAGGAGAGGGACCCAACATGGGAACCACTGGGCTGGGATTGCTGTGTGGGTTTGCTGTGGGGTTACATTAATGCAGAAGGAAAAACAGGGAAATGCTCAGTTTGGGGTATTTCACTCAAGCAATCAACAGGAAAGACAAATTCAGTGTGGCCTCTGACATGATCCACCCCAAAGCCACAGGAGAGGGACCCAACTTGGGATCCACTGGGCTGGGATTGCTGTGGGGTTACATTAATGCAGAAGGAGAAAGGGGGAAATGCTCATTTTGGGGTATTTCACTCAAGTAATCAACAGGAAAGACAAATTCAGTGTGGACTCTGCCATGACCCACCTCAAGGCCACAGGAGAGGGACCCAACATGGGAACTGCAGCAGCCACCATGGGGTGGGATTGCTGGGTGGGGTTGCTGTGGGGTTACATTAATGCAGAAAGGGGGAAATGCTCATTTTGGGGTATTTCACTCAGTCAATCAACAGGAAAGACAAATTCAGTGTGGCCTCTGCCATGACCCACCTCAAGGCCACAGGACAGGGACCCAACATGGGATCCACTGGGGTGGGATTCCTGTGTGGGTTTGCTGTGGGGTTACATTAATGCAGAAGGAGAAAGAGGAAAATGCTCAGTTTGGGGTATTTCACTCAAGCAATCAACAGGAAAGACAAATTCAGTGTGGACTCTGACATGACCCACCTCAAAGCCACAGGAGAGGGAGCCAACATGGGAACTGCAGCAGCCACCATGGGGTGGGATTGCTGGGTGGGGTTGCTGTGGGGTTTCATTAATGCAGAAAGAGGAAAATGTTTATTTTGGGGTATTTCACTCAAGTAATCAACAGGAAAGACAAATTCAGTGTGGCCTCTGACATGATCCACCCCAAAGCCACAGGACAGGGACCCAACATGAGAACTGCAGCAGCCACCATGGGGTGGGGTTGCTGTGGGGTTTCATTAATGCAGAAAGGGGGAAATGCTCAGTTTGGGGTATTTCACTCAAGCAATCAACAGGAAAGACAAATTCAGTGTGGCCTCTGACATGATCCACCTCAAGGCCACAGGAGAGGGACCCAACATGGGAACCAATGGGGTGGGATTCCTGTGGGGTTTCATAATGCAGAAGGAGAAAGGGGGAAATGCTCATTTTGGGGTATTTCACTCAAGCAATCAACAGGAAAGACAAATTCAGTGTGGACTCTGCCATGACCCACCCCAAAGCCACAGGACAGGGACCCAACATGGGAACTGCAGCAGCCACCATGGGGTGGGATTGCTGGGTGGGGTTGCTGTGGGGTTACATTAATGCGGAAAGGGGGAAATGCTCAGTTTGGGGTATTTCACTCAATCAATCAACAGGAAAGACAAATTCAGTGTGGCCTCTGACATGATCCACCCCAAAGCCACAGGAGAGGGACCCAACATGGGGTGGGGTTGCTGTGGGGTTACATTAATGCAGAAGGAGAAAGAGGAAAATGCTCATTTTGGGGTATTTCACTCAAGCAATCAACAGGAAAGACAAATTCAGTGTGGCCTCTGCCATGATCCACCCCAAAGTCACAGGAGAGGGACCCAACATGGGAACTGCAGCAGCCACCATGGGGTGGGATTGCTGGGTGGGGTTGCTGTGGGGTTTCATTAATGCAGAAAGGGGGAAAGAGGAAAATGCTCATTTTGGGTTATTTCACTCAGTCAATCAACAGGAAAGACAAATTCAGTGTGGCCTCTGACATGATCCACCCCAAAGCCACAGGAGAGGGACCCAACTTGGGATCCACTGGGCTGGGATTGCTGTGGGGTTACATTAATGCAGAAGGAAAAACAGGGAAATGCTCATTTTGGGGTATTTCACTCAAGCAATCAACAGGAAAGACAAATTCAGTGTGGCTCAAACAGAGGCAGACACCCCAAAATAACCAAATGAGTTTAAACCCCATGCAAAGGTTTGATTTCAGAGCTGCTGTGCCCCTGGAAAGCAGCCCCACATCCTCCTGCCTCCAGCAGCAGCAGAGCACACACTCCTCCAGGACCCCAGAAAATCAATACTGTGCAATTAAAACGATTTCCTCGAAGCAGCAGCAACGTGTCTTTTGCTTTGGCAAACACGGGCAGCAGCTTGTAGAGTGCAGGCACAACAGAAGGAAAGCAAGTGGACACTCTGCAGCAGTGCCAGGGAAGCCCCAGGGAGCTGAGTGCCACTTGAGGGAGGAACAAAGCACTTACCTCAGTGCAATGCAGTGCCAGAAAGCATTAAAATTAAAATTAACCCCCCTCCCAAGAAGCCCAGAGCTCTGCAGCTCCTCTCCCTGTCTCCCTGCAGGGCTCTGCTCCTCCAGCTCTGGGGCAGGCAAAGCTCAGGGCAAGGGGGTGGGAATCCAGCAGTTGTATTAATTAGTGCCTTGGGCAGGGATTTCTTGGGGTTCAAGGTCAGCAGAACCATCATTTAACCCCAGGTCCTGTGGAGCACATCTCCATCTCATGTATCTCTTATCTCCATCTCATGTATCTCTTATCTCCATCTCATGCATCTCTTATCTCCATCTCAGGTATCTCTTATCTCCATCTCATACCTTACATATCTCATATCTCCACCTCATGTCACTGTTTGTGTCAAACACAGAGGCAGGATGGCTGAAGAACTCCCAACTAAACCAACCCCTTGACAGCAATTCCAGACCCCCATTCCAGACTCCCATTCCAGATCCCCATTCCAGATCCCCATTCCAGACCCCCATTCCAGACCCCCATTCTAGACCCACTCCAGATCCCCATTCCAGACCCCCATTCCAGACCCCCATTCCAGACCCACTCCAGACCCCCATTCCAGACCTCCACTCCAGACCCCCATTCCAGACTCCCATTCCAGATCCCCATTCCAGACTCCCATTCCAGATCCCCATTCCAGACCCCCATTCCTGACCTCCACTCCAGACTCCCATTCCAGACTCCCATTCCAGATCCCCATTCCAGACCCCCATTCCAGACCCCCATTCCAGACCTCCACTCCAGACCCCATTCCAGACCCCCATTCCATTCCAGATCCCCATTCCAGACCCCATTCCAGACCCACTCCAGACTCCAATTCCAGACCCCCTTCAATTTCCCCTGGCAGAGCTTGAGCCCATCGTGCTCCCTTGTCCTATTGCTGAGTGCCTGGGAGAAGAGACCATATCTCATATCTCCATCTCATTTATCCCATATCTTCATCTCATATATCTTATATCTCATATCTGCACCTCATGTATCTCTTATCTCCATCTCATATCTGATTTATCTCATGGCTCCATCTCATGTACCTCATGCATGTCCATCTCCAGCATTTAACCCACCTCCTGCCCAGCCCAGTCCTGAGGGGAGAGGCTGAGGGAGCTGGGGGTGTTCAGCCTGGAGAAGAGGAGGCTCAGAGGTGACCTCAGCACTGTCTGGAACTGCCTGAAGGGAAGTTGTGGCCAGCTGGGGGTTGGTCTCTTCTCCCAGGCACTCAGCAATAGGACAAGGGGGCACGATGGGCTCAAGCTCTGCCAGGGGAAATTGAAGTTGGAGAGCAGAAAGAAATTCTTTGCAGAGAGAGTGCTCAGGGATTGGAATGGGCTGCCCAGAGAGGGGGTGGATTCCCCATCCCTGGAGGGTTTGAACCTGAGCTTGGCCGTGGCACTGAGTGCCATGATCTGGTAAAGGGACTGGAGTTGGACCAAGGGTTGGACTTGATGATCTGGGAGGGCTTTTCCAACCCAATCCATTCTGTGATTCTGTGGATGTGGCACTGAGGGAGAATCCACCATGTCTTGATCCAACCCTACTGTGATCATCATGTCTTGATCCAACCCTACTGTGATCACCAGCCCAGGGCACTCTGTGCCCTGGGCTGGTGATCACAGTGGGGTTGGATCAAGGGTTGGACTTGATGATCTCAGAGGGCTTTTCCAACCAAATCCATTCTACGATTCTATGATTCTATGAATTCCACAATTCCTTGCACTGAACTCACCAACTCTTGCTCTTTTCAAGTACATTTTCCAAAAAACTCGCTCAGTCAAACCACGGAGAAGAGGAGAGACAGAGATTCCAGCAGAGTCCTTGTCCCAGGGACCAAAGACTGAGTTTAACAGCAGCCAAACTAAGCTCCAGCCAGAGGAATTTTTAAAAAGAGCAGGATTTTGTTACCAACTGCTCTCTGTGCCCCTGAAATGATACCAAGGATAATTATTCTGAGCCAACTGGAGTTTTTCAGGTTCAAAGGAGTGGAGAGTTGAGAAGCAGAACGTGGGAGATCACAACAAAACCATGGGTGGTGTTTGTCACCAGGTGCAGTTTGATGTTCTCCTGCCCTTTTCCACCGTGTTTTCCTTCCCAGATCCTTCTCCAGCAGCCACTCAGTGGGTCCTCCTGTCTCTGGTTGTGGCTTTTTACAGGTCCTAGGAAGGATTTTTCAATGCAATCACTGATATTTGCACATATTTCCTTCCTAAAATCCCTGTCCCTTCTCACCCCCCTCATTCTTTAACATTTCTACTCATCATGCCAGATCTCAAATTGAAAAAATACTCAGTATTTTAATTATTTTAAGTATCAAATTGAAGTATCTGATCCAAAGACAAGGAAAGGCTTCCCTGTGAAGCTGCCAGTGTTGGGTTTAACAGTTTATTATAAAGATCTGAAGGTGGGAAAAGTCTGGAGGGGCTCAGAAATCATGGAAAAGGGAGAGTGTTTTACTCCTAATAAAAGAGCAACAGGCAAACCAAGCTGGGCTTGGCACCACGAGGTGCCAAAGGAGCCTGGCCAGGATGTTCAGGGCTCTGATTTAGTGCCCACTGAAGCCAATTCTTGATTTCCCCAGGAACTGGGAGGTGTCTCGTGTGACTTCCCAGCTGAGCAGATGTCCCTGTGTCCTGTTGGATTTGTCTGTGCTCCTTTTGGGGCTGAGCCCCCAACTCTGCCCCCTGCTCTGCCAGGAAGCAGGAGGTGCCACTTTAACTCCGCCAGCCTCTCCCTGTCAGCTCTGCTGCCACTTGGGATGTGCTGTCGCTTCCATGGAAACAGGAGCAGGAATCTTTTTCCCCAGGAAATGCCTCCAAAGTGCCTTCCTTTGGTTTTCTTGTGTTTCCAGGCAAGTCTGAGGGCTCAAGTGCCCTCTGAGGCTGCAGAACTTTTGGTGTTGCTAAATAGAGAAACAGCATTTTGGGGAACCAAATTGGGTGCAATATGAATGTTAGTGTAAAATATTCTCTTTTTTTTTCCCAGGGATTTCCCCTCTCCTGCCTGGGATTCCTTTGCCAGAGTTGGCCTTGCAGTTTGGATGGGATTAAAATATTCACTGATTAATCAAGGTCAAGGGAAGAGGAAAGGGGATCATGGAATACCCTGAGCTGGAAGGGACCCAGAAGGAGAATTTGGGATGCCCAAGGTCCAAGCAGTGCCCTGGTGTGCCCTCCTGACTACAGAGAACTCCTGAGGAGCAGAGCTCAGCAGATCCATGGTCCATGCCAGGCAGGGGGATCTGCCTTGGCATCCCAGGCTGCAGAAGGAATCCTGGAATGGTTTGGGTTGGGAGGGACCTCAAAGCCCATCCAGTGCCACCCCTGCCCTGGGCAGGGACACCTCCCACTGTTCCAGGGACACCTCCCACTGTCCCAGGGGGCTCCAGCCTGGCTTTGGACACTCCCAGGGATGGAGCAGCCACAGCTTCTCTGGGAATTCCATCCCATCCCTCCCCATCCTCCCAGGGAAGAATTTCTTCCCAATATCCCATCTAAACCAGCACATGGAATCATGGAATGGTTTGGGTGGGAAGAGACCTTGAAGATCATCCCATTCCACCCCCTGCCTGTGGGCAGGGACACCTCCCACTGTCCCAGGGACACCTCCCACTATCCCAGGGGGCTCCAGCCTGGCCTTGGACACTCCCAGGGATGGGACAGCCACAGCTTCTCTGGGAATTCCATCCCATCCCTCCCCACCCTCACAGCCAACAATTCCTTCCAAACATCCCACCTAACCCTGCCCTCTGGCAGTGGGAAGCCATTCCCTGTGTTCTGGCACTCCAGGCCCTTGGAAACAGTCTCTCTCCATCTTTTCTGGAGCTCCTTTAGGTCCTGGAAAGCCACAATGAGGTGACCCCAAACTTCCTCTTCTCCAGGTTGGACAATCCCAACTCTCCCAGCAAAGCTGCTCCATCTTCTGCTCACCACCCCCTTCTTGGACAAAGCAGGAGCCAGAACCAGACTCCCCGTGGGTGCAGGGAATGGAGCCAACCCAGCTGGGAAAAGGGTCAGGCTGTTGGAATCCTGCAATGCAAAGGCTGGAGAAGCCTCCTGAGATCAAGTTCAACCACAGCTTTGCACCATCACCATGTTCTCCACCAAACCACCTCCTCCAGTGCCACTTGCAGAGGTTTCCTGAGAGTTATCAGGGTAAGTTGTGTGGGACAGAGAAACTTTGCTCTGCCACATCCTTGCAACAACTTTCTGGGCACCAAATGGACTTGGATGCCAAGGAGAGTCCTCCCCCTGGTCCATCTGCAGTGTCCCTGTGACCCACAGAGCCTGGGCTGGTTTATTCTCTCACCACAGCCTGGAACAAACCTTCCTCTTTTTATTATTATTATTTTTTTTATTAAAGGGACAAGGGTCAGGCTGTTGGAATCCTGCAATGCAAAGGTTGGAGAAGCCCCCTGAGATCAATCCCACCACAGCTTTGCACTATCACCGTGTTCTCCACCAACCCTCCTCCTCCACTGCCACTTCTAGAGGTTTCCTGAGCATTCCCAGGATGAGGGAAGTTGTGTGGGACAGAGAAACTTTGCTCTGCCACATCCTTGCACCAACAAATGGACTTGGGTGCCAAGGAGAGTCCTCCCCCTGGTCCATCTGCAGTGTCCCTGTGACCCACAGAGCCTGGGCTGGTTTATTCTCTCACCACAGCCTGGGGCAAACCTTCCTCTTTTTCATTTTATTTTTTTTTATTAAAGGGACAAGGGTCAGGCTGTTGGAATCCTGCAATGCAAAGGTTGGAGAAGCCCCCTGAGATCAATCCCACCACAGCTCTGTACCACTACCATGTTCTCCACCAAACCACCTCCACTTGCAGAGGTTTCCTGAGAGTTCCCAGGGCAAGGGAAGTTGTGTGGGACAGAGAAACTTCGCTCTGCCACATCCTTGCAACAACTTGCTGGGCACCAAATAGACTTGGGTGCCAAGGAGAGTCCTCCCCCTGGTCCATCTGCAGTGTCCCTGTGACCCACAGAGCCTGGGCTGGTTTATTCTCTCACCACAGCCTGGGGAAAACCTTCCTCTTTTTATTATTATTATTTTTTTTATTAAAGGGACAAGGGTCAGGCTGTTGGAATCCTGGAATGCAAAGGTTGGAGAAGCCCCCTGAGATCAATCCCACCACAGCTTTGCACCATCACCGTGTTCTCCACCAACCCTCCTCCTCCACTGCCACTTCTAGAGGTTTCCTGAGCATTCCCAGGATGAGGGAAGTTGTGTGGGACAGAGAAACTTTGCTCTGCCACATCCTTGCACCAACAAATGGACTTGGGTGCCAAGGAGAGTCCTCCCCCTGGTCCATCTGCAGTGTCCCTGTGACCCACAGAGCCTGGGCTGGTTTATTCTCTCACCACAGCCTGGGGCAAACCTTCCTCTTTTTTATTTTATTTTTTTTTATTAAAGGGACAAGGGTCAGGCTGTTGGAATCCTGCAATGCAAAGGTTGGAGAAGCCCCCTGAGATCAATCCCACCACAGCTTTGCACCACCACCATGTTCTCCACCAAACCACTTCCACTTGCAGAGGTTTCCTGAGAGTTCCCAGGATGAGGGAAGTTGTGTGGGACAGAGAAACTTTGCTCTGCCACATCCTTGCACCAACAAATGGACTTGGGTGCCAAGGAGAGTCCTCCCCCTGGTCCATCTGCAGTGTCCCTGTGACCCACAGAGCCTGGGCTGGTTTATTCTCTCACCACAGCCTGGGGCAAACTTTCCTCTTTTTTATTTTAATTTTTTTATTAAATTTCATTCCCATCCTTTCCTATCCTTTTCCCATTTTCTCCCCTTCCATCTCGCAAACAATTAATTATAAATGACCAACTTTAGGGAGTAAAAAAAAAAAAAAGGAAAGAAAATAAAGAGAAAATTTCCTTAAAATTCTGCAAGGCTGAGATGTCAAGATTGGAGAGAAGCAGCTGCTTTGGAAGTGTTGCCTTTTCCTTTGTTCCAAATGCTATTTAAACATTGGCAGGGGGCCTCATTAAAGATGAATCGATGAATTAGTAAGTAGTGTTGTAGCCAGAAGAGACATCATGTGCTCCTGTGGAGAAAACAGATTTCCACACAAGAAAACAGGGGGGGCACCAAAGACCCTCCTCTCGACGTGGAGCAAAGTCAGGGCTTTCCAATCTCCTCTCAGGGTTGCACCAATCCCAGGCAGGATCCGGGAGAATTTCCAATATAAATTCATATTTTGGGGGTTAGAAGTTGGAACTGGTGGGGAAGTTTCCTCTGGGCTACAATGGAATTGATAAGTTTGGAGCCCTGGAGCAATTGGAGTTACCAAAATGTTATGAAGTGTGAAAAAATCCTAATTAGGAGCAGAGCGTGGGGATCCCAAACCAGACAGAGCCAACCCAGCTGAAAAACAGAGAGAGAGATCAGAGCAACATTAATATGGAAATGCCCCTTCCTTGGGCACCAAGGGGGGGTTGGAAACCAGGAGCAGCTTTGGGCACAGGGAATTCAGGGGCTCCAGGACCATGAGGGTCCAGCCAGCAAAGGGCAGAGCCAAAGGGAGCTGCTTGTCTGGCTCTGGATGGCAAAGAAGGCAGAGGACACCAAAGCCTGTCCCAGCTCCTGCCCTCAGCACAAGGCTTGTCTCCTGGCCTTGGGCTTCTTCTCCAGCTCCAGGAGGTGGGACACAGGAGCAGGGTGGTGGGAATGGAGCTCCCAATGTGGCTGAGTGGACCTGTGACATCACCTGCCTGATCCTGAGTGCCAGCCATCACCTGGGCACCAACCTCCCCAAAGCAGAGTCCTTGGCACCAGCTCAGCAGAGCTGAGATCAGCCAGGGCTGCAGCTCTGACTTTGGAAATACCTCCAAGCACCACCAGGATTTCCTTCAAAGTGCCCAAGGTGTTCTTGAGGAACATCCCTTAAAGTGCTCCTGAGGAACATCCTCAACTGAGGGGCCCAGAACTGAACACAACACTCAAGGTGTGGCCTCCCCAAGGCAGAGTCCAGGGGAAGGGTCACTGCCCTGGGCCTGCTGGCCACGCTAGTTTGGATCCAGGCCAGGATCCCCTTGGCCTTCTTGGCCACCTGGGCACACTGGTGGCCCCTGTTGAGCTTCCTGTCCCTCAGTCCCCCCAGGTCCCTCTGCCTGGCTGCTCTCCAGCCACTCTGTGCCCAGCCTGGAGCACTGCAGGGCTTGGGGTGGCCAAAGGGCAGGACCTGTACTTGGCCTTGGTGAACTCCATCCCATTGCAATCAGCCCATCCCTCCAGTCTCTCCAGATCCCTCTGCAGAGCCCTCCTGCCTTCCAGCAGCTCGACACTCCCTCCCAACTTGGTGTCAGCAGCAAATTTGCTGGTGATGGACTCAATCCCCTCATCCAAACCATCAATGAAGATGTTAAACAGGAGTGGACACAAGGGATTGTCCACCTCAGCTCCATCTCCCTCCAGTGAATCACTGAGGTTGGCAAAGCCCTCTGAGATTATCAACCACCACCACATTCCCCACCAAACCACGTCCCCAAGGGCCACACCCACAGGTTTTTTGGGCACTTCCAGGGAGAACAGAGAGTTCCTTACCCAGGAAAGGTCCTGCCCTCCCCCTTAGGTGGTCTCAGCTCCCACCGAGTGCTGAAGGTTTGGTTTGATTCCCCTTTTAACCCAACTTCCCAGATCTTGATGTCACTTTGAACTTATTATCAGGGATATTAAGAGCAGATTATATTTTTTAATTAACTTTCTGTCCCCTGGCTCCTCCCCAACTGCTCCAGGAACATTTTTATTCCTGGTGGCTCCCTGTGACCGTGACCCAGATTTGCTCAGGCAGAGCTGGGACCATCCAGGAGCAAGAGCAGCCCCTGCAACCCTGACTTGATGGCTTAAGTTGGAGCAGCCCAGAGGACCCTCCTGCTCCTTCTCAGTCTGATTGGACCCAACAGCACGTGAAAAATCAACTTTTCTGCCTATTTCAGAACATCCACCTCGATAGGAACACGTTAATTTAGAACCTCCCTCCACAAATAGTCACCAAGGACAGGTCAAATCCCACCACTCTGCAGCACCTGAGGAAAATGGGAAAATAGGGGAGAGTTTGGGGAGGAAATGGAGTTTTATTCGTGGAAAAAAATCGAATTAATTGGTTGCAAAATAAAATGGCATTGAATGGGAATAAAGAGAAGGATATTTGGCCCCTAAACCTGCTCTGATTTCAATGAACTCTGAGGAAATGTTGAGGATGGGGAAAAATTCTCCATCAGGTTGTTTTCTAGCTCAGACTAAGAATCACCAAGGGAAATTCCAAAGGTAAATCTGAATTACTAATTATTGAAATCAAGGGGACAAAAATGCTTTAAAAAAAAGGGAGAACAGTGAGAGAGAGGAATAGAAATGAATAAAAAATGGGGAGAGGAATAATTGGGTGTTTAAGGCTGAGAAATCCAAAGGTTACAGCCCAGAAATGGTTAAAACATTCAGGACAGACCTGAAAAATAAAGCAAGCAATGATTAAACAAATAAAGAAGGGACTGAATCTCAGCTCCCTGTCCCTCTCAACCCACAGGGCTCCCCTCGAAGCATTTTCTGTGCCTCAGTCCAGCTTTGCTCCGGGAAAGGTCATAAAAAAACCCACATTGTACCTTCAGAAAAAAAAAAATAAAATAAAAAGAATGTGCTTGACTGTATTGATTTGTGGTGCAGCAAAGCCCCTGCCATGGAGCAGCAATGAAGATATTGCTCTGGACCCTGTGAGCCTCCTCAGCCTCCTCCTCTTGCTCGGGAGGGTCTCCAAGGAGGGTATTAAAGATATTGTAGTTCCCTCTCTCCGACGTTGGGCTATCAGGGAGAGCCTCCTGTGGAAAGGATAATTATCAGCACTGCTGGTACCTCAGTGAGTGTGTAATTACATGCTCTGCTTTGGGGGCTGTGGCTGTGCAGGTGGGGAGGAGGCAGTGGGGGCAAAGTCCTCCTTTTCTTCGCCACCTTCTTCCAAATAATAACAATAATTATTATAATAATAATCAGTGTTATCCATGTGGCAATGAAAGAACAACCTTCTCAGGTCAGGGTGAGTTTGTGGAATTGTTTTTGGCTCTGAGGGTGAAAGGAGCTTGGAAGTCTCTGAATTCTGCTGAGAAACAGAAGAAAAAGCCAAGAAGGGGAGAAGGGAATGAACAAAAGCACAGAGGAGAAGCTTTAAGGCAGAGTGAGAGCTGGAATTGGGGTGGGTTCTGTTCAACCCCAGACTCTGCTGTGTTGGGCAGGCCCAGGAGCCCAACCCGGGGCCCAGGGTGGACCATCCCTGCCCAGGAGCCCAACCCTGTGCCCAGGGTAGATCATCCCTGACCAGAAACCCAACCCTGTGTCCAGAGAGGACCATCTCTGGCCAGGAGCCCAACCCTGTGCCCAGGATGGACCATCCCGGCCCAGGAACCCAACCCTGTGTCCAGGACAGACCATCCGTGACCAGGAGCCCAACCCTGTGCCCAGAGAGGACCATCCCTGGCCAGGAGCCCAACCCTGTGCCCAGGATGGACCATCCCTGCCCAGGAACCCAACCCTGTGTCCAGGACAGACCATCCGTGACCAGGAGCCCAACCCTGTGCCCAGAGAGGACCATCCCTGGCCAGGAGCCCAACCTTGTGCCCAGGGTGGACCATCCCTGGTCAGGAAGCCCAACCCTTGCCCCAGGATGGACTATCCCTGGCCAGGAGCCCAACCCTGTGCCCAGGGTGGACCATCCCTGACCAGGAACCCAACCCTGTGCCCAGGGTGGACCGTCCCTGGCCAGGAGCCCAACCTTGTGCCCAGGAATTTTGGCTCCCACATCTCACCTGAATTCCAGCTCTGGCATCAGCTCCTTCAGCAGCTCCTGATCCTCCCCAGGAAGGGATTTCTCCCTGTTTCCAGGGAGCAGGTGAAAAAACATTGTCATTGTTCCCCTGTGGGTTTGTCTGCACATAAAAGGAGTGGGAAATGATCTCCTTTCCCACTATTCCATCGTGTAGGATTTAATAAAACAAACCAAAATGTTTCATTTAGGACTCCAAGGTCTCTTCCCCTCCTGCTTTAGTCCCTCTGGCACAGCAGGACAGGGGAGGAAAAAAGGAAATTTGGATTCCACTCCCTGTGGAGGTCCCAGAGTTCTGGGAACCAACTCACCTTGGAAAATCCTCCCTGTTCCCACCTGTGGGACACTCAGAGCTGGAATCATAGAATAGAATCATAGAATCATAGAATGGATTGTGTTGGAAAAGCCCTCCCAGATCATTGAGTCCAACCCTTGGTCCAACTCCAGTCCCTTTACCAGATCATGGCACTCAGTGCCACGGCCAAGCTCAGGTTCAAACCCTCCAGGGATGGGGAATCCACCCCCTCTCTGGGCAGCCCATTCCAATCCCTGAGCACTCTCTCTGCAAAGAATTTCTTTCTGCTCTCCAACTTCAATTTCCCCTGGCAGAGCTTGAGCCCATCGTGCCCCCTTGTCCTATTGCTGAGTGCCTGGGAGAAGAGACCAACCCCCACCTGGACACAACTTCCCTTCAGGCAGTTCCAGACAGTGCTGAGGTCACCTCTGAGCCTCCTCTTCTCCAGGCTGAACACCCCCAGCTCCCTCAGCCTCTCCCCACAGCACTTGTGCTCCAGTCCCTTCTCCAGCCTCGTTGCTCTTCTCACTTGGGTTGGAAGAGACCTCTGAGATCATCAAATCCAACCCTTGATCCAACCCCACTGGGATCACTCTGGCACTCTGTGCCCTGGGCTGGTGATCACAGTGGGGTTGGATCAAGACATGGTGGATTCTCTGTCCCTGGAGGTGTTTCAGAGGACACTCAGTGCCACATCCAGTCCCTTCTCCAGCCTCGTTGCTCTTCTCTGGCCCCGCTCCAGCCCCTCAATCTCTTGCCTCAACTGAGGGGCCCAGAACTGAACACAACACTCAAGGTGTGGCCTCCCCAAGGCAGAGTCCAGGGGAAGGGTCACTGCCCTGGGCCTGCTGGCCACGCTAGTTTGGATCCAGGCCAGGATCCCCTTGGCCTTCTTGGCCACCTGGGCACACTGGTGGCTCCTGTTGAGCTTCCTGTCCCTCAGTCCCCCCAGGTCCCTCTGCCTGGCTGCTCTCCAGCCACTCTGTGCCCAGCCTGGAGCGCTGCAGGGCTTGGGGTGGCCAAAGGGCAGGACCTGCACTTGGCCTTGGTGAACTTCATCCCATTGCAATCAGCCCATCCCTCAAGTCTCTCCAGATCCCTCTGCAGAGCCCTCCTGCCTTCCAGCAGCTCGACACTCCCTTCCAACTTGGTGTCAGCAGCAAATTTGCTGAGGATGGACTCAATCCCCTCATCTAAACCATCACTAAAGATGTTAAACAGGACTGGACCCAACACAGACCCCTGGGGACACCACTGGGGACCAGCTGGACACAGCCCCGTTCACCAGCACTCTCTGGGCCAGCTCCTGACCCAGCAGAGGGGACACCTGTCCAAGCCATGGGCCACCAGCTTTTCCAGGAGTATCTTATGGGAGTGTCAAAGGCCTTGCTGAAGTCCACACAGACACATCCACAGCCTTCCCATCATCCACCAGGTGGGTCACCTGGGATGTTGGATCAGCCTCAAAAGACAAAAATCAAGCCCTGAAAGAACAAGGTGAGGGAAAGGCACGACTGGGACACAAAAAATAGGAAATAAGTCAAGCATGCAAAATTGTCATTAAAATTTACCAGGCCAGGGACTAAATTTCTGTCTCTGCCTTACAAAGTCTTACAAAAATTAATAGGCACTGAGTCAACAGGAGTCTGTAGGAATAAAACAGGAAATGGCTCCAAAATCTACAAGGACAGGTGAAGTTTTCAATATGTTTTTGTTGCTGAAATGCTCATATTTGAAACCCTGCAATAGAAATAAAAGCTTCTGAGACATCTAAAACAGGAAATAATTTACAATTAAATGCCACGAAGACAGAGAGGGATTCCCACTGCTGGATGATCTTGGCAAAATGACTTGGGGAGTTTTACTCCTGTGTTACATCTCGGATAAATCTGAAGGTTCTTGGCAGTGCTTGAGAAACGTGGGAGGAAGATTTTTCCCTGAAATGGCATTTTTATCAGTGTGGCCTCGTTTGGTTTGTTCTGTGGCACAGCAGGTTCTGCACACACAGAACAACAAGCAGCTCACAGCAAGAAAAGGAAAATGCTTTGATAATTCAGGGATGAGCCCACAAGGCAAAGGGCTGAGAAGGGTCTTGAGGTGACAAGCAAATAAAAGTAAAAATTGAGGCTAAAAAAAAATAAAAAAACCCAAACAAATAAACCAATACCCCCCAAAACTCAAACCTTTCTCCTGGTTCCTCAGTTCCTCCTTTCCAGAAAGGAAAGGTGGTCCTGCCCTTCTTTGGGAAGAGCTTTGGAACCAACAGGATTGAAACTCTGGGTGGAAACACAAAGGTTGAGACAACCAAATTCCCAACAACTCCCACTTTTGGGCTTGTCCTGCAGGTTCTTGAGTTGAGCCACAATTCCAAGCAAGCTGGGAAATGCCAGGATTAACCAAAGCCCAGCCTATCCCAGGATCTGGGGGTCTCCCTTGGACCACCACAATGAGGACCAGCAGGGATTTGTTCCCCCAAACCCACCCCCAAAGATCCAGAGCAGATTCCAGCAGTCCCTGGAGAAAGATGTCTCTGAATTGCTCAATATTAATCACTAATAATCTCTGGGTGGAAACACAAAGGTTGAGACAACAAAATTCCAAACCATTCCCACTTTTGGGCTCATCCTGCAGGTCCTTGGGTTGAGTCACAATTCCATGCAAGCTGGGAAATACCAGGATTAACCAAAGCCCAGCCTATCCCAGCATTTGGGGGTCTCCCTTGGACCACCAAATAAGGACTAGCAGGGATTTGTTCCCCCAAACCCACCACAAAGATCCACAGCAGAGTCCAACAGCCCCTGGAGAAAGATGCCTCCAAATTGCTCAACATTAATCACTAATAATCTCTGGGTGGAAACACAAGGGTTGAGACAACCAAATTCCCAACAACTCCCACTTTTGGGCTCATCCTGCAGGTCCTTGTGTTGAGCCACAATTCCAGACAAGCTGGGAAATACCAGGATTAACCAAAGCCCAGCCTATCCCAGCATTTGGGGGTCTCCCTTGGACCAACAAATGAGGACCAGCAGGGATTTGTTTCCCCAAACCCACCCCCAAAGATCCACAGCAGATTCCAGCAGTCCCTGGAGAAAGATGTCTCTGAATTGCTCAATATTAATCACTAATAAACTCTGGGTGGAAACACAAGGGTTGAGACAACCAAATTCCAAACCATTCCCACTTTTGGGCTCATCCTGCAGGTCCTTGGGTTGAGCCACAATTCCAAGCAAGCTGGAAAATACCAGGATTAACCAAAGCCAAGCCTATCCCAGGATCTGGGGGTCTCCCTTGGACCACCACAATGAGGACCAGCAGGGATTTGTTCCCCCAAACCCACCACAAAGATCCACAGCAGATTCCAGCAGTCCCTGGGGAAAAGATGCCTCTGAATTGCTCAATATTAATCACTAATAAACTCTGGGTGGAAACACAAAGGTTGAGACAACAAAATTCCAAACCATTTTCACTTTTGGGCTCGTCCTGCAGGTCCTTGGGTGGAGCCACAATTCCAGGCAAGCTGGGAAATGCCAGGATTAACCAAAGCCCAGCCTATCCCAGCATTTGGGGGTCTCCCTTGGACCACCAAATAAGGACCATCAGGGATTTATTCCCCCAAACCCACCACAAAAGTTCCACAGCAGAGTCCAACAGTCCCTGCAGAAAGATGCCTCTGAATTGCTCAACATTAATCACTAATAATCTCTGGGTGGAAACACAAGGGTTGAGACAACCAAATTCCCAACAACTCCCACTTTTGGGCTCATCCTGCAGGTCCTTGGGTTGAGCCACAATTCCAGGCAAGCTGGGAAATACCAGGATTAACCAAAGCCCAGCCTATCCCAGCATTTGGGGGTCTCCCTTGGACCACCAAATAAGGACCATCAGGGATTTATTCCCCCAAACCCACCACAAAAGATCCACAGCAGAGTCCAACAGTCCCTGCAGAAAGATGCCTCTGAATTGCTCAATATTAATCACTAATAAATACCTTTTATACATATGAGGACTTTTTAACCCTTCAAAACCAGCAGGAGGGTGTTGTGCCTCTCCCACCACACACCCATATAAATATTAAGTTCAGGTTTTTCCTGGTAATATTTTTAGGACAGATTTGATTCCTCTGTTTCAACTCAATTAGGAAAAAAAAAAAGGCTGTGAAATTCCAGTTTTCCTCTCAGAAACAGAAAGCAACCCAATTCCTTTGTTACCCACAAAGCCACCCTCGGGCTGGGGGTGGGTTTGGGAGCAACAAAGAACCATCTTGGGGTTCACACCTCGGATTTCCAAGGCATGTCTTTCCCTGGCCTTTAATTGGCAGTGAAAAGCTGATTTCTGGAGCCAAGGTGAGGTGCTGAAGGGAAGGGCTCACCAGGAGTGGCCCTGCAATAAATCACTGCAGGGCAGGGGCAGGGACTGGAGTGCTCAATAAACAACCCCCTCCACCCCTGAGCTCCACCACGACCCCACTAATTGACCTCGTGGTGCTGCCCATTAATCATCCTGGCACGGGGGGCACGAGGCAGCTCCAGTGCAAGGGAGGGAAAGGGGAGCTGAAATCATGGACAGCTCTGCCTGAATGAACTCACTGCTCTGGTGGCTCTCACTGGTTTTCAGGTGGAGCAGCAGGGACAGAGGGGGTGGGTTGCCCAGTTTGGGGGCACTGGGATGCTCCAGCAAATGGAATTCCATGGGAACACTCACCTGGATGCAGGAGGTGGAGCTGCACCAATGGTTGGGGTTGCAGTGCCAATCACAAAGCCAGTCATGAAAATCTCTCCTGTTTGGAGTTCAGCCCCAGGGACAGAAACCTCCCTGAGTTCAATCCCACCCCTGCAAAGCCCCTGCTGTCCTTCACCCAAACCCAGAATAAATTAAATTACCTTCACAGGGCTTTTCCTGCACACCCTTTATCCAAACCCAGAATAAATGACATTACTGTGCCCATTTCTTGTGAGAATCTTGGGCAGGAACACCCTGGGAAACTCTCCAGCCAACCCTGCAGGTGCCACTTTGCCCCTTGCCAACGTTCCCTCAGGGTTTAACCCACTGATTGGCACTCACAAAGCACCACAAATTTATCTGTTTATCTCAGGATTTGGAATCATCACCCCGAGATTGTGGCCACACTCTGGGATGCTCCAGCAAATGGAATTCCATGGGAACACTCACCTGGATGCAGGAGGTGGAGCTGCACCAATGGTTGGGTTTGCAGTGCCAATCACAAAGCCAGTCATGAAAATCTCTCCTGTTTGGAGTTCAGGACCAGGCACAGAAACCTCCCTGAGCTCAATCCCACCCCTGCAAAGCCCCTGCTGTCCTTCATCCAAACCCAGAATACATAAATTACCTTCACAGGGCTTTTCCTGCACACCCTTTATCCAAACCCAGAATAAATGACATTACTGTGCCCATTTCTTGTGAGAATCTTGGGCAGGAACACCCTGGGAAACTCTCCAGCCAACCCTGCAGGTGCCACTTTGCCCCCTGCCAACCTCCAGTCAGGGTTTAACCCACTGATTGGCACTCACAAAGCACCACAAATTTATCTGCTTATCTCAGGATTTGGAATCATCACCCCGAGATTGTGGCCACTCCTGTGAAGGATTTCCGTGAGCTAATTGAAGGTAATGACCTCATTAGGATGGAGCTGAAGTCTGGGAGTGTGTTCCATTTTCCAAAGAAAATGAATTTTTGGGTCAAGGGAACAAAGGGGTTCAGGAGCCTTGACATCTTTCAAAATTGGGGCAAAAAAAAAGCCCCAAACAGGGAAAGACAATGGAATTTAATCTCAAAAATCTCTGTTGAAAAAGCAGCACAGAAGCATTTCTAAATTTGCATCCTGTGTTTCATTTGGGATTATTCCTGCTTTGTTTTCCTTTGTATTAATGTGTTTCTTGGCTGTGAACAACATGATCAAACTTTGAAGTGACCCTGCTTTGAGTGAGGGATTGGAGGAATGAACTCCAGACATCCTTTCAACCCCAATTATCCCATAAAAAGTTTGACTGAAATAAACCAATTAAACTCTGAAATCAGAGTTATCTTAACATATAATTGTTTCTTAAACCACCAGGAACTTCTGGGGAAACAACCACCACAAAGATCAGATTTTCAAAATTAACCCAGCAACAAACTCAACTCACACACCCTTGGAGCAGAAGGGCTTGAACCTGCCATGGGGGAGGCTGAAAGGGGCATGGCAAGGATGTCACCAGCACAGGGGTGGCAGGAGCCCTCAGTGCCCTCCAGGTTTGCCCTGTGATACCCCAGGGTGGTGATTTAAGGGTGAACCTGCAGGAGAAACGAACCCAAACAAACAAGAGATCACAAGTCAGAGTTCCAATTTAATACCAATATTGCAATCAATGCAGTGGCACAAAGAGCAATTGGGTTTAACCCCCAAGCCCAGCAGTCTAACCCAGCCCCCTGGGGCACAAACACAGGGGGGTTTGGTGGCCCCTGTGCTGAGCCCCACGTGGTTCCTCCGAGGCCAAAGGCAAAGGAGGGGACAAAGCTGTTGGTGCAGATGATGGCAGAGTCTGGGGGAGAGTGGGGGGCTCCTCCTGTGCAGGGTCTGCTCCTGCTCTGGATGCCAGGAGTGGTGCCAGAGGTGGCCAAAGGCCAAGATTGTCTCCCCTCAGGTTTGGGTGGGAGCCCCCAGTGCCTCCCCCAGGGCAGGGAGTTCCACCCTGGGGGATCTGACTCTGGCACTCAGGGGGGATTTTGGACTCGTTGCTGGCCCCTGAGCAGAGCTGAGCCCTCAGGTGGGTGTGGAGGTGCCAAGGAGTCCCTGCAGGGCAGTTCTCCCAGCTCCTCTGCCAGGCTTCTTTCCCAGCCAGCTCCCAGCCTGAGGGCTCAGCTGTGCCCTGGGCAGCTGCTGCCAATGGGCCCTTGGGAACAGTTGCTGGGCAATGGCCCAGAGGGTTTGGAATGCCCAGCTTTGGTCACCCCCACACTGGGACAAACTGGGCCCACCTGCTCAGCTGGGACACCCAGAAAGGCTGGCATTGCCCCTCCTGGCATCTTCCCTGGCCAGGAGGGGATGAATGCCCAGGGGTGATGGATGGTCCTGGGGGGATGGATGCCCAGGGAGGGATGAATGCCCAGGGCAATGGATGGCCAGGGGGGATGGACGGCCAGGGAGGGGATGGATGCCCAGGAGGGGATGGATGCCCAGGGGCCTGGATGGCCAGGGGGGTTGGGTGGTCAGGAGGGGATGGCCAGGGGGACAGGGATGGCTAAAGGGGGATGGATGCCCAGGGGGAGATGGATGGCAAGGGGGGATGGATGGTCAGGGGTGATGGGTGGCCAGGGGGGATGGGTGGCCAGGGGGGATGGGTGGCCAGGAAGAGATGGATGCCCAGGGGGGATGGATGGCAAGGGGGGATGGATGGTCAGGGGTGATGGGTGGCCAGGGGGGATGGATGGCCAGGTGGGATGGATGGCCAGGGAGATGGGTGGCCAGGGGGGTTGGATGCCCAGGGGGCATGGATAGCCAGTAGGGGGTGGGTGCCCAGGGGAGATGGATGGTCAGGGGGGCATGGATGGCCAGGGAGGGGCTGGATGGTCAGGGGGGAAGGATGGCCAGGGAGGGGCTGGATGGTCAGGGGGGCATGGATGGCCAGGGAGGGGCTGGATGCCCAGGCTGCCCTGGGGAGCAGCACAGTTATTAGCCTAATGCAGCAGCAGGAATGATGCATTGAGACATTAAGGATCCAAACAATCCCATTAAAGCTTTGACAGCATAAGCAGGAAACAAAAGATGAGCTGTGGAGCACAGAGCAGATGGCTCAGGAACCAAACCCTCCTCAAAGTGACGTTAAAACACCTCAGTGAGGGTTGGACCTTCTAGAACATCCTCACTTCCCATTTTCAGCCTTTTATTCCCTGCTTTTTCCCTCTCTGGAAGTGTTTTCCTGTGTATGGGAGGGGTTTTTTTGTGTCTGGAAAGATCCTCAAACTGCTCCTCCTTCCCCAAAGTCCAAACCCTCCGTCAAGCCAATTAAGCTCCAGAGTGATAATAAATGAGGGTTGTCACTTGGGCTCACTGGAGACACAAACTGCAGCTAATATTGCTCAATATGCAGATGTTTGCTGTCTCTTCGTGTTGGGGGACAGAAAGAAAACTGTGATTCAAAGGGATTGATGATGAGTTGCTGTCGCTCTGAGAGGGATGTGGGGCAGAGTGACACGAGGCTGCACCAATGGGAGGGGAGGGGAGGAGTGGGAGCAGCAAATCCTCCCAAAGCGCTGCAGAACTTCGTTTGTGGTGGTGGTGGAGCACCTAAAAAAACACAAAAAAACACCCCAAAAATGAGTAGGTGGCATTAAAACGTTTGACCCTCAAAGCTGCTCCAACAGAGCCCAAATGGGGACCTGTCAGGGGACACTTTCCAGGAGGAATCTCTGGGGTCGTGTTTGGCTCTTGTAGAAGTTGTTGGGAATTCGGAGGCCTTTGAATTCCCAAAAATCACATTACAAGTGATGTTGCAAGAATTCCTAAAAATCACATTACAAGTGATGTTGCAAGAATTCCTAAAAATCACATTACAAGTGATGTTGCAAGAATTCCTAAAAATCACATTATATCTGATCCTGCAGGAATTTCTAAAAATCAGATTATGAGTGATGATGCAAGAATTCCTAAAAATCAAATTACTCAGGATTCTGCAGGAATTCCAGAAAATCACATTACTCTTGATTCTGCAGGAATTTCAAAAAATCAGATTACTCTTAATTATGCAAGAATTCCTAAAAATCAGATTATAAGTGATTAAGCAAGAATTCCTTAAAATCACATTACAAGTCATTATGCAAGAATTCCTTAAAATCAGGTTACTCCTAATCCTGTAGAAATTCCTAAAAGTCACATTAAATCTGATTCTGCAAGAACTCCTAAAAATCAGATTACTCCTGATCCTGCAGAAATTCCTAAAAAATCACATTAAATCTGATCCTGCAGAAATTCCTAAAAAATCACATTAAATCTGATCCTGCAGGAATTCCTAAAAGTCACTTTTTTTTTACCTTTTTTTAAATTTTTATTCCCTCTTTTGTTTAGTTTTTTTTCTGCATTGTTTTCAAAGTGATTTAATGAGGTTGAAAACTACAGAAAAATCCAAATTCCAACGGAAATCAGCATGGAAAAGCCTCCTGTATTTGAGCATCTTAACATGAAAATTCAAATGTAGACATTGCAGTTGTACTAATACAAAATTGCTTTATAAGTATATTATAATATATAAATTATAGATATTATATATAAATATATAAATATATAAATATATATATATAAATTTTATCTAATATATAAATTGCTTTACACAAAACAGGAACATATTTTAAAAACCCCCCTCAGTTCTCCCACTCAAGTTCTTTTAAAGGTTTTTTTAAGTTGTTTTCAAGGAGTTTCCAGTCACTTCCTTGGGCTGATGGTTCTGGTTGGAGCTCTGGAGAAGGAAAACAGGAATTCCCAGAAGTGCAGCAGGTTCTGTGCTCTCTGCATTAGAAAACCAGCAGTTTTTACATTTATTTATTTTCCTTTTCCCTGTTCTTGGGTGTATTTACACTCTGCCCGTTTGTTACTGCAATAAATGACTCAGGGTTGGATGTTTTATGTTTCTTTTGTGGGTTTGGATTCAGGCACTGCTCAATAACACCAAACATTCGTTGATGCTCTGAAAAGGAGATACTTTCAGTGTGATTTTAGTCTCAATTGCAGTGAAGTTCCACCCACATCAGTTGTAGCAGATTCAGAGGCTGTGCTGGTTTAAAGGTGAACCTGCAGGAGAAAAGAACCCAACACAAGAGAGATTCTAAGTCAGAGTTACAATTTAATACCAATATTGCAATCAATGCAGGGGCACAAAGAGCAATTGGGTTTAACCCCCAAGCCCAGCAGTCTAACCCAGCCCCCTGGGGCACAAACACAGGGGGGTTTGGTGGCCCCTGTGCTGAGCCCCACGTGGTTCCCCCGAGGCCAAAGGCAAAGGAGGGGACAAAGCTGTTGGTGCAGATGATGGCAGAGTCTGGGGGAGAGTGGGGGGCTCCTCCTGTGCAGGGGCTGCTCCTGCTCTGGATGCCAGGAGTGGTGCCAGAGGTGCCCAAAGGCCAAGATTGTCTCCCCTCAGGTTTGGGTGGGAGCCCCCAGTGCCTCCCCCAGGGCAGGGAGTTCCAGCCTGGGGGATCTGACTCTGGCACTCAGGGGGGATTTTGGACTCGTTGCTGGCCCCTGAGCAGAGCTGAGCCCTCAGGTGGGTGTGGAGGTGCCAAGGAGTCCCTGCAGGGCAGTTCTCCCAGCTCCTCTGCCAGGCTTCTTTCCCAGCCAGCTCCCAGCCTGAGGGCTCAGCTGTGCCCTGGGCAGCTGCTGCCAATGGGCCCTTGGGAACAGTTGCTGGGCAATGGCCCAGAGGGTTTGGAATGCCCAGCTTTGGGCACCCCCACACTGGGACAAACTGGGCCCACCTGCTGGACTGGGACAGGAGGTGTAAATGAATCCACCTCAGCAGGAGCAGAAAGGGGGAGGAACTCCCACAGCAAAGGAATTTGAAGGTTATCATGGACTGAATGAGCATCCCTGAGCTTTGGCAGCTCAACAAAACCAGATTTTCACCTTCAGAGGGGCAGAAAAAGAAGGGAGAGGAGCAAAGCACAGAGGAATTCCAGTTCCAGACTGTGGAAGAGAAAGCAGAGAAGTTTGGAGTTGGTTTATTTAATTTTTTATTCCACCCTGTGCTCAGGAATTGCTGCCTAAGTGTGTCAGGCTCCTGCCTTAATTGGAGCCTCTGTCCACTGAGAGCTGCAGGAGGTAATAAATAGATTCTCACCTCCTCCTTTCCAGAGCTACTCAAAGCCCCACCTGAGCTCCTGATGTTCCTCTCAGGGTGGAGGATGGAGCAGGAGCTGAAGGATTTGACACTGCCTGAAACAGCCACTTAATAAAGAGAGTTCTGGAATGATTCAAACCAGCTGGTCACGGTGAGCCAGGGCAGGATTTAACTGGGGAGAGGGAAATAAAGATAAAGTCAGAATAAATTCATCTCCTGCTTCCCATCAGGCTGGTCCCTTCCCCCCCTCCCAAGGCAGCAAACCTGGTTTTCATAACTGCAAAGAGAAAAAAAGGAGGGGGGAAAAATATCCAAGAATTCCCCACCAAAAGGGATCAGCCAAACGCCAAGTGTTCCAAAAAACATGAAAACCATCTGAAAACCTTCTGTGTCTCCAAGAGACCTGTAATTCCCAACATTTGGCTGCTCAGCTTCAAAAATTGAGAGGGAGGGGAAGAAAAATAATAATTAAAAAAAAAAGAAGTGGAGGGGAGAAAGGAAAATTTAAACCACAGGAACAAGGTTTCCAGTCATGAGTAATGATTTTCAGGGGGAAAAACTGGGAAAAACACCTGCCTTGAAAAACACCTGCCTTGGTGATAAAGTGATTCCCTGCAAGATAAGTCTGGAACTGCTTCACCTCCAGCCAGATTTTCACTTTGGAAACCCCACTCAGCTCCCAGATTTTCCATTAAAAGGACATCAATCTTCTTGTTTTTCCTCCCTAATGGAGTCCCAAAGTGTTTGAGGAGCAGCACAGGAGGAGACCTGGGGGAAGTTCAGCCCTGGGGTGACAGGAGGGGCACCTGGGTGGGACATTCCAGGAAAATCCAACCCCTTGGCACCAGCATGGCAGGTCCAGCACCCACAGCCCCTCTGGGCAACCTGTGCCAGGGTCTCACCACCCAAAGGAGCCTCCTCTACCCACTGCTTCATAAAAACAGGACCAATCCTGTCTCAGGCCCCTCTGACCCACCAAAGGTGAGTCAAAAAATAAAGAAAAAAAAGAAAAAGAGGAAAAACACAATTCTGAAACAACAGACAGGTCAAAAATGCCACCAAAGACCCTGTGAAGGAGAGTCGTGGCAGGGCAGTGCCCAGCAGTGGCAGAGACCCCACAGCCCACCCAGTGCTGGGACCACAAACACCCTCAAGGACATTCAGAACCTTCAAATCAACCTCAGCATCACTTGGATCAACAGGAGGAACCTTCAACACACCACTAATGGGGTGAGACTGGAACCTTCAACCTCAGCATCACTTGGATCAACAGGAGGAACCTCCAACTCACCACTAATGGGGTGAAACTGGAACCTTCAAATCACCCTCAGCATCACTTGGATCAACAGGAGGAACCTCCAACACACCATTAATGGGGTGAAACTGGAACCTTCAAATCACCCTCAGCATCACTTGGCCCAATAGGAGAAACCTCCAACACACCATTAATGGGGTGATACTGGAACACCAGCCCTGATTTATGGAGGTCCCTGGAAATCCATGAGGAGGAACCTCCAACACACCATTAATGGGGTGAAACTGGAACCTTCAAATCACCCTCAGCATCACTTGGCCCAACAGGGGGAACCTCCAACACACCATTAATGGGGTGAAACTGCAACACCAGCCATGATTTATGGAGGTCCCTGGAAATCCATGAGGAGACAGAGAGGTCCTACCACAGCCAGGGCAGATTCAGGAGGGTTTATTTTATTTATTGCCTGATCTCCCAGCAGAGAGATCATTCATTGGGCTCAGCTTTCCCAGGAAAAAGCAAAGGAGTCACCACAACTCTGGGACAGGGACTCATCTGCTCCATAATTAGTGCAAAATTTCCTCCCTTGAAGGACAACAAAAAGGTGGAAAATCCTCTGTCCAAGGCAGGACATTCACTCACTGGACATCACACAGGTCAGATCTCTCCAGATCATTCATTCATAAATAAAAAACCACCCTAAAGAATCTCAGAAGGTCTCCAAAATCTTTCCCAGCTCAGTGTTACCCTTAGAGCTGATCTTGGAGGAATTACTGGGCTGGGGGAAAGGCTGGAGAGAATTCCCCTCTCCTTCCAGAGCCTCTGGAGCAACACCCTCCATGTGTCCCACTGTCCCTGCCCTTGGAATGCTGGAGAAGGAGCCCCAAACCAGGGCTGGTGTCCCCTGGTCCCCATCCAGCTCTGCTCCAGCTCCAGAAACAGAGTGTGAGCTGCTCAAGGAACCCAAAGGGGTGTTTAGAACTTCCTGACAGACTTCAGGAGGTCTGGAAAGTCCTGGTTTCCCTCCTTTCTCTCCTTTCTTGTGGCTCTTCGGGGAGAGCCATTTCTGCCCCAGATCCAGGATCAATGTCTGCTGTCCAGGGACATCCTCATGTCCAACACCACCTTCTCAGCATCTTCAGCTGCCAAACCTCTCCCTCCCCTCCCGTGACCAGCTCAGGACTCAGTTCCATCCATGAGTGTTCCTTGAGCAGCCCCGAGTTGGAAGGGAAGGTTTGGGAAGGTCTGGGAAGGGGAAAAGGGGAAAAGGGGAAAAGGGGAAAAGGGGAAAAGGGGAAAAGGGGAAAAGGGGAAAAGGGGAAAAGGGGAAGGATGGGAAGAGAAAGGAAAAGAAAGGACAGGATGGGAAGGGGATGGGAGGGGAAAAGGGAAGGGGGAAAGGGAAGGAAAGGGAAGGAAAGGAAAGGAAGGGAAGGGAAGGGAAGGGAAGGGAAGGGAAGGGAAGGGAAGGGAAGGGAAGGGAAGGGAAGGGAAGGGAAGGGAAGGGAAGGAAGGGAAGGGAAGGGAAGGGAAGGGAAGGGAAGGGAAGGGAAGGGAAGGGAAGGGAAGGGAAGGGAAGGGAAGGGAAGGGAAGGGAAGGGAAGGGAAGGGAAGGGAAGGGAAGGGAAGGGAAGGGAAGGGAAGGGAAGGGAAGGGAAGGGAAGGGAAGGGAAGGGAAGGGAAGGGAAGGGAAGGGAAGGGAAGGGAAAGGAAGGGAAGGAAAGGAAAGGAAAGGAAAGGAAAGGAAAGGAAAGGAAAGGAAAGGAAAGGAAAGGAAAGGAAAGGAAAGGAAAGGAAAGGAAAGGAAAGGAAAGGGAAAGGAAAGGGAAAGGGAAAGGGAAAGGGAAAGGGAAAGGGAAAGGGAAAGGGAAAGGGAAAGGGAAAGGGAAAGGGAAAGGGAAAGGGAAAGGGAAAGGGAAAGGGAAAGGGAAAGGGAAAGGGAAAGGGGAAAGGGAAAGGGAAAGGAAAGGGAAAGGGAAAGGAAAGGGAAAGGAAAGGGAAAGGAAAGGGAAAGGAAAGGATGGGAAGGGAAAATTTGGGAAGGGAAAGGACAAAGCCTTCCAAGTGGTGGCTGTAAGTGATAGAACAAACAGGAATCCTGGCAAAATCCACAGAGGGACTGCCAAGAAATTCTATATGTTGCAGGTGCAAATAGCTTTTTTTTTTTTTTAAATTCAGACTCATTAAAATACGTATTTTGCAAAACTAATTAAATTAAAACATCTGGGAGCTGGAAGGAGAGGCAGGGGCTGGAGAGGAGGACGGGGCTACTCACGCTCATACACACACACACACACACACACACACCACACACACACACACACGCACAGACACTCTGACTTTGTTTCCAGTTGCAAAGTGGATTTGAAGGCTCCCAGCCCCGTAATTGTGGGAAAGTAACCCGAAGATGCCAAACAACAGGAAATTACCCGAAGAATCTGTCAGCACAATCAGCTGCGATTTTCATTGTTCTCGGGCACACTCAGACACAGGCGGGAACACCTGGGCTGGCCCCGAGCCCAGCCCTGACTAATTGCCAGGGGACAGGAGCCCTCATTTGTCTTCCGTGGGGTTTCCTCCGCTCGCTCCTCCCAACATGTGGTTTCACTTTTCCCCCCTCTCTGCAGGAAATGGCAGGACAGTGAAACGCACAATAAATGAGCTCCATTCCAAGGGGTTGCCTCCTCGGAGGCCACTCCAAAAATAACTGTCTTGTGAGAGGCTGTTAATAACCAGAGAGCTCTGCACTGTCTGCAGCAAACCACGTTTCAAAGGCACAGGGCTCCTTTTCTCCCCTCCAAACGTTGGGGGAGGGAGAGAAGGAAGGGAGGGAGAGAAGGTTGTGAGTCCTGAATATCTTCATGGGAGGAAGAGAAGGAAGGGAGGGAGAGAAGGTTGTGAGTCCTGAATATCTTCATGGGAGGAAGAGAAGGAAGGGAAGGAGAGAAGGTTGTGAGTGCTGAGTGTCTTTGTGGGGGGAAGAGAAGGTTGTGAGTCCTGAATATCTTCATGGAAGGCAGAGAAGGAAGGGAAGGAGAGAAGGTTGGGAATCCTGAATATCTTCATGGGGGGAAGAGAAGGAAGGAAGGGCAGGAGAGAAGGCTGTGAGTCCTGAATATCTTCATGGGAGGACGAAAGGAAGGATGGGAGGAAGAGAAGGTTGTGAGTCCTGAATATCTTCATGGGAGGAAGAGACCCTGAGATCAGCTCAGTTGGTTAAATTTGGTTGCAATAATGCCAAGGTCAGGGGTTCAATCCCCTGTGTGGGCCATTGACTGAAGAGTTGGACTCGATGGTCCTTGGGGGTCCTTCCAACCCAGAATAGTCTGGGATTCTGAGAAGGAAGGGAGGGAGAGAAGGTTGTGAGTCCTGAATATCTTCATGGGAGAAAGAGAAGGAGGGAAGGGAGGTAGAGAAGGTTGTGAGTGCTGAGTATCTTCATAGAGGGAAGAGAAGGAAGGAAGGGAGAGAAGGTTGTGAGTCCTGAATATCTTCATGGGAGGAAGAGACCCTGAGATCAGCTCAGTTGGTTAAAACTTGACTGTAATAACACCAAGGTCAGGGGTTCAATCCCCTGTGTGGGCCACTGACTGAAGAGTTGGACTCGATGATCCTTGGGGGTCCTCCCAACTCAGAATAGTCTGGGATTCTGAGAAGGAAGGGAGGGAGAGAAGGTTGTACATCCTGAATATCTTCATGGGAGGGAGAGAAGGAAAGGAGGGAGAGAAGGTTGTGAGTCCTGAATACCTTTGTGGGGGATTCGCACTCTCTTCCAACTGCCCTGCACAACCCAACACACCTCAGAGAAGGCTCTTGGGTTCTCCTCCAGGGCTCAGCAAAATGCCTTGATGCTTTCCCAGCTTTTTATTCCAGGATGGGCAAGTCTTTGTTGAACAGCTCTGTGGTCATTTGTTGAGGATGTCTCTGCCTCCACCCCTTTGAAATGGTTGATCTCAGTGGGGTCACAGCAGTTGACAACAGGCAGTGGTTTCTTCCCTAGATGTGCAGACACAGCCCCACCACCAGATGGTCTTTTGCTCCCTCACAATGAGTGGTATAGAATAGAATAGAATCATGGAATCAACTGGCTTGGAAGAGACCTCTGAGATCATCAAGTTCAACCCTACTGTGATCACCAGATCATCCAGTCCAGCCCTTGATCCAACCCCATTTTGATCACCAGATCATCAATTCCAGCCCTTGATCCAACCCCACTGTGATCACCAGATCATCAAATCCAGCCCTTGATCCCACCCCACTGTGATCACCAGATCATCAATTCCAGTCCTTGATCCAACCCCACTGTGATCACCAGATCATCAAATCCAGCCCTTGATCCAACCTCACTGTGATCACCAGATCATCCAGTCCAACCCCACTGTGATCACCAGATCATCAAATCCAGCCCTTGATCCAACCTCACTGTGATCACCAGATCATCAATTCCAGTCCTTGATCCAACCCCACTGTGATCACCAGATCATCAAATCCAGCCCTTGATCCAACCCCACTGTGATCACCAGATCATCCAATCCAGCCCTGGATCCAACCCCACTGTGATCACCAGATCATCCAATCCAGCCCTTGATCCCACCCCACTGTGATCACCAGATCATCCAGTCCAGCCCTCGATCCCACCCCACTGTGATCACCAGATCATCCAATCCAACCCTTGATCCAGCCCCACTGTGATCACCAGATCATCCAATCCAACCCTTGATCCAGCCCCACTGTGATCACCAGATCATCCAATCCAGTCCTTGATCCAACCTCACTGTGATCACCAGATCATCCAGTCCAACCCCACTGTGATCACCAGATCATCCAGTCCAGCCCTTGATCCAACCCCACTGTGACCACCAGATCATCCAGTCCAACCCCACTGTGATCACCAGATCATCAATTCCAGTCCTTGATCCAACCCCACTGTGATCACCAGATCATCTAGTCCAGCCCTGGATCCAACCCCACTGTGATCACCAGATCATCCAGTCCAGCCCTTGATCCAATCCCACTGTGACCACCAGATCATCCAGTCCAACCCCACTGTGATCACCAGATCATCCAGTCCAGCCTTGGATCCAACCCCACTGTGATCACCAGATCATCCAGTCCAGCCGTTGATCCAACCCCACTGTGATCACCAGATCATCCAATCCAGCCCTTGATCCAACCCCACTGTGATCACCAGATCATCCAGTCCAGCCCTGGATCCAACCCCACTGTGATCACCAGATCATCCAGTCCAGCCCTCGATCCAACCCCACTGTGACCAGCAGCCCAGGACACCCAAGGTGTGTCCCATCAAGGCCACCATTCCATGGGTTGCACTCCCAGGATTCAGTTCTGACCCCACGGATTGAACCAGGAATTTGCTGCATGTGCCTCCCATTAAACCCAGCAGGTCCCTTCCCCAGAGCAGGTCCTGGGGGCAGTTGTAAAACCCCATGACAGAGCCCAGAAGAGTCCCAGCAATCACCTGCAGTGGGGCTTTATCTCTGCCTTGGCTCTGACACTGGAAGGCTGCCCTTTAAAAATCACCTTTTTACAAGAACCACCTGTCCAAAGCGACAGCTTTTCCCTTGAACCTCAGGACATGTTTTTGAAGTTAACATAGCAGGGGAAAAAAAATGCCCCCTCCTGCCATGTGACCACCAATTCTCAGCCTGTGATGAGCAAAACCACGTTCTGTGTTTATCCTTTCAATTCAGGGGGGCTTTTTAATTCAAATTTCATAATATTGACCATTTTGGAGGGTCCCATTTGAATGGATATCCACATTTTAGGACATTTTCACCTGCATCTTGTCCACCCCCAACTGTGATTTTGCAGCTTGGCACAGCAAAGAATCATTCAAATAAAATAGAAAAAAAACCCCAAACCCTAAAAAGTTCTTTCAAACCTTCAAATCTTTAGGGTGGCTGAAGGAGCTCAGGGAACATTTGGGTTTTATTTGGGTTTTATTTCAGCCTCCTGAGCAGGGCAGGCTCAGCTGGAACTCCAAACTGACCCACCTTTCCTCACCCAGTCCAGGCTGTGACATCCCCTCTGTGGAGCAAAAGCATCTTCTGTTTATCCTTTAAACTTGGGGGGTGTTTTCTAATTCAAATTTCATAATATTGACCATTTGGGACATGTTTTACATTGAATAAATATCCACATTTTAGGACATTTTCACCTGCATCTTGTCCACCCCCAACTGTGATTTTGCACCTTGGCATGGCAAAGAATCACTCAAAAAATATTAAATAAAACAACCCAAGCCATAAAAAGCCCTTTCAAACCTACAGCAGATGATCTTTAGGGTGGCTGAAGGAGCTCAGGGAACATTTGGGTTTTATTTCAGCCTCCTGAGCAGGGCAGGCTCAGCTGGAACTCTGAACTGACCCACCTTTCCTTCCCTTTCTGCAGCAGAGAAGGTGAGAGATGGAATGGAACATTTTCCACCCCTCAGCCCATCAGTCCCATCGCGCTGGGAGAGCTCAGACTTGGCTGATTTTCTCTCGGACTGAGATGTTTTGACATGTTTATTTGTTTAATTTGTTTATTTTGACTGGCTCTGATGATAATTGGCAGCAGCGAGCAGAGTGAACGTGAGGCAGAGCCTGAGGCTTGTCGGTTCCGATAATTCCAAAGGCGTGGGAAGGAAAATCCGCCCAAGGAGTGACAGAGAAAGGGTTTGGAAAAGCAACAGTCAGGGAGAGAAAAGTAATAAAATAATGAAATAATAAAATAAAAATGAAAATAATAAAATGATAAAATAGAAGTAAAAAATAAGAAAATAAAAATAAGAAAATAAAAATAATAATATAATGAAATAATAAATTAAAAATGAAAATAATCAGATAAAAATAAAATAATGAAATAATAAAATAAAAATGAAAATAATAAAATGATGAGGTAGAAGTAAAAAATAAGAAAATAAAAATAAGAAAATAATGAAATAATAAATTAAAAATGAAAATAATAAAATGATCAAATAAAATTAATAAAATAATGAAATAATAAAATAAAAATGAAAATAATAAAATGATAAAGTAGAAGTAAAAAATAAGAAAATAAAAATAAGAAAATAATGAAATAATCAATTAAAAATGAAAATAATAAAATGATCAGATAAAAGTAATAAAATAATGAAATAATAAAATAAAAATGAAAATAATAAAATGATAAAGTAGAAGTAAAAAATAAGAAAATAAAAATAATAAAATAAAAATAATAATATAATGAAATAATAAATTAAAAATGAAAATAATAAAATGATCAGATAAAATTAATAAAATAATGAAATAATAAAATAAAAATGAAAATAATCAGATAAAATTAATAAAATAATGAAATAATAAAATAAAAATAAAAATAATAAAATGATAGAATAGAAGTAAAAAATGATAAAAGAGAAGTAAAAAATAAGAAAATAAAAATAATAAAATAATGAAATAATAAAATGAAAATGAAAATAATAAAATGATAAAATAGAAATAAAAAATAAGAAAATAAAAATAAGAAAATAAAAATAATAATATAATGAAATAATAAATTAAAAATGAAAATAATAAAATGATCAAATAAAAATAATAAAATAATGAAATAATAAAATAAAAATGAAAATAATAAAATGATAAAATGAAAATAAAAATAAGAAAATAATGAAATAATAAAATAAAAATTAAAAAGAATAAAAGAATAAAATAATGACATGATAAAAGAATAAAATAAAGATAATAGAAGAAAAATAATAAAATAAAATTAATAAAATTAAAATGGATTAAATAATAAACTAATGAAATAATAAAATAATAAAATAATAAAATAATAAAAACAAATTAATAAAATGAAAATTAAAAATAAAAATAAGGAAATAATGAAATAATAAAATAAAAATAAAAATAATAAAATAATAAGATAAAAATAATGAAATAATGAAATAAAAATAACAAAATAAGAATAATAAATAATGAAATATTAAAATAAAAATAAAAAACAGTAAAATAAAAATAATAAAATAATAAAATGAAATTAATAAATATATAAAATAATAAAAATAATAAAATAAAAATAATAATATAAAAATAATAAAATAAAAATAATAAAATAATAAAGTAATAAAATTCCTTGCTAGGCCGATGGCACCAATCCAAGCCTTGCTGGCATAAAGGAATGGCCTCTAAATCACTGGATCTTGAATCAGAACCTCTGGATGAACCACAGAATCAATGAGGTGGGAAAAGCCCTGCCAGCCCCTGGAGCTCACCCTGTGCCTGATGCCCACCTTGCCAAAGCCCTCCCAGCCCACAGAGCCCACCCTGTGCCCGATGCCCACCTTGCCAAAGCCCTCCCAGCCCACAGAGCCCACCCTGTGCCCGATGCCCACCTTGGAAACCCCCCCCCAGCCCACAGAGCCCACCCTGTGCCCGATGCCCACCTTGGCAAAGCCCTCCCAGCCCATGGAGCCCACCCTGTGCCTGATGCCCAACTTGTCCCCCAGCCCAGAGCTCTGAGTGCCACGGCCAGTCCTGCCTTGGACACCTTCAGGGCTGGGCACTCCAAACCTCCCTGGGCAGCCCCTTCCAGTGCCTGCCCACCCTTTCCATGGAGAAATTCCTCTTTCTGTGCCCCCTGCCCCTGCCCTGGCCCAGCCTGAGGCTGTGCCCTCTCCTGCTGTTCCTGGAGCAGAGCCCGATCCCCTCCTGGCAGGGGGTTCTGGAAAGGGCAAAGGTGCCCCCTGAGCCTCCTTTTCTCCAGCTGAGCCCCCCCAGCTGCTCCTCATGGGTCTCACATGAGAGCAGACATTTTATTATATATATTAAGTATTATACTGTAAGCAAAGTGCTTTTCTGGTGTCATGGACAGTGCAGAAAGGGCTCATCATCCTTCCCCACCAGCCCCTTCCTTTATTCTTTGGAGTTTATTCAGACCCTCAGTGACTTCCCCTTGCCAAGACCTCAGGGAATCACAGAATGGATTGGGTTGGAAAAGCCCTCCCAGATCATCAAGTCCAACCCTTGATCCAACCCCAGGCACAGAGTGCCCTGAGCTGGTGATCACAGTAGGGTTGGATCAAGACATGGTGGATTCTCCCTCAGTGCCACATCCACAGAATCACAGAATGGATTGGGTTGGAAAAGCCCTCTGAGATCATGAAGTCCAACCCTTGGTCCAACTCCAGTCCCTTTACCAGATCATGGCACTCAGTGCCACGGCCAAGCTCAGGTTCAAACCCTCCAGGGATGGGGAATCCACCCCCTCTCTGGGCAGCCCATTCCAATCCCTGAGCACTCTCTCTGCAAAGAATTTCTTTCTGCTCTCCAACTTCAATTTCCCCTGGCAGAGCTTGAGCCCATCGTGCCCCCTTGTCCTATTGCTGAGTGCCTGGGAGAAGAGACCAACCCCCAGCTGGCCACAACTTCCCTTCAGGCAGTTCCAGACAGTGCTGAGGTCACCTCTGAGCCTCCTCTTCTCCAGGCTGAACACCCCCAGCTCCCTCAGCCTCTCCCCACAGCACTTGTGCTCCAGTCCCTTCTCCAGCCTCGTTGCTCTTCTCACTTGGGTTGGAAGAGACCTCTGAGATCATCAAGTCCAACCCTTGGTCCAACTCCAGTCCCTTTACCAGATCATGGCACTCAGTGCCACGGCCAAGCTCAGGTTCAAACCCTCCAGGGATGGGGAATCCACCCCCTCTCTGGGCGGCCCATTCCAATGTCTGATCCTCTCTCTGCAAAGAATCTTTTGCTGATATCTCCCCACCTCTGCTCCTTTCTTGCACCAGAGCGACATTTCTGGGGACTGACACAAACTTTTTTGTCTTCTTTTTTCTGTCCATAATTCCAGTCACCAGAACACAACACGGGTTGGGAGTGGGGGAGGAATTTATTCAAGACAAACCTTTTCTATTTTTTTTTTCCCAATCCAAATGTTTTGCTCCCAACAACACGTGTTTGAAAAGCAGGAATATTCTCTGAGCTTCTGCCTCCTTCCCACGGGCTCCTGTGCCTCGGATTGCAGCCCATCTGGTCCCCAATCTCACCCTTCCTGGTGCTACCTGGGCACAGGCAGTGCCACCAACCCCCTCCTGTGCCTGCAGGCAGTGCCACCCGTGGGGGAGGATCTGGTGCCACCCGTGCCACTACATAATAATCTATAATATAAACAATGAGCCAGGAACAAAAAATTGTTGTTTAAAATACCAAACGAACTAAAAACAACCCTCCAGGTTTGTCAGGCAGAATTTGGGGGTGAGGAGAGTGGGATGATCCATCCTGGGGAGTGCTCTTTGCCCAGGGGCACTGCCAGGGCAAACAAAGCCATGGGGCAAGAACTAGGGTGGAAATCTGGTTTTATTGATTCCCCAGGACACGTTGGGGTGGAGTGGAGAGGAGTGAGGAGCACCCCAGGGAGTGCAGCGAAAATCCCAGGGATCCCCAGTCCACAAAGCGGAACACTGAGGTTGGAAAAGCCCTTCAAGGTCATCAAACCCCCCTGTGCCCAATGCCCACCTTGGAAAAGCCCTCCCAGCCCATGGAGCTCACCCTGTGCCCAATGCCCACCTTGGAAAAGCCCTCCCAGCCCCTGGAACCCACCCTGTGCCCGATGCCCACCTTGGAAAGCCCTGCCAGCCCATGGAGCCCACCCTGTGCCCAATGCCCACCTTGGAAAGCCCTGCCAGCCCATGGAGCCCCCCCTGTGCCCAATGCCCACCTTGGAAAGCCCTGCCAGCCCATGGAGCCCACCCTGTGCCCGATGCCCACCTTGGCAAAGCCCTGCCAGCCCCTGGAGCCCACCCTGTGCCCGATGCCCACCTTGGAAAGCCCTCCCAGCCCCTGGAACCCACCCTGTGCCTGATGCCCACCTTGGAAAAGCCCTCCCAGCCCATGGAGCTCACCCTGTGCCCGATGCCCACCTTGGAAAGCCCTGCCAGCCCATGGAGCCCACCCTGTGCCCGATGCCCACCTTGGCAAAGCCCTGCCAGCCCCTGGAGCCCACCCTGTGCCCGATGCCCACCTTGGAAAAGCCCTCCCAGCCCATGGAGCTCACCCTGTGCCCGATGCCCACCTTGGAAAAGCCCTCCCAGCCCATGGAGCCCACCCTGTACCCAATGCCCACCTTGGAAAAGCCCTCCCAGCCCTAGAGCCCACCCTGTGCCTGATGCCCACCTTGTCCCCCAGCCCAGAGCTCCGAGTGCCACATCCAGTCATGCCTTGGGCACCTCCAGGGCTGGGCACTCCAAACCTCCCTGGGCAGCCCCTTCCAGTGCCTGACCACCCTTTCCATGGAGAAATTCCTGCTGCTGTGCCCCCTCTCCCTGCCTTGGCCCAGCCTGAGGCCGTGCCCTCTGCTCCTGTCCCTGTGCCCTGGGGCACAGCCCGACCCCCTGTCCTGGCTCCCCCCTCCTGGCAGGGATTGCAGAGCCAGAAGGTGCCCCCTGAGCCTCCTTTTCTCCAGCTGAGCCCCCCCAGCTCCCTCAGGAGTTCTCCAGCCCCTTCCCAGCTCCGTTCCCTGCCCTGCACTCAGGAGCTTGGCACAGATTTCACCAAACCAAGCCTGGAGCATCCCAGTTTTCCAGGTGGGAAACTGAGGCTGGACAAAAAGATGAGTGAGCCAGGCCCAACTTCCCACCTTGGATTTCTGCTGGGTTGGGCAGAGCAGCCTTTCCCTCAGCACAGGAAACCACAGCCCCTTCCCAAACAACTCCAGAGGTGCCAAGGGGATGGAATCCCTGCAAGGGACTGAGTTGTGCCCATGGGTGTGCCAGGGGGTGCAGTGACAGACACACAACACCCTGCCAGGCTCTGATTGAGCAAAGGCACAGACTGGGCATGGCTCACACGTGCCAAGGCAGCAAAGGGCACCATATTCCACACCTTGGCATGAGGTGAGCATCCCAGTTTTCTAGGTGGGAAACAGGTTGGGCAAAGAGACTGGTGAGACTCGAGATGCCCCCCAGGGTCACACCTTGGGTTGCTTGGTTGGACAGAGCAACACAGGAAACCACAGCCCTTCCCAAACAACTCCAGAGGTGCCAAGGGGATGGAATTCCTGCAAGGGACTGGGTTGTGCCCATGGGTGTGCCAGGGGGTGCAGTGACAGACCCACAACACTTTGCCAGGCTCTGTTTGAGCAAAGGCACAGACTGGGCATGGATCACACATGCCAAGGCAGCAAAGGGCACCACATTCTGAGATCAGCTCAGTTGGTTAAAACTTGGTTGCAATAACACCAAGGTCAGGGGTTCAATCCCCTGTGTGGGTCATTGACTGCAGAGTTGGACTCGATGGTCCTTGGGGGTCCTTCCAACTCAGAACAGTCTGGGATTCTGAGAAGGAAGGGAGGGAGAGAAGGTTGGGAGTCCTGAATATCTTCATGGGAGGAAGAGAAGGAGGGAAGGGAGGGAGGAAGAGAAGGTCGTTTGTCCTGAGTGTCTTCATAGAGGGAAGAGAAGGAAGGGAGGGAGAGAAGGTTGTGAGTCCCGAATATCTTCATGGGAGGAAGAGACCCTGAGATCAGCTCAGTTGGTTAAAACTTGGTTGCAATAATGCCAAGGTCAGGGGTTCAATCCCCTCTGTGGGTCATTGACTGAAGAGTTGGACTCGATGATCCTTGGGGGTCCTCCCAACTCAGAATAGTCTGGGATTCTGTGATTCCACCCCTTGGCATGAGGTGCCCGCGATGACGGGGGAAGGCTCAGCTCCTGCACTGCCACAGGGCTCCGTTGGTGGCTGGATGTTGCCATCTCGTGGAGAAAGCAGAACATGCCAAAAGCAGAGCTGGGAGTCGAGTCCCAAATCCCCAACTCAGGAAAAGTCTGTGACTTTTCCTTTGGGTTTCCTCTGAACTTCTGTCCCACTGTGTTATCAACTGCTTGTTGTTTGCTTTGAAGATAAAGAGAATTTTGTTCCTGTTGATGAAAGTCCAGTGAAAGACCAGCCTGGGTCAGACCGAAGTTCCTTTAATGATTTGAAAGGCTGAGACATAAAAGAGAAGGGGAAAGTGGAGGAAACTTGTGCCAAACGGCAACCAAAGGGTTTGCTTTGCAATTTCATGGATCAAACAAGTGGTCAGGGGGTAAAAACCCAAATCAAAGAGTGGGCACGGGGTGAAAACCCAAATCAAACAGTGGTCGGGCAACAAGGCTGGAGAAGGGACTGGAGCACAAGTGCTGTGGGGAGAGGCTGAGGGAGCTGGGGGTGTTGAGCCTGGAGAAGAGGAGGCTCAGAGGTGACCTCAGCACTGTCTGGAACTGCCTGAAGGGAAGTTGTGGCCAGCTGGGGGTTGGTCTCTTCTCCCAGGCACTCAGCAATAGGACAAGGGGGCACGATGGGCTCAAGCTCTGCCAGGGGAAATTGAAGTTGGAGAGCAGAAAGAAATTCTTTGCAGAGAGAGTGCTCAGGGATTGGAATGGGCTGCCCAGAGAGGGGGTGGATTCCCCATCCCTGGAGGGTTTGAACCTGAGCTTGGCCGTGGCACTGAGTGCCATGATCTGGTAAAGGGACTGGAGTTGGACCAAGGGTTGGACTTGATGATCTGGGAGGGCTTTTCCAACCCAATCCATTCTGTGATTCTGTGATTTTATGAATGTGGCACTGAGTGAGAATCCACCAGGTCTTGATCCAATCCTACTGTGATCACCAGCCACAGTGGGGTTGGACCAAGGGCTGGACTTGATGATCTCGGAGGGCTTTTCCAACCCAAGTGAGAAGAGCAACAAGGCTGGAGAAGGGACTGGAGCACAAGTGCTGTGGGGAGAGGCTGAGGGAGCTGGGGGTGTTGAGCCTGGAGAAGAGGAGGCTCAGAGGTGACCTCAGCACTGTCTGGAACTCCCTGAAGGGAAATTTGGACTTCCAGGTGGCTCCAACTACACAGCTGCTTTCTGGTCCTCTCCAATAAGAACAAGGAGAAGGAAGAGGAGAAGGAGAAGGAGAAGGAGAAGGAGAAGGAGAAGGAGAAGGAGAAGGAGAAGGAGAAGGAGAAGGAGAAGGAGAAGGAGAAGGAGAAGGAGAAGGAGAAGGAGAAGGAGGAGGAGGAGGAGGAGGAGGAGGAGAAGGAGGAGGAGAAGGAGGAGGAGAAGGAGGAGGAGGAGGAGGAGGAGGAGGAGGAGGAGAAGGAGAAGGAGAAGGAGAAGGAGAAGGAGAAGGAGAAGGAGAAGGAGAAGGAGAAGGAGAAGGAGGAGGAGGAGGAGAAGGAGGAGGAGAAGGAGGAGAAGGAGAAGAAGAAGGGGGAGAAGAAGGAGAAGAAAGAGGAGAAGAAGGTAGAGAAGGAGAAGGAGAAGACGGAGAAGGAGAAGACGGAGAAGGAGAAGGAGGAGAAGGAGAAGGAGAAGGAGAAGGAGAAGGAGAAGGAGAAGGAGAAGGAGAAGGAGAAGGAGAAGGAGAAGGAGGAGAAGGAGAAGGAGAAGAAGAAGGAGGAGAAGAAGGAGGAGAAGAAGGAGGAGAGGAAGGAGGAGAAGAAGGTAGAGAAGAAGGAGAAGGAGAAGGAGAAAAGGAGAAGGAGAAGGAGGAGGAGGAGGAGGAGGAGGAGGAGGAGGAGGAGAAGAAGAAGAAGAAGAAGAAGAAGAAGAAGAAGAAGAAGAAGAAGAAGAAGAAGAAGAAGAAGAAGAAGAAGAAGAAGAAGAAGAAGAAGAAGAAGAAGAAGAAGAAGAAGAAGAAGAAGAAGAAGAAGAAGAAGAAGAAAGTAATGATGTGGAAAAGCAAACACCCCCCCCACTGCCAGCATAAGGAAAGGTGTCCCCTGGGCAATCAGTAACTGCCCAGTGTCCTGCTGTCATTCCCATTCAAAAATGGGGAACGTGAATCATAAACTGAATTATGTTCTAAGCAAACCCCCTTCAAAATGCACCCTCAGAGGCAGCCCCACCCTCAGCTGAGATGCCTTTGCAGCTGTTCCAGACACACCAAGCTTGTGATGGATGGCAGAAAGAAGTGGACAAACAATTCTTCTCCCCAAAGAGCCACAAATATTTTTTGTCCAATTAGTGATAACGAACCACAAATAAACGTTTCAAAGAGCTGATGACATTTTTTTTTCTTTATTTGCCTCTGCTGTTCATGTGATTGGGTGCTGGGATGCAGTTTGTGGTGAGTGAGTGTCCTGTGGTCAGCTTTGTGTTCAACACCTCAAAAATCGTTTCCCAAAATTAACCCCAAAGCAAATTAACCAAGCCCTGCCCAAAGACAATTTCCCCAAAAGATAATTTCAGGAAAAACTCTTGACATTCCACCTAATTCAATACCCTTAAATTTCATCTTCTGAATTCAATCCATGTGATATTTGTGAGCAATTCACTGAATGTGCAGGGAAAGATATTCCAACTATTTTATGGATTTTCCCATTTGTGTTTCTCGCCTGGTTTTTAGAATTTGGCTGCTCAGATGGGAGGGGAGTCCTTAAATAATCTGGTTTTTAATTTCACTGCTGTTTGTTTGGGCAAATTTGCAACGAGGGAGGTGATTCCTCCCAACCCACCTCCCCATGAGCTCCAGGAATCCAAAGCTGCAGAACCCAGAGGAGCTCCTGGGCTTGTGGTGTGGAGACCCAGCTGGTCCATCTGCCTCTCCTGGCAGCTCTGGCTCTGAGCTGCACTGGCACTGCTTGGGGGGCACAGGCAGGACCTGTGGAGGGATCCCTGGAGCTCTGGGCACAGGGAACACCCTGGAATTCAGCTCTGGCAGAGGCCAAGGGTTTGTGATTCACACCAAAGGTGGGTCCTGCACCTGAAGGACAGGAGGACTCCTTGGGTGGCTCTTCCAGCCTGGGTGGTGATGCCTGGGGTGGTCCTTGTGGAATGATCATGGAATGGGTTGGGTTGGAAGAGACCTTAAACCATCCAGTGCCACCCCTGCCCTGGGCAAGGACACCTCCCACTGTCCCAGGCACATCTCCCACTGTCCCAGGGACACCTCCCACTGTCCCAGGGGGCTCCAGCCTGGCCTTGGGCACTCCCAGGGATGGAACAGCCACAGCTTCTCTGTGCCAGGGCATCACCACTCCCACAGGGAGGAATTTCTTCCCAATATCCCACATGGAATGGTTTGGGTTGGAAGGACATTAAAGCCCATCCAGTGCCACCCCTGCCCTGGGCAGGGACACCTCCCACTGTCCCAGGGACACCTCCCACTGTCCCAGGGGGCTCCAGCCTGGCCTTGGACACTCCCAGGGATGGGGCAGCTGCAGCTTCTCTGGGAATCCCATCCCAGCCCTGCCCATCCCCAGAGCCAGGAATCCCTTCCCAATATCCCATCTAAACCAGCACATGAAATCATGGAATGGTCTGGATGTGAAGGGACATTAAAGCCCATCCAATGCCACCCCTGCCCTGGGCAGGGACACCTCCCACTGTCCCAGGGACACCTCCCACTCTCCCAGGGGGCTCCAGCCTGGCCTTGGACACTCCCAGGAATGGGGCAGCCACAGCTTCTCTGGGAATTCCATCCCATCCCTGCCCACCCTCCAAGGGAGGGATTTCTCCCAAAGATCTGACCCAACCCTGTCCTCCTGCAGTTTAAACCCATTGCCCTTGTCCTGGCACTCTCTGCCCAGGTCAGAAGTCCCTCCTTTCCAGAATCCCCTTTAGGTGTTCACTGAGCAGCTTGGATTTCACCTGCTGAGGGAGATTAAACAGCACAGTCAGCCCCAAACCCCCAGAATCAAAACCAGCGTGGCCAGCAGGCCCAGGGCAGTGACCCTTCCCCTGGACTCTGCCTTGCGAAGGCCACACCTTGAGTGTTGTGTTCAGTTCTGGGCCCCTCAGTTGAGGAAAAAGATTGAGGGGCTGGAGCAGGGCCAGAGAAGAGCAACGAGGCTGGAGAAGGGACTGGATGTGGCTCTGAGTGTCCTCTGAAACACCTCCAGGGACAGAGAATCCACCATGTCTTGATCCAACCCCCACTGTGATCACCAGCCCAGGGCACAGAGTGCCAGAGTGATCCCAGTGGGGTTGGATCAAGGGTTGGATTTGATGATCTCAGAGGTCTCTTCCAACCCAAGTGAGAAGAGCAACGAGGCTGGAGAAGGGACTGGAGCACAAGTGCTGTGGGGAGAGGCTGAGGGAGCTGGGGGTGTTCAGCCTGGAGAAGAGGAGGCTCAGAGGTGACCTCAGCACTGTCTGGAACTGCCTGAAGGGAAGTTGTGGCCAGGTGGGGGTTGGTCTCTTCTCCCAGGCACTCAGCAATAGGACAAGGGGGCACGATGGGCTCAAGCTCTGCCAGGGGAAATTGAAGTTGGAGAGCAGAAAGAAATTCTTTGCAGAGAGAGTGCTCAGGGATTGGAATGGGCTGCCCAGAGAGGGGGTGGATTCCCCATCCCTGGAGGGTTTGAACCTGAGCTTGGCCGTGGCACTGAGTGCCATGATCTGGTAAAGGGACTGGAGTTGGACCAAGGGTTGGACTTGATGATCTCGGAGGACTTTTCCAACCCAATCCATTCTATGATTCTATTCTATGATTCTATGAATTTCAGGATTTCCTGGGGTGGGAGAGACCCCAAGGGTGAAGGAGCCCAGCTCTGAAGTGACTGTCCCATCCAGGGATCAAACCCACCACCTCAACACAACCCATCCCCCCCCTTTCTTCCCCAATCTTCCCCATTTCTCTCTTTCCTTTCTCCTTCTAACCCTGTTTATTGTGTTCCAAATCAAACCCTGCTCTTCCCTTTGCCCTTCCATGGCAGTGCCAGTCCCAGCTCCCTCCCGGGTGCCCAGGCTTGGCAGGGGGCTGTGGGCACTATTCTAATTAGATAATAGAATAATTTCATATACAATTGAAAGTGCTGCAGGGGAGGAAGGAGGAGGAGGAGGAGAAGTGTTGGGGAAAGTGGATTGTAATTACTTGAGCTGGAATTTGGCCAGGAGACAGAGGTTGCTCTTGCAGGAAGCACCGAGGGAGCTTCAGGGAACACAACTAGTTATGATCTCAGTCAGAGGCTGATTTGAGAGCTGCAGCTCTCCCAGCCTGGTGCCCCCTCAGTGCCCCCACTCAGGACTCAGCAGAGCTGCCCCAAAAAGCCACAAGCAATTTTCCATGAGAGAAGGGAAAAGGAAACAGAGGTGACTGGGAATGGCTTTTACTCTGCCCCAAATTGTCCTTGACGTTTTCTTCCAACACTGAAACCAACAACAAAGAATCTGATTCCCTCTAAAGTGGTGAGGGAGCTGCAATTTCAAGTCTGGTGGCCAAAGAGTCTTATGGTGACATGAGAGACCTCCAAAAGTGGGACTTTGGCAGCATTTGAAGTGGAAGATGAGCTGTGTGACCCAATCCCATCCCAAAACTGAGCCTTGATCCAACTGAGCTCAGCCCTTTGTTTGCAGCCCTGCAGAAGATGTTGGTGCCACAAAAGGAGACTCTGCCTTTTACTTTCTTCCTTCTTTCCAACTCTCCTTCTAGTCAGGAAGATATACACCCTCCAAAGAACAGCCCTTTCCTTGGGCTGGAGCTGGAGTGGCTTTGGGATACAATAAACAGCCCCTGTCATAAGGCTGGGATAAAAAATGGCCTGACATTTCTTTAAAAGTGAAGAGAAACACCCCAGCAGAGCTGACCCCTGGGCAAGGGCACAGATGTTTTGCATGGTGGGGGAAACTGTGGTTCCAGGCTCTCTCCACCAGGATATATTGCTTGCTTTTCACCAAACATTTCCCTGAGAAATTACAGTGCAGTCAAAGCCCTGCTTGGTTTTTTTTTTTAATTTTATTTTATTTTTTTAGGTGATACAAAGCAGGGGAAATGGGGCAGGCTGGATTTGTGCTGACTTTGTGCTCCCCATTCCTTTCCACTTTGCACTGAAAAAAAAATAAAATAAAAATCTGAAGGGCTCAATGCTCCAAATTGGGTGGAAATTTGAGGGCTAAAAAGGAAGCAGGTATTGAGGAGGTTTGGAACTCCTAAACTGGGTGGAATTTTGAGGACTAAAAGGGAGCAGGTCTGGAGGAGGTTTGGAACTCCTAAACTGGGTGGAATTTTGAGGGCTAAAAGGGAGCAGGTCTGGAGGAGGTTTGGAACTCCCACATTGGGTGGAATTTTGAGGGCTAAAAGGCAGCAGGTATTGAGGAGGTTTGTAATTCCCACATTGGGTGGAATTTTGAGGGCTAAAAAGGCAGCAGGTCTGGAGGAGGTTTGTAATTCAGCACAAGAGTTGCCTGAATGTTTGGAGACTTCCCAGGACATCTGCAGGGAGAAAACAGGGAGGAAAAATCACAATTTGGGAGAAAAGGAAGGAAATTGCCACATAGAGCTATTTTATTTAGATTTCTGTCCCACGGGGAATCAGCTGGTGGGACTTGGTGCCACCACCCAGCTCTGAAGGGACATCTGGGGTGATGAAAATGGATTTACAGCCTTTCCATCTGCCCAGAGAGGGCTCTTTGATTCCAGGCTGATGGAGCCAGTTCTGCTCTTGCCCCTGCACACAGATATTGATGTATCATCTCTGAGGAACTCTCTGGGTCACCAAAACCTGTTTCCCTTTGGAATGTGCTGGTTTAAAGGTGAACCTGCAGGAGAAACAAACCCAACACAAGAGAGATTCTAAGTCAGAGTTCCAATTTAATACCAATATTGCAATCAATGCAGTGGCACAAAGAGCAATTGGGTTTAACCCCCAAGCCCAGCAGTCTAACCCAGCCCCCTGGGGCACAAACACAGGGGGGTTTGGTGGTCCCTGTGCTGAGCCCCACGTGGTTCCCCCGAGGCCAAAGGCAAAGGAGGGGACAAAGCTGTTGGTGCAGATGATGGCAGAGTCTGGTGGAGAGTGGGGGGCTCCTCCTGTGCAGGGTCTGCTCCTGCTCTGGATGCCAGGAGTGGTGCCAGAGGTGGCCAAAGGCCAAGATTGTCTCCCCTCAGGTTTGGGTGGGAGCCCCCAGTGCCTCCCCCAGGGCAGGGAGTTCCAGCCTGGGGGATCTGACTCTGGCACTCAGGGGGGATTTTGGACTCGTTGCTGGCCCCTGAGCAGAGCTGAGCCCTCAGGTGGGTGTGGAGGTGCCAAGGAGTCCCTGCAGGGCAGTTCTCCCAGCTCCTCTGCCAGGCTTCTTTCCCAGCCAGCTCCCAGCCTGAGGGCTCAGCTGTGCCCTGGGCAGCTGCTGCCAATGGGCCCTTGGGAACAGTTGCTGGGCAATGGCCCAGAGGGTTTGGAATGCCCAGCTTTGGGCACCCCCACACTGGGACAAACTGGGCCCACCTGCTGGGCTGGGACAGGGACATTTGTCCCAACACAGCCTGGTGGATCCTCTCAGTGCCATGGGCAGATCAGCAGCAGGGCAAGGACATCCTGCAGATCCATCACCGCTGCAAACCTCAGGAAAACCCAACCAACCTGGTGTGAAGTGACTTGTGAGCAGGTCAAGTGACTCTCCAACCTCAAACCATCAAAGTGCCTCCCAGTTCTGTGCATTTCTAAGGGCTCCTCATTGCAGGCAACAGGAAAATGCCAAAGAAATTGGGCTTTTTTATGGGGTGAAACCCCAACTCTGCAGTGAGAGCCACATGGGGAGATCCTTCTGTCTATTTGGAGCCCCTTTAATTTGAACAAAATCTCTTTGGAGCCCCATTAATTTTAACAAGGACTGAGACAAAAGAAACAAATTTTCTTTTTCTTACAAAGCTGCTCTTGAAAAAGAGAAAATCCAAAAGCAGATCCAAGGTCACAAATCAGTATAGAGATAGATAAAAAATCCAGATTTTTTGTCATTTAACAAAGATTGAGAGAAAGGGAAATTACATTTTTGTTCTTGTAAATCTGCTCTTGAAAAAGAGAAAATCCAAAAGCAGATCCAAGCTCACACATCAATATAGAGATAGATTAAAAAAATCCAGATTTTTTGTCATTTAACAAAGATTGAGAGAAAGGGAAATTACATATTTTTTCTTATAAATCTGCTCTTGAGAAAGAGAAAATCCAAAAGCAGATCCAAGCTCACACATCAACATAGAAATAGATTAAAAAATCCAGATTTTTTGTCATTTAACAGAGTGAGACAAAAGGAAATTATATATTTTTTCTTATAAATCTGCTCTTGAAAAAGAGAAAATCCAAAAATAGATCCAAGCTGAAACACTCACATCAGTATAGAGATAGATAAAAAATCCAGATTTTTTGTCATTTAACAGAGTGAGACAAAAGGAAATTACATATTTTTTCTTGTAAATCTGCTCTTGAGAAAGAGAAAATCCAAAAGCAGATCCAAGCTCACAAATCAGTATAGAGATAGATTAAAAAAATCCAGATTTTTTTCCTTTAACAAGGAGTGAAACAAGAGATCACATTTTAGAGAAAATCCAAAAGCAGATCCAAGCTCACACATCAGTATAGAAATAGATAAAAAATCCAGATTTTTTGTCATTTAACAGAGTGAGACAAAAGGAAATTATATATTTTTTCTTGTAAATCTGCTCTTGAAAACGAGAAAATCCAAAAGCAGATCCAAGCTCACACATCAGTATAGAAATAGATTAAAAAATCCAGATTTTTTGTCATTTAACAAAGATTGAGAGAAAGGGAAATTACATATTTTTTCTTGTAAATCTGCTCTTGAAAACGAGAAAATCCAAAAGCAGATCCAAGCTCACACATCAGTATAGAGATAGATTTAAAAAATCCAGATTGTTTTCCTTTAACAAGGAGTGAAACAAGAGATCACATTTTAGAGAAAATCCAAAAGCAGATCCAAGCTCACACATCAACATAGAAATAGATAAAAAAATCCAGATTTTTTTACTTTAACGAAGACTGAAACAAAAGCAAATCACATTTTAGAGAAAATCCAGAAGCAGATCAGTATAGAGATAGATAAAAAAATCCAGATTTTTTTTTCCTTTAACAAAGACTGAAACAAAAGCAAATCACATTTTAGAGAAAATCCAGAAGCAGATCAGTATAGAGATAGATAAAAAAATCCAGATTTTTTTTCCTTTAACAAAGACTGAAACAAAAGCAAATCACATTTTAGAGAAAATCCAAAAGCAGATCCAAGCTCAAAAATCAAAGTAGAGATAAACAAAAATCCAGGGAGGTTTCACAGACTATTGAACATGTTGCCATCAGAGCTGGGAGATAAGTTACAGATACCAGGCTAAGAAGTGGTGGGAATAAAGATTTCATTCTCTTCATACTTGGACAACTCTTTATTAGTTAACTCCCCCCTCAAAATTCATTAACTGCCTCATTTCTCTTGTCATACTCCAGGCTGGGGTAGTTACTGAAGAAAGATCAAGGGTTAAGCTGCAACAACCACAACAGCACAAGGCTTGGAAAGAAATAATAATAAAAAAAAAAAACAAACCCTCCATCCAATTTCTCCCCCAAATTAAATCAAGAACATTCCTAATTAGTTTTTACACCGGAGACATCTAGTGGGAAATGAAAGAAGTGAAAGAGCCACGAGCTGCCTTCAGCCTTTCATTAATATTTGCTCCCCAATGCAGGTCAAACAAATCTACCTCACAGTTTGAGATGAGCAGCCTGAAAGCTGATGGATTATTTGCTGCTCGGGTTTGTGCCACCCATTTTGGGTAATTACTCCCAGGGCTTTTTCCCTCTTGGCTTCAGAGCTTCTGCAGGAGAATGAAACCAAGTTGGGCTCCCTGAGATCTCTTCTGCTTTTAATAACTTTGTGGTTCTCATCGGCAAAGGTCACTTGGCCATTTGTTGGGTTTGTGGGGGGCACCTTGGCTGTTGCAGGGGTGCCCTGGTATGAGGAGTGGCACCATCCAGGGCACCCTGTGCTGCCTCCCAGCCCTGATGCCCTGGCAGTGCCCAAGTGCTGGAGATTCTGCTCTGCTGTCCCAATTGAGCAAGTGGGCCCAGTTTGTCCCAGTGTGGGGGTGCCCAAAGCTGGGCATTCCAAACCCTCTGGGCCATTGCCCAGCAACTGTTCCCAAGGGCCCATTGGCAGCAGCTGCCCAGGGCACAGCTGAGCCCTCAGGCTGGGAGCTGGCTGGGAAAGAAGCCTGGCAGAGGAGCTGGGAGAACTGCCCTGCAGGGACTCCTTGGCACCTCCACACCCACCTGAGGGCTCAGCTCTGCTCAGGGGCCAGCAATCCAAAATCCCCCCTGAGTGCCAGAGTCAGATCCCCCAGGGTGGAACTCCCTGCCCTGGGGGAGGCACTGGGGGCTCCCACCCAAACCTCAGGGGAGACAATCTTGGCCTTTGGGCACCTCTGGCACCACTCCTGGCATCCAGAGCAGGAGCAGACCCTGCACAGGAGGAGCCCCCCACTCTCCACCAGACTCTGCCATCATCTGCACCAACAGCTTTGTCCCCTCCTTTGCCTTTGGCCTCGGGGGAACCACGTGGGGCTCAGCACAGGGGCCACCAAACCCCCCTGTGTTTGTGCCCCAGGGGGCTGGGTTAGACTGCTGGGCTTGGGGGTTAAACCCAATTGCTCTTTGTGCCACTGCATTGATTGCAATATTGGTATTAAATTGGAACTCTGCCTTATGATCTCTCTTGTGTTGGGTTTGTTTCTCCTGCAGGTTCACCTTTAAACCAGCACATTCCAAAGGGAAACAGGTTTTGGTGACCCCAGCGAGTTCCTCAGAGATGATACATCAATATCTGTGTGCAGGGGCAAGAGCAGAACTGGCTCCATCAGCCTGGAATCAAAGAGCCCTCTCTGGGCAGATGGAAAGGCTGTAAATCCATTTTCATCACCCCAGATGTCCCTTCAGAGCTGGGTGGTGGCACCAAGTCCCACCAGCTGATTCCCCGTGGGACAGAAATCTAAATAAAATAGCTCTATGTGGCAATTTCCTTCCTTTTCTCCAAAATTGTGATTTTTCCTTCCTGTTTTCTCCCTGCAGATGTCCTGGGAAGTCTCCAAACATTCAGGCAACTCTTGTGCTGAATTACAAACCTCCTCAAGACCTGCTTCCTTTTTAGCCCTCAAAATTCCACCCAGTTTAGGAGTTCCAAACCTCCTCCAGACCTGCTCCCTTTTAGTCCTCAAAATTCCACCCAATATGGGAATTACAAACCTCCTCCAGACCTGCTCCCTTTTAGCCCTCAAAATTCCACCCAATTTAGGAGTTCCAAACCTCCTCCAGACCTGCTCCCTTTTAGCCCTCAAAATTCCACCCAATTTAGGAGTTCCAAACCTCCTCCAGACCTGCTCCCTTTTAGTCCTCAAAATTCCACCCAATATGGGAATTACAAACCTCCTCCAGACCTGCTCCCTTTTAGCCCTCAAAATTCCACCCAATTTAGGAGTTCCAAACCTCCTCCAGACCTGCTCCCTTTTAGTCCTCAAAATTCTGTTGTGTTGAGTTCGTTTCTCCTGCAGGTTCACCTTTAAACCAGCACAACTGGTGGCTTTGCTGAGGCCCAACATTCCCCACACCATTCCCACCCTTCCATGGGGGTCACACACAGAGCAGGGAGTTCAGCAGGTGTTTAAGTCATCCTGAGACCAAGAATGAAACCTGGAAAGGATGGAGAGGAGGTGAATCCCCTGCCCTGTGTCGTGGCAGTCACTTCAAGCTGCAAACAAACCTTAAACCAGGCTGGGTTTATAGCCCAGTGCACAGATACAGATCCTCTGCCTTGGAAAGGACAAGTTCAGCTGCAAGGCCCTTTATTTTCTATTTCCTTCTTCCTTTCTGTTCCCTTCCATGTCCCAACCCCTGGGAGGGTTTAGAGAGAGGCACAAACTCCCCCTAGGGAGTGTCTCCCCAGTTTAGGGGTTGTGATATTTCCCAGCAGAGTTTTGCTGAACTGGAGCTGCTGGTGCTGAACTTCCCAGCTGGGAAAAAAACATCCTTTCTACTGGAGAGTGTGAAGTTCAGCTTTTCAGGGCAGGGAAATTCCCCCTGGGATGGGAAAAGCTGCAGCTGATCAGCACATCCATAAAAATAATAAAAGAGGCATCGTGACTGCACCGAGATAATGACAGGAAATAAAGGGGTTTGTGCACTGAAAATTCCAGTTTATTTAAGCAAAATGCTGCTCCAAAGAGACCTCCTGGGTGAAAACTCAGTGGGAATGCAGGGATGGGATCCCTCCTGTCCCTGTATGGGAACCAGGGATTGTCCTGAGTGGAAAGGGATTGCTGAGTCCCCACCCTGGCCCTGCACAGGACATTTCTGGGGTTCTGTCAAGTTTGGAATCAACTCTGTAACCTGTGCAAGGCTCAAATCCTTCCCCATCACAGACTTGGTCTTTGCCTACACACAGAGACTCCTACAAAGCACCTGGGAAAGGGAATCTGCAGTTCCAGAGCAATCCTGACCAGCACTTCACACAAATCTTACAGTCAGAGCCCACAAAGTGGACTTTGCAAAGCAAGAGAAGACACTGCTGGCCCTTCAAGGGTTTGTAAACCAAACTCACTGTTCATAAAAGGTGTGAAATGGGAGAAAGGGCCTAAGGAAAGGAGCAGCAAAAAGGTATTTCTTGGCACACAAAGTGTCACAGAACTCCTCCAAGTTGTATGGCTGAAAATCCAGCCCCAAGAGTGGCAGCTGATGGAACCCCCAGAGAATCACAGAATGGATTGGGTTGGAAAAGCCCTCTGAGATCATCAAGTCCAACCCTTGGTCCAACTCCAGTCCCTTTACCAGATCATGGCACTCAGTGCCACGGCCAAGCTCAGTTTCAAACCCTCCAGGGATGGGGAATCCACCCCCTCTCTGGGCAGCCCATTCCAATCCCTGAGCACTCTCTCTGCAAAGAATTTCTTCCTGCTCTCCAACTTCAATTTCCCCTCCCATCATCCACCTTCTGTCCTCCCCACTGGGAATAAATCCTCTGAAGAGAAGTCTAAAGGTTCTTAGACTCCTCTTCCAAGAGTTCTGAAGATCTCTTTATGTTAGAAATAGTGCAAACTCCTCTAGATTAGATGTATGGAAGGAAAACCTCCTGAGAGAGATGGGATGGGGTTCCCAGAGAAGCTGTGGCTGCTTCAGCCCTGAGAGTGTCCAAGGCCAGGCTGGAGCCCCCTGGGACAGTGGGAGGTGTTCCTGGGATAGTGGGAGGTGTCCCTGCCCAGGGCAGGGGTGGCACTGGGTGACCTTCAAGGTCCCTCCATCCCACCCCATTCCAGGGCTCCTGCCCATCCCTGGCAGCTCCAGCTCCGTCCCACCAGCAGCTCTGGGGGTCTCAGCCCCTCCTCAGCTCCAGCCCAGAGGCAGCTGAAAGACTTGGGGTTCAACTGGCACTGGGATGGATTTCAACTGGCAGGGACTGGGGTGAGGTGGGATATTGGGAAGGGATTGTCCCCTGGAAGATGGGGAGGGGCTGGAATGGGATCCAGAGAAGACCTGAGAGCCCCTTCCAGGGCCTGAAGGGGCTCCAAGAGCTGGAGAGGGACTGGGGACAAGGGATGGAGGGACAGGACACAGGGAATGGCTTTCCACTGCTGAGGGCAGGGATAGGTGGGATATTGGGAAGGAATTCCTGGCTGTGAGGGTGGGGAATTCCCAGAAAAGCTGTGGCTGCTCCATCCCTGAGTTTCCAAGGCCAGGTTGAAGTGACCTGGGACAGTGGGAGGTGTCCCTGCCCAGGGCAGGGGTGGGATTGATTGATCTTTAAGGTCCCTTCCCATCCAGACCATTCCATGATTCCATGTGCTGATTTAGATGGGATATTGGGAAGGAATTCCTGGCTGTGAGGATGGGGAGGGATGGGCTGGGATTCCCAGAGAAGCTGTGGCTGCCCCATCCCTGGGAGTGTCCAAGGCCAGGCTGGAGCCCCCTGGGACAGTGGGAGGTGTCCCTGCCCAGGGCAGGAGTGGAGAAAGAACTTTAAGCTCCCTTCCAACCCAAACCAATCCATGGGATTATTGATGCCTAAGGATTTAGTGTGTTCTTGTAGATTTTTAGCACCTCATAAGTTGCAGAGACTCTTCCAGGTTGCTCACATCCCAAAGTCAGTCACTAAAGCCCTTTCCCACAAATCTGGGACCTTCCTCATGCCCTGCCAGGGCCATGGTGTTTGTGGGAAGCCACCTGTAGAAAGCAAGAAGACAAAACACAAGAAGAATGTCCTGAAGACCCCCCATGGGTGGGGCACAGAGGGAAATGAAGATCATGGTTAGTTGTTAATATCTCATATGTTAATTACTACAGAGGTTCTAAAGTTGTCCCATTCCTGGTCAGGTGTGTGCTGACCTGGTGTGCACCTTGGAGGCTTCTCATAAAGGCAACCTGTGTATTTTCCTCCATTAAACTGGTTTTGAGTGTCTGTTTTCACAGGAATTAGGCAACACCATCTGGCAGCATCCAATCCCAAATTCCACAACCATTTAGCAGAAAACAAACTCCCTCAAACCCTCCGTGCCAGGACTGCACCCCTGGCCAGGCTGGAGCTGAACATGCACCTTGAAAGGGGTTAGATCAGAGCCCAGCAAGGAATAATTCCCTCCTTTCTCTGCAACAATTATCCCTCCCCAGTCAACCCCCCCAGGGTTGGATTTCAGGGATTCAGGGGCTGTTTCCAAGCCCAACCATTACCAGTGAACATGGTGACATTAATATGAGTAAATGCAGGAAAAAGGATGAAATAAAACATATCCTATTGAAGGAAATGAGAGCTCCTTAAGAAAGAAAAACACACATAGGAAAGATGTGGGCATATCAGGATACAAATGAGCCCCTGGGGAGCTCTGGATTCCACAGGCATGAGGTTATTGCAGGGCTTGATAGCACAGTGAGCACCTGCAGAGATGAATTACAGCCTTGTCCAGGCCATGAGCATCCAGCTCTGACATCTCAGGAAGTGCTTATGTTATATTTCAAATCCCACTGCCAACTGCACAAATATCAACTGAATCAATCACAGGTATAAAAGGCATTATCTGAAGGACTTGCAAAAGCTGAACAAGCCACCTCTCCTCTTCTGAAAGTAGTGGCAGCCTTAAATCATCAGCTGGGCTTTTTGTGCTGCTGCACCTGAAGGGCAGGAACTGAGAATCAGAGAATCAGAGAATGGATTGGGTTGGAAAAGCCCTCCGAGATCATCGAGTCCAACCCTTGGTCCAACTCCAGTCCCTTTACCAGATCATGGCACTCAGTGCCACGGCCAAGCTCAGGTTCAAACCCTCCAGGGATGGGGAATCCACCCCCTCTCTGGGCAGCCCATTCCAATCCCTGAGCACTCTCTCTGCAAAGAATTTCTTTCTGCTCTCCAACTTCAATTTCCCCTGGCAGAGCTTGAGCCCATTGTGCCCCCTTGTCCTATTGCTGAGTGCCTGGGAGAAGAGACCAACCCCCACCTGGCCACAACTTCCCTTCAGGCAGTTCCAGACAGTGCTGAGGTCACCTCTGAGCCTCCTCTTCTCCAGGCTGAACACCCCCAGCTCCCTCAGCCTCTCCCCACAGCACTTGTGCTCCAGTCCCTTCTCCAGCCTCGTTGCTCTTCTCTTCTCACTTGGGTTGGAAGAGACCTCTGAGATCATCAAATCCAACCCTTGATCCAACCCCACTGGGATCACTCTGGCACTCTGTGCCCTGGGCTGGTGATCCCAGTGGGGTTGGATCAAGACATGGTGGATTCTCTGTCCCTGGAGGTGTTTCAGAGGACACTCAGTGCCACATCCAGTCCCTTCTCCAGCCTCGTTGCTCTTCTCTGGCCCCGCTCCAGCCCCTCAATCTCTTTCCTCAACTGAGGGGCCCAGAACTGAACACAACACTCAAGGTGTGGCCTCCCCAAGGCAGAGTCCCCATAAGCTCTTACTAGATTAATTTGTTATTTTTCCTTGTTTGCCACGGGAGTCTTAATTACTCTTGCTCCAAATGCAGCTCCCATCCATCTTAATCAAGCAGGGACTATTTGGCCATGCTGTTAAATCATCTGGTGGAACAGCCCTGGAAAAGTTTGTTCTGCAGTGAAAAAATGGCTGAGAAAAGAAGCAAAGGCAAATATGTCTCTGTCCATCTCGGCCCCAGCAGCTGGAAGATGGAGTGGCCACTCTGCTCCACATTCCCAGAGTTCCTGGAAGGGAGTTTGGAGTCACTTCTTCTGGGAAACGTGAAAAAAAAGGGGCGAGTTTTGGAGTTGGAATGAGAAGGAAAGCAGGATCTAAACTCCATAGAAGGGATGGGATGGGGTGGGATGGGATGGGATGGGATGGGATCAGGTGGGATGGGATGGGATGGGATGGGATGGGATGGGATGGGATGGGATGGGATGGGATGGGATGGGATGGGATGGGATGGGGTGGGGTGGGGTGGGGTGGGGTGGGGTGGGGTGGGGTGGGGTGGGGTGGGGTGGGGTGGGGTGGGGTGGGGTGGGGTGGGACAGGATGGGGCTTGGATGGGATGTGGTTGGGATGGGATGGATCGGGATGGGATGGGGTGAGATGGGTTGGGGTGGGATGGGATGGGATGGGGTGAGATGGGTTGGGATGGGGTGGGGTGGGGTGGGACATGATGGGGCTTGGATGGGATGGGGTTGGGATGAGATGGATCGGGCGGGATTGAACGGGATGAGATGGGTTGGGGTTGGGATTGAATGGGATGGGATGGGTTGGTTTGGATTGGGATGGGGTTGGGATTGAACGGGACGAGATGGGTTGGGGTTGGATTGGGGTTGGGATGGGATGAGTTGGGTTGACATGAGTTGGGTTGGACCTTGAAGCTCATCCAGCTCCAGGACACCTTCCCCCAGCCCAGGTTGCTCCAAGCCCTGTCCAGTTGAACATTTCCATGTGTATTTTCCACTCCACACTTTGCCATGGGATGGTTTCAGCACTGGATGCAGCATCAGGGTAACTGGTGGGTGTTTAACACGGACATTTCAGTGGGGTTTGGCCTTTTCCAACCCTGTGCCAATTCCCAGCACCAGTTTTGGTGCCAGTCCCTCAGTCCCCTCAATGGTCCCTCTGGTTATGAGCAGTTCAAGTTATGAGCAAGTTATGAGCAGTTTCTCTTAAAAAAAATCAACCTTCCATTTTTCAGAAATATCAAAGAGAGTAAAAAAAAGCATCTGCAGGACTTGACCTTCTTTTCACCCTCTTCTTGCTGTTGAGTTTCAGACCCTTTGAGTGAGAAAACCGAATTTATTTCAGCTTTTGGCTGGTTTTGTGTTTGTTTTTTTTTTTTAAGTTGTGATTGAAAGTGCCAAATAAAAGACTTGGGATGTGAAAATTCTCTCTCTGCCCATCGTGGGTCACAGAACTCTGAGCACATCACAGGAGGTTTCCCTAATTCAGCATCATGGGCCAATTTCAGCCCCTCATGAATCTCTGGGCAATGTTTGGCCCAGGGAGTTTTTCCTCCAACTTTTATTCCACTGGTGTCAATTTTTATGGAAATGCTTTATGGAAATTGTGTGAACTAAAGAACAATTCTGAACCTTCCAAATCCATCTTGGTTTTAGGTCTTCCCTAATCCCTGCAAACCAAAATGCAGATTTTTGTGGAACTGCAACTTCCCAGCACCCAAAGAATTAATTCTGCAGAGCTGAACTGCCATAATAATAACAATAATAATAATAATAATAATAATAATAATAATAATAATAATAATAATAATAATAATAATAATAATAATAATAATAATAATAATAATAATAATAATTATTATTATTATTATTATTATTAATATAATAATAATGATGATAATAATAATAAATAATAATAATAAATAGTAATGATGATAATAATAATAAATAATAAAAATAATTATGATGATAATAATAAATAATTATAAATAAAAATAATAATGATGATAGTAATAAATAATAATAATAAACAGTAATGATGATGATAATAATAATAATAATAATAAATAATATAAATAATAATGATGATAATAATAAATATAAATAAAAATAATAATGGTGATAGTAATAAATAATAATAATAAACAGTAATGATAACAATAATAATAATAATAATAATAAAATAAATGATGATAATAATAAATAATAATAAATAATAATAATAAATAATAATAAATAATAAATAATGATGATAATAATAAATAATAATAATAAACAGCAATGATGATGATGATGATAATAATAATGATATTAAAAATAATAATAAATAATGATTATGATAATAATAAATAATAATAAATAACAATAAATAAATAATAATAATAATGATAATAATAAATAATAATAATAAATAGTAATGATGATGATGATAATAATAATAATAATGCTAATAATAAATAGTAATAATAATGATGATAATAATGAATAATGATAAATAAAAAATAATAATGATGATAAAAATAAATAATACTAATAAACAGTAATGGTAATAATAATAAAAATAATAATTAATATAATAATAATAATAATAATAATAATAATAATAATAATGATAATACTAATAATAATAATAATAGACCCCACTGGTACATTTAAGGAGGATGTTTCTCCTTGTTCTGAGAGTTTCATCTGATACAGGAAAGCTCCTGAACTGCCTCCAAGGTTGGTGGGAATTGTTCCCTACCTGGAGGAAACACAATCCTGTCCCAGCTCCTGGGCCACATTGTCCCATTAATCCACCCCAATCCCTCCATCCTCTGCCCTTCCCAGAGGTTCCTCTCATTTTAATCCTCAAAAAACTCCCACTCCTAAATCCAGATTTTCCAAGGAAATTTTCCTAATTAAGATTTCATTAAGAGTTTGCAGTGGCAGAAATGAGACGACCCGAGGTCGGATCACAGGGAAATGGAATGATAAAAACAAAAGAGGTTCACGTTTCCTAAAAAAAATATTTAAAAATAAATTAAAGAAGAAAAAGAAAAAAGAAAAAAAAGAAGAAAAAGAAAAGGAAAAAAAAGAAAAAAGAAAAAAAGAAAAAAAAAGAAGAAAGAAAAAAGAAAAAAGGAAAAAAGAAAAAAGAAAAAAGAAAGGAAAAAAGAAAAAAGAAAAAAAGAAAAGAAAGGAAAATAAAGAAAAAAGAAAAGAGAAAAAAAGAAAAAAGAAAAAAGAAAAAGAAAAAAGAAAAAAAAGGAAAAGAAAAGAAAGAAAAAGAAGAAAAAAGAAAAAAAGAAAAAAGAAAAAAGAAAAAGAAAATAGAAAAAAGAAAAAAGAAAAAAGAAAAAGAAAAAAGAAAAAAAGAAAAGAAAAAAGAAAAAAGAAAAAGAAAAAAGAAAGGAAAAGAAAAGAAAGAAAAAAAATGAAAAAGGGAAAAAAAGAAAAAAGAAAAGAAAGAAAAAAACAAAAAAGAAAAAGAAAATAGGAAAAAAAGAAAAAGAAAAAAGAAAAGGAAAGAAAAAGAAGAAAAAAGAAAAAAGAGAAAAAAGAAAAAAGAGAAAAAAGAAAAAGAGAAAAAAGAAAAAAGGAAAAAAGAAAAAAGGAAAAAAGAAAAAAGGAAAAATAGAAAGAAAAAAAGAAAAAGAAAATAGAAAAAAGAAATAGAAAAAAAAAAGAAGAAAAAAGAAAAAAAAGAAAAAACAAGTCCAGCCCCCCTCTGCCTGTGCTCAGCTGCAGGGAGGTGAAAGGCTAAATGTGGACAGACTGGGAAGATGGAAGTGGTTCCTAAGCTTTCTGCTGGGAATACTTAACAGCATAAGCATCTTTCCCCTGGAGACCTTCCCCACCATTTGGTCCAATTTCTTCCTCCAAGAACTGAACCAAGTGGTGATGTAATGCCCCAGGGAGAACATTCCTCTCGAAAAAGAGTCTCTTCCTAGGGAGAAGTTGGAAGAAAACATCTTAATATTGTTTAAACAGCTTTTGGCACAGGCACACCGGGAGTGCTGAGCTCAGGACTGAGCTCAGGAAAGGCTGCAAGAATGGGAAGGGTAAGTTTGAGGATTGAGTTTAAGGATTTAGTTTAAGGATTTAGTTTGAGGCTTCTCAACTACCAGCCCAAGTCCTCAGTGATCCTGAGTGGAATAAGGAATGAAAAGCCCTTTTTCAGAAGCTAAAAAGAGGGACAACTGTTAATAAATTTCTAATAAAAGAGGGAGACTTTAAGGCTACTTGGTGTGTCAGAAGGAAACCACTTGTTTAAATCTGCTTAAAGCCTTATCATTTTTACTCCTGCACAAAAAAGGCACTTAAACCACAAGGCTGAGGCTTTCTGGGGCTCTGGCAGGGGGAAACTGTGCCAGCCATGGGGAAACTGTGCCAGCCATGGGGAGGAGCTGCTGACAGCACAGCTTTGGCTTAGGGAGTGTGTGACACACCCTGTGCCCCCCCAGCTGCTCAACTCCCCTCCCTGCACCCTCCCCCTGTGTGCTGGTTTAAAGGTGAAGCTGCAGGAGAAATGAACCCAACACAAGAGAGATTATAAATCAGAGTTACAATTTAATACCAATATTGCAATCAATGCAGTGGCACAAAGAGCAATTGGGTTTAACCCCCAAGCCCAGCAGTCTAACCCAGCCCCCTGGGGCACAAACACAGGGGGGTTTGGTGGCCCCTGTGCTGAGCCCCACGTGGTTCCCCCGAGGCCAAAGGCAAAGGAGGGGACAAAGGTGTTGGTGCAGATGATGGCAGAGTCTGGAGGAGAGTGGGGGGCTCCTCCTGTGCAGGGTCTGCTCCTGCTCTGGATGCCAGGAGTGGTGCCAGAGGTGCCCAAAGGCCAAGATTGTCTCCCCTCAGGTTTGGGTGGGAGCCCCCAGTGCCTCCCCCAGGGCAGGGAGTTCCAGCCTGGGGGATCTGACTCTGGCACTCAGGGGGGATTTTGGACTCGTTGCTGGCCCCTGAGCAGAGCTGAGCCCTCAGGTGGGTGTGGAGGTGCCAAGGAGTCCCTGCAGGGCAGTTCTCCCAGCTCCTCTGCCAGGCTTCTTTCCCAGCCAGCTCCCAGCCTGAGGGCTCAGCTGTGCCCTGGGCAGCTGCTGCCAATGGGCCCTTGGGAACAGTTGCTGGGCAATGGCCCAGAGGGTTTGGAATGCCCAGCTTTGGTCACCCCCACACTGGGACAAACTGGGCCCACCTGCTCAACTGGGACACTCAAGATGTTTGTTGTCAGCTGGAACACCCTGCACCAACCTGGCACAGCTGGCACTGCAGAGCTGCACTTTGGGGTGTTACACAAGAGGAAGGAGCTCTGGGCACACAGAGCAGGAGGCAGCACATTCCAGAGCCAAGGGATGCAGGAAAAGCCAGGATGGTCCAGCAAACCTCTGTGAGGAGCAGAAATCAAATCTAAAACAAGCATTTGAGGCTTGTACTGCACAGCTTGGATTAGGTCATGCTTAGCACTGATAAAAGCTCCATGTGCACCACCTTATTCCTTATATAAACCTTAAGCTTTCCTTGCAAAACACACCCAGGGCACTTCAGGGATTTTTTCCTTGCCAGCAAAATGGCTTTTTATTCCTCATTAATATTTGTACCCACACAATTACTCCTTCCTCAATAGCACACCCGAGGCCACTCAGCAGCTCCAGGGCCCAGTTCAAATGTGAATTCCCTGCCAGCCTTAATAGATTTGCATTAGTGGGGATTCTTTACTCCCAAGGCTCAGCAGTTCTGACCTGCTGGGCCCAGGGTAGTTGTTTGTCCAAAGCTCTGGGTGCCACAGGCAGGTTATTTATGGCAGGGGGAAGTTTGGCTTCCAAGCACCTCCTGGAGAACTCACTGGATTTAATGGATGGTGATAGCAGAGCCAGGTTTTTCACCCTGATGTTACAAGTGCTGGCAAAGCACAGAGAGCAGAGGGAGCAACGTCTCCATCCAAGAACAGCACGAACCCAAAGCAGAGCAGGGAGGGAATGAAAAGCCCAGTTTGTTAATTCCTACCTTGTTTGGTTTTCTGCATCACTGGGGCTTTCTAGGAATGACCATCATTTGTGTTTGCAGCTTCTCCTCAGGCTTTGAGGAACTTTGTAACCTTTAACAGCTTGATGGTGATTTAAAAGCAATTTATCTGCTAATAAAACCAATTTATCTACTAATAAAACCAATTTATCTACTAATAAAACCAACTTACCTACTTTAAAATATTAAGTTTTGCATCTTATCTGTTCTCATAGGATGAGGTTGTGAGGGATAAAAGTTCTGGTGCCTGATAATTGAATTTTAGTCCTTCCCTGCTCCAGTTCTGAGGCCTCTGGGCACAGGGACAGCATCCAAAGTTGGTGTTGTTGTTGTAATTAATAAGAAATATCCGTGTTCAGGCTGTAAAACATGATGAAATATTTCAGTTGCACAGAGAAAAGGCTTCACTGCTCTGCTTGGCACTGCTAAAACCAGCAGAGAATCCACCATAAAGAGCATATTTAGGCCAGTCCACTGCAGGCTTCTGTCGAGAGGTTTTACTGCTCCTTTCTTGTGGCTGCAGATTTTTCAGTTCCTTGGTAGACCCTAAACTTTTAAAGCCTCGAATCACAACTATTTATCACCCATCAGGGAGCTCCATAAAATGTATTTTCCTCCAGCATGACTATTCTCATAAAAAAACTAATTTAAAGGGGGAGAAAAAAAAAAAAAAGACAATTAGGGATATTTTTTAAAAAATCTCCATTATAGCCCAACGAACAAGGATTTCTTAAAACTCCAAAGTCTGACCCACAAAAATTAATGCCACCTGCAAGCTGTAAATTTATGCATTATTTCATTTTTTTTTTCCTCCCCAAAGTATTTTCTTTGGCTGTTACATCCAGCTGAACGAGGCCTAAAAATTGTCAAACTAAATTCTTGTTTCAGAGTAAAGCTCCAAGTCCTGCCAGTTTGAGTGAAACCCTCAGCCAGGTTTGGGGAATATCTTGTATTTATTTTGGCTGCAGCACAGGGGAGGGGAGGGAGAACATTTTCCATCCCATCCCAACGCAGTCAAAAAAAAAAAGGGTTGAAATATTGCACAATAAAAGCCATTCATTATATCTGTCTCCTCTGCCTTCCAAAAACAAGAAGGGCTGACCAGTTCCAAAGCTGTGCAGGGGGCAGGAAGATGGGAGTCAAAGGGGTCATGGAAAGAACCCAAGACTAACACCAGCAGTTCAGGTTGGAGGCAGGGAATGTGTTCCATGCCCTCATTCCCAGCACACAGGTTTCCCTTCTTCCCTTTTTCCAAAGCCTGGCTCAAGGAGTTAATTGCTCTGTTATGCCCAATTTACAGGGCTTAATTACTAAACTAATACATTAAGGCTGTTTGTCTGCAAGTGACAGGCCCAGCTCCAGCTTTTCTGCTGGGACTCGGTGAAATCAGAGCTGATTTCAAGTTAAAAGGTTTGGATTTGCAGTTTTTCTCCTGGTTTCAAACCCCTGCAAGCTGAAGGAACACCCCACTCCACTCCAGTTTGTGTTTCCAGTGCGCACCTACCTGTTGAAAATGAAGTTCCTTTCCTTGCCCACTCTGTATTTAAACTATGCTTGAAATACTTGGATTTTTCCCCCCCTTTTTCCATTTCCTTGTCCACAGCTCTGACAATGCTTTGCTTCTTTCTGCCTGGGTCAGCCCAGCCCTAAACTCTTCCCAGGAATATGAGGGTGAGGATTCGGATGGAGGAAGAGGAAGAGCAAAGCACAAACATTTCAGTGTAATAAAGACACAACTCCAGGAGCTTTTTGCTGGGCTGGGGGAGCTGCTGGTTGTTGTTCCAAGGGAAATGTTCCCTCAGCTTTGGAAAATCAGACCTGAAGATGAAACTCTGCTGGTCACAAGTCTTGGGGAACTGCACAAACCATGGGGACCTCCAGAGGCCGTCCAGGTTCTGTCCCTACCCCGAGGAAGGATCATGTGTCATTCCTGAGAGGAATTTGTTTAATCTGTTCCTAAAGGCCTCCAGTGATGGAGATTCCACACCTTTCCCAAGCCCTGTATTCCCATTCCCAACTATCTCTTCCTTAATGTTCAACAGAAACATTTTTAATTAATTCAAACACATTTTTTACCCCTCTCTGCACAGACATAAAGAACAGATTATTGGCCCCTGCTTCTGTTACACCTTCTCTGTGACTGAAGATTCCGGAATCCTCTCTGGATTAAGGAGGAAATTTATTTTGAGGACAAATTCTATACAGAGGATGGACAAAAGGAAACAAAGGCCAGTCCCCAGTGGTGTCCCCAGGGGTCTGTGTTGGGGCCAGTCCTGTTTAACATCTTCATTGATGGTTTAGATGAGGGGACTGAGTCCATCCTCAGCAAATTTGCTGCTGACACCAAGTTGGGAGGGAGTGTCGAGCTGCTGGAAGGCAGGAGGGCTCTGCAGAGGGATCTGGATGGACTTGAGGGATGGGCTGATCCCAATGGGATGGAGTTCACCAAGGCCAAGTGCAGGTCCTGCCCTTTGGCCACCCCAAGCCCTGCAGAGCTCCAGGCTGGGCACAGAGTGGCTGGAGAGCAGCCAGGCAGAGGGACCTGGGGGGACTGAGGGACAGGAAGCTCAACAGGAGCCACCAGTGTGTCCAGGTGGCCAAGAAGGCCAAGGGGATCCTGGCCTGGATCCAAAGTAGCGTGGCCAGCAGGCCCAGGGCAGTGACCCTTCCCCTGGACTCTGCCTTGGGGAGGCCACACCTTGAGTGTTGTGTTCAGTTCTGGGCCCCTCAGTTGAGGCAAGAGATTGAGGGGCTGGAGCGGGGCCAGAGAAGAGCAACGAGGCTGGAGAAGGGACTGGATGTGGCACTGAGTGTCCTCTGAAACACCTCCAGGGACAGAGAATCCACCATGTCTTGATCCAACCCCACTGGGATCACCAGCCCAGGGCCCAGAGTGCCAGAGTGATCCCAGTGGGGTTGGATCAAGGGTTGGATTTGATGATCTCAGAGGTCTCTTCCAACCCAAGTGAGAAGAGCAACGAGGCTGGAGAAGGGACTGGAGCACAAGTGCTGTGGGGAGAGGCTGAGGGAGCTGGGGGTGTTCAGCCTGGAGAAGAGGAGGCTCAGAGGTGACCTCAGCACTGTCTGGAACTGCCTGAAGGGAAGTTCTGGCCAGGTGGGGGTTGGTCTCTTCTCCCAGGCACTCAGCAATAGGACAAGGGGGCACGATGGGCTCAAGCTCTGCCAGGGGAAATTGAAGTTGGAGAGCAGAAAGAAATTCTTTGCAGAGAGAGTGCTCAGGGATTGGAATGGGCTGCCCAGAGAGGGGGTGGATTCCCCATCCCTGGAGGGTTTGAACCTGAGCTTGGCCGTGGCACTGAGTGCTATGATCTGGTAAAGGGACTGGAGTTGGACCAAGGGTTGGACTTGATGATCTCAGAGGGCTTTTCCAACCCAATCCATTCTAGGATTCTGTGATTCTGTGGATGTGGCACTGAGGGAGAATCCGCCAGGTCTTGATCCAACCCTACTGTGATCACCAGCCCAGGGCACAGAGTGCCCTGGGCTGGTGATCACAGTGGGGTTGGATCAAGGGTTGGACTTGCTGATCTGGGAGGGCTTTTCCAACCCAATCCATTCTATGATTCTATTCTATGAAAAAAGTAGAAATACCTCCTGGCAATAACTGCAACCTCCTGATTTCTTGCAGTTCCAACCTCACTAAGCATCCACAAATTCTCAACAACCCTTTTCAACCAAGCTGTGCCAGGAGGAAAATCCAAGCTTTGTTTTGTTCCTGACTCTTCCCACCTCACAGCTGGAGTGCCCTCAGGAAAGCTCAAGGGAGAATTTCCTGTGCACAGAACATCACACAGAGCTTAAATCAACCCCCCCAGTATCAAACATGAAGTTCCTGCCAGCTCTTCTCTTGGCCTGGCAGTTCCAGCCTGGCATTCAGCATCTCAAACTCACCCTTTCACTCACCTCAAAGCTGCCAGACTGACCCAGACAGCTCGAGTGCAACTCCAGGGCTTTAGTTTAAAAAAAGAAATCAAGTAGTTTTCATATAAAAGCCCTAACTTTAGTACACAATAATTTCATTTTCCCAGATAAATTCCACCCTTCAGTTGCTGCTTTGTTTGGCTTTGAACATTACAAGTAGCAGCTCTAATTTACTAATTTTTTAGTAAATTTTAGATTTTTAGCCTTAGCAAATCCTCAAAGATTTGTCCACTCTGACACATTTGCAGTTCCCTTTCCAAGCAGAAACTCATGTCAGGCTGCCCTCTCCTGGCAGCCCAGAAACTCCTGCCAGGCTGCTCCAAATCCAGCAGCAAAGCCCAAAATAAACCATCAAGGAAAAGTGGGTTTGGAGGGATTTCAGACATGGAGATGTGGCACTTGGGGCCACAGTTTATGGCCCACATGGCAGGGCTGGGCTCTGACCTTAAAGCTCTTTTCCAGCCTCACTGAGTCCACAACTTGAGCAGCATTTCAGTGAATTTTCTTTCAAGCTGCCTCAGGAGTTGCCTTGGGAGAAACAAACATAAAATTCAAACTGCTCTGTTTGCTTTTAAGCTCTACAAAAGTAGCCAAGTACAGAAAAAGTATTTTATTCCACACCACTAATGCCACAACAGGGTTGCAGGGGGATGGGGTTGGCCATAAACCCATTTCCTCCAGGCTGGCACAGGGAGTTGCAGAAGATGGGAACAGGTTCCCCATCTCGTCCCATTCCCCTTTGGGCCAGAAGGTTATTATTATTATTATTATTATTATTATTATTATTATTATTATTATTATTATCATCATCATCATCATCAACACTTATCACTGTTATTTTATTTTATTATTATTTAACACTTTTATTATTGCTCTATTATTATTTATTAACATTTTTATCATTATTTTATTATTATTATTTAACTTATTTTTCTATTATTATTTATTACCACTTTTATCATTATATTATTTTATTATTATTATTTAACTTTTATTATTGCTCTGTTATCATTATTTATTAACATTTTATCATTATTTCATTATTATTTAACACTTTTATTATTGTTCTATTATTGTTTTTATCACTTTTATCATTATTATTTTATTATTATTTAACACTTATTATTGTTCTATTATTGTTTTTATCACTTAAATAATAATAAAATAATAGAATGATAAAAGTGATAATAATAGCACAATAATAAAAGTGTTAAATAATAAAATAATAGAACAATAATAAGTGTTTTATCATTCTATTATTATTTTTATCACTTAAATAATAATAAAATAATATAATGATAAAAGTGATAATAATAGCACAATAATAAAAGTGTTAAATAATAAAATAATAGAATGATAAAACACTTATTATTGTTCTATTATTATTTTTATCACTTAAATATTAATAAAATAATATGATAAAAGTGATAATAATAGCACAATAATAAGTGTTAAATAATAATAAAATAATATAATGATAAAACACTTTTATTATTGTTCTATTATTATTTTTATCACTTAAATATTAATAAAATAATGATAAAAGTGATAATAATAGCACAATAATAAAAGTGTTAAATAATAAAATAATAGAACAATAATAAGTGTTTTATCATTATATTATTATTTTTATCACTTAAATAATAATAAAATAATATAATGATAAAAGTGATAATAATAGCACAATAATAAGTGTTAAATAATAATAAAATAATAGAATGATAAAACACTTATTATTGTTCTATTATTATTTTTATCACTTAAATAATAATAAAATAATATGATAAAAGTGATAATAATAGCACAATAATAAGTGTTAAATAATAATAAAATAATATAATGATAAAACACTTTTATTATTGTTCTATTATTATTTTTATCACTTAAATATTAATAAAATAATATAATGATAAAAGTGATAATACTAGCACAATAATAAAAGTGTTAAATAATAATAAAATAATATAATGATAAAACACTTTTATTATTGTTCTATTATCATTTTTATCACTTTTATCATCATATTATTTTATTATTATTTAACACTTTTATTATTGTTCCATTATTATTATCTAATTATTATTTTGGTTCTTTCCTTATAAACTACCATTGAAATCTGCAGGAATTTTCTTCTAGATTACAAAACTATCCTGAGAAACTCCCTTGAGAGTCTCTGCAAATGGACAGAAAGCTCCAGCACGTGGGAACCAAACAGTTCAGGGCAGCTGGAGTTGAAAGGACACGTCCTTTATGTCCTGCTGGAACTACCAAAGACAAACCCACACCCAGCAGGAGTGAAGAATTTTTTATTCTCTTGATTATCTGCCACAACTGCACCAAACCCAACCCCTGGGCCAAGCCAGTTTGCCACACAGGTCTGATCTTCAAGCATTTCACAACTAATTTCCTTGCCTTGATGTCTAAACTATCCAGAAAGTGAACAAGGCCAAGGAAGGGGAAGAGAGAAGGGAACAGCACTCGAGAGAGAGAACATGAACTGGAACAATCAACTTCACTTCAGGAAATCAGCAACAGCTGAAACCTCGCCAGGGGTTACACCCTCCAGAGGTATTTCTGCTTTTTCAGGCTGTTTTTGGTGATTTCTGTCCTTATTTACAGAATTTGATATTCTCCTTTTCTTGGTTTGAGCCCCAGGAGCTTCCTGAGGTGTGGCTGAACTTCTCCTCCTCTGCCTCCTGCAAGAACCACCAGCGAGATGAGCAGAGTCCTCGTTTTCCTTCCCCAGGGCTGAGAACACGACTGGGTTTTGCACTCTGGGGTGAATATTCCCAGCTCCTGCCAGGATGGATGTGCTGATCCTCCTGCTCCTTCTGAGAGCAGACCCTGGCAGGGGAGGCTGTTCTGGAGCCTCCACAGGGAGCTGAATCCAAGCCAGTCCCCCAGCTCCTGGTGCTCTGCTCAGCCTCATGCTGCGCCTCACCCTCACCTCCCCACTGCTGCTGCTCCTCCCTCCAGGGAGCTGCAAGGAGCCTGCAGGGACAGACAGAAATTCTTCCACATTATAAGATGAAACTGGAAGATCAATTCCAGTTATTTTCAAGTTTTCAGCATGAGGAAAATAGGTGTCACTTCTTCTTCTTCTTCTTCTTGCTGGAATACCTTTAGCAGAGTCTGTCTGAGGACACAGAGTCCCCTGGGCACCCTCATGGACATCCTTGGCCTGTTGTTCCAGAAATTCCAGCCCAGTCAGGAGATTTCCTTGTAGCTGCTTATTTTCTATCAAGGAACTGCTCTCTTTTGCTTCATTTTCACATGCAGTCTCTTTTACTTGCTGGAAATACTCAGATGTATTAAAATAATCTTCTGCATCTGGCACAATGTTTGAAAACTGGAGGGATAAAAATAGGAATTCATTTGTTTAGATACAGGCAAAAAGTAAACCACAAAACTTTGTTTCAACTAAACAACTATTAGTGTTTTCCTCACCAAGTCCAGCCCTTATCATGGAATGGATTGGGTTGGAAAAGCCCTCTGAGATCATCAAGTCCAACCCTTGATCCAACCCCACTGTGATCACCAGCCCAGGGCACAGAGTGCCCTGGGCTGGTGATCACAGTAGGGTTGGATCAAGACATGATGATCCCAGTGGGGTTGGATCAAGACCTGGTGGATTCTCCCTCAGTGCCACATCCATAAAATCAAAGAATCACAGAATGGATTGGGTTGGAAAAGCCCTCCGAGATCCTCAAGTCCAACCCTTGGTCCAACTCCAGTCCCTTTACCAGATCATGGCACTCACCCCCCACCTGGCCACAACTTCCCTCCAGGGAGTTGGAACAGACTGCCTGGAGGGGCCACGGGATCTCCATCCTTGGAAGGAGGTAGAACTCAACTGAGAAGGGCTGTGAGCACCCTGGTGTAGGGGAAGGTGTCCCAGCCCATGGGAGGTCCCTTCCAACTCAGCCATCCCAGGATTCTGTGGGTCTCAAACAGCCTGAGCTTGGCCTCACACTGAACCAGCTTCCAGGATTGTGTGTGTCACTTTGGGGTTTTGGAGGAGGGAAGTTCTGGCCAGGAGAAGAGGAGGCTCAGAGGTGACCTCAGCACTGTCTGGAACTGCCTGAAGGGAAGTTCTGGCCAGGTGGGGGTTGGTCTCTTCTCCCAGGCACTCAGCAATAGGACAAGGGGGCACGATGGGCTCAAGCTCTGCCAGGGGAAATTGAAGTTGGAGAGCAGAAAGAAATTGTTTGCAGAGAGAGTGCTCAGGGATTGGAATGGGCTGCCCAGAGAGGGGGTGGATTCCCCATCCCTGGAGGTTTTTAACCTGAGATTGGCCGTGGCACTGAGTGAGAATCCACCATGTCTTGATCCAACCACGTCTTGATCCAACCCCACTGTGATCACTCTGTGCCATGGGCTGGTGATCACAGTGGGGTTGGATCAAGGGTTGGATTGATGATCTCAGAGGTCTCTTCCAACTCAGCTGATTCTGTGATTCTGTGATCTCTGGCTGTTGGACACACAGGCCACTGAAGCACCTTCAGAGGGCACTACCTGGGCTCCTCTGCAGTGCTGAGGTGCAAATGAGGGTGTGGATGTCTCCAGAACTCTGCATGTGACAGGCCTTGCTTGGCCACCCCCTGAGTGAAGAGAAGTTGTGGCCAGGTGGGGGTTGGTCTCTTCTCCCAGGCACTCAGCAATAGGACAAGGGGGCACGATGGGCTCAAGCTCTGCCAGGGGAAATTGAAGTTGGAGAGCAGAAAGAAATTCTTTGCAGAGAGAGTGCTCAGGCATTGGAATGGGCTGCCCAGAGAGGGGGTGGATTCCCCATCCCTGGAGGGTTTGAACCTGAGCTTGGCCGTGGCACTGAGTGCCATGATCTGGTAAAGGGACTGGAGTTGGACCAAGGGTTGGACTTGATGATCTCGGGGGGCTTTTCCAACCCAATCCATTCTAGGATTCATCACTCTTAGTGGGTTCCCCACCCCAAACTGGCTTTCCTGCTCCTTAAGCAAAGCAGTTACCTCATGATCAGTGCCAGCACCAGAGTGCTGGAAGGTTCCACCCCTGGACCTGCCAGGTGCTGTCAGTTCCAGGTCCTCAGGGCTTGGAGACACCCAGATGTTCTTCCCTCTCATCCCTTTAGCCTTCTCCTGGATGTCCTTCCAAGCATGCCTGGATTTGGGACTATCCAAAACTGCACCCTCTGGATTAGAACACACACACACACACACACACACAGAGTTAATTGACTCTGGGAATGCACCAAAGCTCTTTTCATTATTACAACAAAAGCTTTGTAGTATTTTGCTTCCATAAAGTAACCTTGTAAACCATTCCAGATAAATAGTGGGAAAAATTCCAAGAGAAAGCTCTGCACATCCCTTAACTCTTCAAGCTCAACTCACCAGCTCCAAGGACTAAGAAAATATTAGTGCCCAATCAAAGAAAAAAGGTGCTTTCTTTGCCAGCCTTACACTGGAGTCCAACAAGAGTTAAATTTATTCAGTTGGACATTTTTAGATCCTTGAGACTCTCTTATTACAAAAGGAATGAAAAATAAAAAATAAATAAGAGCCTTGTTATTGATGACAAAGCTCGAGGTAACCAGGAACAGGTTTTTTATATGAGTGTTGAAATAAAAAAATAATAGAATTAATAGAAAGAGTAAAACTAAAAACTTACCTGAAAAAAGTGGATATGCCTTTGGTGAGTCTGGAGATGAGACAGAAGAAAAAACCTCTGGAATTTCAGGGATAGGGCTGAGAAGGGGTTTCTTGGAAGCCAGTTCTCTTGCCCCATATAAAGATCTTCTAACTCTTCTCTTTCTTCTTTTCCCATTGCCTGTTTGTCTTGTTTTCTGAGAAGATGGAGAAGCCTGATTAGAGCACAGTGTAATTATAATGATCCTCTACAGTATTTTCCAACAAAGAAGTGACACCAATTGCTGGATTTTGATGCACAGCAACTGTTTCCCCTAAAATGAAGCTTCCACTTGTTGTGCCATCTACAAGTTAATCTAAAAACTCAAAGCAAAGAATTACTTTAAGTGAATTTTTTCATTCACTTCACCAAATCTGGAAGGTGAAGAAATGAGTCTTTCAGCTCAAAACTGTAATTTCTTCACTCATGCTTGGACTGAAAAGGAATAATGTGCTTTTTCTTTCAATGTAAGAAAGAAAAAATCTTGTAGAAGCCTCAAAGCTTTGACACTTAGAACAGGCCTGGGGAAGTTCCAGCAAGGACTGGGCAAATTCCAACATCCAACTTGGTAAGAGAAGAGCCATAAACTCATTTGCTGAAGACTGAAAAGTGATCAAAAAGCCTAATTTTGGCCCTGAAAACATTTCAATAATCCTGCCAGCCAGTCCTGCCCAGCAGGCAGGGAGATGAGTGGCAGGAAAAGCTGGGAAACCACCTGGGAATGAAGAAGGAAACACAGGAAACACACACACAACACTCACAACTCTTCACAAAGATCAAAATAATCCTGGCAAACACAAGGAGAGGAGCAAAGGCAGTGCAGGGGCTGCCACTCACTTGTGTCCTTTTGGATGTGCTTGGATTCTTTTGCCCTTGGATCTTGCTCTTCCTTGGATTTCTGGTGCCTTCAGCATTGCCTGTGGATCCCAAGGAGCTCTCAGGCTCCTCAGCCTTGGCCCTGCACTGGGAGGGAAAGTTTTTGGGGGGTTTTTATCAAGTTTTCATCTTCTGTAATTCCTTTCAGAAAAGGTGGGTGAGTTTTTTTCATATTCCTCTTTTTTTTTTTTTGCCTTTCCTCTCCAATAACCCACAGAACTCTGAAAGCACTTCTGAATTAATTCTATGCCCCTTCAAACTCCAGCAAGCACAACATTTGCTGGAATTATTTGGGAAAGCTCCAGGAAAAGTCAATAGAAACAGTAAACTTAAATATCAGGCTATAAATAAAAATGTTTTTAATAACTGGAAACCACTTTCCCTCAGAATTCTCATTTCCTGAGGACAATTACAGGAGATATTTCCATAGATCTGGATATTCACAATCCTCAGACCTGAGGCTGTAACAGCATCAGGAGGTTCAAAAGACAACAATTCTGCCTGAAGAAGTTTAAAAAACCAACAAAAAATCATTGCTAAAGAAACTTACCCTCCTTTTAGGAGAAGGAGCTTTTGCTGTATCAGGTTTGTCAGTTTGTGCTGTTATAGAGGAGAAAAAAATGAATTTTGATTCAGTTTCAGTGCTAAAGTTAATTCTATTTTGAGGAATTTATCCCCATAATTTTGTCAGTTTGTGCTGTTATAGAGGAGAAAAAAATGAATTTTGATTCAGTTTCAGTGCTAAAGTTAATTCTATTTTGAGGAATTTATCCCCATAATTTTGTCAGTTTGTGCTGTTATAGAGGAGAAAAAAATGAATTTTGATTCAGTTTCAGTGCTAAAGTTAATTCTATTTTGAGGAATTTATCCCCATAATTTCTAATATTATGGGGATATTATTAAGTAGTAACTCAAACTTGAGGACTATCAAATGTGGCAAGATAAAAAAATAACACCTTGCTTTACAAAATAAAAAAACTAAACTTGAAAGGATTTGATAAAAAATAATTAGCATTAAAACAGCTGTCAGAGGTAAATACATATGAAAAAACCACTTGCAGTTCTTTTGTTGTCCTTTTGCTACATAAAAATCATCAAAATTATAATATCAGGAGCAAGACTGCAACGATTTAAAGCAGCAAATTGAAATTTTAAACACTTCAGCTGCTGCCAAGAGATTTAGAGGAAAGCAGAAACAAATTTTAGCACAACAGAAATATGTTCTCTGAATAAAAAAAACCCCAAGCTGACAAAAATATAAACTAAAAAAAATAATTCTCAACTTTAAGATACAAAAAGATTGTTCATTTACAAAGATCTGAGTTACCTTCAGCAGGTGAAGGGTCTTCTGCAGGAACAGGATCCTCCAGGAGCTCTTGGAGAGGCTCAACATGTTCCTTCAAAGAAAAAAAAAATGAAAAATGAAACAAAAATTGAGCATTCAGGGATTGTTTTTACAGTTAGGAAGACAAACCAGCCAAATTTACAGGGTGCCAGTGGCAGTGCAGGCTGGGCAGGGGGTGGGCAGGGCTGGGGCTCAGCCCTGGGCAGGCCCCTCTGCGCAGGGGGGTGTTGGCAGGCAAGCTCTGGTCAAAGATTTCAGGGCTTAGAACTTCTCCAAAAGTCACTTTTTTCTTCTTTGGTGTTGTGAAGTTGAGACTTTCAGTGGTGTCTGTTGGAATAAAACACATGAGGAGTTCAGTGAGTGTGAAATTGGGACAGAATGGGCTTTTTTTTGAGGGGGGGGTCTTAATCCTGCCCCCAAATCACTCCCAAAACACATTTTACACCTGCTGTTCATTCCCTCAGAATTTTCAGAGCTTTATCACAGTGTAAAGAATTAAGGAAGAGACTGGAAGTGACCTCCTGCTCCATAAGTCTCAGCTGACAAGTGTAAAATTCCCTGAAATCCAGTGGGTCTGTTCTGGTGTTGGAGGAGTTTTGGGGTTCAGTGACTTTATTCTGGTCTAAGGGACTTTCTGAAGATTTGGGGTGACAATAATTTGCTTTTTCTCAGCCATTCTTTTCCTTGGCAATTTTATTTTCCATGGATGTCCCCCAGGAGCTGATTCAGGGGTGGTTAATGCAGATCATCCACCACATTTGGCAAAGAGGCAGAACTTTATCATCTCATATAATACTCAGCCTATTAAAAAAAAACTGAGGCAGATTTAATAAAAAAAAAATGGGGCTCTGACCTGTTTCTGATGCTTCAAAGGCTTTTTCAGAAGAGGCTGGGACAGATTCACCTCCTCCTCCTCCATCATCTGCAACACTCAAGTATTCCTGTCAAATTTAAGTGATACAATTCAATACTATTTAATTATAAATAACAACTTTAATTAAAATATCCTTACCCAAAGTGAAGATAACTTGTGGTGGAAGCAACATTTTGTTTTAAAAACTTGTTGGATGAATGAATAAAACTTGGAAAACATTCATATCAGAGAATTCTGGAATGGTTTGGCTTGAAGGGACCTGAAAGATGATCCATTTCCACCCCTGCCCTGGGCAGGGACACCTCCCACTGTCCCAGGGACACCTCCCACTGTCCCAGGTCACCCCAGCCTGGCCTTGGACACTCCCAGGGATGGGGCAGCCACAGCTTCTCTGGGAATTCCTCCCATCCCTCCCCACCCTCCCAGGGAGGGATTTCTTCCCAATATCCCATCTAAACCAGCACATGGAATCATGGAATGGGTTGGGTTGGAAGGGACCTTAAAATCATCCAGTGCCACCCCCTGCCCTGGGCAGGGACACCTCCCACTGTCCCAGGGTCACCTCCCACTGTCCCAGGGACACCTCCCACTGTCCCAGGGGGTTCCAACCTTGGACATTCCCAGGGATGGGGCAGCCACAGCTGCTCTGGGAATCCCATCCCAGGCCCTCCCCACCCTCCCAGGGAAGGATTCCTTCCCAATATCCCATCTAAACCAGCACATGGAATCATGGAATGCTTTGGGATGGAGGGACCTCAAAGTCCTTCCAGTGCCACCCCTGCTCTGGGCAGAGACACCTCCCACTGTCCCAGGGTGCTCCAACCTGGCCTTGGGCACTCCCAGGGATGGAGCAGCCACAGCTTCTCTGGGAATCCCATCCCATCCCTCCCCACCCTCCCAGGGAAGGATTCCTTCCCAATATTCCATCTAAACCAGCACATGGAATCAGGGAATGGTTTGGGTTGGAAGAGACCTTCAAGATCATCCAGTTCCACCCCCTGCCCTGGGCAGGGACACCTCCCACTGTCCCAGGGACACCTCCCACTGTCCCAGGGACACCTCCCACACCTCCCACTGTCCCAGGGGGCTCCAATCTGACCTTGGGCACTTCCAGGGATGGAACAGCCACAGCTTCTCTGCCCAACCTGTGCCAGGACCTGCCCACCCCCAAAGAGAAGGATTTCTTCCCCAAATCCCACCTAACCCTGACCTTTTCCAGTTTAAAACCCCTTGTCCTGTCACTCCATGCCCTTGGAAAGTGTCTTTACATCTTCCCTGGAAGCTCCTTGAGGTCCTGGAAGGTGCAACTGGGTCAACCCCAGACCTTCTCATAACATGAAAGCTTCAAGCAAAGCTTCCAAGATGAGCAAGTAGCATTAAATCATTTTCTATCCATATCAATTAGTGAAGAAAGGATATTTAACAATGATTCAATAATGACTCTGCAGCAGCTCCTCCTCAGTGCTGGGACCTCCCTGGAAGTGCCAAACCAACCTTTGGGCTGTCCAGGAGCTGCTTCTTGGGGGTTTTCTTCAGGATGGAGGTCAGGGAGCCACTCCTGGGAAGGCCATTGAAGGGACAACCCCCATTTTGTCGTGGTGTGACAGGAGGTGTGACAAGGGCTTTGCTCCCATCCAACACCCCCAGGTTTGGTTCCTCCCCAAATCCAACCTGCTTCCTGCTGGGACCTGAGAGAACATCACTCCTGGTGGCAGCAGGGCTGAGCTCAGACCTGCCAGCTGTGGAGCAAAGGGACAGATGTGACAGTTAAAGGCTGAAGGAAAACTGAGGAGATTTATAGCTCATGTTGTTAATCCTCAAAAGTACAAACACCTCCACAGGTTCTGGGCAGCAACATCCCAGAAAAACCCACTGGTTGGGAAATTTTGGCTCTTATTGTGCCATTCAGTATTTTTGGAAATGTAGAAAACACACAACAAGGAGCTTTGCATGAAGGGAAACACATTTTGCAGAGGGATTTCTCCCTCACCCACAGAAAATCTGTGGAGGGGGGAAATCAATGTGCTTTCTACAGAGGAACTGCACACTCACATCCCTTTCTCCTTCACAGGCACGAGGAACTCAACTGCATTTTCCCCTAAAAAAGGCCTGACTGGAAAATTCCAGAAAACCAAAGGATTATTTCCAGCCTGTCTCCAGTTTGGGCTTTTCCCCACCAAGCTGGGACATCCCACCCAAGAGGTCCTGCCTCACCTCCCTCATAAAATCTATTTCCTTCCTGTGAGTTAAACCAGGTTTAAAGCTTTGCTGTGCTGAACAAACTCCAAAGTCTGGTTTTAAACCGAGCTTTGAGCCCCGCTCCAAAGTCTGGTTTTAAACCGAGCTTTGAGCCCCGCTCCAAAGTCTGGTTTTAAACCGAGCTTTGAGCCCCGCTCCAAAGTCTGGTTTTAAACCGAGCTTTGAGCCCCGCTCCAAAGTCTGGTTTTAAACCGAGCTTTGAGCCCCGCTCCAAAGTCTGGTTTTAAACCGAGCTTTGAGCCCCGCTCCAAAGTCTGGTTTTAAACCGAGCTTTGAGCCCCGCTCCAAAGTCTGGTTTTAAACCGAGCTTTGAGCCCCGCTCCAAAGTCTGGTTTTAAACCGAGCTTTGAGCCCCGCTCCAAAGTCTGGTTTTAAACCGAGCTTTGAGCCCCGCTCCAAAGTCTGGTTTTAAACCGAGCTTTGAGCCCCGCTCCAAAGTCTGGTTTTAAACCGAGCTTTGAGCCCCGCTCCAAAGTCTGGTTTTAAACCGAGCTTTGAGCCCCGCTCCAAAGTCTGGTTTTAAACCGAGCTTTGAGCCCCGCTCCAAAGTCTGGTTTTAAACCGAGCTTTGAGCCCCGCTCCAAAGTCTGGTTTTAAACCGAGCTTTGAGCCCCGCTCCAAAGTCTGGTTTTAAACCGAGCTTTGAGCCCCGCTCCAAAGTCTGGTTTTAAACCGAGCTTTGAGCCCCGCTCCAAAGTCTGGTTTTAAACCGAGCTTTGAGCCCCGCTCCAAAGTCCGGTTTTAAACCGAGCTTTGAGCCCCGCTCCAAAGTCCGGTTTTAAACTGAGCTTTGAGCCCCGCTCCAAAGTCTGGTTTTAAACCGAGCTTTGAGCCCCGCTCCAAAGTCTGGTCTTAAACCGAGCTTTGAGCCCCACTCCAAAGTCTGGTTTTAAACTGAGCTTTGAGCCACAGCAGCAACTTTAGGGGTGTTCCCCCATCAGCCTTTATGGCAAAGTCACACCAGAATTCTCCTCCCCACAAATTGTAGACAAGGGGACAGAGAGAGGAAACATTTCCTTACAAATATTCAATATTTGACTTCCTAATGAGAATAAAACAAAGATTATAAAGGTGATAAAACCTCTTACCATGGCCTGTTTCCAGCAGCTCTCCAGTTACAACAGTCCCCAAGGACTCAGGAGGGTTTTGCTGCTCAGAAACCCACTCCTAAAGAAAGTTACAAGATTTATATCTATTTATCTATCCATGTCTATACCTCATCAATTTATAAAGACACACATGATAAAGAAATAAAAAAAAACTACCTAAAAATGCTGCTTTGTGGAGGTTTTTAATCCCCCTCAAACAGATTTCAGAGTTTCCTCAATCATTCACTACTTCAGTTGAATTTCTTTTCCCCAAAACACCCAGGCTAAAAGTTCAAATAGAAGAAATGAAAACCCTGTTTATTTTAATCACTAATTAAGGAGTTTGCTGCTAATTGTAAGTACCTGGGGAGCAGCAGGTGCAGATAAAATGCTGCAGGTTCTGGGCTCAGACTTGCTGGTTTTGGTCACATTTTCACTGACATTTGCTCTCAAATCAGCTCCACTCTTGTCCAACAGGAACTTTCCCCTCCACTGCTCCAGGTTGGGCTCTTTTTTCAAAGGTACCTTGTTCTGAGCTGCAGCAATTAAATAGAAAACAAAAGCCAAAGAAAGCACAAAGAAACTTCAGGTTTGTCAATGAATTTGCTTTGTGTTTCTTCACTAAGAGATGCAAAAGGTTCGGGGTGGGAAGAACAGAGATGCACTTTTTTAGTTTTACTTTGAAAATAACATTAAAAAACATTCAAATTAAAGGAAATTATTTTCAAATAAATGTGTTGAAGAGCATCAATGTAAGAGAAATCAAATAAAAAATATTCTCAGTTTCAGGATCATCAATGTCAGAGAAATAAAATAAAAAATATTCTCAGTTTCAAGAGCATCAATGTCAGAGAAAACAAATAAAAAATATTCTGTTTTAAGATCATCAATATCAGAGAAATAAAATAAAAAATATTGTTTCAAGATCATCAATATCAGAGAAATACAATAAAAAATATTCTGTTTTAAGATCATCAATATCAGAGAAATAAAATAAAAAATATTCTGTTTCAAGATCATCAATATCAGAGAAATACAATAAAAAATATTCTGTTTTAAGATCATCAATATCAGAGAAATAAAATAAAAAATATTCTGTTTCAAGATCATCAATATCAGAGAAATACAATAAAAAATATTGTTTCAAGATCATCAATATCAGAGAAATAAAATAAAAAATATTCTGTTTCAAGAGCATCAATATCAGAGAAATAAAATAAAAAAATATTCTGTTTCAAGATCATCAATATCAGAGAAATAAAATAAAAAATATTCTGTTTCAAGAGCATCAATGCCAGAGAAATAAAATAAAAAATATTCTGTTTCAAGAGCATCAATATCAGAGAAATAAAATAAAAAATATTCTGTTTTAAGATCATCAATATTAGAGAAATGAAATAAAAAAAAATTCTGTTTCAAGAGCATCAATGCCAGAAAATAAAATAAAAATCATTCTCAGTTTCAGGATCATCAATATCAGAGAAATCAAATAAAAAATATTCTGTTTTATCATCAATATCAGAGAAATCAAATAAAAATCATTCTCAGTTTCAGGATCATCAATATCAGAGAAATTAAACAAAAAATATTCTGTTTCAAGAGCATCAATGCCAGAAAATAAAATAAAAAAATATTCTCAGTCTCTTGGAAAAGGTGTGAAAACACTCAAGCTTATGGAAAAGCACAAAGACTACAAATCCAGGAATTAAAACTAAGAAAAGAGTCACACAAATACTGGTTTTCATTTTAGTTCAGGGGTTATTCTGAGGAATCACAATTCAGGCTGCACTAAGATGGTTTAAAGCAGCAAAAAAAGCCTCAAATGAAACACAAAAACACCCACAGCAAGCCTGGGAAGGGAGGATTAATTTGCTTTATAGGAAGTATTTTTAGTTTCAGGCTTTTTAGCCTAAAGGAAGACTTGATGTTGAGGACAAAGCAGAATATTTAATAACTTACAAGAGGCTCCTTCCTGGGAAGCCTCAGCCAGGTGGGACAGCCCAGAGAGTCCAGTTTCCTCTTCAGCCTCTTGGAGGGATTCAAGGAATGTCTGAAAGGCCTCAATTCTGCCCTTCAGTGGCCTGACATCTCCATCTTTGAAAGGACTGACCTGCCAAAACAAAGTTAACCCCATCAGACTCTTTTTGCCCCACCATAAGGACTTGGTTACTTTGCATTGTACTTTGATGTAAAAAAAAAATATAAAGAACCAAGTCTTGTATTTAATCAGTTGTAGGTGTATGGTAAGAATAAGCAAAAAAGGAATTTTTTCAAGAAATATGTGAAGTTTTACTGTATTTAATAATCTGCTCCTCTAGACCATGTGCAGAACTTGCTTTGCCTGGGCTGGGTCAAGGCAACAAATCTGACTGAACAAGTCACTTTTGCTCAGCCTGACTGCACCTGCAACACTTTAACTTAATTCCCCAAAAACCAAGCATGGCAAACACAGGAAAGGACCACAAGCTGAAATTCGTGGGCAAGCTCAACATGCAGAGAAGATTCCAGTCTCTACACAGTGTGAACAAAACCTGGAATATCTCCTTATCCTAGTCAGGTGTCCAAGGGAAGGCAGCAGAACCAGGTGGTGCCTTGTGCTGGATCTCTCCCTCCTCCTCCCTCTGCTGGATCCCCTCCCTCCTCCTCCCTCTGCTGGATCCCTTCCCTCCTCCTCCCTCTGCTGGATCCCTTCCCTCCTCCTCCCTCTGCTGGATCCCTTCCCTCCCTCCTCCTTCTGCTGCTGGATCCTTTCCTCCCCTCCCTCTGCTGGATCCCCTCCCTCCTCCTCCCTCTGCTGGATCCCTTCCCTCCTCCTCCCTCTGCTGGATCCCTTCCCTCCCTCCTCCTCCCTCTGCTGGATCCCTTCCCTCCTCCTCCCTCTGCTGGATCCCTTCCCTCCTCCTCCCTCTGCTGGATCCCTTCCCTCCTCCTCCCTCTGCTGGATCCCTTCCCTCCTCCTCCCTCTGCTGGATCCCCTCCCTCCTCCTTCCTCTGCTGGATCCCTTCCCTCCTCCTCCCTCTGCTGGATCCCCTCCCTCCTCCTCCCTCTGCTGGATCCCCTCCCTCCTCCTCCCTCTGCTGGATCCCCTCCCTCCTCCTCCCTCTGCTGGATCCCCTCCCTCCTCCTCCCTCTGCTGGATCCCCTCCCTCCCTCCTCCTTCTGCTGCTGGATCCTTTCCTCCCCTCCCTCTGCTGGATCCCCTCCCTCCTCCTCCCTCTGCTGGATCCCTTCCCTCCCTCCTCCTTCTGCTGCTGGATCCTTTCCTCCCCTCCCTCTGCTGGATCCCCTCCCTCCTCCTCCCTCTGCTGGATCCCTTCCCTCCCTCCTCCTTCTGCTGCTGGATCCTTTCCTCCCCTCCCTCTGCTGGATCCCTCCCTCCCTCCTCCTTCTGCTGGATCCCCTCCTTCCTCCTCCCTCTGCTGGATCCCCTCCCTCCTCCTCCCTCTGCTGGATCCCCTCCCTCCTCCTCCCTCTGCTGGATCCCCTCCCTCCTCCTCCCTCTGCTGGATCCCCTCCCTCCTCCTCCCTCTGCTGGATCCCCTCCCTCCTCCTCCCTCTGCTGGATCCCTCCCTCCTCCTCCTTCAGCTGGATCCTTTCCCTCCTTCTCCCTCTGCTGGATCCTTCCCTCCTCCCTCTGCTGGATCCCTTCCCTCCTCCTCCCTCCTCCTCCCTCTGCTGGATCCCTCCCCCCTCCTCCTTCTGCTGGATTCCCTCCCTCCTCCTCCCTCTGCTGGATCCCCTCCCTCCTCCTCTCTCTGCTGGATCCCTTCCCTCCTCCTCTCTCTGCTGGATCCCTTCCCTCCTCCTCCCTCTGCTGGATCCTTTCCCTCCTCCTCTCTCTGCTGGATCCCTCCCTCCCTCTGCCAGATCCTTCCCTCCTCCTCCCTCTGCTGGATCCTTCCACCCTCCTCCTCCTTCTGCTGGATCCCTCCCTCCTCCTCCTCCTCCTCCTGCTGGATCTCTCCCTGCTCCTCCTGCCAGCACTTGTGTGTTCCTGGAAGGGCAGAACTGCCCCAGCTGAGGTTTGGGGAGGGCTCTCACCTCTGTCCCAGCTTCTCTCTGCCTGTTGCTCCTCTCCTGGGCCAGGAACTGGATCAGGGTGTTGTTCTCTGGGGAGCCTCGAATGCCAATGGTTGATCTTCGCCTGAATTTTAACAGACTTGGAGAATTCTCTGCAAAAGGAACAAGAGAAGAGAACAGAAAATAAAACAAAGAGAGAAAAAGATTTTAGCTGGGTTAAAACTTGGTTGTAGTAATGCCAAGGTCATGGGTTCAATCTCCTGTGTAGGCCACTGACTTAAGAGTTGGACTTCATGATCCTTGTGGGTCCTTCCAACTCAGGACAGTCTGTGAATTTTTTTTTAATGCCTAAAGCTTTAAAATGTTTTTCTTTTCTTTCTAAAGGTGATTTATGCTGTTTATGGAAAGACTTAAAGTTACCTGTTCAGCTCAAGAAATTTTCCTGAACAAAAGCAAATGAACTGCCTAAAAGCAAGTTAATATTTAACTAATCACATACCAAGTGAGGAGCAGGGTGGCTTTCACAGGTTCACTTGCTAGTTAAGGGACTGGCTTTAGAACTTGGAGAATTTGTCTTGCAATTCCCTTGTGAAACTCAAGAGCTAAATAGAATCACAGAATGGATTGGGTTGGAAAAGACCTCCAAGATCATCAAGTCCAACCCTTGATCCAACCCCACTGTGATCATCCAGAGTGCCCTGGGCTGGTGATCACAGTAGGGTTGGATCAAGATGTGGTGGATTCTCCCTCAGTGCCACATCCATAAAATCAAAGAATCATAGAATGGATTGGGTTGGAAAAGCCCTCACAGATCACCAAGGCCAACCCTTGGTCCAACTCCAGTCCCTTTACCAGATCATGGCACTCAGTGCCACGGCCAAGCTCAGGTTCAAACCCTCCAGGGATGGGGAATCCACCCCCTCTCTGGGCAGCCCATTCCAATCCCTGAGCACTCTCTCTGCAAAGAATTTCTTTCTGCTCTCCAACTTCAATTTCCCCTGGCAGAGCTTGAGCCCATCGTGCCCCCTTGTCCTATTGCTGAGTGCCTGGGAGAAGAGACCAGCCCCCACCTGGCCACAACTTCCCTTCAGGCAGTTCCAGACAGTGCTGAGGTCACCTCTGAGCCTCCTCTTCTCCAGGCTGAACACCCCCAGCTCCCTCAGCCTCTCCCCACAGCACTTGTGCTCCAGTCCCTTCTCCAGACTCGTTGCTCTTCTCACTTGGGTTGGAAGAGACCTCTGAGATCATCAAATCCAACCCTTGATCCAACCCCACTGGGATCACTCTGGCACTCTGTGCCCTGGGCTGGTGATCACAGTAGGGTTGGATCAAGACATGGTGGATTCTCTGTCCCTGGAGGTGTTTCAGAGGACACTCAGTGCCACATCCAGTCCCTTCTCCACCCTCGTTGCTCTTCTCTGGACCATTAACTATGTGGGTTATATCCTATAAACATTAGAGTTAACCCAAATATATCTCCTATGTATTACATATATTTGTGCTTTATATGTGTTTATATACACACACATATATAAATATATATATATAATATATAGGATTTTACACCAACTTTCTATCAGACTCTGCTCCTTGGGCACATTCACAGCCAGTCAGAGCACTTGGATCTGCCCTAAATTGGGTCAGATGCCCTGGAGATGCCCCTCTGAGAAAGGGCAACAACCACCATGCCAAGGTCAGGGGTTCAATCCCCTGTGTGGGCCATTGACTGAAGAGTTGGACTCGATGATCCCTGGGGGGTCCCCCCAACTCAGACCAGTCTGGGATTCTGGGATTGGTCTCTCCAGCCTCACCTTTACAAGGGTCACCAAAACTTCCTGCAGCAATCCCAAAGTCAGCAATTGTTCCAGCAGCAAAATCAGCAGGTTCTTCCCTCTGTTCTTCAGACACCCCCACCTCAGGTTTGCCTCCTGCTCTGCCCCCCACAAGAGCCAAACGGAAATCAGTGCCCAGAGAGACAGACCTGCTGCATGGCACGTTCCCCCTCCTGCCCAAAGGCAGGGTGGGCTCAGTGCCCACATCCCCCTGCAGGGCACCAAAGCAGCCCCCAGGGTGCCCCCTGGGCTGGGACAATTCCTCCACCAGCTGTTTGGGGTATTTCAGGGCACGTTTCCGTGGCCCTCTCTGGGTCCCATTGCTCAAATTCTCCTTCTTGGAGGCCCTGCTGCCTTTGGGTTTAGTCACTTTGCAGATCTTCTGGTCTTTTGGCAGAGGGAAAGAAGCTTCTTCCTTCTCTTCAGGGCAAGCACTCTCATTTTCTCTCACTTTCAGAGGACTCTTGGATTGTCTGGGCATTGTTTGTCATTGACTTTAAGAAATATTCACTCAGCCTTTGCTCCTGTAATTAGATTCCAAAAGGAAAACCAGATTATTATTAGATTATTACTTTATTTGCTCAAGCTTCTCCCAATCCCATATTTTCCCTGAGCAAGGTGTTTCAGTGTGGTAGAAAGGGAAATTTATCTCCAGAAAGCTACAGGGAAAGGACTGGAACTAGGAAGAAAAATGCACAGCAATAGAAAAAATGTAATAAACATAAGTAATATAAAGAATACAAGAAACTGGATATAAACAATAAACATGCACAGAAGTGGCTCACAGGGCCATGATTTCAATCTGTTAAGCTTATCAGGATAAAATACATGTATAAAACATTAACCACAACCACACTGTGACTGTTTTGCTCCAAGTGTTGCAACAAGTCTTAGCAGTTTAATAGTACTTTTAATAACACTAATTAGTATCAGCAGAGAGAGAAGGCAAGTCTGGCCCCCTCCCAGCCCCTGGGGACCCCTCAGAACCCCCCAGGGACCCCCTCCCAGTCCCAAAGGGACCCCCTCCAGCCCGTTACAGCCCCTCAGGGACCCCCTCCCAGCTCCTCGGGACCCTGTCAGGATCCCCCCTCACAGCACATCAGGATCTTCTAAGGGAACCCTCCCAGCCCCACAGGGACCCCCTCCCAGCCCCCTATAGCCCCTCAGAGATCCCTGGGACCCTGTCGGGATGTCCCGTCACAGCACCTCAGGACCCCCTTAGGGACCCCCGCCCGGCCCCTCAGGGACACCCTCAGAACCCCACAGGGACCCCCTCAGGGACCAACCTCCCGACCCCAGAGGGACCCCCTCAGGGACCAACCTCCCGGCCCCACAGGGGAGCCCCTCCCCAGGCCCCACAGGGGAGCCCCTCCCCAGGCCCCACAGGGACACCTCCCCAGGCCCTCAGCCTCCTCAGAACCCCACAGGGATCCCCTCCCGGCCCCTCAGCCTCCTCAGAACCCCACAGGGATCCCCTCCCGGCCCCTCAGCCTCCTCAGAACCCCACAGGGATCCCCTCCCGGCCCCTCAGCCCCTTCACCTCCGCCCTCCCCTCCCGCTCGCGCCTCACCCGCTCCCGCCTCACTTCGAAACCGCAGCTCCGCCGCGTATCCCTCCGCGCCACCGCCCCTCTGGCCCAGCCGTGCCCCTCCACAGCCCACCCCGCTTCCCGCAGCACCGGAGGGATGGAGAATCATCGCAGGAGGCTCCGAACAGCCGTGTGTGCTCGGGGGGCCGCGGGGCCCGGTGCGGACCGAGGGACTCTTTCGGCGGCGGAAGGATCGCGGCGAATTGATATCGAGGTAACGATCCACGTGAATTCATTCAACGGCCGCACCCACGTGACGCGCAACAACCAATCACAGGCGCCAAACAGCATATTATGCAAATAACCCATCTTTGTCCCGCCTCCCCAGGGCGGAGCGCGGTGGTGATTGGACAACGTGCGCTGCTGCGCGGCGCTGATTGGCCACGCCTCACGTCTGTCAACGCTCGGGCGCTTCCGGGTGCGGCGGCGGCGGGCGCAGCATGAGGCGGGTGACGCTGTTCGTGAACGGCACTGCCCGCAACGGGAAGGTGAGGCCTGGACGGACCCACCGCGGGGCTGCTGCCGTGGGGTGGGCACACACCGGGCATGGCTGGCCCCTCCGGAGGGGTTCCGGTCCCTCCAGGGCGGCCCGGCCCGCGGTGGGGCCCGGCCGAGCGCTCCGGTGGCTCCTGGGCCTGGTGGGCGCCCTGTGGGGGGCTGAGGGAAGGCCGAGGAGTTTAAGGAGCTGTTGGGGACGCTCTGTGGCTTTGCTGGGTCGGTGGGGTTGGTTGTGACAGCGCAGCCCGGTGGGGGGACCCTTTGGGGGTACCCACCCCGGGAATTATCGCCCCTGGGTGGTTAAAGCTCTGTGAAAAGCAGCGAGGGTGGAGAAGGGACTGGATGTGGCTCTGAGTGTCCTCTGAAACACCTCCAGGGACAGAGAATCCAACATGTCTTGATCCAACCCTACTGTGATCACCAGCCCAGGGCACAGAGTGCCAGAGTGATCCCAGTGGGGTTGGATCAAGGGTTGGATTTGATGATCTCAGAGGTCTCTTCCAACCCAAGTGAGAAGAGCAACGAGGCTGGAGAAGGGACTGGAGCACAAGTGCTGTGGGGAGAGGCTGAGGGAGCTGGGGGTGTTCAGCCTGGAGAAGAGGAGGCTCAGAGGTGACCTCAGCACTGTCTGGAACTGCCTGAAGGGAAGTTGTGGCCAGCTGGGGGTTGGTCTCTTCTCCCAGGCACTCAGCAATAGGACAAGGGGGCACGATGGGCTCAAGCTCTGCCAGGGGAAATTGAAGTTGGAGAGCAGAAAGAAATTCTTTGCAGAGAGAGTGCTCAGGGATTGGAATGGGCTGCCCAGAGAGGGGGTGGATTCCCCATCCCTGGAGGGTTTGAACCTGAGCTTGGCCGTGGCACTGAGTGCCATGATCTGGTAAAGGGACTGGAGTTGGACCAAGGGTTGGACTTGATAATCTCAGAGGGCTTTTCCAACCCAATCCATTCTATGATTCTTTGATTTTATGGATGTGGCACTGAGGGAGAATCCACCATGTCTTGATCCAACCCCACTGTGAGAATCCATGTCTTGATCCAACCCCACTGGGATCATCATGTGTTGATCCAACCCCACTGTGATCACCAGCCCAGGGCACTCCGTGCCCTGGGCTGGTGATCACAGTGGGGTTGGATCAAGGGCTGTACTTGGTAATCTCAGAGGGCTTTTCCAACCCAATCCATTCTATGATATCCTCACAAGGGTGGGACTAGTTGGTTTCCAGGCCTTGCCAGGAGGCCCTGGGGCTGCAATGCCAAATTTAAGCCTGGATTTGCTGTTGCCATTCATATTTTGGGTGCAGGAGGTGACAGGACTTGGCTGGTGTAGTTCTATTGAATGTTCCCCACCATCCTGATACTCCATCCTTAGAGTTACTGTGGCTGTACTTTAATCTTAGAGTTTATAAATGGTACCCATGATCCTAATTTCTTCATCCATTTGATGGGACTGTACTTTAATGGAATATTTCTATTAAATTTTATCCATTATCCTGATTTTTCCATCCACAGACAGTTGATGTGACTGTACTTTAATAGTATATTTCTCTTAAATTTTACCCATTATCCTAATTTTTCTATTTACAGAAGTTGATGTGATTGTCCTTTAATGGAATATTTCTGTTAAATTATATCCATGACCCTCATTTTTCCATCCACAGGAGTTGATGTGATTGTCCTTTAATGGAATATTTCTATTAAATTATATCCATTATCCTGATTTTTCTATTCACAGGAGTTGATGTGATTGTCCTTTAATGGAATATTTCTATTAAATGTTATCCATTCTATTAAATGTTATCCTGATTTTTCCATCCACAGGAGTTGAGGAGATTGTCCTTTAATGGAATATTTCTATTAAATTATATCCATGACCCTCATTTTTCCATCCACAGGGGTTGATGTGATTGTCCTTTAATGGAATATTTCCCTTTAATTTTATCCCTGATCCTGATTTGTCCATCCCCACAGTTGATGTGATTGTCTTTTAATGGAATATTTCTATTAAATTATATCCATGATCCTGATTTTTCCATCTCCAGGAGTTGATGTGTTTGTCTTTTAATGGAATATTTCTATTAAATTTTATCCAAGTCTGACTATTTCATCCACAGACAGTTGATGTGGATGTCCTTTAATGGAATATTTCTATTAAATGTTATCCCTGATCCTGATTTTTCCATCCACAGACAGTTGATGTGACTGTACTTTAATAGTATATTTCTATTAAATTTTACCCATTATCCTAATTTTTCTATTTACAGAAGTTGATGTGATTGTCCTTTAATGGAATATTTCTGTCAAATTATATCCATGACCCTCATTTTTCCATCCACAGGGGTTGATGTGATTGTCCTTTAATGGAATATTTCCCTTTAATTTTATCCCTGATCCTGATTTTTCCATCCCCACAGCTGATGTGATTGTCTTTTAATGGAATATTTCTATTAAATTATATCCATGATCCTGATTTTTCCATCCCCACAGCTGATGTGATTGTCCTTTAATGGAATATTTCTCTTTAATTTTATCCCTGATCCTGATTTTTCCATCCACAGACAGTTGATGTGATTGTCCTTTAATGGAATATTTCTATTAAATGTTATCCCTGATCCTGATTTTTCCATCCACAGGAGTTGAGGAGACTGTACTTTAATGGAGTATTTCTATTAAATTTTATCCAAGATCCTGATTTTTCCATCTACAGAATTTGATGTGATTGTCTTTTAATGGAATATTTCTCTTTAATTTTATCCCTGATCCTGATTTTTCCATCCCCACAGTTGATGTGATTGTCCTTCAATGGAATATTTCTATTAAATGTTGTCCATGATCCTGATTTTTCCTTCCCTCAGTTGATGTGACTGTCCTTTAATGGAATATTTCTGTTAAATGTTGTCCATTATCCTGATTTTTCCATCCCCACAGTTCATGTGATTGTCCTTTAATGGAATATTTCTGTTAAATTATATCCATGCTCCTGATTTTTCCTTCCCTCAGTTGATATGATTGTCCTTTAATGGAATATTTCTACTAAATGTTGTCCCTGATCCTGATTTTTCCCTCCCCACAGTTGATGTGATTGTCCTTTAATGGAATATTTCTATTAAATTTTATCCATTATCCTGATTTTTCCATTCACAGACAGTTGATGTGATTGTCCTTTAATGGAATATTTCTATTAAATTTTATCCATTATCCTGATTTTTCCATTCACAGACAGTTGATGTGATTGTCCTTTAATGGAATATTTCTATTAAATGTTATCCCTGATCCTGATTTTTCCTTCCCTCAGTTGATGTGACTGTCCTTAATGGAATATTTCTATTAAATGTTATCCCTGATCCTGATTTTTCCATCCACAGGGGTTGATGTGATTGTCCTTTAATGGAATATTTCTATTAAATGTTATCCCTGATCCTGATTTTTCCATCCCCATTTCCCAATATTCTCCATGATCCTGATTTTTCCATCCACAGACAGTTCTTGTGATTGTCCTTTAATGGAATATTTCTATTAAGTGTTGTCCATTATCCTTATTTTTCCATCCCCATTTCCCAATATTCTCCATGATCCTGATTTTTCCATCTACAGAAGTTGATGTCATTGTCCTTTAATGGAATATTTCTGTTAAATTATATCCATGACCCTGATTTTTCCATCCCCATTTCCCAATACTCTCCATGATCCTGATTTTTCCATCCACAGACAGTTGATGTGACTGTCCTTTAATGGAATATTTCTATTAAATTTTATCCCTGATGCTGATTTTTCCATCCACATTTCCAAATACTGTCCCTGATCCTGATTTTTCCTTCCCTCAGTTGATGTGATTGTCCTTTAATGGAATATTTCTGTTAAATTTTATCCATTATCCTGATTATTCCATCCCCACAGTTGATGTGACTGTCCTTTAATGGAATATTTCTATTAAATGTTATCCATGATCCTGATTTTTCCTTCCCTCAGTTGATGTGATTGTCCTTTAATGGAATATTTCTATTAAATTATATCCATGACCCTCATTTTTCCATCCACAGGGGTTGATGTGATTGTCCTTTAATGGAATATTTCCCTTTAATTTTATCCCTGATCCTGATTTTTCCATCCCCACAGTTGATGTGATTGTCCTTTAATGGAATATTTCTATTAAATTTTATCCATTATCTTGATTTTTCCATCCACAGGAGTTGATGTGACTATCCTTTAATGGAATATTTCTTTTAAATTTTATCCATTATCCTGATTTTTTCCATTCACAGACAGTTGATGTGATTGTCCTTTAATGGAATATTTCTATTAAATGTTATCCATGATCCTGATTTTTCCATCCACAGACAGTTGATGTGATTGTCCTTTAATGGAATATTTCTATTAAATGTTATCCCTGATCCTGATTTTTCCTTCCCTCAGTTGATGTGATTGTCCTTTAATGGTGTATTTCTATTAAATTTTATCCCTGACCCTGATTTTTCCATCCCCATTTCCCAATACCCTCCATGATCCTGATTTTTCCATCCACAGACAGTTCTTGTGATTGTCCTTTCATGGAATATTTCTGTTAAATTATATCCATTATCCTGATTTTTCCATCCACAGACCGTTGATGTGATTGTCCTTTAATGGAATATTTCTATTAAATTTTATCCCTGATCCTGATTTTTCCATCCCCACAGTTGATGTGACTGTCCTTTAATGGAATATTTCTATTCAATGTTATCCATTATCCTGATTTTTCCATCCACAGGAGTTGAGGAGATTGTCCTTTAATGGAATATTTCTGTTAAATTATATCCCTGACCCTGATTTTTCCATCCCCATTTCCCAATACTCTCCATGATCCTGATTTTCCCTGCCCTCCAACCACTCCACGTGTCTTTCCTTCAATCTCACCCTTCTAAACCTGTCCATGATCCTCCTTTTTTCCCACCCTGAGTGCCAACAATGGGCCTCCAATTCAACCTTTGAGCTCAGGGAGGGACAAACACTTGGAGCATCAAAACCAGCACCAATTCTTTGGGAAAATCAAGATCTGACTCACCCTGTTCTTGCTCAACACTCATTTTTTCCCTGCTGCTCTTGGGGTCTTGGGAGCTGTGCAAGACCCAGGTGGGTTTGAACCAAAATCCTTCTGTATTTCCCTCCCTCTGTGAGAGATATTTTAATTAAGAATCTCTATTAATAACCTGGCTGGGTGTGGAATGGCAGAGTTGTACAAACCCAGTTTGCTGAAGCTGTTTTTGGTTTTCTCTCCCCAGGTTGTGGCTGTTTATGGGACGCTCTCAGACCTGCTCTCTGTGGCCAGTAACAAGCTGGGAATCAAAGCCACCAGTGTGTACAATGGCAAAGGGGGACTCATTGATGACATTGCCTTAATTAGGTGAGGCTTGGCCAATTAAATGCACATCAGGATTAATCATCCTCCCTAATCAATAACCAGGACTCATTGATGACATTGCCTTAATTAGGTGAGGCTTGACCAATAAAATGCATTAAGGGACCAGCCTGTTAATTCCCCTTAATCAATAACCAGGACTCATTGATGACATTGCCTTAATTAGGTGAGGATTGGCCAATTAAATGCACATCAGGATTAATCATCCTCCCTAATCAATAACCAGGACTCATTGATGATATTGCCTTAATTAGGTGAGGATTGGCCAATTAAATGCACATCAGGATTAATCCTGTTAATCCTCCTTAATCAATAACCAGGACTCATTGATGACATTGCCTTAATTGGGTGAGGATTGACCAATTAAATGCATTAAGGGACCAGCCTGTTAATTCCCCTTAATCAATAACCAGGACTCATTGATGACATTGCCTTAATTAGGTGAGGATTGGCCAATTAAATGCACATCAGGATTAAGGGACCAGCCTGCTAATTCTCCTTAATCAATAACCAGGACTCATTGACTGTAATTAGGTGAGAATTGGCCAATTAAATGCACATCAGGATTAATCCTGTTAATCCTCCTTAATCAATAACCAGGACTCATTGATGACATTGCCTTAATTAGGTGAGGGTTGGCCAATTAAATGCACATCAGGATTAAGGGACCAGCCTGCTAATTCTCCCTAATCAATAACCAGGACTCATTGATGACATTGCCTTAATTAGGTGAGGATTGGCCAATTAAATGCATTAAGGGACCAGCCTGCTAATTCTCCTTAATCAATAACCAGGACTCATTGATGATATTGCCTTAATTAGGTGAGGATTTACTAATTAAATGCACATCAGGATTAAGGGACCAGCCTGCTAATTCTCCCTAATCAATAACCAGGACTCATTGATGATATTGCCTTAATTAGGTGAGGATTGGCCAATTAAATGCATTAAGGGACCAGCCTGTTAATTCCCCTTAATCAATAACCAGGACTCATTGATGACATTGCCTTAATTAGGTGAGGATTAACTAATAAAATGCATTAAGAGACCAACTTGTTAATTCTCCTTTATCAATAACCAGGACTCATTGATGACATTGCCTTAATTAGGTGAGGATTGGCCAATTAAATGCATTAAGGGACCAGCCTGTTAATTCCCCTTAATCAATAACCAGGACTCACTGATGACATTGCCTTAATTAGGGGAGGATTAACTAATTAAATGCACATCAGGATTAAGGGACCAGCCTGTTAATTCCCCTTAATCAATACCAGGACTCATTGATGATATTGCCTTAATTAGGTGAGGCTTGGCCAATTAAATGCCCATCAGGATTAATCCTGTTAATTCTCCCTAATCAATATCCAGGCCTTCATTCCAAACACACATTTTAATTTCCAACCTGGATTCTCAAAGGGCTTTTCATCCCCCCAGCAAAAAACAATCCTGGATTTGGAATTTCAGGGCATTTCTTGATTGATTGATCATTTCTTGATTGATTAATCATTTCTCCATTGATTGATCATTCTCTATTGATTGATCATTTCCCCATTGATCATTTCTCCATTGATCATTTCTCTATTGATTGATCATCTCTCCATTGATTAATCATTTCTCTGTTGATTAATTATTTCTCTGTTGATTGATCATTTCTCTATTGATAATCATTTTTCCATTGATGAATCATTTCTCCATTGATTGATAATTTTTCTATTGATTAATCATTTCTCCATTGATCATTTCTCCATTGATTAATCATTTCTCCATTGATTGATCATTTCTCCATTGATTGATCATTTCCTCATTGATTGATCATCTCTCCATTGATTGGTCATTTCCTCATTGATTGATCATTTCTACATTGATTAATCATTTCTCCATTGATCATTTCTCCATTGATTGATAATTTTTCTATTGATTACTCATTTCTCCATTGATCATTTCTCCATTGATTGATCATTTCTCCATTGATTGATCATTTCTCCATTGATTGATCATTTCTCTATTGATTGATCATTTATTGATTGATCATTTCTCTATTGATTGATCATCTCTCCATTGTTGGATCATTTCTCCATTGATCATTTCTGTATTGATTAATCATTTCTCCATTGATTGGTCATTTCTCCATTGATTGATCATTCCTCCATTGATTGATCATTTCTCTATTGACTGATCATTCCTCCATTGATTGATCATTTCTCCATTGATCATTTCTCCATTGATTGATCATCTCTCCATTGATTGATCATTTCTCCATTGATCATTTCTCCATTGATTGATCATTTCTGTATTGATTGATCATTTCTCCATTGATTGATCATTTCTCCATTGATTGATCATTTATTGATTGATCATTTCTCCATTGATTGATCATTTCCCTGTTGATTGATCATTTCTCCATTGATTGATCATCTCTCCATTGATTGATTATCTCTCCATTGATTGATCATTCTCCATTGATTGATCATTTCTCCATTGATCATTTCTCCATTGATTGATCATTTCTCCATTGATCATTTCTCCATTGATTGATCATTTCTCCATTGATTGATCATTTATTGATTGATCATTTCTCCATTGATTGATCATTTCTCCATTGATCATTTCTCCATTGATTGATCATTTATTGATTGATCATTTCTCTATTGATCATTTCTCCATTGATTGATCATTTCTCCATTGATTGATCATTTCTCCATTGATCATTTCTGTATTGATAAATCATTTCTCCATTGATTGATCATTTCTCCATTGATCATTCTCCATTGATTGATCATTTCTCCATTGATCATTTCTGTATTGATTAATCATTTCTCCATTGATTGATCATTTCTCCATTGATTGATCATTTCTCCATTGATCATTCTCCATTGATTGATCATTTCTCCATTAATCATTTCTCCATTGATCATTTCTCCATTGATTGGTCATTTCTCCATTGATTAATCAGAGCTTGATACAAACTGTGATTGAGACCTTTGACCCTTCCTGGGGTTAAAATCCCTCCTGGCATGGTGAGATCTGGGAAATCTATTTATTTACCAGGAAATCCCACTATTCCAGGCAACCTTTGGATCAGAATTTTTCCTGAAAAAAGAGACAAATTCTGTCATTTTTTTGCCTTCCAGAATAATCCCAGACTGGGGAGAAAAGCAGCAATTTTGTAATAATTTCTGAGTACCAAAAATTCTCCTTCCTTGGTTCATACAGATAAATCTTTAGTGAAGTGAATCCATTAAAATCCACTGAAAAATAAAAATAAAAACCAGCTAATGAAGTTCCAGCTAATGGGAACTGGTTATAATTTACCTGAAAATAGCCAGGAGGGGGTTGCTTGTCATGAGATGCACAAAAAATTCTAATTAATCTTCTTTTTCTCCTCCTCTCCCCTCTCAGGGATGATGATGTTTTGTTTGTCTGTGAAGGGGAGCCCTTCATTGGTAAGTCTGTCAGTCTTAGATTTGGATATAAAATAAAAAAAAATATATAAATTCCCTTTAATAGAAAGAGCTTTTATTTTGCTTTAGTATCAATGTCTGATATTTGTATATAAAATAAAAAAAAATAAAAATTGCCTTTAAGAAAGAGGTTTTATTTTGCTTTCATATCAATGTCTTATATTTCTATAAAATAAAAAAAAATACATAAACTGCCTTTAATAGAAAGGTTTTATTTTGCTTTGATATCAATGTCTTATATTTGTATAAAATAAAAAAAATACATAAACTGCCTTTAATAGAAAGGTTTTATTTTGCTTTGATATCAATGTAAGTCTTATATTTGTATATAAAATAAAAAAAATACATAAATTGCCTTTAATAGAAAGAGCTTTTATTTTGCTTTCGTATCAATCTCTTATATTTGTATATAAAGTAAAAAAATATATAAATTGCCTTTAAGAAAGAGGTTTTATTTTGCTTTCATATCAATGTAAGTCTTATATTTGTATATAAAATAAAAAAATACATAAATTGCCTTTAATAGAAAGGTTTTATTTTGCTTTTGTATCAATGTAAGTCTTATATTTGTATATAAAATAAAAAAAATACATAAATTGCCTTTAATAGAAAGGTTTTATTTTGCTTTCATATCAATGTAAGTCTTATATTTCTATAAAATAAAAAAAATATATAAATTGCCTTTAATAGAAAGAGGTTTTATTTTGCTTTCGTATCAATGTCTTATATTTCTATAAAATAAAAAAAATATATAAACTGCCTTTAATAGAAAGAGGTTTTATTTTGCTTTCCTATCAATGTCTGATATTTGGATATAAAATAAAAAAAAATAAATTGCCTTTAATAGAAACAGCTTTTATTTTGCTTTTGTATCAATGTCTTATTGTATATAAAATTAAAAAAAATATATAAATTGCCTTTAATAGAAGGAGGTTTTATTTTGCTTTCCTATCAATGTCTTATATTTCTATAAAATAAAAAAAATATATAAACTGCCTTTAATAGAAAGAGGTTTTATTTTGCTTTCCTATCAATGTCTGATATTTGTATATTTAATAAAAAAAATATAAATTGCCTTGAATAGAAAGAGCTTTTATTTTGCATTCCTATCAATGTCTGATATTTGTATATAAAATAAAAAAAATAAAAATTGCCTTTAAGAAAGAGGTTTTATTTTGCTTTGATATCAATGTCTTATATTTGTATAAAATAAAAAAAAATACATAAACTGCCTTTAATAGAAAGGTTTTATTTTGCTTTCCTATCAGTGTAAGTCTTATATTTGTATAAAAAATAAAAAAAATATATAAATTGCCTTTAAGAAAGAGGTTTTATTTTGCTTTCCTATCAATGTAAGTCTTATATTTCTATAAAATAAAAAAAAAATATAAATTGCCTTTAATAGAAAGAGCTTTTATTTTGCTTTCTTATCAATGTCTTATATTTCTATAAAATAAAAAAAAATATAAATTCCCTTGACTAGAAAGAGGTTTTATTTTGATTTCATATCAATGTAAGTCTTATATCTGTATATAAAATAAAAAAAATATATAAATTGCCTTTAACAGAAAGAGGTTTTATTTTGCTTTTGTATCAATGTCTTATATTTCTATAAAATAAAAAAATATATATAAATTGCCTTTAATAGAAAGAGGTTTTATTTTGCTTTCATATCAATGTAAGTCTTATATCTGTATATAAAATAAAAAAATATATAAATTCCCTTTAACAGAAAGGTTTTATTTTGCTTTCATATCAATGTAAGTCTTATATTTCTATAAAATAAAAAAAATATATAAATTGCCTTTAATAGAAAGAGGTTTTATTTTGCTTTCGTATCAATGTCTTATATTTCTATAAAATAAAAAAAATATATAAACTGCCTTTAATAGAAAGAGCTTTTATTTTGCTTTCCTATCAATGTCTGATATTTGGATATAAAATAAAAAAAAATAAATTGCCTTTAATAGAAACAGCTTTTATTTTGCTTTTGTATCAATGTCTTATTGTATATAAAATTAAAAAAAATATATAAATTGCCTTTAATAGAAAGAGGTTTTATTTTGCTTTCTTATCAATGTAAGTCTTATATTTGTATATAAAATAAAAAATATATATAAATTGCCTTTAATAGAAAGAACTTTTATTTTGCATTCCTATCAATGTCTGATATTTGTATATAAAATAAAAAAATATAAATTGCCTTTAATAGAAAGAGCTTTTATTTTGCATTCCTATCAATGTCTGATATTTGTATATTTAATAAAAAAAATATAAATTGCCTTGAATAGAAAGAGATTTTATTTTGCTTTCGTATCAATGTCTTATATTTCTATAAAATAAAAAAAATATATAAACTGCCTTTAATAGAAAGAGCTTTTATTTTGCTTTGATATCAATCTAAGCTTTTATTGCCCGTTATTTTCAGAACAGGGAAGTAATTAAGAAAATATTCACAATTATTTCCTAATGGCCACTCTTTTGGCATAACAATTTAATGTATTCAAAGGATGTATTTCTGTGTAAATCAATAACCTGGGCTGTGTTTGTGCCCCTGCAGATCCTCAGAGTGATGGGAGAGCTCAGGAGGAGCTCACAGGGGCCCACACAGACTGGCTGACCCTCAACGTGGGGGGCAGATACTTCACCACCACAAGGTAAAAAAAAAAATGCTTTTAGACCCCCCCCCCCCCAAAAAAATAGGATTTCAGGGCAGCAAAAAAAGCTTGGAAAATAACTCACCATGCAGCAGGAGCTTCTCTGACTTCTCCAACTTTCCCCGTGTGTTTTTTCGCCGCCCCAGTTTGGCGAGAAATTAAATTGTTAAAACATTTTCTTTATGAAATAAAAGGCAAATTTCCCCTGCCTTGGTTTTCCAGGAGCACTTTGGTTAACAAGGAGCCTGACAGCATGTTGGCCCACATGTTTAAAGATAAAGGTGAGTAGTTTGACATAAACTTGATTTTTTTTCAAGTAATAAATTAGCAAAATAGGCAAAAAACACTGTCAGGACTCTAAAAACACCAAAAATACCAAATCAGAACATAAAACTGGTTTTTTAATAACTCCTTATTTCTCTGTTGCCCTCCTGATGTTTTTGGACTGAAAATGTAACTCCCATCCATATTATTTGAAATCCTTTTTTTGTTTGTTGAGTTGATTTTAGGTTGTCATTTTTTCTGTTTGTTGATTTTAGGTTGTCATTTTTTTCTGTTTGTTGAGTTGATTTTAGGTTGTCTTTTTTTCTGTTTGTTGATTTTAGGTTGTTATTTTTTCTATTTGTTGATTTGATTTTAGGTTGTCATTTTTTCTGTTTCCTGAGTTGATTTCAGGTTGTCATTTTTTCTGTTTGTTGAGTTGATTTCAGGTTGTCATTTTTTCTGTTTGTTGATTTCAGGTTGTCATTTTTTCTATTTGTTGAGTTGATTTTAGGTTGTCATTTTTTCTGTTGAGTTGATTTCAGGTTGTAATTTTTTTGTTTGTTGATTTCAGGTTGTCTTTTTTTCTGTTTCCTGAGTTGATTTTAGGTTGTCATTTTTTCTATTTGTTGAGTTGATTTCAGGTTGTCATTTTTTCTGTTTCCTGAGTTGATTTCAGGTTGTCATTTTTTCTGTTGAGTTGATTTTAGGTTGTCATTTTTTCTGTTTGTTGATTTCAGGTTGTCATTTTTTCTATTTGTTGAGTTGATTTTAGGTTGTCATTTTTTCTGTTTCCTGAGTTGATTTCAGGTTGTCATTTTTCCTGTTGCATCGTGCTGAGTTTTCTCAGGAGAATCAACCCTTGGGAGACCATCAGACTAAAATCTTAGTGCTGCTCTTATTCTTATGGATGTTATAAAATATTTGGGTTATTTACAGCAGCAGCAGGTTGATTTTAAGGTGGTTTGTCCCCCCATTTCAAGGGGATTTTTCTCCTTTTCAAAACAACGTGTGTTTCACATCCCGCCCCGCTTTGGTAACAAAAACCTGCAAGTGAAGCAAAATAACACATCAAATTGAATTCTATATATTAATTTATCCAACTTAATGATCTATTTATATGTTGTGGCCACAGATGCCTGGGGAAACAAGCAGGATCAGAGAGGAGCATTCCTCATTGACCGAAGCCCTGAGTACTTTGAGCCCATCTTGAACTATTTACGGCACGGACAGCTCATTGTTAACGATGGTATTAATTTGTTGGGTAGGTACCACCTGTCTGACCTCTCATTCTTCCTCCTGGGGAGCTGAGCTGGGCCCTCAGCTGAGGCCAGAGGGGCCTTTGGGTGCTCATCAACGTGGTTTGCTTGGAGTTCCTTTCGTCTGGTTTTAGTCTTGAGCGTTGCAGGTTCATGTGGTTGATTTAGTGGAGGTGGGCTGGAGTTAGTGGAGATGGGCTGGAGTCAGTGGAGGTGGGCTGGAGTTAGTGGAGGTGGGCTGGAGTTAGTGGAGGTGGGCTGGAGTCAGTGGAGGTGGGCTGGAGTTAGTGGAGGTGGGCTGGAGTCAGTGGAGATGGGCTGGAGTCAGTGGAGGTGGGCTGGAGTTAGTGGAGGTGGGCTGGAGTCAGTGGAGGTGGGCTGGAGTCAGTGGAGCTGGACTGGAGTTAGTGGAGCTGGGCTGGAGTCAGTGGAGGTGGGCTGGAGTCAGTGGAGGTGGGCTGGAGTCAGTGGAGGTGGGCTGGAGTTAGTGGAGATGGGCTGGAGTCAGTGGAGGTGGGCTGGAGTCAGTGGAGGTGGGCTGGAGTCAGTGGAGGTGGGCTGGAGTCAGTGGAGGTGATGGGCTGGAGTCAGTGGAGGTGGGCTGGAGTCAGTGGAGATGGTGGGCTGGAGTTAGTGGAGATGGTGGGCTGGAGTTAGTGGAGATGGGCTGGAGTTAGTGGAGATGGGCTGGAGTTAGTGGAGATGGGCTGGAGTCAGTGGAGGTGGGCTGGAGTCAGTGGAGGTGGGCTGGAGTCAGTGGAGGTGGGACGGAGTCAGTGGAGGTGGGACGGAGTCAGTGGAGGTGGGACGGAGTCAGTGGAGGTGGGACGGAGTCAGTGGAGGTGGGCTGGAGTCAGTGGAGGTGGGCTGGAGTTAATGGAGGTGGGCTGGAGTTAGGGGAGATGGGCTGGAGTTAGTGGAGGTGGGCTGGAGTTAATGGAGGTGGGCTGGAGTTAGGGGAGATGGGCTGGAGTTAGTGGAGATGGGCTGGACTTGATGGAGATGATGGGCTTGAGTTAATGGAGATGGTGGGTTTGAGTTAATGGAGATGGTGGGTTTGAGTTAATGGAGATGGTGGGTTTGAGTTAATGGAGATGGTGGGCTTGAGTTAATGGAGATGGTGGGTTGGAGTTAGTGGAGATGATGGGCTGGAGTTAGTGGCGGTGAACTGGAGTTAATGGAGATGGTGGGCTGGAGTTTGTGGAGATGGGCTGGAGTTTGTGGAGATGGGCTGGAGTTAGTGGAGATGGGCTGGAGTTAGTGGAGGTAGGTTTGACTTAATGGAGATGGGCTTGACTTAATGGAGATAGATAGGCTTGGCTTGATGGAGGTAGGTAGGCTTGACTTGATGGAGGTAGGTGGGCTTGACTTGATGGAGGTAGATAGGCTTGACTTGATGGAGGTAGATAGGCTTGACTTAATGGAGGTAGATAGGCTTGGCTTGGTAAAGGTGGGCTTGGCTTGGTGGAGGTGGGCTTGGCTTGATGGAGACGGGCTGGACTTAATGGAGATTGCTTAATGGAGGTGGGCTTGAGTTAATGGAGGTGGGCTTGACGTGATGGAGATGGGCTGTTTGTTTATCTTGGGAGCCTTTCAGTTTTCCCTCCTGGATTCCTGCCTGGAATTCTGGAGTTGATACGTTGCAAACTTCCTGGCTGAGTTATTTTTCCCTTTTAGCTTCAAGCAAGCTTTTCCTCTGCCCAGTTCCATCTAATCCCATGTCTGTGCTTGCTCCCCCATGGGGAGAAGGGTGATCCAGGATTAACAATTCCCTGGAAATAACAATCCCTTTTATTTTTCCAGGTGTCCTGGAAGAGGCCAGATTTTTTGGGATCGATTCACTCATCGAGCACCTCGAAGTAGCCATTAAGGTAACTTGGTGGAACACCTGAATGCCCCTGCCCTGCTCCTCCAGGGGCTGCATCCTTTAGTGCTGGCTGTGTCAGCTGTTCCACAACATTCCCAACAGAATTCCCAGCCAGCTGAGGATCACTCTCCCATCTCCAGGAAGGAGTTTGTGCGCTTCCTGCTGGCAACTCCCACCAAATCCGAGCTGCGCTGTCAGGTGAGGCCACACACTTGTCTTCCAACAAAATTCTGGGAATTTCTTCCCAACATCTGCTCTAAACCTTCCGAGTCCTGCCCTTTGGCCACCCCAAGCCATGCAGAGGTCCAGGCTGGGCACAGAGTGGCTGGAGAGCAGCCAGGCAGAGGGACCTGGGGGGACTGAGGGACAGGAAGCTCAACAGGAGCCACCAGTGTGTCCAGGTGGCCAAGAAGGCCAAGGGGATCCTGGCCTGGATCCAAACTAGTGTGGCCAGCAGGCCCAGGGCAGTGACCCTTCCCCTGGACTCTGCCTTGGGGAGGCCACACCTTGAGTGTTGTGTTCAGTTCTGGGCCCCTCAGTTGAGGAAAGAGATTGAGGGGCTGGAGCGGGGCCAGAGAAGAGCAACGAGGCTGGAGAAGGGACTGGATGTGGCACTGAGTGTCCTCTGAAACACCTCCAGGGACAGAGAATCCAACATGTCTTGATCCAACCCCACTGGGATCACCAGCCCAGGGCAATCTGTGCCCCACTCTGTGCCCTGGGCTGGTGATCCCAGTGGGGTTGGATGAAGGGTTGGATTTGATGATCTCAGAGGTCTCTTCCAACCCAAGTGAGAAGAGCAACGAGGCTGGAGAAGGGACTGGAGCACAAGTGCTGTGGGGAGAGGCTGAGGGAGCTGGGGGTGTTGAGCCTGGAGAAGAGGAGGCTCAGAGGTGACCTCAGCACTGTCTGGAACTGCCTGAAGGGAAGTTCTGGCCAGCTGGGGGTTGGTCTCTTCTCCCAGGCACTCAGCAATAGGACAAGGGGGCACGATGGGCTCAAGCTCTGCCAGGGGAAATTGAAGTTGGAGAGCAGAAAGAAATTCTTTGCAGAGAGAGTGCTCAGGGATTGGAATGGGCTGCCCAGAGAGGGGGTGGATTCCCCATCCCTGGAGGGTTTGAACCTGAGCTTGGCCGTGGCACTGAGTGCCATGATCTGGTAAAGGGACTGGAGTTGGACCAAGGGTTGGCCTTGGTGATCTGGGAGGCCTTTTCCAACCCAATCCATTCTATGATTCTGTGATTCTCTTTTATCTTAAAACCATTGACCCCTGTGCTGGCTTGTGAAGGTCAATAATAACGATCCCAGGCCTGGGGATGAAAACTGGAATACCTTTATTGAACACCCAACACCCAATTTAAGGTTTCAGGGCATCACATGCTAATAGGGAGGAAGGGTTATGGTAATCATGGGAGGGATTATTTTAATTAGGGGATTGCCCAATGCTTGGTAAGTTACAGAAACAGTCACTGTTCTGTTCTGTCAGGGATTTACATGAGGGAAGAGAGCAAGGGGTTACAGCATTGTCTGATAACATTCATTCTGGAGTCCTTTCTTATCTCAAGGCAGGAGACAGATTATCATCAAGTTGAGCATCACCAGGCCCTTTCTGTTCTTGGTGATGGAATTTCTTTCATCCTTTGTTGACCAAGTTTCACTGTTTAAGCTTATCAGTTTCTTGCTCTTTGGCAGCTCAGTTTTCAGAACCCAACACTGGCTCTCTCTGGAGTGTTGGGATCTGGTGCTGGAATGTGCCAATGGGAAATTCATCAGTGTGTTCTTTTGATTTTGGTTCTGAGCTGGGGCACAGTGACCTTGACTTGGCACTCAGGTGTTCTTTGGGCTGCTCTCCTGCTTCAGGGGGAGGGTTTCCTGGAGGAGCAAATCCTTCAGCTGCTCCATTTAAATGTCAAACAAACCAAGACAGTTCTTGAGAGCTTTGCATTTGCATTTCATTCCTCTTATGGTCTTGTGTGTATTTATCTGTACAGAAACATGGACTGGTTTGGGTTGGAAAGAACCATAAAGATCATCTCATTCCACCCCTGCCCTGGGCAGGGATACCTCCCACTGTCCCAGGGACACCTCCCACTGTCCCAGGGACACCTCCCACTGTCCCAGGGACACTCCCACTGACCCAGGGACACCTCCCACTGTCCCAGGGACACCTCCCACTGTCCCAGGGATACCTCCCACTGACCCAGGGACACTCCCACTGACCCAGGGACACTCCCACTGTCCCAGGGACACCTCCCACTGTCCCAGGGACACCTCCCACTGTCCCAGGGACACTCCCACTGTCCCAGGGATACCTCCCACTGTCCCAGGGACACTCCCACTGACCCAGGGATACCTCCCACTGTCCCAGGGATACCTCCCACTGTCCCAGGGACACTCCCACTGTCCCAGGGACACCTCCCACTGACCCAGGGACACTCCCACTGTCCCAGGGATACCTCCCACTGACACAGGGACACCTCCCACTGTCCCAGGGACACTCCCACTGTCCCAGGGACACCTCCCACTGTCCCAGGGACACTTCCACTGTCCCAGGGACACCTCCCACTGTCCCAGGGATACCTCCCACTGTCCCAGGGACACTCCCACTGTCCCAGGGATACCTCCCACTGTCCCAGGGACACTCCCACTGTCCCAGGGTGCTCCAACCTGCCCTTGGACACTCCCAGGGATGGGGCAGCCACAGCTTCTCTGGGCACCCTGTGCCAGGGCCTGCCCACCCTCACAGGGAAGGGTTCCTTCCTAATACCCCATCTAACCCTGCCCTCTGGCAGTTTAAAAACCATCCCCACTTGTCCTGTCTCTCTGCCCATATCAAAAGTCCCTCTCCCTTCTTTTTAGAAGCCCCTTTAGCTGGTGGGGGCCCTTCAGGACCTTCCAGAATCTCTTGTTTATCTTCTCTATCTATATTTATATACACACTTACATATATGTAGACAATTCACTGCCTTGTGTCCTGATCCAGCCCTTTCTCTCTGTAACCTTTCTAAGGGTTCCTTCCTTGGCATTTTCAGGGGCTCAACTTCAGTGGGGCGGATCTTTCCCGCCTGGATCTTCGCTACATCAACTTCAAGATGGCCAACCTGAGCCGCTGCAACCTGGCCCATGCCAACCTGTGCTGTGCCAACCTGGAGAGAGCTGACCTGTCAGGATCTGTGCTGGATGTAAGAGCTGCTGCACCTGGGAGGGCTGGGCTGGGCTGGGCTGGGCTGGTGTTACCAGGGGGTGGTTGGCACAAACACAGCAGTGTCAGACACCAAGGTCGTCAATGCAGCGCTCCAGGCTGGGCACAGAGTGGCTGGAGAGCAGCCAGGCAGAGGGACCTGGGGGGACTGAGGGACAGGAAGCTCAACAGGAGCCACCAGTGTGTCCAGGTGGCCAAGAAGGCCAAGGGGATCCTGGCCTGGATCCAAACCAGCGTGGCCAGCAGGCCCAGGGCAGTGACCCTTCCCCTGGACTCTGCCTTGGGGAGGCCACACCTTGAGTGTTGTGTTCAGTTCTGGGCCCCTCAGTTGAGGCAAGAGATTGAGGGGCTGGAGCGGGGCCAGAGAAGAGCAACGAGGCTGGAGAAGGGACTGGATGTGGCACTGAGTGTCCTCTGAAACACCTCCAGGGACAGAGAATCCACCATGTCTTGATCCAACCCCACTGTGATCACCAGCCCAGGGCACAGAGTGCCAGAGTGATCCCAGTGGGGTTGGATCAAGGGTTGGATTTAATGATCTCAGAGGTCTCTTCCAACCCAAGTGAGAAGAGCAACGAGGCTGGAGAAGGGACTGGAGCACAAGTGCTGTGGGGAGAGGCTGAGGGAGCTGGGGGTGTTCAGCCTGGAGAAGAGGAGGCTCAGAGGTGACCTCAGCACTGTCTGGAACTGCCTGAAGGGAAGTTGTGGCCAGCTGGGGGTTGGTCTCTTCTCCCAGGCACTCAGCAATAGGACAAGGGGGCACGATGGGCTCAAGCTCTGCCAGGGGAAATTGAAGTTGGAGAGCAGAAAGAAATTCTTTGCAGAGAGAGTGCTCAGGGATTGGAATGGGCTGCCCAGAGAGGGGGTGGATTCCCCATCCCTGGAGGGTTTGAAACTGAGCTTGGCCATGGCACTGAGTGCCATGATCTGGTAAAGGGACTGGAGTTGGACCAAGGGCTGGACTTGATGATCTGGGAGGGCTTTTCCAACCCAATCCATTCTAGGATTTGATCAATTGTAGTTACAAAAGCTTTTACACTTCACAGCAACAATTGAGTAGGAGTCACTTCCAAAGCAGAAAGTTGAAGTATAATCTGCTTGGTTTTCTTGTCATTCTCCCCTGTCCCTGCCATGCTGTGTGTGCCAGTGTGCCAACCTGCAGGGGGTGAAGATGCTGTGCTCCAACGCGGAGGGGGCGTCCCTGAAGGGCTGCAACTTCGAAGATCCCTCAGGCCTCAAAGCTAACCTGGAAGGTGAGAAGTTTCTGCCTGTGCATCTGTGCAAGCTGAAACCTGTGTTTGTGTTTTTATGTGGCACAGAAAAGGTCCAGCTGTGGTTTGTAGTACCCTGAGAATCACAGAATGAGACTGTTCTGAGTTGGAAGGACCCACAAGGATCATCGAGTCCAACTCTTCAGTCAATGGCCCACACAGGGGATTGAACCCATGACCTTGGCATTATTACAGCCAAGTTTTAACCAACTGAGCTGATCTCAGTGGCCCCTCAGAAGAGCTGGACTGAGTGTGGGACCATCTCAACACTGAATCCCCACTTCTGCCTTGTCCTCTCCCAGTTCCCAGTGTGGAGCTGCTCTGCTTGTGGCTGGTTTGTGGAGCGGCTGGTTTGGTGGAGCTGTTGAGCTTGTGGCTGGTTTTGTGGGGCTGCTGTGCCTCTGACTGGTTTTGTGGAGCTGCTGAGCTTGTGGTTGGTTTTGTGGAGCTGCTGTGCCTTTGGCTCGTTTTGTGGGGCTGCTCTGCTTGTGGCTGGTTTGTGGAGCAGCTGGTTTGGTGGAGCTGCTGTTCTTGTGGCTGGTTTGTTTTGTGGAGCTGCTGTGCTTGTGGGTGGTTTGGTGGAGCTGCTGGTTTCGAGCTGCTCTGCTTGTGGCTAGTTTGGAGCTGCTCTGCTTGTGGCTGGTTTTGTGGAGCTGCTCTGCTTGTGGCTGGTTTTGTGGAGCTGCTCTGCTTGTGGCTGGTTTTGTGGAGCTGCCGTACCTGTGGCTGGTTTGTTTGGTGGAGCTGCTGTGCCCTCTGACTGGTTTTGTGGAGCTGTTCTGCCTCTGCCTCGTTTTGTGGAGCTGCTGTTGGTACCTCTGGCTGGTTTGGAGCTGCTGAGCTTGTGGCTGGTTTTGTGGAGCTGGTTTTGTGGCTGGTTTGAAGCTGCTGAGCTTGTGGCTGGTTTGAAGCTGCTGAGCTTGTGGCTGGTTTTGTGGAGCTGCTGAGCTTGTGGCTGGTTTTGTGGAGCTGCTGTGCCTGTGGCTGGTTTGGTGGAGCTGCTGTGCCCTCTGGCTGGTTTGGTGGAGCTCCTGTGCCTGTGGCTGGTTTGTTTGGTGGAGCTGCTGTGCCCTCTGACTGGTTTTGTGGAGCTGCTGAGCCTGTGGCTGGTGTGGTGGAGCTGCTGTGCCTGTGGCTGGTTTGGTGGAGCTGCTGTGCCTGTGGCTGGTGTGGTGGAGCTGCTGTGCCTGTGGCTGGTTTGGTGGAGCTGCTGTGCCTCTGCCTGGTTTGGTGGAGCTGTTTTTGTGGCTGGTTTTGCTCACAGAGCTCCTCCTGTGTGTGTCCCAGGTGCCAACCTGAAGGGGGTGGACATGGAGGGCAGTCAGATGACAGGAATCAACCTGCGAGTTGCAACGCTGAAAAACGCCAAACTCAAGAACTGCAACCTCAGAGGAGCAACGTTGGCAGGGACTGACTTGGAAGTGAGTGAGGGTTCAGTTTATATCCCAGTCAGCTGGAATTTGGGGATTGCTGCTTTGGGCTGACTTCTCCAGCCCCAGAGTGGAGTTAACTGGAGTCAGAGTAAAGGTTTGAATTGAGTTCTGAGTGCACTCAATTAACACTTTGCTTTCCTCTGCCCTTCAGAACTGTGACCTGTCAGGCTGTGACCTCCAAGAAGCCAACCTGAGGGGCTCCAATGTGAAAGGAGCCATCTTTGAGGAGATGCTGACCCCCCTGCACATGTCCCAGAGCGTCAGATAGGGAGGAGAACATGGCCAGGAGGAAGGAATCCAAGCATTTATCAGGACCTGCTTCACCTCCTCCCCTTCCTGAGTTAGAAATCATGGTTATCACACAACTCACATTTGCAGTAGTGCCTAAGTAGACTCTTTTTGATCACTTTTAGGGAGGGAGGTTTTGTTTCAGAGGCAGAAACAGAGTGAGGAAGGGGCTGGTTCTGGAACCAGAAAGTGTGGCTGGTTTAGGGGGGAGGGTTCAATCCTTTCATTGTTCAGCATTGCCTCACTTTGGAATGCATTTTCTTTTATAAAGCACAATATATGCAATTCTATTTATGAAATCTGTAGCTGCAATATGAATAGAAAATGTTATTCCTGTCTAGTAGCAACCAAGTTCAGGTTTACAGGTAGACAAATGTATTTACAGGCAGTGTCTTCATTCCTGCAGGGTGTTAATGGCAGGGCTCAGGTGAGGCCAGGAGGTGTTCAGGTCTCTTCTGGGCTGGAAGAAGGGACTGACTGTCCTCAGGTACTGCTGGGGAGCACTTTGAGTGCAGTTTTAGAGCAGCTTCATCACCTAAATGAGCAGAGGAAGCTGCTTCCCTGCAGGGACCTGCCCACACCCAGCTCTGGGCAGAGATGGCATTTCTTAGTTAATCCTCTCCAAATGAGTGGGAAATTGCACTATCAGTCACAGCTGGTAACAAGAATTCTGCTTTCTGTGTCCTGGCCACTCCAGACTGGAGTTGCTGTAGCTTTTTCATGCTTTGTTGGGAGTTAAATGTACAGAGGAGAACACAGGAGTGTCCCCATGGCAGAGAGAAGCTCTGGGGCCACAGCTCCTTCTCCCCACTCCTCTCCCACCTCCAGCAGGTGAAGAAATGGCCCTGTGTCCCCTCTGGACTATGCAAACACTCCCTGAGAGCTTGAGCATAACCCTTTTCCCAGCCACAGCCACTCTGGGCTGCTTCAAGTGGCTGGCAGAGCATCTTGCCTGGGGCCCAGAGCCCTTCCAGACTCCCTTTACCTGTGGAAAAAGCAGGGAAAGGTGATTTTTGGTGGGAGTTGGGCAGGGCAGGAGCCTCTGAGCATCCCTTGCTGTGGGGCTGCCCTTGAGCTGCTCCACTGGAGGATCAACGTAGTTCTCAACTAACATTTATTTTAGACACAATCAAAAAGCACATGGAGAGATACCAAAAAACCAGGAGAAAAGGTGCATCAAGAACTTACCTCAGAGATGCTTTCACCACCCCAAAGTTCAAACTGACCTTGAATCTAAGGAGGTGCAGCTGTTACAGGGAGAGTAAGAACCAGGGGATCCCAAAAAAACCTGGAATTTGGGGCCCTGGTTGGAGTTTCCCAGGAGTTGGGGCCCCACAGTTGTGCAGTGGGTTTTCTCTTGCAGTGCAATTCTCTGTCCTCAAGTCTTGTTGTGTGTGTTGTTACAAAAAAATGCTGCTTTGCCACCAATCTGGGAAGCTCAGTGATGATTCTGGATCAGGATAGGATGGAATTTTTAGGGGGAATTGCAGGATTCTCCCTTCTTTTCAAGTTGGCTTGACCCAGGTGTGTGCCATGAACTTCCAGGACTCAAAATCCCATTGTCATGTGGGTCAAAATTGGGATTATTTCCTCCAGATTCCTCTGGATAATTCTCTAGGATAACACCATATCCTTGGTGAATGCCCTGTAGATTCCAGGGAAATCTCTCAGTGGGATTTTGGAGTCCTTTCTCCCACCCCAAGGCTTTCCCTGGGGGGAAAATGTGTGTGTTGCAGTAGGAGAAGATTCCTAAGGCTTAGAGAAATAAATGAATTATTTTTCTTTATCATATTTTGTAGCTGGCAGAAGTAAAATATTGTATGGGGGGGGGGAAAAAAGACTCTATTTTCATAATCACTGTGTATAAAATAATCTTATTTGATCTTGAATAATCACAGCATGTGGCATCACCATTCACAGCTGAATTTAAGGTACCTCTTTTGCTATGACAGAGCTGGATGAGGAGCCCCAAGGGGCCTGTGCAGAAATTCCAGCCTAATTTAAGTTGCATTAATAAAAGTGTGAAAGAGAAAAGTGTGTCTTGCTTGTCTTAATTTAAATAAACAACCCCACACAGGAAGAATCTAAGCCTAAAATTATTGTGGAAAAACAGAAGGACTTTGGGGGGGTTTCTGCAGGTTCTGATACAAAAATTCAGAGAATTTTCATGAGGGTTTTTTTTGTTGATTTGTCATTAATTTCCAACACTTTTCAGCTTTTTTGTCCCCATACTTAATAAAGTACTTAATAAAATGGAGGCAGAATTCTTTGCCCCCCAATTCCACAGGTTTGTGGAGAGGCTGATCCTCACCCAGGCCCAAAATCTCATTGTGGGATTCTCTGAAATGCTCCAGCACAGACAAACATTGGCCTTGGCTTTGGTGATTTGAGAGGAATAAACTGATTGTACAAACTCATCATACAAACAGCATTTCTGGGGGCTGTGGAGCAGCTGGAGAGCAAAACCTCTGGTTGGTGGCTCAGTTTGGCACCTCCAGCACAGGCCTTGGGGCAGGAGGGGTGTCTGAAAAGCCCAGGAGGTGCCCCCTGGGTTGGGAAGTGTGTCCAACACTCCTGGGAAAAGAGATCTGGGTATTGGGATGGGAATCACCAGCCCAGGGTTTCATGGAGTCCTGGAATGGGGTGGGTGGGAAGGGACATTAAAGATCATCCAATTCCACCCCCTGCCCTGGGCAGGGACACCTCCCACTGTCCCAGGGACACCTCCCACTGTCCCAGGGGGCTCCAAACTGGCCTCGGACACTCCCAGGGATGGGGCAGCCACAGCTTCTCTGGGAATCCCATCCCAGCCCTCCCCACCCTCACAACCAACAATCCCTTCCCAATATCCCACCTCACCCCACTCCCTGCCAGTTGAAATCCATCCCAGTGCCAGTTGAACCCCAAGTCTTTCAGCTGCCTCTGGGCTGGAGCTGAGGAGGGGCTGAGACCCCCAGAGCTGCTGGTGGGACGGAGCTGGAGCTGCCAGGGATGGGCAGGAGCCCTGGAATGGGGTGGGATGGAGGGACCTTGAAGGTCACCCAGTGCCACCCCTGCCCTGGGCAGGGACACCTCCCACTGTCCCAGGGGGCTCCAGCCTGGCCTTGGACACTCCCAGGGGTGGGGCAGCCACAGCTTCTCTGGGAATCCCATCCCAGCCCTCCCCACTCACCCAGGGAGGGATTTCCCCCCAAAATCCCATCCAACCCTTGGCAGTGGGACACCATCCCCGTTGTCCTGTCCCTCCAGGCCCCTGGGAAAAGGATTTGGGAGTCCCACCCCCAACAGCAAATCCAGTAGCAATAAAGCTCTTTTTCAACCCACCAGCCTCGTCCACTTGAGCAGTTTAATCCCAATTTGCATTTTGCAGAGCAGAGACATCAAGGCACTTCCATTGAGATATTAAGGAGGAGGAATTCCTTCCCAATATCCCACCTATCCCTGCCCTCTGGCAGTGGGAAGCCATTCCCTGTATCCTGTCCCTCCATCCCTTGTCCCAAGTCCCTCTCCAGCTCTCCTGGAGCCCCGTTAAACCCTGGAAGATGCTCCAAGATCTCCTGGAATCCTTCTCTTCTCTAAGCTGAACAATCCCATCATTCCCAGCCAGGAATTCCTTCCCAATATCCCATCTAAACCATTCCCTGTGTCCTGTCCCTCCATCCCTTGTCCCAAGTCCCTCTCCAGCTCTCCTGGAGCCCCTTTAGGCCCTGGACAAGTCCTTGACTTCCATGAAGGCACCAACCAGGACTGGCAAGGAGATCCCTCTCCCCAAACCAGACAATGCTGCAGTTCTGGGATCTTTCCTGCTCCATCTCCATCCCCCAAATCAGAGCAGTTTGGTGTTTCCACCTCTCAGAGCTGGGAAAGGTTCTGTGGAAACCAAACCCCACCTGTGATCTTGCTGTTAACCTCCTTTCTGGAACTTAGGACTGGCCTGGAGTTGAGGAGGAGCTCACTGAGCTTTGGGAGCTGTGGAGAATCCTGGAATATTCCCAGTTAATGGGACCCACAAGGAGCACAGAAGTCCAACAGCTGTAACAGAAACCTGTGGAGAAAGAGTTGCTGAAAACTGTCCAGGGCAAACTGTGATTAAACTCAGAGAATTAATGAGCTGCAATTACTGAGCCAACAAGGCCCCCTTATCTCTTTAATTGTCATCCCTCAGAATCACAAAAAATCTTTTATTTGCCTTTAAATGGCCTTAATTTTGGCAAGACTCCTGAGGGAAGGAAGGAGCCTCCAACCCTGCCAGGAAAATCCTCTGTGCCCAAGGCAGAGGAACATCCTCCCACTAAACCCAACTATTTTCACAGCTTGAGCAGCTCCTCAGCTGAAGTTAAATGTTGGCTGCCCTTGCCATGAGTGGGAGGAGCATTAGGGCAGGAAGAATGACTCCTTGCGGAGAGTCATTAAATCCTCCTTAAATTATTTACTTCTTAAATTACTTTTAATCCCTCAAGCTCCGACAGGTCCCAGGAGCCAGAACAGAGGATGTTTGGAGAACATGAGACACTCCAATGGCTCAGAAAAGTGCAGGGCAAGTCAAAATTGCTGCCAGGTGGACAAAAAAATAAAACAAACTCTCCCAAACAATCCTGTTCCTGCAGTCGAGATGACTGAATTCAACTCCTGCATCAAAGAGCTGCTTTAGAAACCTGCAGTGCAGACTCTCAGGGGTGAGGAACATGGAATGGTTTGGGTTGGGAAGGACCTTAAAGACCATCCCATTCCACCCCTGCCCTGGGCAGGGACACCTCCCACAGTTCCAGGGACACCTCCCACTGTCCCAGGTTGCTCCAACCTGGCCTTGGACACTCCCAGGGATGGAGCAGCCACAGCTTCTCTGGAAATTCCATCCCATCCCTCCCCACCCTCCCAGGGAAGGATTTCTTCCCAATATCCCATTTAACCAGCACATGGAATCAGGGAATGGTTTGGGTGGGAAGAGACCATGAAGATCATCCCATTCCACCCCCTGCCATGGGCAGGGACACCTTTCACCATTCCAGGGGCCTCCAGCCTGGCCTTGAACACTCCCAGGGATGGGGCAGCCACAGCTTCTCTGGGAATTCCATCCCAGCCCTTTCCCACCCTCGCAGGAAAGAATTTCTTCCCAACATCCCATCTAAACCAGCACATGGAATCATGGAATGGTTTGGGTTGGGAGGGACCTTAAAACCATCTCATTCCAACCCCTGCCCTGGGCAGGGACACCTCCCACTGTCCCAGGGACACCTCCCACTGTCCCAGGGGCCTCCAGCCTGGCCTTGGACACTCCCAGGGATGGAGCAGCCACAGCTTCTCTGGGAATCCCATCCCAGCCCTCCCCGGGAGGGATTTCCCCCAAAATCCCATCCAACCCTTGGCAGTGGGACACCATCCCCCTTGTCCTGTCCCTCCAGGCCCCTGGGAAAAGGATTTGGGAGTCCCACCCACAGCAGCAAATCCAGTAGCAATAAAGCTCTTTTACAACCCACCAGCCTCGTCCACTTGAGCAGTTTAATCCCAATTTGCATTTTGCAGAGCAGAGACATCAAGGCACTTCCACTGAGATATTAAGGAGGAGGAATTCCTTCCCAATATCCCACCTATCCCTGCCCTCTGCAGTGGGAAGCCATTCCCTGTATCCTGTCCCTCCACCCCTTATCCCAAGTCCCTCTCCAGCTCTTCTGGAGCCCCTTCAGGCCCTGGGCAAGTCCTTGACTTCCATGAAGGCACCAACCAGGACTGGCAGGATCTCCAAGGAGGAGAATTCCCAGGGAGCAATCAGAGTGCTCTGTGTGCAATCACAGACTCCTGCTCAGCCTCCAAAGGGCTGTTTCCTTCAGGGCTGAGAGAAAGATGAGTGTCAGGATGTGGATTCCCATCTCTGGGAGTGTCCAAGGCCAGGTTGGAGCAACCTGGGCTGGTGGAAGGTGTCCCTGCCCATGGCAGGGGGTGGCACTGGGTCATCCTCAGGGTCCCTTCACACCCAACCCACTCTGTGATCCTCAGAGGTTGAATCCCTCACCTCAGCAAAGTCACACTCAGCCAAGAACTCTTCCTTAGGAACCAGAAGCCACTGAGAGCAAAGATCTTGAGTGTCCCAGTTGAACAGGTGGGCCCAGTTTGTCCCAGTGTGGGGGTGACCAAAGCTGGGCATTCCAAACCCTCTGGGCCATTGCCCAGCAACTGTTCCCAAGGGCCCATTGGCAGCAGCTGCCCAGGGCACAGCTGAGCCCTCAGGCTGGGAGCTGGCTGGGAAAGAAGCCTGGCAGAGGAGCTGGGAGAACTGCCCTGCAGGGACTCCTTGGCACCTCCACACCCACCTGAGGGCTCAGCTCTGCTCAGGGGCCAGCAACGAGTCCAAAATCCCCCCTGAGTGCCAGAGTCAGATCCCCCAGGGTGGAACTCCCTGCCCTGGGGGAGGCACTGGGGGCTCCCACCCAAACCTGAGGGGAGACAATCTTGGCCTTTGGGCACCTCTGGCACCACTCCTGGCATCCAGAGCAGGAGCAGACCCTGCACAGGAGGAGCCCCCCACTCTCCCCCAGACTCTGCCATCATCTGCACCAACAGCTTTGTCCCCTCCTTTGCCTTTGGCCTCGGGGGAACCACGTGGGGCTCAGCACAGGGGCCACCAAACCCCCCTGTGTTTGTGCCCCAGGGGGCTGGGTTAGACTGCTGGGCTTGGGGGTTAAACCCAATTGCTCTTTGTGCCACTGCATTGATTGCAATATTGGTATTCAATTGTAACTCTGACTTAGAATCTCTCTTGTGTTGGGTTTGTTTCCCCAACAGGTTTTTAACTTTAAACCAGCACAGACTGTCACTAAAACAAACCTGGTAAAGGAGCCAAGGAACTGCCCCCACCACTCAGAGGGAAGGGCTCTGCCCCAAAGCTTTGCCCTTCCTCATCCTCATGGGAATACCCACCCTCAGTCCTGCCCATAGGGGGCACTGACCTGCTCTGGTGACAACCCTGGGCACACAATGTCCCCAAAGTGCCCTGATTGGCTGATCAGCCTCTAATCACTCACCAAACCTCCCTCCATCATTCCTCATCAAGTCCTCATTAAACCTCCTGGAGGAGCAGCTCAGGCTTTGCTGAAATGCTGAAATGTGGGGCTCAGCACAGGGGCCACCAAACCCCCCTGTGTTTGTGCCCCAGGGGGCTGGGTTAGACTGCTGGGCTTGGGGGTTAAACCCAATTGCTCTTTGTGCCACTGCATTGATTGCAATATTGGTACTAAATTGTAACTCTGACTTAGAATCTCTCTTGTGTTGGGTTTGTTTCTCCTGCAGGTTCACCTTTAAACCAGCACACTCTGTTTGTTTTCCAGCAGGATCTGAATGGAGGATTTACAGTCTCTTAAAAGTTCTCCCTTTGTGGTTCTGGAAGAAAACAGCTGAATTTCTCAGGGGGGGTCCAATTATGGGCTCAGCTTGGGCTGCATTAAGGACAAAACTGCAGCCTGGGAGTGGGAATTTGTTCAAATCACCTGCTGGGAAGGGGTTGGTTTATAAAAGTGAGGTGAGAGGCTCAGCCACAGGACATTCTCCAGCAGGAAGGAGGTGAAGTCTCTCCACAGCCCCTCTCAGGCAGCAGGTAAAGTGCTTGAACAACACCCCAGACTCCTTTTTTCCTTCTTCAGTGCTTGCAGAAGATCATATTGGAAGGAACCTCCCTTAGGAGAGGCTGCAAAGAGCAATTTTGAAGGAGCAGAAACCAACCTCCACCCATTTGCCAAACACCAACAGGGACCTGAGGCAGCCTGTGAGGTCCAGACATGCCCAAACCTCTGAAATCCTCATTCAGATCTTCCTCCAAATTTTCCAGCTGTCAAATCCCTCTGCAGGGAGTTACTCCACACTTTGAAGGGCTCCAAATCCAGCTGTGGCTCCTGCCCTGGCACGAGGTGCCCACCAGAACTGCAGGGCACAGGCACAGGGAGGGATTTTGGGGTGTCCTGGGCAGGGCCAGGACTTGGATTTAGAATCATAGAATGGATTGGGTTGGAAAAGACCTCTGAGATCATCAAGTCCAACCCTTGATCCAACCTCACTGTGATCACCAGCCCAGGGCACGGAGTGCCCTGGGCTGGTGATCACAGTAGGGTTGGATCAAGACATGGTGGATTCTCACAGTGGGGTTGGATCAAGACCTGGTGGATTCTCCCTCAGTGCCACATCCATGGAATCCTAGAATGGATTAGGTTGGAAAAGCCCTCTGAGATCATCCAGTCCAACCCTTGGTCCAACTCCAGTCCCTTTACCAGATCATGGCACTAAGTGCAACGGCCAAGCTCAGGTTCAAACCCTCCAGGGATGGGGAATCCACCACTTGATGATCCTTCAGGATATTCCATGATTTCATGACCCAGAAATGCAACATTTTCCTCATCTCTGGGATAAAAATTTAATGCCTTTATGATGAGAAAGATGCTTTTTTTCCTCTCCCAGGATGGAGAAGTCCAAGAAGATCTTTGCCAGTGTTGGGGTCCTTTCCATCTTGGGATATTCCATGATTTTATGACCCAGAAATGCAACATTTTCTCACTCTCTGAGGTAAAAACTGAGCTGTGATTTCTTTATGATGAGAAAGATTCTTTTTTTCCTCTCTCAGGATGGAGAAGTCCAAGAAGACCTTTGCCAGTGTCCTGCTGCTGGTGCTGTGTGTGGGAACGTGCCTGGCTCAACATTGGTCCTTTGGGCTGCAGCCAGGAGGGAAAAGGAGCACCAGGGACCTGCTGGGACCATTCCAAGAGGTGGGTTCTGGGTTGGAAAACCACCAGGATGAAACCAGGGAGAGGTGGTGGCTCAGGGACAGTCTCCTGTCCCCAAACTCACAGAGATCTGTGTATAAACACAGAGTTTTATGTAAAAATTGGACAGCAATTGGTGTTGGAGTGAGAAGACACCTGGACAAAACAGGAACCAGAGATTTTGGGCAGAGCTGGAGCTCTGAGGTCCAGGTTAAACCTGGTTTCATCCTCTTCCTGAATTCCAGCCAATATTCTCCTGGGCTGCCTCATGATGACATTCCTCCCCCTCCCTTAAAATGTGGGATTTGGTCAGCAAAGACATGACAAAGCTCATGGGAAAGGTTCTGTCCACCAGAGGTTCTCCCACCAGTGGTTCTCCCACCAGAGGTTCTCCCACCATTGGTTCTCCCACCATTGGTTCTCCCATCAGAGGTTCTCCCACCAGTGGTTTTCCCACCATTGGTTCTCCCACCAGTGTTTTTCCCATCATTGGTTCTCCCACCATTGGTTCTCCCACCAGTGGTTCTCCCACCAGAGGTTCTCCCACCAGAGGTTCTCCCATCAGAGGTTCTCCCACCAGTGGTTTTCCCACCAGAGGTTCTCCCACCAGAAGTTCTCCCACCAGTGGTTCTCCCATCAGATGTTCTCCCACCGGAGGTTCTCCCACCAGAGGTTTTCCCACCAGTGGTTTTCCCACCAGTGGTTCTCCCACCATTGGTTCTCCCATCAGAGGTTCTCCCACCAGTGGTTTTCCCACCAGAGGTTCTCCCACCATTGGTTCTCCCACCAGTGGTTCTCCCACCACTGGTTCTCCCATCAGAGGTTCTCCCACCAGTGGTTCTCCCACCAGAGGTTCTCCCACCATTGGTTCTCCCATCAGAGGTTCTCCCACCGGAGGTTCTCCCACCAGAGGTTTTCCCACCAGTGGTTTTCCCACCAGTGGTTTTCCCACCAGAGGTTCTCCCACCAGAAGTTCTCCCACCAGTGGTTCTCCCATCAGATGTTCTCCCACCGGAGGTTCTCCCACCAGAGGTTTTCCCACCAGTGGTTTTCCCACCAGTGGTTCTCCCACCATTGGTTCTCCCATCAGAGGTTCTCCCACCAGTGGTTTTCCCACCAGAGGTTCTCCCACCATTGGTTCTCCCACCATTGGTTCTCCCACCAGTGGTTTTCCCATCATTGGTTCTCCCACCACTGGTTTTCCCACCAGTGGTTCTCCCACCAGTGGTTCTCCCATCAGAGGTTCTCCCACCACTGGTTCTCCCACCAGTGGTTCTCCCACCAGAGGTTCTCCCACCAGTGGTTCTCCCACCAGAGGTTCTCCCATCATTGGTTCTCCCACCAGTGGTTTTCCCACCAGTGGTTCTCCCACCAGTGGTTCTCCCACCAGCGGTTCTCCCACCAGAGGTTCTCCCACCCTTCCCAACACTCCGTGGCCAGTCCCTCCCAGCAGCACTCCCAGTTTGCTGTGGGGTGATAGCAAAAAACTCCCCAAAATAAATAACTGCTAAGAAGCTTTTTGTCTTTTTAGCAGCAAAGGGATTTATTGAGGACGTTGGAGGCAAAGCCAGTTCAGACTGAAAAACTTGCCTTTTTTGTGTAAAATGAGCCATTTATTGCCTTAAATTCATCGTTAACACCTTCTAATTTGCATATTAATGACTGGGGGAAATCCTGGGCAGAGCTTTCCTTTGGGCTTGAAATTTGGGTGGTGCTCTCCTGACTTCATCCCTTGGGTGGTCTCGAAGGGTCTTCACTGTTGGACTTAAATCCTTTCTTTGCTCAATGCCCTGACCTGTCAAACCTGTAAACTCTTGGCTTTAACTCTCCAAAGTCTTGGATCTTTACCTATGGAAGAGTAAACACATCCTATGGAAGTGTTTAATTGGCTTTAATTTATGACTTCCAATCCAAATTGACTTTCATTTATGATTTCCAATCCAAATTTAATTTATGATTTCCAATCCATGTAACTGATCTCTGTAACTGCTGGACAGTCTGAACAAAGAGACTCCAGCACTTCATTCTGTCCATGAGTTCAGGGGCTTTGCTCTGTCAAACATTTTCAAAGCAGAATTAGAAATTTCACAGAACTAGGGGAGTTTTTTGGTCTTTATTTCCTCTTTCATGGGGAAAAAGGTGAATTTAAGGTGTGTCCTGGGAGGTCTTGAAGTGCCTTCACTGTTGAACTTCTGCCTTTTCTTTGTTCAATGCCCTGACCTGTCAAACCTGTAAACTCTTGGCTTTAACTCTCCAAAGTCTTGGATCTTTACCTATGGAAGAGTAAACACATCCTATGGAAGGGTTTAATTGACTTTAATTCATGAATTCCAATCCAAATTTAATTTATGATTTCCAATCCATGTAACTGATCTCTGTAACTGCTGGACAGTCTGAACAAAGAGACTCCAGCACTTCATTCTCTCCATGAGTTCAGGGGCTTTGCTCTGTCAAATATTTTCAAAGCAGAATTAGAAATTTCACAGAACTTGGGGGGTTTTTGGTCTATTTTTTTCTTTCATGGGGATAAAGGTGAATTTAAGGTGTGCACAGGGAGGTCTTGAAGTGTCTTCACTGTTGGACTTAAATCTTTTCTTTGTTCAATGCCCTGACCTGTCAAACCTGTAAAATCTTGGCTTTAACTCTCCAAAATCTTGGATTTTTACCATTCCATCCTATGGAAGTGTTTAATTGACTTTAATTTATGACTTTTAATCCAAATTTACATTAATTTATGACTTCCAATCCATGTAACTGATCTCTGTAACTGCTGGACAGTCTGAACAAAGAGACTCCAGCACTTCATTCTGTCCATGAGTTCAGGGGCTTTGCTCTGTCAAACATTTTCAAAGCAGAATTAGAAATTTCACAGAACTTGGGGGTTTTTTTGGTCTTTATTTCCTCTTTCATGGGGAAAAAGGTGAATTTAAGGTGTGCACAGGGAGGTCTTGAAGTGTCTTCACTCTTGGACTTTCTGCCTTTTCTTTGTTCAATGCCCTGACCTGTCAAACCTGTAAAATCTTGGTTAGAACTCCACAAAATCTTGGATCTTTACCTATGGAAGAGTAAACACATCCTATGGAAGTGTTTAATTGGCTTTAATTCATGAATTCCAATCCAAATTTACTTTCATTTATGACTTCCAATCCAAATTTAATTTATGATTTCCAATCCATGTAACTGATCTCTGTAACTGCTGGACAGTCTGAACAAAGAGACTCCAGCACTTCATTCTCTCCATGAGTTCAGGGGCTTTGCTCTGTCAAACATTTTCAAAGCAGAATTAGAAATTTCACAGAACTTGGGGGTTTTTTTGGTCTTTATTTCCTCTTTCATGGGGAAAAAGGTGAATTTAAGGTGTGTCCTGGGAGGTCTTGAAGTGTCTTCACTGTTGGACTTAAATCCTTTCTTTGTTCAATGCCGTGACCTGTCAAACCTGTAAACTCTTGGCTTTAACTCTCCAAAGTCGTGGATCTTTAACTATGGAAGAGTAAACACATCCTATGGAAGTGTTTAATTGGCTTTAATTTATGAATTCCAATCCAAATTTACTTCCATTTATGACTTTCAATCCAAATTTAATTTATGATTTCCAATCCATGTAACTGATCTCTGTAACTGCTGGACAGTCTGAACTCCAGCACTTCATTCTGTCCATGAGTTCAGGGGCTTTGCTCTGTCAAATATTTTCAAAGCAGAATTAGAAATTTCACAGAACTAGGGGAGTTTTTTGGTCTTTATTTCCTCTTTCATGGGGAAAAAGGTGAATTTAAGGTGTGCCCTGGGACAGTTTCCTGCTCATTTCCACCTGGGGTGGAGCTGCTGTGGCAGGAAAAGCTCCTCTCCTGCAGGTTGTGTCTCTTCCCAGAGCAGGTGGCAGAGGAGGTGGAGGAACCAGTTGAGGGGCAGCAGCTCCAGTGCCCGGGATGGGCCCAACACTCCGGGCTCAGGGACCTGCAGGGAGCGCTGGTGAGTGAGCCAGGCCGGGGGAAACTGGGAATGCACCGGGAAAAGGAGGGGAGGGGGTGGAAAAGGAGGAGGAGGAGGAGGAGGGGAAGGAGGAAGAAGAGAAGGAGGAAGGGGAGGAAGAGGAGGAGAACAAGGAAGGGGAGAAGGAGAAGGAGAAGAAGGAGAAGGAGGAGGAGGAGGAGGAGGAGGAAGGAGGAGGAGGAGGAGGAGGAGGAGGAGGAGGAGGAGGAGGAGGAGGAGGAGGAGGAGAGAGGAGGAGGAGGAGGAGGAGGAAAAGGAGGAGGAGGAGGAGGAGGAAAGGAGGAGGAAAGGAGGAGGAAAAGGAGGAGGAAAAGGAGGAGGAAAAGGAGGAGGAAAAGGAGGAGGAAAAGGAGGAGGAAAAGGAGGAGGAAAAGGAGGAGGAAAAGGAGGAGGAAAAGGAGGAGGAAAAGGAGAGGAAAAGGAGGAGGAAAAGGAGAAGGAGGAGGAAGGGGAGGAGGAGAAGGAAGAGAAGGAGGAGAAGGAGAAGGAGGAGGAAGGGGAGGAAGAGGAGGAGAACAAGGAAGGGGAGGAGGAGAAGGAAGAGAAGGAGAAAAAGGAGGAGGAGGAGGAGGAGAAGAAGAAGGAAAATAAGGAGGAGAAGGAGAAGGATGACAAGAAAGAGAAGAAGGAGGAGGAGGAGGAGGAGGAGGAGGAGGAGGAGGAGGAGGAGGAGGAGGAGGAGGAGGAGGAAGGGTGTGAGTTCAGTTCCCATGAGGCAGTTCTGGCTCTGCCCTTACTGGAGAATCCCAGGATGGTTTGGGTTGGAAGAGGGACCTGAAGATCCTCTTGTTCCAAACCTGCCACGGGCAGGGACACCTCCCATGGGAATGTGGGGAGGATTTCCAGGGATATGGGGAGGATTTCCTGGAATATTGGGAAGATTTCCAGGAATATTGGGAGGATTTCCAGGAATATGGGGAGGATTTCCAGGAATGGGGGGAGGACTTCCAGGAATGGGGGGAAGATTTCCAGGAATTTGATTTGGATTTCCAGGAATATGGGGAGGATTTCCAGGAATATAATGTGGATTTTCAGGAATATGGGGAGGATTTTCAGGAATATGGGGAGGATTTCCAGGAATATAATGTGGATTTTCAGGAATATGGGGAGGATTTCCAGTATATGGAGAGGATTTCCAGGAATATAGTGTGGATTTCCAGAAATATGGGGAGGATTTCCAGGACTATGATGAGGATTTCCAGGAATATGGGGAGGATTTCTAGGAATAGTGGAAAGATTTCCTGGAATGTGGGGAGGATTTCCAGGCTATAATTTGGATTTCCAGGAATATGGGGAGGATTTCCAGGAATATAATGTGGATTTCCAGGAATATGGGGTGGATTTCCAGGCTTAATATTGGGAAGATTTCCTGGATTATGGGGAGGATTTCCAGGACTATAATTTGGATTTCCAGGAATATTGGGAGGATTTCCAGGACTATAATTTGGATTTCCAGGAATATTGGGAGGATTTCCAGGACTATAATTTGGATTTCCAGGACTATAATTTGGATTTCCAGGAATATTGGGAGGATTTCCAGGACTATAATTTGGATTTCCAGGAATATAACGTGGATTTCCAGGAATATAATGTGGATTTCCAGGACTATATTGTGTTTTTCAGGAAAAGCTGCTGGAAGGGGAAGGCAGAAGGAAGATTTGAAGCCACCAGGAGGGTCCCAAACTGGGCCCAAACCAGCTCCTCTCCCGTGGCCTTTGCTTAATAAATTGCATTTAATTAATTGCAAATAATTGTGTTAATTATTCCACGAAAAGGGAAAAGCTGGGGGGGAATTGGGAGGTGAAAAACTTTATTTTTTAATTTATTTCTCACTGTCTGGGGACGAAACAGCAACAAAACCTCGGGGGAAAAAATCCCAAATAAACTGATTTTTGGGATGGAAAAAATTCCCTTTTTTTCTCACCGGTTGAGTCATAAAAACAACATTTATTTTAAAAAGATATTTACAAACTTTACAACAAAATATTTCCAAGCCCAGGAGAGTTTTTACACCTTTTTTTTTTTCCACACTCTGGATTTGTGTCCCTGCTAAAAATAGAAATTAAATGGTGGGGGGGGTGAAGGAACCGCCCCAAAGGGGCTTTAATTAGGGCTAATTAAGGCTAATTAAGTGACCCCTCGGGGCACGTGAGTTGTTTCATTTGAGCTTCTGCAAGGGGAAGAATTTCATCGAGTTCTGAATGATAAAAAAATGAAATTAAATGGGTAAGGAATTAAATGGGGATTAAAAAAATTAAATTACATTAAGTGGGAAATTTTAAAAAAATTAAAGTGAATTAAATGGGAAATTTAAAAAAAATTAAAGTAAATTAAATGGAAAATTTAAAAAATTAAATTAAATGGGAAATTTAAAAAAAAATTGAAGTAAATGGGAAATTTTAAAAAATTAAATGGGAAATTAAAAAAAATTAAATTAAATTAAATGGGAAATTTTAAAAAAATTAAAGTAAATTAAATGGGTAAAGAATTAAATGGGAAATTTAAAAAAAATTGAATTAAATGGGTAAGGAATTAAATGGGAAATTAAAAAAAATTAAATGAAATGAAATGGGAAATTAAAAAAAATTAAAGTAAATGGGAAATTTAAAAAAAATTAAAGTAAACTAAATGGGAAATTTTAAAAAAATTAAATTAAATTAAATGGGCAAAGAATTAAATGGGAAATTTATAAAAATTGAATTAAATGGGTAAAGAATTAAATGGGAAATTAAAAAAAATTAAATTAAATCAAATGGGAAATTAAAACAAATTAAAGTAAATGGGAAATTTTAAAAAAATTAAAGTAAATTAAATGGGAAATTTTAAAAAAATTAAAGTAAATTAAATGGGAAATTTTAAAAAAATTAAATTAAATTAAATGGGCAAAGAATTAAATGGGAAATTTATAAAAATTGAATTAAATTAAATGGGAAATTTTAAAAAAATTAAAGTAAATTAAATGGGAAATTTTAAAAAAATTAAATTAAATTAAATGGGTAAAGAATTAAAAGGGAAATTTAAAAAAAATTGAATTAAATTAAATGGGAAATTTTAAAAAAATTAAAGTAAATTAAATGGGAAATTTTAAAAAAATTAAATTAAATTAAATGGGCAAAGAATTAAATGGGAAATTTATAAAAATTGAATTAAATGAAATGGGAAATGTTAAAAAAATTAAATTTAATTAAATGGGAAATTTAAAAAAAATTAAAGTAAATGGGAAATTTAAATAAATTAAATTAAATGGGAAATTTTAAAAAAATTAAAGTAAATGGGAAATTTTAAAAAATAAAATTAAATTAAATGGGTAAAGAATTAAATGGGAAATTTATAAAAATTGAATTAAATGGGTAAAGAATTAAATGGGAAACTAAAAAAAATTAAATTAAATTATTAAGGAATTAAATGGGAAATTAAAAAATTAAATTAAATTAAATTGGTTAGGAATTAAATGGGAAATTTAAAAAAAATTAAATGGGAAATTTATTAACAATTAAATTGGTAAGGAATTAAATGGGAAATTAAAAATAGTAAAATAAATTAAATGGTTAAGGAATTAAATGGGAAATTAAAAAAAATAAATTGGTGAGGAATTAAATGGGAAATTTTAAAAAATTCAATTAAATTCAATGGGTATGGAATGGGAAATTTAAAAAAAAAGAAATTAAATGGGTAAAAAAAAAAAGAAAAATAAATCTGAATTTAAACCTTTTTCTGGCCAATCTGCCCATGAAAATGCTCCAAGAAACCTCCACCAGGTTGGCACCAGTTGGCACCAGCTGGCACAGTTGGCACCAGCTGGCACAGTTTGCAGAAGTTCAAGCTCCACAACCACAATAATGATGAGAAAGGGAAATAAATCCGATTTTAAACCCCTTTCTGCCCAGGAAAATGCTCCAAGAAACCCCCCCAGGGTGGCACCAAGTTGGCACCAGTGGGCACAGTTGGCAGAAGTTCAGGTTCTACAATCAAAATAATGCTGAGAAAAGAAAAATAAATCTGATTTTCAACCTTTTTCTGGCAAATCTGACCTTGAAAATGCTCAGAGAAACTCCCCCCAGGGCGGCACCAGTGGGCACAGTTGGCACCAGTGGGCACAGCTGGCACCAGTGGGCACAGTTGGCACCAGTGGGCACAGCTGGCACCAGTGGGCACAGCTGGCACCAGTGGGCACAGTTTGCAGCACTTCAGGTTTCACAACCAAAATAATGATAAGAAAGGATAAATAAATCTGATTTTCAACCTTTTTCTGGCCAAGCTGCCCATGAAAATGCTCCAAGAAACCCCCACCAGGTTGGCACCAGTTGGCACCAGTGGGCACAGTTGGCACCAGCTGGCACAGTTTGCAGAAGTTCAAGCTCCACAGCCACAATAATGATGAGAAAGGGAAATAAATCTGATTTTAAACCCCTTTCTGTCCATGGAAATGCTCCAAGAAACCCCCCCAGGGTGGCACCAAGTTGGCACCAGTGGGCACAGTTGGCAGAATTTCAGGTTCTACAACCAAAATAATGATAAGAAAGGATAAATAAATCTGATTTTCAACCTTTGTCTGGCCAATCTGCCCATGAAAATGCTCCAAGAAAGTCCCCAACCCCCACGAGGAGAAAGGCTGAACTTCCACCAACCAGCACGGGGGCAAAGGACTCATTTCCTCATTTGTGCTGCACCACCAGAGTCCCAGGAAAGCTCCTGGTGGGGCCTCCCAGAGGGATCTCCATGGCATGACCAGCCTGGGGGGGCTGCTGGGATGCTCCTTCCTCCTCATCCTCCTCACTGCAGCTCCTGGTGGGGCTTCCCAGAGGGATCTCCATGGCATCACCAGCCTGGGGGGTTCTGGGATGCTCCTTCCTCCTCCTCCTCCTCCTCACTGCAGCTCCTGGTGGGGCTTCCCAAAGGGATCTCCGTGGCATGACCAGGCTGGGGGGGTAGTTGGGCTGCTCCTTCCTCATTCCTCCTCCTCCTCACTGGAGCTCCTGGTGGGGCTTCCCAGAGGGATCTCCATGGCATGACCAGGCTGGGGGGGGTTCTGGGATGCTCCTTCCTCCTCCTGCTCCTGCTCCTCCTCCTCCTCCTCCTCACTGCAGCTCCTGGTGGGGCTTCCCAAAGGGATCTCCATGGCATCACCAGCCTGGGGAGGGGGTCTGGGATGCTCCTTCCTCCTCCTCCTCCTCACTGCAGCTCCTGGTGGGGCTTCCCAGAGGGATCTCCATGGCATCACCAGGCTGGGGGAGGGTTCTGGGATGCTCCTTCCTCCTCCTGCTCCTCCTCCTCTTCCTCCTCACTGCAGCTCCTGGTGGGGCTTCCCAAAGACAGATCGATGGCATCAGCAGGCTGGGGGGATGCTGGGATGCTCCTTCCTCCTTCTGCTCCTCCTCCTCCTCCTCCTCCTCCTCCTCACTGCAGCTCCTGGTGGGGCTTCCCAGAGGGATCTCCATGGCATCACCAGCCTGGGGGCTGCTGGGATGCTCCTTCCTCACACTCCTCCTCCTCACTGGAGCTCCTGGTGGGGCTTCCCAAAGGGATCTCCATGGCATCACCAGCCTGGGGGGGTTCTCGGATGCTCCTTCCTCACACTCCTCCTCCTCACTGGAGCTCCTGGTGGGGCTTCCCAAAGGGATCTCCATGGCATCACCAGGCTGGGGGGGCTGCTGGGATGCTCCTTCCTCCTCCTCCTCCTCCTCCTCATCCCCCTCACTGCAGCTCCTGGTGGGGCTTCCCAGAGGGATCTCCATGGCATCACCAGCCTGGGGGGGCTGCTGGGATGCTCCTTCCTCACACTCCTCCTCCTCACTGGAGCTCCTGGTGGGGCTTCCCAGAGGGATCTCCATGGCATGACCAGGCTGGGGGGGGCTGCTGGGATGCTCCTTCCTCCTCCTCCTCCTCACTGCAGCCCCTGCTCCGAGCACACCACGCTGGATTTCCTGGTTTTTGGGGGTGGAGGGGGAGGTTTGGATTCCCTCCTGCTGGGCAGTGGTGGAGCAACCTGAGAAGAGCAGAACACACAGACAAAGAAACCATTACTGGCAAAGGGATTGGGATGAGGAAGCCAAAAGCTCCTGATGTTTCCTTCAGGAGCAAAACTTGGAATTCATTCTCCCAGCCCTGACAGGGGCAAACAAGGACAGATCCCCAGGTGGGAACAGGAGCAGAGATGTTTTGGTTGCTCAAATCTGCTCCTGGAGGAGCTTTAATTGCTCCTGACCTGCAGCCCAAGTTCACCTCTGGTTCCTCTGTCCCCCTTTCCCAGTACAATAAATCCACTTCCTTCCAAAGTGGATTATTTTTCTCTCTCTGCTGATGAGCTGCACCAAGAGGGGCCAAAAGGATGGAAAATTCTTCTAAATGAGAAGGGTAAAACACCACACAAGGGGAGTCAGTCCAGTTGGGATGAAAAAAAAGCCACATCCTGCCTTGTCTGGCACAAGGAGGGCAAAAAAACTGCACCAGGAGGGGCTTTTGAGCTGTCCCTCATCCTGTAAAGAGATGGAGAGCAAGAAGCTTGTGAGGCTCCACCACAGCCCAGGATTGAAGACAGAGACAACTTCACAACAGCAAAGCACCAAAGCCCTTCAGAAAACACTTTCCAAGCTCTTTTCAGCCTCTGAATCCCCTTCCTTTGGCTCCAAGCCAAGGGCAGTGCTGGAAGCCAGGACATGGTCCTGATGAGTTTCCTTCCAAGGCTCAAGGGAAGGAGAATCTTTTATTAATCCTCTTCAAGAAATGACTCCCAGAGCACTCCTGGAGCTGGAACATCCCTGTCAGTCCCACCAGGACACCCATCCCTTCCAGCTGCAGAAGGTTCTTCCCAAGAGGGACTTGGGGAACCTCCATCCCTCCCTCTCCAAGGGCACACAGGGATCATTTCTGCTCCTGCTGCCCATGGGGGACACTCTGGGAGGAAAAGCACCTTCATTTCAGGGGCAGCTGAGGTGATTCTGACCCAAGAGTTGCACATCCCAAGTGTCAGAGACACAAAGTGGCCACTGGATGTTCCTCAAGGAAAACACCCCATGGAATTCAAAGGCAGGGATTTAATCCAGGCTCTTTTTAGCCAACAGTGCCACCATCCCTTGAGTTCTTTTTGGTTCAGTTCTCCAAGGGAACTCCTCAAACCCTCTTGGCAAGTGGGACTGGAACAAGGACACCCATCCCTTCCAACTGCAGAAGGTTCTTCCCAAAAGGGGACTTGAGGAACCTCCATCCCTCCCTCTCCAAGGGCACAGAGGGATCATTTCTGCTCCTGCTGCCCATGGGGGACACTCTGGGAGCAGAAGCACCTTCATTTCAGGGGCAGGAGAAGTGATTCTGACCCAAAGATCTGCACATCCCAAGTGTCAGAGACACAAAGTGGCCACTGGATGCTCCTCAAGGAAAACACTCCACGGAATTCAGACAAAGGCAGGGATTTAATCCAGGCTCTTTTTAGTCAACAGTGACATCATCCCTTGAGTTCTTTTTGGTTCAGTTCTCCAGGGGGACTCCTCAAACCCTCTTGGGAAGTTGGACTGGAAGGAAGGACACCCATCCCTTGCAGAAGGTTCTTCCCAAAAGGGACTTGAGGAACCTCCATCTCTCCCTCTCCAAGGGCACAGAGGGATCATTTCTGCTCCTGCTGCCCACGGGGGACACTCTGGGAGCAGAAGGACCTTCATTTCAGGGGCAGGAGAAGTGATTCTGACCCACATTTGCACATCCAAAGTGTCAGAGACACAAAGTGGCCACTGGATGTTCCTCAGGGAAAACACTCCATGGAATTCAGACAAAGGCAGGGATTTAATCCAGGCTCTTTTTAGCCAACAGTGACATCATCCCTTGAGTTCTTTTTGGTTCAGTTCTCCAAGAGACTCCTCAAATCCTCTTGGGAAGTTGGACTGGAACAAGGACACCCATCCCTTGCAGAAGGTTCTTCCCAAAGGGGACTTGAGGAACCTCCATCCCTCCCTCTCCAAGGGCACAGAGAGATCATTTCTGCTCCTGCTGCCCATGGGGGACACTCTGGGAGCAGAAGCAACTTCATTTCAGGGGCAGCTGAAGTGATTCTGACCCACATTTGTACATCCAAAGTGTCAGAGACACAAAGTGGCCACTGGATGTTCCTCAAGGAAAACACTCCATGGAATTCAGACAAAGGCAGGGATTTAATCCAGGCTCTTTTCAGTCAACAACGACTTGGAAAACTTGAGCTCAGGACTTCAAAGGAGACATTTAGCGCCTCTTCAACGGGTGGAATTTCCTCCCACCACTTCCTTTTTCAGGCCCAAATTCCTGTTTCAGGCTGTTTTGGACCTTTCCAATCCCATTTTCAGTCTCTCTTCTCACCCCCCACACCCTTTTCCTGACCAAGGACATCACAACTCCCACTTGGGGGGAAAAAAAAATAAAGGGATTTCACTTGATATCCTTTCCCTGCAACAAAAACCTTCTTCTTTGACACAGGAACCCCTCAAGAAAATGGATTTTGTCCCTTCTCCAATAAAATCATATTCTCTTTATTAATTTTAATCAGACCTGTACTTTGTATTTTAGATTAATTTTTGAGTTTAGGTTGTACCCAAGTCTGTCAGTTCTCTCAGCCATGCAGAGCTTTAGAGAAAGAGGAATTTAACTCTGTAGCTGCAGGATGAACTTTAAGAAATAAAACAAAACAAAAAAAAACCCTGTCCAGGTGAGGGGCTGAGCTGTAAGAAATAAATCAGAAATCCTGTCTAGATGAGAGGCCTGAAGCTGCAACTTTGGTAATTAAAAGGAAATAAAAAGGTCAGGGCAGTTCAGAGTCACCCCAAATATCCTGCCTGACTCTGGGGAGGAGTTTCCAGCTGGAACTCAGGATATAAAACCTGGAAATACAAAAGTCTGGTTGAACATCTTTGAGGGAATTATCCCTCGTGTTCCCAGTGCTGAATAAAAGGAATGATTTTGTTCTACTCTGTTAGATTTGTGTCTTAAATCATCTTTTGTGGTTTCAGGGAGGGCTGAATAAAAGGAATTATTTTGTTCTATCTTATTGGGTTTGATTTTTTCTTAATTTCTTTTGTGGTTTCAGGGAGTGCTGAATAAAAATAAGGGTTTTATTCCATCCTATTGGGTTTGATTGTTTCTTAACTCACCATTTGTGGTTTCAGGGAGTGCTGAATAAAAATAAGGATTTTATTCTAACCTATTTGGTTTGATTTTTTCTTAACTTCTTTTGTGGTTTCAGGGAGGGCAGAATAAAAGGAATGATTTTATTCCATCCTATTAAATTTGATTGTTTCTTAACTCTTCTCCTTTTGTGGTTTCAGGGAGTGCTGAATAAAAGGAATGATTTTATTCTATCCTATTAAATTTGAATATTTCTTAACTCTTCTCCTTTTGTGGTTTCAGGGAGTGCTGAATAAAAGGAATTATTTTATCCTATCTATTGGATTTGTTTCTTAACTCACCATTTGTGGTTTCAGGCAGAGCTGAATAAAAATAAGGATTTTATTCCATCCTATTGGGCTTGATTTTTTCTTAACTTCTTTTGTGGTTTCAGGGAGTGCTGAACAAAAGGAATTATTTTGTTCTATCTTATTGGATTTGATTTTTTTCTTAACTTCTTTTGGGTTTCAGGGAGTGCTGAATAAAAGGAATTATTTTGTCCTATCTATTGGATTTGATTATTTCTTAACTCTTCTTCTTTTGTGGTTTCAGGGAGTGCTGAATAAAAATAAGGATTTTATTCCATCCTATTGGATTTGATTGTTTCTTAACTCTTCTTCTTTTGTGGTTTCAGGGAGTGCAGAATAAAAGGAATTATTTTGTCCTATCTATTGGATTTGATTGTTTCTTAACTCTTCTTTTGTGGTTTCAGGGAGTGCTGAATAAAAGGAATTATTTTGTTCTATCTTGTTGGATTTGATTTTTTTCTTAATTTCTTTTGTGGTTTCAGGGAGTGCTGAATAAAAATAAGGATTTTATTCTATCCTATTGGGTTTGGTTTTTTCTTAACTTTTGTGGTTTCAGGGAGTGCTGAATAAAAGGAATTATTTTCTCCTATCTATTGGATTTGATTCTTTCTTAACTTCTCCTTTTGTGGTTTCAGGGAGAGCTGAATAAAAATAAAGATTTTATTCTAACCTATTTGGTTTGATTTTTTCTTAACTTCTTTTGTGGTTTCAGGGAGGGCAGAATAAAAGGAATGATTTTATTCTATCCTATTAAATTTGATTGTTTCTTAATTCTTCTTCTTTTGTGGTTTCAGGGAGTGCTGAATAAAAGGAATTATTTTCTCCTATCTATTGGATTTGATTACTTATTAACTTCTTCTTTTGTGGTTTCAGGGAGTGTTGAATAAAAGGAATTATTTTGTTCTATCTTGTTGGATTTGATTTTTTCTTAACTTCTTTTGTGGTTTCAGGGAGTGCTGAATAAAAGGAATGATTTTATTCTGTCCTATTGGGTTTGGTTTTTTCTTAATTTCTTTTGTGGTTTCAGGGAGTGCTGAATAAAAGGAATTATTTTGTTCTATCTTATTGGATTTGATTTTTTCTTAATTTCTTTAGTGGTTTCAGGGAGTGCAGAATAAAAGGAATTATTTTGTTCTATCTTGTTGGATTTGATTATTTCTTAACTCTTCTTCTTTTGTGGTTTCAGGCAGAGCTAAATAAAAAATAAGGATTTTATTCTATCCTATTGGATTTGTTTCTTAACTCATCTTTTGTGGTTTCAGGGAGTGCAGAATAAAAGGAATTATTTTGTCCTATCTTGTTGGATTTGATTTTTTCTTAACTTCATTTGTGGTTTCAGGGAGTGCTGAATAAAAATAAGGGTTTTATTTCATCCCATTGGGTTTGATTGTTTCTTAACTCACCATTTGTGGTTTCAGGGAGGGCAGAATAAAAGGGATGATTTTATTCTATCCTATTAAATTTGATTGTTTCTTAACTCTTCTCCTTTTGTGGTTTCAGGGAGTGCTGAATAAAAGGAATTATTTTCTCCTATCTATTGGATTTGATTCTTTCTTAACTTCTTCTTTTGTGGTTTCAGGCAGAGCTAAATAAAACCAAGGATTTTATTCTATCCTATTGGGTTTGGTTTTTTCTTAACTTTTGTGGTTTCAGGGAGTGCTGAATAAAAGGAATTATTTTGTTCTATCTTGTTGGATTTGATTTTTTCTTAATTTCTTTTGTGGTTTCAGGGAGGGCAGAAAAGAAGGAATGATTTTATTCCATCCTATTAAATTTGATTGTTTCTTAATTCTTCTTCTTTTGTGGTTTCAGGGAGTGCTGAATAAAAGGAATGATTTTGTCCTATCTATTGGATTTGTTTCTTAACTCACCATTTGTGGTTTCAGGGAGTGCTGAATAAAAGGAATGATTTTATTCCATCCTATTAAATTTGATTGTTTCTTAATTCTTCTTCTTTTGTGGTTTCAGGGAGGGCAGAATAAAAGGAATGATTTTATTCTATCCTATTAAATTTGATTGTTTCTAAACTCTTCTTCTTTTGTGGTTTCAGGGAGTGCTGAATGAAAATAAGGATTTTATTCTGTCCTATTGGGTTTGTTTTTTTCTTAATTTCTTTTGTGGTTTCAGGGAGTGTTGAATAAAAGGAATGATTTTATTCCATCCTATTAAATTTGATTATTTCTTAACTCTTCTCCTTTTGTGGTTTCAGGGAGTGCTGAATAAAAGGAATGATTTTATTCTATCCTATTAAATTTGATTGACTCTTAACTCATCATTTGTAGTTTCAGGGAGTGAAGGAGCAAAATGATCAGAGAACTTTGGAGCAGCAGCACCACCCCTGGAGCAGCCAGAAGATTCCACTGGTGCCTCCTCCTCCTCCTCCTCCTCCTCCTCAGCTGGTCCCACCCAGCTGTCCCTGCCACCTCCTCACCTCCAAAGAGTTCCTGGGGGTGCTGCTCTCGTAGGGTTTGCTCTTGGGTGGAGGTGGTGGGGGAGTTGCCAACCCATCAGCTTGCAACGAGGGGAAACCTGAAAGCACCAACAGGAATCAGAGGAGACATTAAAGGAGGTGGGAAAGGAGCAGGAAATGGGACAGAACACATTGAATTTTAAAGGAGATTAATTTCATAACTTCAGTTTTCCTTCTCTCGGCAGCTGAGCCTGACGGGGTTGGTGGAGTCCCAGTTGCATCTCCCTCAGGTTCCCACGGCCCAAAAGGGGTTTGTCTTCACCAAATCAGAGAATGGATTGGGTTGGAAAAGCCCTCCAAGATCATCAAGTCCAACCCTTGGTCCAACCTTGGGCTGAGATTCCCTCCACCCCAACTTACTGTGGGTCCTGGGGGTTTTGGGGGTCAGGGGTGGGCTGAGATTCCCTCCACCCCAACCAACTGTGGGTCCTGGGGGTTTTGGGGGTCAGGGGTGGGCTGAGATTCCCTCCACCCCAACTTACTGTGGGTCCTGGGGGTTTTGGGGGTCAGGGGTGGGCTGAGATTCCCTCCACCCCAACTTACTGTGTGTCCTGGGGGTTTTGGGGGTCAGGGGTGGGCTGAGATTCCCTCCACCCCAACCAACTGTGGGTCCTGGGGGTTTTGGGGGTCAGGGGTGGGCTGAGATTCCCTCCACCCCAACTTACTGTGGGTCCTGGGGGTTTTGGGGGTCAGGGGTGGGCTGAGATTCCCTCCACCCCAACTTACTGTGTGTCCTGGGGGTTTTGGGGGTCAGGGCTGGTGGGCTGCAAGTCGCCTGCTGTGCTGAGGAGCCCTGGAGCAGAGTCAGCCTGTTGTCCCCCAGCTGGAGACTCTTTGGCCTCTGTGCCTTCCCTGGAGTGCCCTGCTTGGAACAAAGACAGACAGAGCCTTCAAAACTCAGTCAGGTGAGAGTGTGCTGCTTTTAATGAGCTCAGAGTGCTAATTAAGCAGGGGAGGTGCCAGGCTGAGAACCTGCTGCATTCTGCGACCAAATGGTGCCAGGGCAGAGGGGGTGAAGCATTTCCAGGAGGTGAATGATGAAATGGGGGGTGCAGGAACCAGGACCACTGTGTGGGTGTGCCCAAAGCTGGGCATTCCAAACCCTCTGGGCCATTGCCCAGCAACTGTTCCCAAGGGCCCATTGGCAGCAGCTGCCCAGGGCACAGCTGAGCCCTCAGGCTGGGAGCTGGCTGGGAAAGAAGCCTGGCAGAGGAGCTGGGAGAACTGCCCTGCAGGGACTCCTTGGCACCTCCACACCCACCTGAGGGCTCAGCTCTGCTCAGGGGCCAGCAACGAGTCCAAAATCCCCCCTGAGGGCCAGAGTCAGATCCCCCAGGCTGGAACTCCCTGCCCTGGGGGAGGCACTGGGGGCTCCCACCCAAACCTCAGGGGAGACAATCTTGGCCTTTGGGCACCTCTGGCACCACTCATCAGAGCCTCCTCTTCCAGCCTGTCCCTTCAGCCAAGCTGCTCCTGGGGCTGTGCAGGATTTTCCACATAAAGGATGACTCAGAATCCCTCCCACTCCTGGATGGAGCTCCCCATGGCTGAGGGCAGTGGAAACTCTCAGATCCTCCTGCTGGGGATTTTATTACTGCTGTTATTATTATTATTATTATTATTATTTTACCATTTTGGAAGTCACTTCTGTCTCTGGCTCCTTCTCCACAATAACCTGAGACTTGCTGATGCTCCACTCCTTCCTCTTGAGTTTGCTGATCCTGTTCTCACCATCATCTTTCACAGGCAGCTCCTCAGCTCTGGAAGATGTTGATATTCTTCTCTCCAGGAGTGGCTCCAGGGTAGATCTGTGGCCCAAAGGAGTGAAAAAACACGAGTCCATCAGACAGTTAAAGGGCTGTTTGTTATAAAGCTGAGAGCTCTTGGTTTGCATGAGATTCCTGGGATAAAACTGAAGGATGAACAAGGATTTTCCAGTGGGATTTGTGCTGAGTTACCCCAGAAATTCTGAGTATTATGTCTTGGTGTGCTGTGATCTGTAATTAGGGGATGTGTAATAATGAATGCAAAGTGTGATCTGCTTGCAGAGGGACCACACTTGCATTTTATGCTGAGCCCTGCACTGACCTTGAGCAAGTCCCCTAAACCTCTGCTTGTCCCAGCTGTAAATTAAATGTACAGGGAAGGAAAACCAGGGGATGTTTCCATGTGTGGCAGCCCTGATTATTCCATGGATGCAGCTGCAAACAGGGAACAGGCACCATGGGATTTTCCACACCAAAACAAACTGCCCTGTGGCACCTCCCACCTCTGTTTTCCTGGGAAGCAGAGCCAGAGTGTCTGGAATCCAGCCCAGCCCTCCTCAGTGCCACCACATCACCTGCACACCAGCTAGGGCTCCAATTCCCAGAGTTATCCCTGTTTGTGCTCCAAACTCCCTGTCTATACCATGGATTGTCCTGCACACCAGCTGGGGCTCCATTCCCAGAGTTATCCCTGTTTCTGCCCCAAACTCCCTGCATGTACCATGGATTGTCCTGCACACCAGCTGGGGCTCCATTCCCAGAGTTATTCCTGTTTGTGCCCCAAATTCCATGACTATCCAATGGGACAACATTGGCCTGAACACCAACCAGGGCTCCAACTCCCAGAGTTATCCCTGTTTGTGCTCCAAACTCCCTGTCTATACCATGGATTGGCCTGGACACCAGCTGGGGCTCTATTCCCAGAATTATCACTGTTTGTGCCCCAAATTTCATGACTATCCAATGGGCCAACATTGGCCTGGACACCAACCAGGGCTCCAACTCCCAAAAGCATCCCTGGTAGTGCCCCAAACTCCCTGTCCCAAACTCCCTGTCTGAAGAATGGACCAACATTGGCCTGGACACCAACCAGGGCTCCAACTCCCAGAATTATTTATCCCAGTTTGTGCCCCAAACTCCCTGTCTGTACCATGGATTGGCCTGGACACCAGCTGGGACTCCAATTCCCAAACTCCCTGCGTGTACCATGGACATCATTGGCTTGGACATCAACCAGGGCTCCAATTCTCAGAATTATCCGTTTGTGCCCCAAACTCCCTGTCCATACCATGGACCAACATTGGCTTGGACACCAACCAGGGCTCCAATTCCCCAAATTATTTATCCCAGTTTGTGCCCCAAACTCCCTGTCCATACCATGGACCAACATTGGCTTGGACACCAACCAGGGCTCCAACTCCCAGAATTATTTATCCCTGTTTGTGCCCCAAACTCCCTGTCTGTCCAATAGACCAACACTGGCCTGGCCACCAGCTGGGGCTCCAATTCCCACAGTTATCCCTGTTTGTGCCCCAAACTCCATGACTATCCAATGGACCAACATTGGCTTGGACAGCAGCTGGGGCTCCAGTTCCCAAAATTAGATCCATTTGTACCCCAAACTCCCTGTCTGTCCAATGGATTGGCTTGGCCACCAGCTGGGGCTCCAACTCCAAGAATCATCCTTGTTTGTGCCCCAAACTCCCTGTCTGTACCACGGATTGAACTGGACACCAACTGGAACTCCAATTCCCCAAATTATCCGTTTGTGTCCCAAACTCCCTGTGTGTACTGTAGACATCATTGGCTTGGACATCAACCAGGGCTCCAACTCCCAGAAGTGTCCCTGGTAGTGCCCCAAATTCCCTGTTTATACCATGGACATCATTGGCTTGGACACCAACCAGGGCTCCAACTCCCAGAATTATTTATCCCTGTTTGTGCCCCAAACTCCCTGTCTGTCCAGTAGACCAACACTGGCCTGGCCAGCAGCTGGGGCTCCAACTCCCACAGTTATCCCTGTTTGTGCCCCAAACTCCATGACTATCCAATGGACCAACATTGGCTTGGACAGCAGCTGGGGCTCCAGCTCCCAGAATTATCTCTGTGTGTGCCCCAAACTCCCTGCCTATACCATGGATTGGCCTGGCCAGCAACTGGGGCTCCAATTCCCAGAATTATTTATCCCTGTTTGTTCCCCAAACTCCCTGCCCTATACCATGGACTGGCCTGGCCAGCAACTGGGGCTCCAATTCCCAAAATTACCCCGGTTTGTGCCCCCAACTCCCTGTCTGTACCATGGATTGAACTGGACACCAACTGGAACTCCAATTCCCAAAATTATCCCCATTTGTGCCCCAAACTCCCTGTTTATACCACGGAGCCTCCACCACCTTTTGATGCTACAGAGCCAACCTTTACTCTCAGAGCCACCCACCCGTGCCAAGGCACTCCTGAGGTCCCCCCAACCCCATGCAAAGGCTGGTACTGACCCATCTGAGCCTGGCCTGGAGGAGGTGCTGTCAGAGGAGGACGTGGAGCCCACGGAGGAGGCCACGGAGGTGACCGAGAGGCGCCGCAGCGTCGAGGACATGATGTAGGGCAGGACCACGGAGCCCGAGCGGCTCGGCTTCCTCTCCCTCAGGCAGGGGGGCTGCAGGGGACAACAGGGCTCAGCAACCACCCAGCCCCAGCTGCCAGGGAAGGGGGGAGGCTCCTCACCAAGGTGATGACCCCGTAGTGCTTCTCCACCTTCCTCCTGAGCTCCCTGAAGCAGCAGCTGAGTCGCTCGTGCAGAGGTTTGAGCTGCTCCGTGAGCTTCTCGCCGTGGATCCTCAGCCCCTCTGCCAGCAGGGGCATCTGGGGAGGGCAAAGAGGGGGTTACAGGGGGAGAGAGCAGCTCTGTGGCTCCAGGAAAGGGTTTGCCATTGTCCCAGTTGAGCAGATGGACCCAGTTTGTCCCAGTGTGAGGGTGCCCAAAGCTGGGCATTCCAAACCCTCTGGGCCATTGCCCAGCAACTGTTCCCAAGGGCCCATTGGCAGCAGCTGCCCAGGGCACAGCTGAGCCCTCAGGCTGGGAGCTGGCTGGGAAAGAAGCCTGGCAGAGGAGCTGGGAGAACTGCCCTGCAGGGACTCCTTGGCACCTCCACACCCACCTGAGGGCTCAGCTCTGCTCAGGGGCCAGCAACGAGTCCAAAATCCCCCCTGAGTGCCAGAGTCAGATCCCCCAGGGTGGAACTCCCTGCCCTGGGGGAGGCACTGGGGGCTCCCACCCAAACCTCAGGGGAGACAATCTTGGCCTTTGGCCACCTCTGGCACCACTCCTGGCATCCAGAGCAGGAGCAGACCCTGCACAGGAAGAGCCCCCCACTCTCCCCCAGACTCTGCCATCATCTGCACCAACAGCTTTGTCCCCTCCTTTGCCTTTGGCCTCGGGGGAACCACGTGGGGCTCAGCACAGGGGCCACCAAACCCCCCTGTGTTTGTGCCCCAGGGGGCTGGGTTAGACTGCTGGGCTTGGGGGTTAAACCCAATTGCTCTTTGTGCCACTGCATTGATTGCAATATTGGTATTAAATTGGAACTCTGCCTTAGAATCTCTCTTGTGTGGGGTTCATTTCTCCTGTAGGTTCACCTTTAAACCAGCACAGCCATTCAGGGTGTGCAGCTTGGAGGACTTAAATCGACGTGGTTTGGGTTTGAAGAGGTGAAAAACAGCAGTAATGCAGCTCAGCTGCTCTTTGGTGACTTATGGCACTAAACCTGCCAGTGTGTCCTCCACGTGCTCAAAAATAGGGACATTTTCCCCATTTCCAGCTGTGGTTCCAAGGGCAGGTTGGACAGGGCTTGGAGCAACCTGGGCTGGTGGAAGGGAGGTGGGGGAGAGAGAAGAGCCATGTCCATCTAGCACAGAACCCACTCCAGAAGCTTGTTATCCTTTTCCATGTTTCCCAAAGGAGAAATCAGCCATCCTGAGGCTTCCCAAGCATCTCACCAGGGAATTTCAATACTTGGAAGTGTCCAAGACCAGGCTGGACAAGGCTTGGAGAATCCTGGGCTGGTGGGAGGTGTCCCTTCCCATGACAGGGGTGGCACTGGGTGGGCTTTAAGGTCCCTTCCAAACCCAAACCACTCTGGCATTCCACAATTCCCTCTTCCCCACTCAAGATTCCAAGAGAGAGCAATTCCAGTGGGCAGACCAGGAGGTTTGAAGGTTTCATGAAGAGCTCACAGGATTTTGATGCTCAGGAGGGAAAAGCCTCCACCACTTTGGTGAGTATTTCAGAGGAACACTCAGCACATGGAATATCTCAGGCCACAACTTTAGACTAAAGGAGTTTCCTTCAAATAAAAAGCCACTGCAGACACCCCCAAATCCTCTCTCTGGCAGGAGGAGGGGGAGAACACACCCAACATCCCACCCAGTGCTCCCAGTCCTGCCCAGTTCCACACCTGGATAGCGATTTGTTGCTTAAGCAGCTCGATTTTCTCTTGGTCCTCAGGGTGTTCTTGAAGATACTTCTCTGTGAAAAAGGCCTGAAAGGAAAGAGAGAAGATGACATGGATGGTCCAGACACTCCCCTGCTGTCCCAGGGGAAGATCCCTGGAATTCAGAAGCAATTCATGGCCAATATTCCTTATATTATATCAGATTTTGCATCTCCCTGACACCAAACTGAGGGAAAACCAAGCAGGGTTATTTGTTGAGAGATGGGGGAAAAAAGGGGCTTTTTTGTTTCCAAAAAATCTTAATTTTCAGGGAGAGATATGTAAAGAAAAATTACTTTATCAGACAGTTTTAATTCAGTTCCAACTCCCTTCTCATCCCACAGTATTGACTGGAATAACTCAGTTTGTTTTACTGCTCCCTGAAGCGTGAGGAGCAGACCCAAAACCTGCAATTTTCACCTCAAAAAGCCTCTCCAGAGCTCAGCAGGACACCCAAGGACACCCAAACCAACCAAAGCAGCTCAGAGGGACCTGGGCAGCTCTTGAAGCTTTGGGATTGGAGCCCTTAAATCCAACATTTCCAAAGATTTAGGAGAAATAAAGACTCTGCTGAGGTCTTGGCCTCAACAAAGCCCCTTCAGTCTCCACCTCTCTTGGGTTTATTTTTAATCATAGAATCACAGAATCATTGAATGGATTGGGTTGGAAAAGCCCCCTGAGATCATCAAGTCCAACCCTTGGGCCAACTCCAGTCCCTTTACCAGATCATGGCACTCAGTGCCACGGCCAAGCTCAGGTTCAAACCCTCCAGGGATGGGGAATCCACCCCCTCTCTGGGCAGCCCATTCCAATCCCTGAGCACTCTCTCTGCAAGGAATTTCTTTCTGCTCTCCAACTTCAATTTCCCCTGGCAGAGCTTGAGCCCATCGTGCCCCCTTGTCCTATTGCTGAGTGCCTGGGAGAAGAGACCAACCCCCACCTGGCCACAACTTCCCTCCAGGCAGTTCCAGACAGTGCTGAGGTCACTTCTGAGCCTCCTCTTCTCCAGGCTGAACACCCCCAGCTCCCTCAGCCTCTCCCCACAGCACTTGTGCTCCAGTCCCTTCTCCAGCCTCGTTGCTCTTCTCACTTGGGTTGGAAGAGACCTCTGAGATCATCAAATCCAACCCTTGATCCAACCCCACTGGGATCACTCTGGCACTCTGTGCCCTGGGCTGGTGATCACAGTGGGGTTGGACCAAGACATGGTGGATTCTCTGTCCCTGGAGGTGTTTCAGAGGACACTCAGTGCCACATCCAGTCCCTTCTCCAGCCTCGTTGCTCTTCTCTGGCCCCGCTCCAGCCCCTCAATCTCTTGCCTCAACTGAGGGGCCCAGAACTGAACACAACACTCAAGGTGTGGCCTCCCCAAGGCAGAGTCCAGGGGAAGGGTCACTGCCCTGGGCCTGCTGGCCACGCTAGTTTGGATCCAGGCCAGGATCCCCTTGGCCTTCTTGGCCACCTGGGCACACTGGTGGCTCCTGTTGAGCTTCCTGTCCCTCAGTCCCCCCAGGTCCCTCTGCCTGGCTGCTCTCCAGCCACTCTGTGCCCAGCCTGGAGCGCTGCAGGGCTTGGGGTGGCCAAAGGGCAGGACCTGCACTTGGCCTTGTTGAACTTCATCCCATTGCAATCAGCCCATCCCTCGAGTCTCTCCAGATCAACAGGCTCTGCTCTTGTTTTAGAGTTGAACAAACACAAATCCATTTCCCTGGACCTTAAAATTGTGCCAATTCTCATGATGACCCCACTGAAAAAGGAGCACAACTCCTGCTCAGATTATTTTTTCTTTTTTTTTTCTCCTAATAATCTTTTAATTTGGTTTGGAAACACATCCCTGAACCAGTTCAGCCTCTGAGTGTGTTTTTTTCCCCACATGGAGCCTGGGGATGATTTTCATGGGGCTCAGAGGATGATCCTGAAAAGGCTGAGCCTGGGAAAGGGCTGGGGAGGCCCCAAAGGATTGGCCTTGAAAGTGTTTAATTAATTCATTTAAGAAGAATGATTTTAAAAAAGAGAACTTTGGGCTTTTTGGCTCCAATGAAACAATTAAAAAACAGCCAAATGTTCTGTCCTGATTTTCAGCTGAGGGAGGAAAATCTGAAGCAGAAATGAGTGTTTCCAGATGTGGACAGCTGGAACTGCTTTTTTTCCCACTTTGGTAATTCTAAACTTGATGTCAACATTAATTCATAAACTGGGAGGATGGAGGGACATTAAAGATCACCCAGTGCCACCCCCTGCCCTGGGCAGGGACACCTCCCACTGGCCCAGGGACACCTCCCACTGTCCCAGGTTGCTCCAGCCTGGCCTTGGGCACTCCCAGGGATGGAGCAGCCACAGGTTCTCTGGGAATTCCATCCCATCCCTCCCCACCCTCCAGGGGACAATCCCTTCCCAATATCCCACCTCACCCCAGGCCCTGCCAGTTGAAATCCATCCCAGTGCCAGTTGAACCCCAAGTCTTTCAGCTGCCTCTGGACTGGAGCTGAGGAGGGGCTGAGACCCCCAGAGCTGCTGGTGGGACGGAGCTGGAGCTGCCAGGGATGGGCAGGAGCCCTGGAATGGGCTGGGATGGAGGGAGCTTGAAGGTCACCCAGTGCCACCCCTGCCCTGGGCAGGGACACCTCCCACTGTCCCAGGGACACCTCCCACTGTCCCAGGGGGCTCCAGCCTGGCCTTGGACACTCCCAGGGATGGAGCAGCCACAGCTTCTCTGGGAATCCCATCCCATCCCTGCCCACCCTCCCAGGGCAGGATTTCTTCCCAATATCCCATCTAAACCAGCACATGGAATAATGGAATGGTTTGGGTGGGAAGGGACCTTAAAACCATCTCATTCCAATCCCCTGCCCTGGGCAGGGACACCTCCCACTGTCCCAGGGACACCTCCCACTGTCCCAGGGTGCTCCCGCCTGGCCTTGGGCACTCCCAGGGATGGAGCAGCCACAGGTTCTCTGGGAATCCCATCCCATCCCATCCCATCCATCCCCACCCTCACAGTCAGGAATTCCTTCCCAATATCCCACCTATCCCTGCCCTCTGGCAGTGGGAAGCCATTCCCTGTGTCCTGTCCCTCCATCCCTTGTCCCAAATCCCTCTCCAGCTCTCTTGGAGCCCCTTTAAGCCCTGCAAGGGACCCTCAGATCTCCCAGGAGGTTCTTTCCCTTCTCCAGGTGACCCCCCCCAAGAGCAGAGGGGCTGCAGAGGTGTGGGCAGGACCTTCTCATAGTTGGTGTAGCCCCCCATGACCGCGGGGTCCACGATGCCGTTGAGCAGCATGGACAGGGGGTGCACGGGCAGGCTCCTGTCCCACATGTGCTGCTGCACTATGTTGGTGATCTTCTCATTGGTCAGCTCCATGGTCTCTATGGCGTTCTCCAAGGGGCTGATCTCCTCCTGGGGGGCACAAGAAACAGAACAATCCTCAGGGGAGTGACAGAAGAAAACTTCAAACCTTCATTCAAGTTTTAGGAAGGAATTGTCCCCTGGGAGGGTGGAGAGGGATGGAATGGAATTCCCATTGAAGCTGTGGCTGCCCCAGCCCTGGGAGTGCTCAAGGCCAGACTGGAGCAACCTGGGACAGTGGGAGGTGTCCCTGGGACAATGGGAGGTGTCCCTGCCCATGGCAGGGGGTGGAATGAGAAGGTTTTAAGGTCCCTTCCCACCCAAACCATTCCATGATTCCATGTGCTGGTTTAGATGGGATATTGGGAAGAAATTCTTCCCTGGGAGGGTGGGAAGGGATGGGATGGAATTCCCAGAGAAGCTGTGGCTGCTCCATCCCTGGAAATATCCAAGGCCAGCTTGGAGCAACCCAGGTTTGTGAAAGGTGTCCCTGCCCATGGGACTGGATGGGCTTTAAGGTCCCTCCCAACTCAACTCAATTCAACTCAACTCAACCCAACCCAACTCAACTCAACCCTACTCACCCCAACCCAACTCAACCCAACCCAACCCAACCCAACTCATCCCAACCCAACTCAACCCAACCCAACTCATCCCAACTCAGCCCAACCCAACTCAGCCCAACCCAACTCAACCCAACCCAACTCAGCCCAACCCAACCCAACCCAACCCAACCCAACCCAACCCAACCCAACTCAGCCCAACCCAACTCAGCCCAACCCAACTCAACCCAACCCAACTCAGCCCAACCCAACTCAACCCAACCCATCCCAACCCAACTCAACCCAACCCAACTCAGCCCAACCCAACTCAACCCAACTCAGCCCAACCCAACTCAACCCAACTCAGCCCAACCCAACTCAACCCAACTCAGCCCAACCCAACTCAACCCAACTCAGCCCAACCCAACTCAACCCAACTCAGCCCAACCCAACTCAACCCAACTCAGCCCAACCCAACTCAGCCCAACCCAACCCAACTCAACCCAACCCAACCCAACTCAACCCAACCCAACTCAGCCCAACCCAACTCAGCCCAACCCAACTCAGCCCAACCCAACTCAGCCCAACCCAACCCAACTCAACCCAACTCATCCCAACCCAACCCATCCCAACCCAACTCAACCCAACTCATCCCAACCCAACTCAACCCAACTCATCCCAATCCAACCCATCCCAACTCAGCCCAACCCAACCCATCCCAACTCAACCCAACTCATCCCAACCCAACCCATCCCAACCCAACCCAACTCATCCCAACCCATTCCTGAATTCCACAATTCTCTCATTCATTCAATAAGAAATAAAGGAATTTGCTTTATCTGCAGCAGAAGTTTCTGATGTGCCACATCCCAAGGGTGGCAGGACTGGCAGTGCCAGCTGTCCCAAGGGATCCAGGGAGAGGCTGGAGGGCAGGAGACCCAGCCCCAGGCAGGACTCACCGTTGTGACCTGCTTGACTTCAAACCACTTGAGGATTCCTGGGAAGGAATAGGCTGTGGTGTAGGTGGTCCTTTCAATCCACATATTCTGGTAAAGGATGGAAAAAAATTCCAAAATGGAAGGGAAATGTTGGTCTGGCAGCTCCATCCTCTCCTGGGCAGGGTGGACTCAGCCCCCAGAACAGACTGGCAGGACCCGCCCCAAGCCCTGGCACCTCCAACCAGGACAGACCCCACACTGGGCTGGCACAGCACAGAATTTTTGGCTTCTGAAGGACTCTGAAGGTTCAAACTTCATCTCTGGAGCCCCTTGAAATGACCCCACTGGCAGCAGGCAAAGATTACAAAGCCAAGTTCAGCCCTTCTTTAATCTTAAATTTTAACCCCAAACCTCCATGGCCACAGATGGGGGGAAAAGGTGACAGTGGGGGCCAAAATGCCACCAAAAAAAAACCCCAAAAAAGGCAAAGAACTCACAGCAAACTCATTGTCTGGATCCTTCTCTCCTTTCCTGACTGGTCTGGAGTGTGTGAATTGTTGCACCTCATTTGCTCTGTAGTAGCTGGAAGGGAAAAAAAGTAGAATTTATTTTCTCTCCTCCCATCAGCCTTTATAGAAAAATTCAATTGGTTTTCTCTCACAAAGTGAAACTGGAATATTAAATAAGTTTAATACAGAAAAAATCAACTGTTTCCTCTCATAAATAGCACAGTGAAACTGGAATATTAAATAAATTTAATATAGAAATATTCAACTGTTTTCTCTTACAAACAGCAAAGGGAAACTGGAATATTAAACAAATTTAATACAGAAAAAATCAACTGTTTTCTCTCACAAATAGCACAGTGAAAATGGAATTTTAAATAAATTTAATATAGAAATATTCAACTGTTTTCTCTCACAATCAGCAAAGGGAAACTGGAATATTAAACAAATTTAATCCAGAAAAAATCAACTGTTTTGTCTCATAAATAGCTCAGTGAAACTGGAATATTAAACAAATTTAATACAGAAAAAATCAACTGTTTTGTCTCAAAAATAGTTCAGTGAAACTGGAATATTAAATAAGTTTAATACAGAAAAAATCAACTGTTTCCTCTCATAAATAGCACAGTGAAACTGGAATTTTAAATAAATTTAATATAGAAATATTCAACTGTTTTCTCTCACAATCAGCAAAGTGGAACTGGAATATTAAACAAATTTAATACAGAAAAAATCAACTGTTTTCTCTCACAAAGTGGAACTGGAATATTAAATAAGTTTAATACAGAAACATTCAACTGTTTCCTCTCATAAATAGCTCAGTGAACTGGAATATTAAATAAGTTTAATATAGAAATATTCAACTGTTTCATAAACAGCAAAGTGGAACTGGAATATTAAATAAGTTTAATATAGAAATATTCAACTGTTTCCTCTCATAAACAGCAAAGGGAAACTGGAATATTCAACAAATTTAATATAAAGATATTCAACTGTTTTCTCTCTTAAATAGCACAGTGAAACTGGAATATTAAATAAGTTTAATACAGAAAAAATCAACTGTTTCCTCTCATAAATAGCACAGTGAAACTGGAATATTAAATAAATTTAATATAGAAATATTCAACTGTTTTCTCTTACAAACAGCAAAGGGAAACTGGAATATTAAACAAATTTAATACAGAAAAAATCAACTGTTTTCTCTCACAAATAGCACAGTGAAAATGGAATTTTAAATAAATTTAATATAGAAATATTCAACTGTTTTCTCTCACAATCAGCAAAGGGAAACTGGAATATTAAACAAATTTAATCCAGAAAAAATCAACTGTTTTGTCTCATAAATAGCTCAGTGAAACTGGAATATTAAACAAATTTAATACAGAAAAAATCAACTGTTTTGTCTCAAAAATAGTTCAGTGAAACTGGAATATTAAATAAGTTTAATACAGAAAAAATCAACTGTTTCCTCTCATAAATAGCACAGTGAAACTGGAATTTTAAATAAGTTTAATATAGAAATATTCAACTGTTTTCTCTTACAAACAGCAAAGGGAAACTGGAATATTAAACAAATTTAATACAGAAAAAATCAACTGTTTTGTCTCATAAATAGCTCAGTGAAACTGGAATTTTAAATAAATTTAATATAGAAAAATTCAACTGTTTTCTCTCACAAAGTGAAACTGGAATAATAAATAAGTTTAATATAGAAATATTCAAGTGTTTCCTCTCATAAACAGCAAAGGGAAACTGGAATATTCAACAAATTTAATATAAAAATATTCAACTGTTTTCTCTCATAAATAGCTCAGTGAAACTGGAATATTAAACAAATTTAATACAGAAATATTCAACTGTTTCACAAAGTGGAACTGGAATATTAAATAAGTTTAATATAGAAATATTCAACTGTTTTCTCTCACAAAGTGGAACTGGAATATTAAACAAATTTAATATAAAAATATTCAACTGTTTTCTCTCATAAATAGCACAGTGAAACTGGAATATTAAACAAATTTAGTATAGAAAATTCAACTGTTTCTCTCACAAAGTGGAACTGGAATATTAAATAAGTTTAATATAGAAATATTCAACTGTTTCACAAACAGCAAAGGGAAATTGGACTATTAAACAAATTTAATATAGAAAAAATCAACTGTTTTCTCTCACAAATAGCTCAGTGAAACTGGAATATTAAACAAATTTAATATAGAAATATTCAACTGTTTTGTCGCATAAATAGCTCAGTGAAACTGGAATATTAAACAAATTTAATATAGAAATATTCAACTGTTTCTCTCACAAAGTGAAACTGGAATATTAAATAAGTTTAATATAGAAATACTCAACTGTTTCCTCTCACAATCAGCAAAGTAAAATTGGACTATTAAATAAATTTAATATAAAAATATTCAACTGTTTTCTCTCTTAAATAGCACAGTGAAACTGGAATATTAAATAAGTTTAATACAGAAAAAATCAACTGTTTCCTCTCATAAATAACTCAGTGAAACTGGAATATTAAATAAGTTTAATATAGAAACATTCAACTGTTTCACAAAGTGAAACTGGAATATTAAATAAGTTTAATACAGAAACATTCAACTGTTTCCTCTCATAAATAGCTCAGTGAACTGAAATATTAAATAAGTTTAATACAGAAATATTCAACTGTTTTCTCTCACAAAGTGAAACTGGAATATTAAATAAGTTTAATATAGAAATATTCAACTGTTTCACAAACAGCAAAGTGAAATTGGACTATTAAACAAATTTAATATAGAAAAATTCAGCTGTTTTCTCTCATAAATAGCTCAGTGAAACTGGAATATTAAACAAATTTAATATAAAAATATTCAACTGTTTTCTCTCTTAAATAGCACAGTGAAACTGGAATATTAAACAAATTTAGTATAGAAAAATTCAACGGTTTTCTCTCACAAAGTGGAACTGGAATATTAAATAAGTTTAATATAGAAATATTCAACTGTTTCCTCTTACAAACAGCAAAGGGAAACTGGAATTTTAAATAAATTTAATATAGAAATATTCAACTGTTTTCTGTCACAATCAGCAAAGTGAAACTGGAATATTCAACAAATTTAATCCAGAAAAAATCAACTGTTTTCTCTCACAAATAGCACAGTGAAACTGGAATATTAAATAAATTTAATATAGAAAAATTCAACGGTTTTCTCTCACAAAGTGAAACTGGAATATTAAATAAGTTTAATATAGAAATATTCAGCTGTTTCCTCTCATAAACAGTAAAGGGAAACTGGAATATTCAACAAATTTAATATAAAAATATTCAACTGTTTTCTCTCATAAATAGCACAGTGAAACTGGAATTTTAAACAAATTTAATATAGAAAAATTCAACTGTTTTCTCTCACAAATAGCACAGTGAAACTGGAATATTAAACAAATTTAATATAGAAATATTCAACTGTTTCACAAAGTGGAACTGGAATATTAAATAAGTTTAATATAGAAATATTCAACTGTTTTCTCTCACAAAGTGGAACTGGAATATTAAATAAATTTAATATAGAAATATTCAACTGTTTTCTCTCACAAAGTGGAACTGGAATATTAAATAAGTTTAATATAGAAATATTCAACTGTTTTCTCTCACAAAGTGGAACTGGAATATTAAATAAATTTAATATAGAAATATTCAACTGTTTTCTCTCACAAATAGCACAGTGAAACTGGAATATTAAACAAATTTAGTATAGAAAATTCAACTGTTTCTCTCACAAAGTGGAACTGGAATATTAAATAAGTTTAATATAGAAATATTCAACTGTTTCACAAACAGCAAAGGGAAACTGGAATATTAAATAAATTTAATAGAGAAAAAATCAACTGTGTCATAAATAGCACAGTGAAACTGGAATATTAAATAAATTTAGTATAGAAAAATTCAGCTGTTTTCTCTCACAAACAGCAAAGGGAAACTGGAATATTAAATAAGTTTAATATAGAAACATTCAAGTGTTTCACAAAGGGAAACTGGAATAGTAAATAAGTTTAATACAGAAACATTCAAGTGTTTCACAAAGTGGAACTGGACTATTCAACAAGACACAAAGTGCCCAAGTCAGTTGGGAAAGAAAAGTTGAAGGAAAAGGAAAATAAATTACTTTAAGATCTGCTCAGGCACAGGTTTATCTTTGTAATTTGGTGGCAGGTTCATCACGGGCTTCACAGTAAAACACTGAACATCTGAGAGGCTCCAGGTAAGGAGGAAAAACCAGGAATTCTTCTGGGAAAACAGCAGAGGGAAGAAACACCCGGGGCCTGTTGTTAAAATACTTATCCCAAAACATGGAATGGGTTGGGTTGGAGGGACCTCAAAGCCCACCCAGTGCCACCCCTGCCATGGCAGGGACACCTCCCACCAGCCCAGGGTGCTCCAAGCCCTGCCCAGCCTGGCCTTGGGCACTTCCAGGTGTTGGAATTCCCTGGAGAGGTGCTTGGGAAGCCTCAGGATGGCTGATTTCTCCTTTGGGAAACAAGGAAAAGGACAACAAGTTTCTGGAGTGGGTTCTGTGCTGGATGGATGTGGCTCTTCTCTCTCCCTCAGCAAAAAAAAAAAAAACTTCAAGCAAGAAGGGAACTCCCTTCCCTCTCTGTCCCCTGTCCCTGCCTGTGTCTCCCCTCTCTCACCACACATTCCCTGCCTGCATCTCCCTCTCACCACACATTCCCTGCCTGCATCTCCCTCTCCCCCATTCCCTGCCTGCATCTCCTGCTCTCCCATTCCCTGCCTGCATCTCCCCTCTGTCCCCCATTCCCTGCCTGAATCTCCCCTCTCTCCCCCATTCCCTGACTCCATCTCCCTCTTCCCCATTCCCTGCCTCCATCTCCCTCTTCCCCATTCCCTGCCTCCATCTCCCTCTTCCCCATTCCCTGCCTCCATCTCCCTCTCCCCCATTCCCTCCCTGCATCTCCCTCTCTCCCCCATTCCCTGCCTCCATCTCCCTCTCTCCCCCATTCCCTGCCTGCATCTCCCCTCTCTGTCCCCCATTCCCTGCCTCCATCTCCCTCTCCCCCATTCCCTCCCTGCATCTCCCTCTCTCCCCCATTCCCTCCCTGCATCTCCCTCTCTCCCCCATTCCCTCCCTGCATCTCCCTCTCTCCCCCATTCCCTCCCTGCATCTCCCTCTCTCCCCCATTCCCTCCCTGCATCTCCCTCTCCCCCATTCCCTCCCTGCATCTCCCTCTCTCCCCCATTCCCTGCCTGCATCTCCCTCTCCCCCATTCCCTGCCTGCATCTCCCTCTCTGTCCCCCATTCCCCGCCTGAATCTCCCTCTCTGTCCCCCATTCCCTGCCTGCATCTCCCTCTCTGTCCCCCATTCCCTCCCTGCATCTCCCTCTCTCTCCCCCATTCCCTGCCTGCATCTCCCTCTCCCCTATTCCCTCCCTGCATCTCCCTCTCCCCCATTCCCTCCCTGCATCTCCCTCTCCCCCATTCCCTCCCTGCATCTCCCACTCCCCTATTCCCTCCCTGCATCTTCCTCTCTCCCCCATTCCCTCCCTGCACCTCCCTCTCTGTCCCCCATTCCCTGCCTGCATCTCCCTCTCCCCCATTCCCTCCCTGCATCTTCCTCTCCCCCATTCCCTGCATCTCCCTCTCTGTCCCCCATTCCCTGCCTCCATCTCCCTCTCTGTCCCCCATTCCCTGCCTCCATCTCCCTCTCTCCCCCATTCCCTGCCTCCATCTCCCTCTCTCCCCCATTCCCTGCCTCCATCTCCCTCTCTCCCCCATTCCCTGCCTCCATCTCCCTCTCTCCCCCATTCCCTGCCTCCATCTCCCTCTCTCCCCCATTCCCTGCCTGCATCTCCCTCTCTCCCCCATACCCTGCCTGCATCTCCCCTCTTTCTCCCCCCTTCCCTGCCTCCATCTCCCTCTCTCCCATTCCCTGCCTCCATCTCCCCTCTCTGTCCCCCACTCCCTGCCTCCATCTCCCTCTCTCCCCCATTCCCTGCCTCCATCTCCCTCTCTCCCCCATTCCCTGCCTCCATCTCCCTCTCTCCCTGTGCAGGACCCCAGGCTGGAGTTCCCCTTGGCTCTCCCCTACACAACACGCACTAAAATCCCTTTTTTCATCCAGTCTCTGCTCCTGAGTCCTTTATTTGATGAAATATTTGGTCTATCTGGGCCAGAATCAACTTCCTTTCCTGCTCTGCAGACACGAGACCAAGGCCATGGGGATTCCAGGAGGAGACCTGAAATCCTCAACTACCACAAAGCAAATTCAATAGAAATATATTTGTAATTCTGAGGCTGAGCAGACACAAATGGTGACAAATATCAGAGAACTGCAGAAATCAAACTGGGCAGATGATCCTCATATGGAAGAGCAGAAAGACCATCTGGTTCCACCTTTAATCACTAAAAAACCTAATTCAGACCAAAGGGATTCTGCAGCTCTGTGCTTTTTCACACAGTAGTTTTAGCACAGAAATAACAAGGTGAGGACATTTATGGAGCCTGTGGAAATTCAGAGTTTCAGCTCTGGATATTCCCATGCCCAGTGCCTGCATTGGGGGCTGTTCTGCTGAGCCCAGGGAAGAGGCAGCCCCTGAATGTGCCCCAAATCCTCAGAAGCAAAAGATACACTGTTTGGGAGAAGCCTTGATGTCCTCTCCTGGAGGGGCAGTGCTGGTCATCTTCTCAGCACTGGGGAACTGGGTGAGCAGCTTCAGGTTGAAATCCTCCCTCCGCTCGTACTCTTTGCCACGGTAGATAAAGATCTTATTCTGGAGAGGAAAAAGAGAATTAACACTCCAAAAAGCAAGAGGAAGTGCTGTGAGGAGAGGCTGAGGGAGCTGGGGGTGTTCAGCCTGGAGAAGAGGAGGCTCAGAGGTGACCTCAGCACTGTCTGGAACTGCCTGAAGGGAAGTTGTGGCCAGGTGGGGGTTGGTCTCTTCTCCCAGGCACTCAGCAATAGGACAAGGGGGCACGATGGGCTCAAGCTCTGCCAGGGGAAATTGAAGTTGGAGAGCAGAAAGAAATTCTTTGCAGAGAGAGTGCTCAGGGATTGGAATGGGCTGCCCAGAGAGGGAGTGGATTCCCCATCCCTGGAGGGTTTGAACCTGAGCTTGGCCGTGGCACTGAGTGCCATGATCTGGTAAAGGGACTGGAGTTGGACCAAGGGTTGGACTTGATGATCTCAGAGGGCTTTTCCAACCCAATCCATTCTGTCATTCTGTGGATGTGGCACTGAGGGAGAATCCACCATGTCTTGATCCAACCCTACTGTGATCACCAGCCCAGGGCACTCTGTGCCCTGGGCTGGTGATCACAGTGGGGTTGGATCAAGGGTTGGACTTGATGATCTCAGAGGGCTTTTCCAACCCAATCCATTCTATGATTCTATGAAAGAGCTCTCCAAACATCCCCAGAACAGCCTCAGGGTCTGGGTTAGGTGAATTATAGAACCACAGAAATCAGCTGGGTTGGAAGAGACCTCTGAGATTATCCAGCCCAACCCTTGATCCAACCCCACTGTGGTCACCAGCCCAGGGCACAGAGTGATCACAGTGGTGATCACAGTGGGGTTGGATCAAGACATGGTGGATTCTCACTCAGTGCCACATCCAGTCTCATCTTAAACACCTCCAGGGATGGGGAATCCACCCCCTCTCTGGGCAGCCCATTCCAAGGCCTGACCACCCTCTCTGCAAAGAATTTCTTTATATCCAACCCAAAGCTGCCCTGGCACAGCTTAAGCTGTGCCATCTTATCCCATTGCTGGTTGTGTGGGAGAAGAGACCAACCCCCTCCTGAAGGGTTGACTTTGAGCTGGACAGACAGAGCTGGTGGGGGAAGAACCACAGGTTGGGGTGAGAGCCCAGCAGTGGCAGGAGCAGAGGGAGCCTCAGGCTTGGCCAGATGATGCACCCAGAATAGTTGGAATTAGAAGGGAGTCCTTCAAGGTCATCCTGTTCAGCCTCTGCGAAGAGCAGGGACATCCTACCCTGGATCCCACAGACACCCAGAGGTGCTGCTGAACCTCTCACACCTCCCAGCACTGCAGGACTCCCAAGGGCAGGGGCTGCTTTTCAGGAGGAGGACACAGAGAGCTCTTCAGTGCATGAGTTGCCTGGTTCTGGTGGTGGGAGGTGCCTGAGGAGCTCCTGTCCCACCTGTGCCACTCCTGATTCCCTTCCCTCCATCACCCAAGGTCCAGCCCTGGAGCTCCTCTCCCATCTATGCCACTCCTGACTCTCTTCTCTCCATCACCCAAAGTCCAGCCCTGGAGCTCCTGTCCCAACTGTGCCACTCCTGTCTCCCTTCTCTCCATCACCCAAAGTCCAGCCCTGGAGCTCCTGTCCCACCTGTGCCACTCCTGACTCCCTTTCCCTCCATCACCCAAAGTCCAGCCCTGGAGCTCCTGTGCCACCTCTGCCACTCCTGATTCCCTTCTCTCTATCACCCAAACTCCAGCCCTGGAGCTCCTGTCCCACCTTTGCCACTCCTGACTTCCTTCTCTCCACCACCCCAAGGTCCAGCCCTGGAGCTCCTGTCCCACCTTTGCCACTCCTGACTCCCTTCTCTCCACCACCCCAAGGTCCAGCCCTGGAGCTCCTGTCCCATCTGTGCCACTCCTGACTCTCTTCTCTCCATCACCCAAAGTCCAGCCCTGGAGCTCCTGTCCTACCTTCCCTCCATCACCCAAAGTCCAGCCCTGGAGCTCCTGTGCCACCTCTGCCACTCCTGACTCCCTTCTCTCCATCACCCAAAGTCCAGCCCTGGAGCTCCTGTGCCACCTCTGCCACTCCTGATTCCCTTCTCTCTATCACCCAAACTCCAGCCCTGGAGCTCCTGTCCCACCTTTGCCACTCCTGACTTCCTTCTCTCCACCACCCCAAGGTCCAGCCCTGGAGCTCCTGTCCCACCTTTGCCACTCCTGACTCCCTTCTCTCCACCACCCCAAGGTCCAGCCCTGGAGCTCCTGTCCCATCTGTGCCACTCCTGACTCTCTTCTCTCCATCACCCAAAGTCCAGCCCTGGAGCTCCTGTCCTACCTTCCCTCCATCACCCAAAGTCCAGCCCTGGAGCTCCTGTGCCACCTCTGCCACTCCTGACTCCCTTCTCTCCATCACCCAAAGTCCAGCCCTGGAGCTCCTGTCCCACCTGTGCCACTCCTGACTCCCTTCCCTCCATCACCCAAAGGCCAGCCCTGGAGCTCCTGTCCTACACCTTCCCTCCATCACCCAAGGTCCAGCCCTGGAGCTCCTGTCCCACCTCTGCCACTCCTGACTCCCTTCCCTCCATCACCCAAACTCCAGCCCTGGCAGTTCTGCTCTCCACACTTCCCACCAGCCCATGGGCAGGTCCTCCTCCAGTCTGGCCACCTTGTGCTCCATGGAAGGGAAGGATCCAACAGCCTGGCATGGATTTGAAGGCCTCCTGTGCCATCTCAACTCAACCTTAATGTCTTTTTTCTCAAGCTTGGTCCCCACTGAAGACCAGAACACTCCAAACAGCTCCAGTCTGGCAACATAAATGGTCTTGAATTTTCAGTATCCACCAGGAATGTTCTCTGGTGTGCCCTTGGGACTCCTTCCTGTGCTGCAGCACCTTCCTCAAACCACATTTTACACTTGAATTCTTCTGTGTGGGACAAACTGAGCACTGGAATGATCCATGCCCTGAAAATAAGGCTGAAAATCAGTTCTTCCCACCCTAAACCTCCCAGCAACAATCCTGTGTCAGAGGGCACAAAGAGGAAAGGAGGATTCTGTTTAAATCCATGGAAGAACTTCTCAATCATCTCCCCACCACTCAGACTGTTCAAGTTGGGAACACACAACATTTCACCTTATTTGGCTTTTTTTCAACACTGAAATGCTTTGAAATAAGAAGGATTCGGGCCTGGCAGTGCCACTCAAAGGAAAAGGAGTTTGCCATCGAATTTTCTTGGAAGTTCTACACAAGTTGGGACTTTTTGGGGTGTCCACCAGGCCAGGAATGGAGGGTTGAAGATTTCTTACCCGGAGGAAGGAGGGGAAACCTTGGCCATAATATCCAACAGCAAAATACTCAGGCTGAGGCCTCATGGCCTTCATGATGTTCTCATAAAAGGTAGCTCTTTTCTTCTGGAAAGGAAAAGGACATCAGAGTTTCACTGTGGAGAAGCCCAGGCTGGAGCTGCCCTTGGCTCTGCCCTACAGAAAATGTCCTAAAATCCCTTTTCTCATCCAGTCTCTGCTCCTGATGAAATATTTGGTGTGTTGGGCCAGAATCAAGTTCCTTTCCTGCTCTGCAGACACCAGGACAAGGCCATGGGGATTCCAGGAGGAGACTTGAAATCCTCAACTATTCAATAGAAATTCAGTATAAATACATTTATAATTCTGAGGCTGAGCAGACACAAGTGGTGACAATGTCAGAGAAGTGGAGCAAGAAAACTGGGCAGATGATCCTCCTATGGAGGAACAGAAAGACCATCTAAGGACCATCTAAGGGCCATCTAAGGACCATCTAAGGGCCATCTAAGGGCCATCTAAGGGCCATCTAAGGGCCATCTAAGGGCCATCTAAGGGCCATCTAAGGGCCATCTAAGGGCCATCTAAGGGCCATCTAAGGGCCATCTAAGGGCCATCTAAAGACCATCTAAAGACCATCTAAGGGCCATCTAAGGGCCATCTAAGGGCCATCTAAGGGCCATCTAAGGGCCATCTAAAGACCATCTAAGGACCATCTAAGGACCATCTAAGGACCATCTAAGGGCCATCTAAGGGCCATCTAAGGGCCATCTAAGGGCCATCTAAAGACCATCTAAGGACCATCTAAGGGCCATCTAAGGGCCATCTAAGGGCCATCTAAAGACCATCTAAGGACCATCTGGTTCCACCTTTGATCACTAAACCCTAATTCAGACCAAAGGGATTCTGCAGTTCTGGGGGTTTGGCACAGAAATAACGAGGTGAGGACATTGATGGGGCCTGAAAACCCACCATGCAAATGGTTCTGTATTTAATTAACTGCAGTTTAATTAACTGCAGGAACTCCCAACATCTGCTCCTGATGTTGTCATGCTAATTAGAAGGTCAAAATGTAATTAAAAAATGAATGGAATGAAAAATGAAAATAATAAAAAATAAAAAGGATTAAAAATAAAATTAATAAAAAGAAAAAGAATTTAAAAAGAAAAAGAATAAAAAATAAAAATTAAAAATAAATAAAAAATAAAAATAAATAAAAATAAAAAAGAAAAAGAATAAAAAAATTAAAAATAAATAAAAATAAAAAGAATTAAAAAAGAAAAAGAATTAAAAAAGAAAAAGGATTAAAAAAGAAAAAGGATTAAAAAAGAAAAAGGATTAAAAAAGAAAAAGGATTAAAAAAGAAAAAGGATTAAAAAAAAATAATAAAAAATAAAAATTAAAAATAAATAAAAAATAAAAATAAATAAAAATAAAAAGAATTAAAAAAGAAAAAGGATTTAAAAAGAAAAAGAATAAAAAATAAAAATAAAATTTAAAAATAAATAAAAAATAAAAATAAATAAAAATAAAATGAACAAAAATAAAAGGGATTAAAAATAAAAATAATTAAAAACTAAAAATAATAAAAAATAAAAAGAATTAAAAACCAAAAATAAGGAAAAAAAAGAATTAAAAATAAAATAATTAAAAAATAATTAAAAATAAAAAGAATATAAATAAAAATAATAAAAATTAAAAAGAATTAAAAATAAAATAAAAAATAAAAAAAATAAAAAAAATTATTTAAAAAATAAAACCAAATAAAAAAGAATAAAAATGAAAAATAAAAAATAATAAAAAATAAAAACACTTTTGGGTTCTGTTGGTTTCTTTGTCTTTAACTTAAATGTACTTTAAGCTCTTCCTGCTCATCAATATTAACTTAAGGTTGGGGAAAACAGAATAAAAAACCCTCTTACCAGGAGATTGCCAAGTCCCTCATAATCAAAGACCTTGTTCTCATACATGGCAGCCAACTCCTTGCTCAGCTGGATGGCTTTTTCCCACATCTCCAGGAGGGTGGAGGAGGCAGGTGGGGGAAGAAGGACACAAAGGACACAAAAGCCTCACTTGAAATCACTCCTTGCACAGAAATACAGCTGATTTAATTCAGGCTCTGCTTTCAGGAGCTGCCAAATCCCCCGAGATGGAGATTTGTGGCAGGAATTCTTGCAGTCACCCAAAGCTTTGGATTTGTGGTTTCCACTGGGAGGTGGAAGGAAGGAGAAGCTCAGGTGGTCTCCTCCTACAGCAACACTTCATCATCAGCCCCCCCGGCTTTGTCTCATCAAAGAACTCTGGGATGGGTTGGGAAGATCTTAGAGATCATCTAACCATGGGCAGGGACACCTCCCACTGTCCCAGGTCACCCCAGCCTGGCCTTGGACACTTCCAGGGATGGAGCAGCCACAGCTTCTCTGGGAATTCCCTCCCAGCCCCTCCCCACCCTCACAGGGAAGGATTTCTTCCCAATATCCCACCTAAACCAGCACATGGAATCATGGAATGGTTTGGGTTGGAAGGGACCCTGAAGATCATCTCAGTCCACCGCCTGCCATGGGCAGGGACACCTCCCACTGTCCCAGGTCACCCCAGTCTGGCCTTGGACACTCCCAGGGATGGAGCAGCCACAGCTTCTCTGGGAATTCCATCCCAGCCCCTCCCCACCCTCCCAGGGAAGGATTTCTTCCCAATATCCCACCTAAACCAGCACATGGAATCATGGAATGGTTTGGGTTGGAAGGGACCCTGAAGATCATCTCAGTCCACCTCCTGCCATGGGCAGGGACACCTCCCACTGTCCCAGGGACACCTCCCACTGTCCCAGGGGGCTCCAGCCTGGCCTTGGACACTCCCAGGGATGGAGCAGCCACAGTTTCTCTGGGAATTCCATCCCATCCCTCTCCACCCTCCCAGCCAGGAATTTCTGCCCAATATCCAACCTCAACCCACCCTCTTTCAGCTTAAAGCCACTCCAAGGAGACTTTTAGCCCTGGCAGGACCAGGCTCAGTGCCAGCCAGACCTGCCCCCTCACTGCAGTGCCAACACCTGGCAGAGAAGGAAGGAAAACACCTCCAAACTTCTCCAATTCCCAGGGTGAACTTTTCAAGTGCTTCTCAACTAACAAAGAAACAGAAGGTCCAAATGTCCCCAGGACAAAGAAATGGAATCCCACCTGTGCCCACCCTCAGGCAGTGCCACCCACTGAGCCCAGGCTTTGCCAGCTGGCAAACACCCAACAGGCTCTGCAGGGAATTTCCTGACACTCACTTTGCCCCTGTCGAAGAAGGAGATGATCTCTTGGTAGAGCTTCTCCTTGAGCTCCTGCTGGGAGAAGTCACATCTGCTGTCCCTCTGCAGCAGGTGGGGCACACAGGGCTGCTCAGACCACTGCACAGGGCACAGAGAAAGGCAGAGAGAGGTCCATTGGAGAAGAGCAAATCCACACAGGGGGAGCTCCAGGGCTGCATTCCAGAGAAATCCAGCACAAAGGCAAAGGAAGCTTTGCAGGGATGGGAGCTGGGACATCTTTCTCCTCCCAGGTCCCACCACCAGGAGGTCACACATGCATGTTAAGAGTGGGTTTGCTTTTGTTCAATCAGCTGCTGTGCAATTCCCAAAATTGGGAAGCTCCTCCAGGAAGCCCCTCCAGGAAGCTCCTTAATGAAGCTCCTCCAGAAAGCTCCTTAATGAAGCTCTTCCAGAAAGATCCTTAATGAAGTTCCTCCAGAAAGATCCTCAAGGAAGCTCCTCCTTAATGAAGTTCCTCAAAGAAGTTCCTCCAGAAAGCTCCTCAAGGAAGCTCCTCCAGGAGGTCCTTAATGAAGTTCCTCAATGAAGCTTCTCAAGGAAGCCCCTCCAGGAAGCTCCTCCAGGAAGCCCCTCCAGGAAGCCCCTCCAGGAAGCCCCTCCAGGAAGCCCCTCCAGGAAGCCCCTCCAGGAAGCCCCTCCAGGAAGCCCCTCCAGGAAGCTTCTCAAGGAAACTCCTTAATGAAGCTCCTCAAGGAAGCTCCTTCATGAAGTTCCTCAAGGAAGCTCCTTCATGAAGTTCCTCAAGGAAGCTTTTCCAGGAAGCTCCTCCAGGAAGCTCCACTGGTACCTTTGTGATGAAACTCATGCTAAAAAAAAAAAAGGAGGGGAAAAACCCCTGCCTTGTTTTTTCTGAGCTGTTTGCACTTTGTTTCCAAGCCAACCCAACCCAACCCAACCCAACCCAAGCCAAGCCAACCCAACCCAAGCCCTGCCAGCAGGAACCAGAAGTGGCTTTGAGAAGTACCTGGAGCAGCTCTGCATGGAGCAGCAGAGTGTAGGCGGCCTCGGTGAAGTTCTCACAGTCCGTGTGCAGGTCCCGGAGCTTGTACAGGTACCTGGAGGGAGGAGAAACTCTTGGCCCTGCTGGGAAGGAATCCTGGATCCATGTCCAGAAGAGCCAGGGAATGCAGCTTTGGGAATGCAGGACTATGGAGGAGGAGAGTCCTACCTGATGTAAATGTCCTCTCGCTTCTTCTCCTTGTAGAAGTTCTGCCAAGAGTAGAGAAAGTCAAACTTGAAACGTAAAGTTCTGTGGGTTTGTACAATCCCCTCTGGACAACCACCCTGAGCTTCAGTTTGGCACCATCACCCCTGGACAACCACCCTGGGCTTCAGTTTGGCACAATCACCCCTGGACAACCACCCTGAGCTTCAGTTTGGCACAATCACCCCTGGACAACCAACCTGAGCTTCAGTTTGGCACAATCACCCCTGGACAACCACCCTGAGCTTCAGTTTGGCACAATCACCCCTGGACAACCACCCTGAGCTTCAGTTTGGCACAATCACCCCTGGACAACCAACCTGAGCTTCAGTTTGGCACAATCACCTCTGGACAACCAACCTGAGCTTCAGTTTGGCACCATCACCCCTGGACAACCAACCTGAGCTTCAGTTTGGCACAATCACCTCTGGACAACCACCCTGAGCTTCAGTTTGGCACAATCACCCCTGGACAACCAACCTGAGCTTCAGTTTGGCACAATCACCTCTGGTCAACCAATTAAAGCTTCAGTTTGGCACAATCACCTCTGGTCAACCAATTAAAGCTTCAGTTTGGCACAATCACCTCTGGCCAACCAACCTGAGCTTCAGTTTGGCACAATCACCCCTGGACAACCAACCTGAGCTTCAGTTTGGCACAATCACCCCTGGCCAACCAACCTGAGCTTCAGTTTGGCACAATCATTGCTGGAGAAGCAACCTGAGCTTCAGGTTTAGATGTTTTAAAAGATCTTTGCTGCCATTTTGGCTACCTGGGTCCACAGAAACCTGGTTTAGATGTTCTGAAGATCTTCAGTCCCTTTGGCTGCTGAGGTGCAACATCTCCCTCTAACACAGCTTGGGGCCACCACCACCTCCAGACAAGGGCAAACCACCCAAAGTGACCTTTCCAAAGCTATCCAGGCTCTTGGAAGTGCAAGAGGGACCCAAAGTACCAACCAGGCATCATCTCCTGTATTTGAGGGCTTTGGATTATCCCTCAGACAAGGATCAGCCACATCTGTACATCTTTCTATGCTGCAGAGCCTGATTGGGGCCACTCATTAAGCAGAAATGGCATGAAGAATTAATTAAACTCATCCCCCAGAGGACCCCAGGAGTGCAGAGCCAGGCCAGGGGTTCAGAGCCACCCCCCTGTCCCTACCAGCACGTTGACGGTGCAGCTCATGCGGTTCTCTTTGCTCTCGTCGTGCATGATGGTCCTGTAGTCCAGCAGGTTCTCCAGGAGGCTGCTGACCAGGAGGGCAAACACCTCCCCAGGGGCTGCCAGGTATTTGTGCTTCCTGCAGTGCTCCAGGAGCCTGCAGGGACACCCAGAGCCACCAGGGAGGGCTCAGTTATGGCTCCAATAGGGTCAATCCGATTCCGGTGTCAAACCCACCCCTGAACACACCCCCCTGAGATACCCAAGTGTCCCAGCTGAGCAGGTGGGCCCAGTTTGTCCCAGTGTGGGGGTGACCAAAGAGATTTTGTTCAAATTAAAGGGGCTCCAAATAGACAGAAGGATCTCCCCATGTGGCTCTCACTGCAGAGTTGGGGTTTCACCCCATAAAAAAGCCCAATTTCTTTGGCATTTTCCTGTTGCCTGCAATGAGGAGCCCTTAGAAATGCACAGAACTGGGAGGCACTTTGGTGGTTTGAGGTTGGAGAGTCACTTGACCTGCTCACAAGTCACTTCACACCAGCTTGGTTGGGTTTTCCTGAGGTTTGCAGTGGTGATGGATCTGCAGGATGTCCTTGCCCTGCTGCTGATCTGCCCACGGCACTGAGAGGATCCACCAGGCTGTGTTGGGACAAATGTCCCTGTCCCAGCTGAGCAGGTGGGCCCAGTTTGTCCCAGTGTGGGGGTGCCCAAAGCTGGGCATTCCAAACCCTCTGGGCCATTGCCCAGCAACTGTTCCCAAGGGCCCATTGGCAGCAGCTGCCCAGGGCACAGCTGAGCCCTCAGGCTGGGAGCTGGCTGGGAAAGAAGCCTGGCAGAGGAGCTGGGAGAACTGCCCTGCAGGGACTCCTTGGCACCTCCACACCCACCTGAGGGCTCAGCTCTGCTCAGGGGCCAGCAATGAGTCCAAAATCCCCCCTGAGTGCCAGAGTCAGATCCCCCAGGCTGGAACTCCCCACCCAAACCTGAGGGGAGACAATCTTGGCCTTTGGGCACCTCTGGCACCACTCCTGGCATCCAGAGCAGGAGCAGACCCTGCACAGGAGGAGCCCCCCACTCTCCCCCAGACTCTGCCATCATCTGCACCAACAGCTTTGTCCCCTCCTTTGCCTTTGGCCTCGGGGGAACCACGTGGGGCTCAGCACAGGGGCCACCAAACCCCCCTGTGTTTGTGCCCCAGGGGGCTGGGTTAGACTGCTGGGCTTGGGGGTTAAACCCAATTGCTCTTTGTGCCATTGCATTGATTGCAATATTGGTATTAAATTGGAACTCTGATTTATAACCTCTTTTGTGTTGGGTTTATTTCTCCTGCAGGTTCACCTTTAAACCAGCACCCCAAGTCAGGCAGGTCAAAGCATGACTTGTTGATCAAAACACCAGTTTTTTGGTGCTAAAAGCTCTGATTCTGCTTTAACTTTGAGCCTGCCCTTCCCAAGCTTTGGCTCTGAATTTCCCCTCCCACACTGGGGTGGTTTTGGAAGTTGCTGCTGCAGAAGAAACTTCATTTTTTGGGCAGTCTCAGAATATTGTCCAGCATTACAATCACTGCAGCTTCACCCTCTCCCTGCTCACTGGAGGAATCAATTAGGGGTTCTTGGCATTAGAGAAACAGCCAAATAAAGTGGAAAAAAAAAGATCCTCCAGGTCCTGTGTAACACTTACAGTTTCTCCAGCAGGACCTTGTACTGCTCGTCCCCTCGGCCACCCTCCACCTCCTGGTCCAGTCTGGTGATCAGCTCATTTTCAAACTGAAAAGGCAAAAAAACCCCACAATTAATCAGGGAGAAGCTGCCAGGGGTGTGGGTTGAGCACCAGGAATGGTCCTGGCTGGTGGTTCAGCTCCCAGGGGTGTGGGCTGAGCACCTGGAATGGTCCTGGTTGGTGGTTCAGCTCTCAGGGGTGTGGACTGAGCACCAGGAATGGTCCTGGTTGGTGGTTCAGCTCTCAGGGGTGTGGGCTGAGCACCAGGAATGGTTCTGGCTGGTGGTTCTGCTCTCAGGGGGTGTGAGCTGAGCACCAGGAATGGTCCTGGCTGGTGGTTCAGCTCCCAGGGGTGTGGGCTGAGCACCTGGAATGGTCCTGGCTGGTGGTTCAGCTCTCAGGGGTGTGGACTGAGCACCAGGAATGGTCCTGCTTGGTGGTTCAGCTCTCAGGGGTGTGGGCTGAGCACCAGGAATGGTTCTGGCTGGTGGTTCTGCACAGAGAACCTCCCAGGGGAGTGGGCTGAGCACCAGGAATGGTCCTGCCTGGTGGTTCAGCCCTCAGGGGTGTGGGTTGACCACCAGGAATGGTCCTGACTGGTGGTTCTGCACAGAGAACCTCTCAGGGTGTGGGCTGAGCACCAGGAATGGTCCTGCCTGGTGGTTCAGCTCCCAGGGGTGTGGGCTGAGGACCAGGAATGGTCCTGGTTGGTGGTTCAGCTCTCAGGGGTGTGGGCTGAGCACCAGGAATGGTCCTGGCTGGTGGTTCAGCTCCCAGGGGTGTGGGTTGAGCACCAGGAATGGTCTGGTCCTGGCTGGTGGTTCTGCACAGAGAACCTCCCAGGGGTGTGGGCTGAGCACCAGGAATGGTCCTGCCTGGTGGTTCTGCCCCAGCCCAGGAGCAGACACTGCTCTTGCTGCTCAGGCCAGAGGATGCTCCCATTGGAGCAGAATTTTTATTCTGTTGGAGCAGAATAAAGAGGGCAAGAAGCCAAAATGCCAAGAGTGAAGCAAGGAAACACCATCCCTCCCTCTGTCACCCCACAAAGTCATGCTCTGGTGCATCTCCTCCCCGTCTCAGCTCAGTTCTGCCCTGGGCCTGCTGGCCACGCTAGTTTGGATCCAGGCCAGGATCCCCTTGGTCTTCTTGGCCACCTGGGCACACTGGTGGCTCCTGTTGAGCTTCCTGTCCCTCAGTCCCCCCAGGTCCCTCTGCCTGGCTGCTCTCCAGCCACTCTGTGCCCAGCCTGGAGCTCTGCAGGGCTTGGGGTGGCCAAAGGGCAGGACCTGCACTTGGCCTTGTTGAACTCCATCCCATTGCAATCAGCCCATCCCTCAGGTCTCTCCAGATCCCTCTGCAGAGCCCTCCTGCCTTCCAGCAGCTCGACACTCCCTCCCAACTTGGTGTCAGCAGCAAATTTGCTGCTGAGGATGGACTCAATCCCCTCATCCAAATCATCAGTAAAGATGTTAAACAGGACTGGCCCCAACACTGACCCCTGGGGACACCACTGAGGACTTCTGGTATTCCCTTCCTGGATTTCTGGTATTCCCTCCCTGCATTTCTGGCATTCCCTCCCTGCATTTCTGGCATTCCCTCCCTGCATTTCTGGCATTCCCTCCCTGCATTTCTGGCATTCCCTCCCTGCATTTCTGGCATTCCCTCCCTGCATTTCTGGCATTCCCTCCCTGCATTTCTGGCATTCCCTCCCTGCATTTCTGGCATTCCCTCCCTGCATTTCTGGCATTCCCTCCCTGCATTTCTGGCATTCCCTCCCTGCATTTCTGGTATTCCCTCCCTGCATTTCTGGTATTCCCTTCCTGCATTTCTGGTATTCCCTCCCTGCCCTCCCTGCATTTCTGGCATTCCCTCCCTGCATTTCTGGCATTCCCTCCCTGCATTTCTGGCATTCCCTCCCTGCATTTCTGGCATTCCCTCCCTGCATTTCTGGCATTCCCTCCCTGCATTTCTGGTATTCCCTCCCTGCATTTCTGGCATTCCCTCCCTGCATTTCTGGTATTCCCTCCCTGCATTTCTGGTATTCCCTCCCTGCATTTCTGGTATTCTCTTACCATGTGGAAGTTCCTGTTCCCACTGAAGTTGAACTCACACTGCATCATGTCAAAGAAGATGGGAATTGTGGCTTTCCTGAGCTCAGGCTCTGGCACCAGAGTCACCTCCAGGATGGGCCCCACCATGGCTGGGATGAACTGGATTTTGTTGGGACCTGCAGGAAAGTCAAAGTTCAGCCCCACCCAATGGCAGGGTTTGGGTATCCAGATGTTTAATTAAGCAAATTATTCCCATGAATACCACCAAGCACAACCAGATGTGCTGAGAATGTGGATTTTAAGTGGGCAATGACCACTTAAAGCAGAATTGACACATTTCAGCTCCAAAGTGCCAAGGAAATAACTGAACTGAACTGAACACCACAAAGGCTCTCTGAAAAACTCAGTTTTTCCTTTACATGGCAGGACACCCTTTACAGGAAATCTTTAAGAATCATCTCAGCAGCTGATGTGATTAAAAAGAAAATCAGCTTTTGCAAGTTATTCACTGCAAAAAGAAAAGAGGGTTTGTGTGATGAAACCCCTTTAAGTGTATTTACTTTCCTCACATGAAACATGTGCAGCTTCTATGAAGAAATTAAGGACCTGCAACTCCACTTGAGAGCTCAGAGAAAGACCATTCTGGAGCTGGAACTCACCCAGGTTGTACCACATGTCCCTTATTTTGAAGCCAATCTCTTTCCTCATGTCCCCATACCTGGAAAAAGGATCAAAAGCCAAAGATGACCTGAAGAACTTCATGGCAACCCCACAGATGTGGCATCATGACAGGGCACTGCAGACTTGGGAGGGCAGAGGAATCTGCTCTTTCATGCAATTCCACCCCAAATTTTGTTGGGTTGGGGTTTTTTTTCCCCCCTAAAGCTTTAACTGCTGACATGGAGGGAATGGAAGAAGATTTAATTCTGAGGCTTCTCAAAGCAGGAAAGAGATGGCAAACTATGGATGCCCTCAAGAACCTCAAAGGGACTTGATTCCAACTGAATGAAGAAGGAAAAGCTGCTCAGTCACTGAAAAGGGGGGTGTTTGTTCCTGATGTTGGGGTGGGAGTGGCTCTGAAATGCTCTCCCAGGAGACCCAAAGGTGGGAGACCAAAAAGGTGGAGGAATTTTAGGACTCCTCTCACCTCCTTTACACAGAGGAATTGCATGAAGGAACTTTGGGAACTGGGACAGACCTTCTGGAAGGTGCTGAAGTTCAGCTCCAGCAGCTCAGGATCTGCCTGCCCAGACTGAGACACCCCCAATGACCTGCCCTGGCCACCCCTTTCTCATCCTTCATTCATGAAGCACTTCCAAGGCACCTCCTCTGCTCCTGAGGCTTCGTGGGGATGTCTGGAGAGCACAAATGAAGCTCCTCCCCAGCAGAAAGGGCTGGAAATGTCAAACTCACTTCTTGAGGATCAGTGTCAAACTCACTTCTTGATGATCTTGCTGCGTTTGGCCTGGGAGAAGGTCTCCAGCTGCAGGGACTCGTGAGTGAGGAAGGCCACAGCCAGGTGGAAATAGTTATTCCAGAGCTGGGGAAGAGAAACAAGGCTCAGGCAGGAGAAGGGCAAGGAAAAGGAACAGCCACAGCAGGAGCTGCACAGCCCCAGAAGCTGCTGGTTCCCTCAGGGAGGAACAAAATCAGTGGTGGGAATGAACCGAGGACCTGGTCACAGTGGGATTTATTTGGTCCTCCTGCATTTCAGGTCTGGGGGCCATGAGAAAGTCAGATCTGGGGGCCATGAGAAAGTCAGATCTGGGGGCCATGAGAAAGTCAGGTCAAGGGGCCATCAGAAAATCAGGTGAGGGGTCTATAAGAAAATCAGGTGAGGGGTCCAAATAAAAAATCAGGTGGGGGGTCCATAAGAAAATCAGGTCAGGGATCCATAAGAAAGTCAGATCACGGGGGTCCATAAGAAAGTCAGGTGTGGGGTCCATGAGGAAATCAGGTCAGGGGTCCGTAAGAAAATCAGGTGAAGGGTCCATAAGAACATCAGGTGTGGGGGGTCCATAAGAACATCAGGTGTGGGGGGTCCATAAGAACATCAGGTGTGGGGGGTCCATAAGAACATCAGGTGTGGGGGGTCCATAAGAACATCAGGTGTGGGGGGTCCATAAGAACATCAGGTGTGGGGGGTCCATAAGAACATCAGGTGTGGGGTCCATGAGGAAATCAGGTCAAGGGTCCATAAGAAAGTTAGATCAGGGGGGTCCATAAGAAAGTCAGATCAGGGGGTCCATGAGAAAGTCAGGTCAAGGGTCCATGAGAAAATCAGGTGTGGGGTCCATAACAAAATCAGGTCAGGGGTCCATAAGAAAATCAGCTCTGGGGGTCCGTAAGAAAATCAGGTTTGGGGTCCATGAGGAAATCAGGTGAGGGATCCATGAGAAAATCAGGTTTGGGGTCCATGAGGAAGTCAGGTCAAGGGTCCATAAGAAAGTCAGATCAGGGGGTCCATGAGAAAATCAGGTCAGAGGTCCATAAGAAAATCAGGTCTGGGGTCCATAAGAAAGTCAGGTCAGAGGTCTATAAGAACATCAAGTGTGGGGGGTCCATAAGAAAGTCGGGTCTGGGGTCCATAAGAAGTCAGGTCAAAGGTCCATAAGAAAATCCAGGAAGAGCAGGACAATTACCTGGAGTTCAAAGTTTGATTTATCCAGGAAGACTCGGTTGAGGACGGAGGTGAATTGATTCACTGCCCTGAGGAACACCCTGAAGAGAGAAAAGCCATCAAATAAAAGGTGGCTCTTACAATAAATGCCTTTGCAGCTCTGGGGTTGTGGCTGCTGTTTGTCAGCTCAGGAGACATGGGATGCTCCCAAAGGAGGTGGGAATTCCTCCAGGATCTATTCCAGCCCCTTCCCTGCAGAAGAACATTCAGGGAAAGTCATTCCTTGGTTTAATTGGGTTCAGGTTGGATATTAGGGAATATTTCTTCACTGAAAGAGGGTTCAGCTCTGTGCAGCTCTGGGTTTGTGGCTCCTGTCTGTCAGCTCATGAGCCATGGGATGCTCCCAGAGGTGGGAATTCCTTCAGGATCTATCCCAGCCCTTTCCCTGCAGAAGAACATTCAAGGGAAATTATTCTTTGGTTTAACTGTTGCACCAGGGAAGGTTCAGGTTGGATATTAGGGAATATTTCTTCACTAAAACAGGGGTTCAACTCTGTGCAGCTCTGGGGTTATGGCTCCTGTCTGTCAGCTCAGGAGACATGGGATGCTCCCAAAGGAGGTGGGAATTCCTTCAGGATCTATCCCAGCCCTTTCCCTGCAGAAGAACATTCAGGGAAAGTCATTCCTTGGTTTAATTGGGTTCAGGTTGGATAAAAGGGAATATTTCTTTATTGAAAGAGGGTTCAGCTCTGTGCACCTCTGGGTTTGTGGCTCCTGTTTGTCAGCTCATGAGCCATGGGATGCTCCCAAAGGAGGTGGGAATTCCTCCAGGATCTATCCCAGCCCTTTTCCTGAAGAACATTCAAGGGAAATTATTCCTTGGTTTAACTGTTGCACCAGGGGAGGTTCAGGTTGGATAAAAGGGAATATTTCTTCACTAAAACAAGGGTTCAACATTGAGCAGCTCTGGGGTTATGGCTCCTGTCTGTCAGCTCATGAGCCATGGGATGCTCCCAAAGGAGGTGGGAATTCCTTCAGGATCTATCCCAGCCCTTTTTCTGCAGAAGAACATTCAGGGAAAGTCATTCCTTGGTTTAACTGTTGCACCAGGGGAGGTTCAGGTTGATAAAAGGGAATATTTCTTCACTAAAACAAGGGTTCAACATTGAGCAGCTCTGGGGTTATGGCTCCTGTCTGTCAGCTCATGAGCCATGGGATGCTCCCAAAGGAGGTGGGAATTCCTCCAGGATCTATCCCAGCCCTTTCCCTGCAGAAGAACATTCAGGGAAAGTCATTCCTTGGTTTAATTGGGTTCAGGTTGGATAAAAGGGAATATTTCTTTATTGAAAGAGGGTTCAGCTCTGTGCAGCTCTGGGTTTGTGGCTCCTGTCTGTCAGCTCATGAGCCATGGGATGCTCCCAGAGGTGGGAATTCCTCCAGAATCTATTCCAGCCCTTTCCCTGCAGAAGAACATTCAAGGGAAAGTCATTCCTTGGTTTAATTTGGTTCAGGTTGGATAAAAGGGAATATTTCTTCACTGAAAGAGGGTTCAGCTCTGGCTTTAGCTTAGCCAGGTGATTCCCCCCAAGGACTGAGCCCAAAAATGCTTCCCTGGTTCCTGCTGCCACTCTCCAACTGGACCAAAGTCCTTCTGGTTTGATTGTGCTCCTTTGGGCAGGAGAAACATCTCCAGTTCCACCACCAGAAATGCACAGGACACACAATTTCCTGAAATCTGAGTTAAATCCCCCCCAAATGGTTAAAGGCTGGTTGGGGTCACCCTCCCATGAGAACCACAGAGGCTCCAAGGCAAGACTGGAAGGAGAAGCCAAGAGATGAAGCTCTACCTGCTCTGCATCATGTTCATGACCATCCAATCAGCTGCATAGACATTCTTGCCAATCAGGTCCTTGAACATGATGAATGTCTCCATCAGGAAGTCCTGGGGGCAAAAAAACAAACCCCCTTCAGCCCAGCAAGCTGCAGAGTTTTGGGGGTTTTTTATTTATTTTTTTAGCAAATGTTTGCAATTATATTGATTAATGACTGCATTGATTAGCAACCAACACCCTGCCCCTCCCAGGAAGGAGCTCTCATTGTGTGGGTTATTCCAGTAACTTAATTAGTTGTGACATCTCATCCATTCTGAGCCAGGAGGAGAAACAATTAGACAGGATCTGGTGATGGGTTTAATTAAATCTGCCTTTCCTGCTTTGAATTAAGGTTTGGAGAGAGTCCTGCTGGATGAAAAACCAAACCCAACATTCAGGGCCTTGTTTCCAAACCTCGGAACGATGAGAGCCCATCTGTAAAACTGGGAATTGTAATGGATTTGTAATTAAATCAGATTAGTGAAGACTTTTCTGGTTCACTTAAAGACAAGCAGTGAACAGAGATGTGATTTAGAGCATTAATGTAGAAAAGACATTTTTTATATTCTCCAAACAGGATTTAAGGGCTTGGGCAAGGCAAGATTGAACTGTAGAATGAAAAAAAAAAAAGAAAAGAAAAAAGGAAAAAGGAAAGAAGTGAGTTAAAGGAGGGACTACCAAGAATATTGATCTGCACAAATTAAAAATGATTTCAAGGCTTTTATGTCTCCCCAAGGACAAGAAATCAGCATTCAAAGAGAAGAGGGACACCAAGAAGGTCACAGGAGAAACCACCCCCTTAAAACCATCCCCAGCAAGAAAAAAAATCCTGCATAGTTTGCCCTGAAAAGTTGGCAAGTGATGGAGAGAGAGAGAGAGAAATGGCCCTCAGGAAAATCCTTTTTAGTATTATTAAATCAGAGCTTGATGGAAAGGTCTGGCCCTGCCAGGGCACCTTGGAGAGATGAATTAACTCCTGACACTGTTCAACCAACCAGGGAATGATGCAAAGCTGGGCTGGAAATATCAGGGGAAAAAAAAAACCACAACCCAACAGCAAACAACAGAAATAAACCCAATTCTTGCAGTAAATCAGAATGTTCTATTGGGGTTATTGGTGTTGGTTCTGGAGATTAAGGATGTGGAAAAAGGAGATTAGAAATTGTTATTTTTTTTCTGGTTAAATCCATTCAGGATGATCTTGAAGGTCCCTTCCAACCCACACCATTTTTGGGTGATGAGCAGGTTATTTTGAATAATCACATAATTCCCCTTCTTGGTGTGGCCTCATAGAGAAGTTTTCTGTGCCCCACAGAAATAAAAAAAAGAATATTCAAATATTCCTCTGGCTGAGTCAGGAGGTAAAATGGGACATCTTGGACCTTCCAGGGGAGCTCTGGAAGAATAAACCCAATTCTTGCAGTAAATCAGAATGTTCTATTGGTGTTCTGTAGATTTAAGGATGTGGAAAAAGGAGATTAGAAACTGTTATTTTTGGAGCAGTTTTTGGTTAAATCCATCCAGGATGATCTTGAAGGTCCCTTCCAACCCACACCATTCTTGGGTGATGAGCAGGTTATTTTTAATAATCACATAATTTCCCTTCTTGGTCTGGCCTCATAGAGAAGTTTTCTGTGCCCCACAGAAATAAAAAAGAATATTCAAATATTCCTCTGGCTGAGTCAGGACAGGGGAACAAACAACAAACAGAAATAAACCCAATTCTTGCAGTAAATCAGAATGTTCTATTGGGGTTATTGGTGTTGGTTCTGGAGATTAAGGGTGTGGAAAAAGGAGATTAGAAATGGTTATTTTTTTTCTGGTTAAATCCATTCAGGATCATCTTGAAAGTCCTTCCAACCCACACCATTCTTGGGTGATGAGCAGGTTATTTATAATAATCACATAATTCCCCTTCTTGGTCTGGCCTCATAGAGAAGTTTTCTGTGCCCCACAGAAATAAAAAAAGAATATTCCAACATTCCTCTGGCTGAGTCAGGAGATAAAATGGGACATCTTGGACCTTCCAGGTGAGCTCTGGAAGAATAAACCCAATTCTTGCAGTAAATCAGAATGTTCTATTGGTGTTCTGTAGATTAAGGATGTGGAAAAAGGAGATTAAAAACTGTTATTTTTTCTGGTTAAATCCATTCAGGATCATCTTGAAGGTCCCTTCCAACCCACACCATTCTGTGCTTCTGTTCTGTGGGTGATGAGCAGGTTATTTTTATTAATCACATAATTCATCTTCTTGGTCTGGCCTCATAGGGAAGTTTTCTGTGCCCCACAGAAATAAAAAAAGAATATTCAAATATTCCTCTGGCTGAGTCAGGACAGGGGAACAAACAACAAACAGAAATAAACCCAATTCTTGCAGTAAATCAGAATGTTCTATTGGGGTTATTGGTGTTGGTTCTGGAGATTAAGGATGTGGAAAAAGGAGATTAGAAATGGTTATTTTTTTTCTGGTTAAATCCATTCAGGATCATCTTGAAGGTCCCTTCCAACCCACACCATTCTTGGGTGATGAGCTGGTTATTTTTAATAATCACATAATTCCCCTTCTTGGTCTGGCCTCATAGAGAAGTTTTCTGTGCCCCACAGAAATAAAAAAAGAATATTCAAATATTCCTCTGGCTGAGTCAGGAGGTAAAATGGGACATCTTGGACCTTCCAGGTGAGCTCTGGAAGAATAAACCCAATTCTTGCAGTAAATCAGAATGTTCTATTGGGGTTATTGGTGTTGGTTCTGGAGATTAAGGATGTGGAAAAAGGAGATTAGAAATGGTTATTTTTTTTCTGGTTAAATCCATTCAGGATCATCTTGAAAGTCCTTCCAACCCACAAGTTTTGGGAACTTGCTGAAGATTTTGGGAACTTATTGAAGATTTTGGGAACTTGTTGAAGATTTTGGGAACTTGCTGAAGATTTTGGGAACTTATTGAAGATTTTGGGAACTTTTTGAAGATTTTGGGAACTTGTTGAAGATTTTGGGAACTTGTTGAAGATTTTGGGAAGTTATTGAAGATTTTGGGACCTTGTTGAAGATTTTGGGAAGTTATTGAAGATTTTGGGAAGTTATTGAAGATTTTGGGCACTTTTTGAAGATTTTGGGAACTTGTTGAAGATTTTGGGAAGTTATTGAAGATTTTGGGCACTTTTTGAAGATTTTGGGAACTTGTTGAAGATTTTGGGAACTTATTGAAGATTTTGGGAACTTGTTGAAGATTTTGGGAAGTTATTGAAGATTTTGGGAACTTTTTGAAGATTTGGGAACTTGTTGAAGATTTTGGGCACTTGTTGAAGATTTTGGGAAGTTATTGAAGATTTTGGGCACTTGTTGAAGATTTTGGGAACTTGTTGAAGATTTTGGGAGCTTGTTGAAGATTTTGGGCACTTATTGAAGATTTTGGGCACTTGTTGAAGATTTTGGGAACTTGTTGAAGATTTTGGGAAGTTATTGAAGATTTTGGGAACTTGTTGAAGATTTTGGGAACTTGTTGAAGATTTTGGGAACTTGTTGAAGATTTTGGGAACTGCCCATTAAAGGAAGATTTTGGGAACTTAATTCAAGTTTAGAGGAGAAAGAATTAATGGAAAAAGGAGCAGAGAGAGAGCAAGAGAAGGGGAAATGCTTTTCCTTTCCATCTTCATTCCCTCTTCTGGTTCTTGATTGAAATAGTCCTGAAAGATGTTCTACTCAATGCCAGAAATGGTGCTCTTGGGCTCTGCTGAGGCAGCAACAGCCAAGAATGAACCTCTGGTGGGTGTGGATTGATCCCAACACGCTCAACATGGGAAGGACCTTCCAGGTGTGATCCCTCCAAATTCAACATGGGAAGGACCTTCCAGGTGTGATCCCAACACACTCAACATGGGAAGGACCTTCCAGGTGTGATCCCCCACACTCAACATGGGAAGGACCTTCCAGGTGTGATCCCAACACACTCCACACTGGGAATGACCTTCCAGGTGTGATCCTCTCACACTCAACATGGGAAGGACCTTCCAGGTGTGATCCCAAAACACTCAACATGGGAAGGACCTTCCAGGTGTGATCCCCCACACTCAACATGGGAAGGACCTTCCAGGTGTGATCCCAACACACTCAACATGGGAAGGACCTTCCAGGTGTGATCCCAACACACTCAACATGGGAAGGACCTTCCAGGTGTCACCCCAACACACTCAACATGGGAAGGACCTTCCAGGTGTGATCCCAACACACTCAACATGGGAAGGACCTTCCAGGTGTGATCCTCTCACACTCAACATGGGAAGGACCTTCCAGGTGTGATCCCAACACACTCAACATGGGAAGGACCTTCCAGGTGTGATCCCAACACACTCAACATGGGAAGGACCTTCCAGGTGTGATCCCAACACACTCAACATGGGAAGGACCTTCCAGGTGTGATCCCAACACACTCAACATGGGAAGGACCTTCCAGGTGTGATCCCAAAACACTCAACATGGGAAGGACCTTCCAAGTGTGATCCCTCCAAATTCAACACTGGGAAGGACCTTCCAGGTGTGACGCCCCCACACTCAACATGGGAAGGACCTTCCAGGTGTGACGCCCCCACACTCAACATGGGAAGGACCTTCCAGGTGTGATCCCAACACACTCAACATGGGAAGGACCTTCCAGGTGTGACCCCCCCCCCCACACTCAACATGGGAAGGACCCTCCAGAAGCAGAGAATTATTCCCCAGCCAGGGAGACTTACAATGATGTCCTGCCTGGTTTTGAAGGTGTTGATGTAGTGGTTGTAGTGGAAGTCATTCATCTGCCTCAGGATGGCCGTCATGCAGGCCACAAAAATCCCCTGCAAGGGCAGAAAGGAGACCTGGTTACCCTCCAGTGGCCTCTGCCAACCCCCCTGGGCACAGTCCTGCTGCCATCTGTGCCCTCAGAGCAGCCCTGGGGGCTCTTTGGTCCTCCAAACCAGGCAGGGCTTCCTAAAAGCCAAGCATGGAGTGTGGGTGTTGGTGTCCTTCTCCTCAGGGATTCCAGCTGGAAAACATCTCCTCCAAACATGGAATTTATATACAGATGTTTGTGTACAGAAATATAAAAATATACCCATACAAACTTTCTCATTGTGTCTTAAGGGGCTTTTCCAGCCTGACTCTGAGTTCCAGACTTGGCATGACCAGCTGCAATTCCATGAGTGACACCTTAACGTGGGTTTCAGGTCATCCAAGGTGAGATCCGTGCCCAGCTCTGGCTTTTTTCCAGCTTTCTGTCCACAAAATACAGGGAAAGCTGAAACCTTCCAACTGCTCCCACCTTGTAGGACACAGAGTGGTCAGAGGTGGCCCCAGAGATGGGTCACCTGGTAGGACACCAGAGAGGTCAGAGATGCCCCCAGAGATGGGTCACCTGGTAGGACACAGAGAGGTCAGAGATGCCCCCAGAGATGGGTCACCTGGTAGGACACAGAGAGGTCAGAGATGCCCCCAGAGATGGGTCACCTGGTAGGACACCAGAGAGGTCAGAGATGCCCCCAGAGATGGGTCACCTGGTAGGACATGAGAGAGGTCAGAGATGCCCCCAGAGATGGGTCACCTTGTGGGACACACCAGAGAGGTCAGAGATGCCCCCAGAGATGCGTCACCTTGTAGGATATGACTGGGCAGAGATGCCCCCAGAGATGGGTCACGTTGTAGGACACCAGAGAGGTCAGAGATGCCCCCAGAGATGCCCCCAGAGATGGGTCACCTGGTAGGACATAGAGAGGTCAGAGATGCCCCCAGAGATGGGTCACCTGGTAGGACACACCAGAGAGGTCAGAGATGCCCCCAGAGATGGGTCACCTTGAGATGGGTCACCTTGTAGGACACCAGAGAGGTCAGAGATGCCCCCAGAGATGGGTCACCTTGAGATGGGTCACCTTGTAGGACACCAGAGAGGTCAGAGATGCCCCCAGAGATGGGTCACCTTGTAGGACACCAGAGTGGTCAGAGATGGGTCACCCCTCAGCACCCAGTCCTGCGTGGCCAAGGGGACACAACAGCAGCTTTCCAGCAGGCTCCTGGTATGGGCAGTCAGGAACTGCCCTGAACCCATGACCCCTGTGCCCAGGTGCCCAAAGGAACTGGCAGTGCCAGCCCAGGGAACCAGCTGGAAGCGCAGCTGGAGCAGCACAACTCGGGCCCCAAACCCCCCAAAGCCCCACCTGAGTGGCACAGCAGCCCCGCAGGGAGGGCAAGGTGGTTTCACCAAGCAGTGCCAGGCCCTGGGGTGTGCCAGGGAAGGCATTCCAGCAGGGCACAGGGCAGGGAGGGGGCACGGAGAGGTTCCCACTCACCCCGTGCGGGGACTGGCGGCTCATCCCGATCACGGTGCGGTTGATCCTGCGCAGGAGCCGCTCCATCATCAGCTGCGTGTGCAGCGCCGTGGGGCCCTGGGGGGCACGGGCACTCAGGGGCAGCCTGTGCCCAGTGTGCCAGGGAGCACAGCCCTGTGGGGCCCTGGGGGGCACGGGCACTGAGGGGCAGCCTGTGCCCAGTGTGCCAGGGAGCACAGCCCTGTGGGGCCCTGGGGGGCACGGGCACTGAGGGGCAGCCTGTGCCCAGTGTGCCAGGGAGCACAGCCCTGTGCCCAGTGTGCCAGGGAGCACAGCCCTGGGGGGCCCTGGGGGGCACGGGGCACTGAGGGGCAGCCTGTGCCCAGTGTGCCAGGGAGCACAGCCCTGTGGGGCCCTGGGGGGCACTGAGGGGCAGCCTGTGCCCAGTGTGCCAGGGAGCACAGCCCTGTGCCCAGTGTGCCAGGGAGCACAGCCCTGTGGGGCCCTGGGGGGCACGGGCACTGAGGGGCAGCCTGTGCCCAGTGTGCCAGGGAGCACAGCCCTGGGGGACCCTGGGGGGAACGGGGCACTGAGGGGCAGCCTGTGCCCAGTGTGCCAGGGAGCACAGCCCTGTGGGGCCCTGGGGGGCACGGGCACTGAGGGGCAGCCTGTGCCCAGTGTGCCAGGGAGCACAGCCCTGGGGGGCCCTGGGGGGCACGGGCACTCAGGGGCAGCCTGTGCCCAGTGTACCAGGGAGCACAGCCCTGTGTCCAGTGTGTCAGGGAGCACAGCCCTGGGGGGCAGGGGGCACTGAGGGGCAGCCCTGGGGAACCCTGGGGGGCAGGGGGCACTGAGGGGCAGCCCTGGGGGGCCCTGGGGGGCAGGGGGCACTGAGGGTCAGCCTGTGCCAAGTGCCCCAGGGAGCACAGTGCCCCACAGTGTCCAGCCCTGGGGGGCCCTGTAGTGAGCACGGGGCACTGAGAGCTCAGCCCTGTGCCCACTGCCTCACAGAGCCCACCCTTGGTGCCCACTGCCCCACAGAGCCCTTGGTGCCCACTGCCTCACAGAGCCCACCCTTGGTGCCCACTGCCCCACAGAGCCCACCCTTGGTGCCCACTGCCCCACAGAGCCCTTGGTGCCCACTGCCCCACAGAGCCCACCCTTGGTGCCCACTACCCCATAGAGCCCACCCTTGGTGCCCACTGCCCCACAGAGCCCACCCTTGGTGCCCACTGCCGCACAGAGCCCACCCTTGGTGCCCACTGCCCCATAGAGCCCACCCTTGGTGCCCACTGCCCCACAGAGCCCACCCTTGGTGCCCACTGCCCCACAGAGCCCACCACTGATGCAGGAGTTGAGAAGGGTTTTTTTTCCATAACTGCTGCCAAGAGGGATTACCCTGAACTGGCACCCCTGGGGGTTGGTGCTCACCACATCTTTCCTGTCCAGCACCTCCAGGACGCTGCTGAGCAGTTGGGCACAGGCCTCGTGGTCAGGTCGGGGGCAGTTGTCATCCAGCTGCCCACTCAGCTGGTCGATCAGCAGGGGCAGGAGGGCATCTCTGCACTCTGGGAAATGGAACAGGGACAGCACCACACGTGGCTGAGCTCAGGCAGATCCTCAGCATTGGGTCTGTGTGGGCACCACTCAGGAATCTTCTGCTCCTGAGCTCATCCTGGACACCAAGAGGTGCTCAAAGCAACTTGAGTTACAACCAACAGAGTGAGAATCATAAATGGCTTCTAAAGAGAGTCATGGAATGGTTTGGGTTGGAAGGGAACTTAAAGCCCATCCAGTGCCACCCCTGCCATGGGCAGGGACACCTTCGACTATCCCAGGGGGCTCCAACCTGGCCTTGGACACTCCCAGGGATGGAGGAGTCACAGCTTCTCTGGGAATTCCATTCCATCCCTCCCCATCCTCCCAGGGAAGAATTTCTTCCCAATATCCCATCTAAACCAGCACATGGAATCATGGAATGGTTTGGGTTGGAAGAGACCTTCAAGATCATCCAGTGCCACCCCTGCCCTGGGCAGGGACACCTCCCACTGTCCCAGGGACACCTCCCACTGTCCCAGGTTGCTCCAACCTGGCCTTGGACACTCCCAGGGATGGGGCAGCCACAGCTTCTCTGGGAATTCCAGCCCATCCCTCCCCACCCTCCCAGGGAAGGATTTCTTCCCAATATCCCATCTATACCAGCACAGGGAATCATGGAATGGTTTGGGTTGGAAGAGACCTTAAAACCACCTCATTCCACCCCTGCCATGGACAGGGACACCTCTCACTGTCCCAGGGACACCTCCCACTGTCGCAGGGTGCTCCAGCCTGGCCTTGGACACTCCCAGGGATGGGGCAGCCACAGCTTCTCTGGGCACCCTGTGCCAGGGCCTGTCCATATAGGCAGGAATTCCTTCCCAATATCCCATCAAAGAGCAAACTCAGCCTCTTTCTAATCCACCCCTTGGATCAGGATCCTCCAGCACTGGGAATTCCACGAAGACTGAACAGCAAAAAGCATTTCAGTTCTTCCAAAACAGATTTAAAGGGAGATTCCCCTGATGACTGACATGGGAACTGAGAGGCATTTTCAGTTCTGAGGGTCCCTGGATTCTCCAGAGCTCCAAAGAGCCACTCACCAGCCTGTCTGAACAGGTCACTCTCCACGATCTTGGTCAGGCAGTTGAGCTTCTGCCGCACGAGTTGGTTGTCAGGAATGCTCTGGATGAACTTGCTGAAGAGGACACTGAGGTGCAAACCACAGAGCAGGCAGAGGGTCAGGACTTTCACCCAATGGCAGCCCATCCTACACTGTCCTGCACTTGGGCAAATCGTGGGATCATGGAATGGTTTGGGTGGGAAGGGATTTAAAGGTCATCTCATCCCACCCTCTGCCACGGGCAGGAACACGTCCCACTGTCCCAGGGACCCCTCCCACTGTCCCAGGGACACCTCCCACTGCCCCAGGGACCCCTCCCACTGTCCCAGGGACACCTCCCACTGTTCCAGGGACACCTCCCACTGTCCCAGGTTGCTCCAACCTTGGACACTCCCTGGGATGGAGCAGCCACAGCTTCTCTGGGAATCCCATCCCAGGCCCTCCCAGGGTAGGATTTCTTCCCAATATCCCATCTAAACCAGCACATGGAATCATGGAATGGTTTGGGTTGGAAGAGACCTTCAAGATCATCCAGTGCCACCCCTGCCCTGGGCAGGGACACCTCCCGCTGTCCCAGGGACACCTCCCACTGTCCCAGGGGGCTCCAACCTGGCCTTGGACACTCCCAGGGATGGGGCAGCCACAGCTTCTCTGGGAATCCCATCCCAGGCCCTCCCAGGGAGGGATTTCTTCCCAATATCTCATCTAAACCAGCACATGGAATCAGGGAATGGTTTGGGTTGGAAGGGACCTTCAAGATCACCCACTTCCACCCCTGCCATGGGCAGGGACCCCTCCCAGTGCCCCAGGTTGCTCCAACCTTGGACACTCCCAGGGATGGGGCAGCCACAGCTTCTCTGGGCACCCTGTGCCAGGGCCTGCCCACCCTCCCAGGGCAGGAGTCAAGCAGGTTTGTCTCTGTGTGGACATGTCACCTCCAAGTGCTCTCCAGAAAAATTCCTACAGAGCCCTGACTTATTGTCCAGCACTTGCAATAAAACTGAGCCCTGTTGAGAAGGTGGAGGCTTCAAACTTTGAAAATGAAGCTTTTACTCCAAGCCAAACCCAACACATGGCAACGGTAAGGAGACAACACTCTGTGCCCTCCAGAGCCAGCAGAAGACACACACACCCAACAGCACCAGCACATCCTCCCAGATGCTTCTTTCATCAAGAGTGATGACCCTCTTCAGTCCCACAGTCCAGGAAATTCAACTCCATGGACATTTCCTGCCTGTCCTGCTGTTTCCAAGCAGGTTATTTGTGTCAGGACAAGGAGACAGGGATGGGTGATGTGGCCACCAAAGAGGAACCCACAGGGCTGTGGATTCCCTGCCTAAATCCAAGCTTATTGTCCTGACTAAGGCTCTGCCTCTGCCACAGGTTTTGGTCCATCTCAGGGACAATCATTAAGAATTAATCGGTGGAAAGCTCCACAACATTTCAACATCTCACTGGAGTCCTCAAATTTTGGTTTTCAGGCAATCTCAAGGTGTCTGTAAGAATCACAGGAATGGTTTGGGTGGGAAGGGACCTCAAAGATCCTCCAGTTCCACCCCCTGCCACGGGCAGGGACACCTTCCACTGGACCAGGTCACTCCAAGCCCTGTCCAACCTGGCCTTGGACATTCCTGGAATGCCCAGTTGAGATTCACAGAATCCTTCCAACCACTCTGAGCTCCTTTCAAGCCCTGCAAGCACCTCCTCAAATTCATGCCCAGTATCTGCACCATCAGCTCAGAATGAGAAGGTCTCCTTCCAGCAAAGCTCCCCAAATCCTTCCCACCAGATGAAGAAGACAATTACCTGAGCTCCACAGGGTCAAACACCAGCTTGACATCATTTATGATGCTTGGCAAGTACTTCAGAGCTGCTCCCTGCAAGAGAAAAACCCAAGGACATGAAAACCCATCTAGTTTTTGTTGAGAGCAAATCTGGGGACAGGTTCAGGGAACTGCCTTAAGGTCCAATTCATGCACCCAAAGAGCCTCCAGCAACCCCAGACATGCAGAGCAGGGTGGGAAAGGTGAAGGAGAGAGGGGGTTTTACAGCCCTCAAAACTTGTTCCTTTTCCTCCCAGCTGATCAGAGAATCAGAGAATCAGTTGGGTTGGAAGAGACCTCCGAGATCACCAAGTCCAACCCTTGATTCAACCCCACTGTGATCACCAGATCAGAGAATCAGTTGGGTTGGAAGAGACTTCCCAGATCATCAAGTCCAACCCTTCATACAACCCCACTGGGATCACTCTGGCACTCTGTGCCCTGGGCTGGTGATCACAGTGAGGCTGGATCAAGACATGGTGGATTCTCACTCAGTGCCACATCCAGTCTCACCTTAAACACCTCCAGGGATGGGGAATCCACCCCCTCTCTGGGCAGCCCATTCCAAGGCCTGACCACTCTCTCTGCAAAGAATTTCTTCCTGATATCCAACCTAACCCTCCCCTGCCACAGCTTAAGGCCCTCTTGTCCTACTGTTGATTGCTTGAGAGAAGAGACCAACCCCCCCTGGGTCCAAAGTCCTGTCAGGGAGTTGTGGGGAGGGCTGAGGTCACCTCTGAGCCTCCTCTTCTCCAGGCTGAACACCCCCAGCTCCCTCAGCCTCTCTCCACAGCACTTGTGCTCCAGTCCCTTCTCCAGCCTCGTTGCTCTTCTCAGTTGGGTTGGAAAAGCCCCCCGAGATAATCAAGTCCAGCCCTTGGTCCAGCTCCAGTCCCTTTACCAGATCATGGCACTCAGTGCCACGGCCAAGCTCAGGTTCAAACCCTCCAGGGATGGGGAATCCACCCCCTCTCTGGGCAGCCCATTCCAATCCCTGAGCACTCTCTCTGCAAAGAATTTCTTTCTGCTCTCCAACTTCAATTTCCCCTGGCAGAGCTTGAGCCCATCGTGCCCCCTTGTCCTATTGCTGAGTGCCTGGGAGAAGAGACCAACCCCCACCTGGCCACAACTTCCCTTCAGGCAGTTCCAGACAGTGCTGAGGTCACCTCTGAGCCTCCTCTTCTCCAGGCTGAACACCCCCAGCTCCCTCAGCCTCTCCCCACAGCACTTGTGCTCCAGTCCCTTCTCCAGCCTCGTTGCTCTTCTCTGGAATTAACAAAGGATGATCCCTCTCCCTGCAGGTGGTGCCCACCTTGATCTTGACAGCCTCCTCCAGGGGCCTGTCCATGAGGACGTTGAAGGACAGGAACAGCTGGCGAATGGCATCGTTGAACTCATTGCCCTCCTCACTCTTGTCATAAAAACTGCAAAGAACACACCAGGCTGGTTATTACACCCAAAGAACACACCAGGCAGGTTATTGTACCCAGAATGCCAGGCTGGCAGTGCCAGGGGGCATTTCATCCTGTGGAGCATCTCCTTCTGCAAAGAGGGGAGAGTGAAGATGGTGTTGGAGATTCTGCAGGAATTCCCTGCTGGAATCTGTTCCAAGGGAAAAGTTGCACTACTTTTAGAGCTGCCATTGGGTTCCAACAATCACAGAATCACAGAATGGATTGGGTTGGAAAAGCCCTCCAAGATCATCAAGTCCAACCCTTGATCCAACTCCAGTCCCTTTACCAGATCATGGCACTCAGTGCCACGGCCAAGCTCAGGTTCAAACCCTCCAGGGATGGGGAATCCACCCTCTCTCTGGGCAGCCCATTCCAATGCCTGAGCACTCTCTCTGCAAAGAATTTCTTTCTGCTCTCCAACTTCAATTTCCCCTGGCAGAGCTTGAGCCCATCGTGCCCCCTTGTCCTATTGCTGAGTGCCTGGGAGAAGAGACCAACCCCCAGCTGGCCACAACTTCCCTTCAGGCAGTTCCAGACAGTGCTGAGGTCACCTCTGAGCCTCCTCTTCTCCAGGCTGAACACCCCCAGCTCCCTCAGCCTCTCCCCACAGCACTTGTGCTCCAGTCCCTTCTCCAGCCTCGTTGCTCTTTTCTTCTCACTTGGGTTGGAAGAGACCTCTGAGATCATCAAATCCAACCCTTGATCCAACCCCACTGGGATCACTCTGGCACTCTGTGCCCTGGGCTGGTGATCCCAGTGGGGTTGGATCAAGACATGGTGGATTCTCTGTCCCTGGAGGTGTTTCAGAGGACACTCAGTGCCACATCCAGTCCCTTCTCCAGCCTCGTGGCTCTTCTCTGGCCCCGCTCCAGCCCCTCAATCTCTTGCCTCAACTGAGGGGCCCAGAACTGAACACAACACTCAAGGTGTGGCCTCCCCAAGGCAGAGTCCAGGGGAAGGGTCACTGCCCTGGGCCTGCTGGCCACGCTAGTTTGGATCCAGGCCAGGATCCCCTTGGCCTTCTTGGCCACCTGGGCAACAGTCAAGGTGCCCAGTCTGTGTTGAACGAAGCCAAAGCCAGAAGGAACATGATCAAAGGATTCCACCTCATAGGGTTCACTGGAAATCTCTGAAAAGATGTTCTGAGGCCACAGCAGAACCTCTGTCACTGACCAAGGTACCATCCTCACCTCACCCAACCAGTGTCTGTTTATCTGAAAAGTTTCCTAAAATGAGGAAATCATTCCATGTTTTCCTTTTAAAAATAAATATGGGCCCTTTTTCAGCTCCTTTTCAGAGGTGACTAAAAGGACTCTCCTCTTCCAATGTGATGTTCCAATTTTTGCTCAACTGCAGACAAAGTGCAGGAAGAGCCTCTCAATCCAGGAGTGACAGAGGAGATGGTGGAGAAAATGGGATGAGTGGAAGAAGCTCCAAGAAGAGCCCCAAGGATGGCAAAGGGCTTGGACTCACCTCAGGTACAACACCCGGGACTGAACGATGAACCTGAACAGGTACTTGAGGGCCTTCAAGGCAGCAAAGAGCAGCTCAGTCTTGCTGGAGTCCTCAGCACTTCCCACATAACAGTTCAGGACTTTGGTGAGCTTCCTTTGGAGGTAAAACAGAAAAGAGAATCAATACAGAGCCAGTCCAGCTCCTCCCTGAGTGCAGGTTCCTTGTTCCAGAGAGGAACTCCAGACCAACACACAGACAGAGGTTCCTCCTCACAGCCCATGTCCTCCTGAAATCTTTTGGCTTCATGGCATGCCAGATTTTGACAAGCACCTCAGGAATTCTCAGCAAAGCCAACAAATGTGTTGACAAATTCCAGCTGCTTGATCTGCTTTTCTTCTTCCCTAAAACGAGCTGTTCCAGGGGCTGGAAAATCCATCCCTGACACCTTCTCTACGTGTCACCAGCCCCATGTGTGGAGCACAAAGCCCTCCTGAAGCAAGTCTGAACTGCAGACATGGACAACAAGAGGCACAAAACATAAAAAAGAGTAATTCTGATCAAGTGTCTGCCACGTCAGAAGAGGAGGATCCTCCCTGAGTGGGAGGGCTGGGAATATTCAGGCAAAATGCTCTCCATGAAACAACTCCCAGGAGGGCAAAGTCCCCAGAGTGGGGTGGGAGTGGCAGCCAAGGACACAACAGCTCTGGCTGCTTTATTTGCCACCCTGCCAGCACCTCCTTTTCCAAATTCTGGCATGGGGAACACACAAAGGATGCTCTGGAATATTAAAGTTCACTTGGCATTGAGCTGAGCTGGAAAGGAAGGCAAGAGAACACCAAAGCTGAGACAGGGTGTGCTCATTAACCAGATTAAAAAGCCTGTTTGTTGGGAGGGAAATAATGATGATCCTTCCACAGGTTACAAGGAAAAAGGGAAGGAAATCACATGGAAACAGGGGCTGGGTGGCAAGAAAGGGAGGGAGAAAGCAAGGCAGGACATGGGGACTTCCAACTGTGTGTCCTCATGGGATTATCTTGAGTGTGACAGCCACAAAAAGGGGCTGAGCCCTCAGGACCAGGAATTCAGGTCCATCAGAACAAAAAGGGATTTTTAGAGAGGAGAAAAGGAGTTTTGCCTTCCATGTTGTCTCAGTTTTAACTTTCCACTGCCTGTTGTAATGAGGGTGATGACCAAGGAGCTGGAAATTAAATCTGGGAGAGAAGGGTCTGTGCCTTACAGGAAAAAGTCTCACAACAGAAGTTCCTCCAGCATAAAAAGAGGAATTACAGGATTTCTTTCCCTCTTGGGAAAGCAGAGAATGGGATGGAACCCTCTGGTTTGTGCTGCTTTTATCACATTGCCCTCATCAACAACTACCCAAGAAACACCATCATTATCATCACGAAAAGCCAATGCCAGCAGCACAAGCCTCAGGGAGGGCGTGCCAGGGTGCCAGGCTGGGCTGGCAATACTCACACGTAGGCCAGGGTGGCACTGAAGTGCTTGTAAATGTAAGTTTCAAGGACAGCGTTGAAATGCTGGAACTTGATGTCTCCAATCAGAGAAATAATAAATACCTGCCAAAAATTCAAAAGGACTCAGATGGACAGACCTGCAGAGTCTGGTTGCATGTCATTTTTTTTTTTTTTGCTGTATTACAGGGTTTTATTTTGTTTTCCCACAGTTACATATCATTTATTTTGTTGTATTATAAGTGGTTTTTTTTGTTTTCCCACAGTCCAGTTGCCTGTAATTCCTTTTCCTGTATTATACTTGTTTTTTTTTGTTTTTCTAACACCATGAATGCTACAGAAAGTCTTCTAATAGTCACTAAATACTTTTATTAAATACTTCTATTAAACATCTATTCCTTTTTTCACTGTGGTTACCAAAAAGCTCAGCCTTAACTCCTGAAAATGCCTTAGGAAGTGTTTCAATAAAACCAATTAATAGAGTAAAATACCAGTTGCTCCTCTAAAGGAATGCCCAGAAAAGAGGCTGGAAATGAGGCTGAACACAAATGAGACTCACTCACCAGGGCATCAAACACCAGGAAGTCAAAGGTTTCATTCTCTGACATCTCCATCATGATGTTGAAAAGTGCATCAAGGGTGTCTGGCAAAAACTAGGGGAGAAAAATGAATAGCAGGAAGGTGGGAAAAGACTGTTTTTCCTTCTGGACTTGGATTTGGATGGTTCTCTCCCTCCAGGCTGGCCAGGCTGAAGGGGAAGAGCTGGCCAGGAAAGACCATTTAAAAGGGATCTCAGCCCTGTGGTCATGCACATGATGGTCCTGATCATCACCAGGGTGGTGGTACCCAGAGAAACTGTGGCTGCCCCATCCCTGGAGTGTCCAAGGCCAGGGTGGAGCAACCTGGGACAGAGGCAGGTGTCCCTGGGACAGTGGGAGGTGTCCCTGCCCATGACAGGACACCTGGGTGATTTTTAAAGTCTTGTCCCAGTCCAGCAGGTGGGCCCAGTTTGTCCCAGTGTGGGGGTGACCAAAGCTGGGCATTCCAAACCCTCTGGGCCATTGCCCAGCAACTGTTCCCAAGGGCCCATTGGCAGCAGCTGCCCAGGGCACAGCTGAGCCCTCAGGCTGGGAGCTGGCTGGGAAAGAAGCCTGGCAGAGGAGCTGGGAGAACTGCCCTGCAGGGACTCCTTGGCACCTCCACACCCACCTGAGGGCTCAGCTCTGCTCAGGGGCCAGCAACGAGTCCAAAATCCCCCCTGAGTGCCAGAGTCAGATCCCCCAGTGTGGAACTCCCTGCCCTGGGGGAGGCACTGGGGGCTCCCACCCAAACCTGAGGGGAGACAATCTTGGCCTTTGGGCACCTCTGGCACCACTCCTGGCATCCAGAGCAGGAGCAGACCCTGCACAGGAGGAGCCCCCCACTCTCCCCCAGACTCTGCCATCATCTGCACCAACAGCTTTGTCCCCTCCTTTGCCTTTGGCCTCGGGGGAACCACGTGGGGCTCAGCACAGGGGCCACCAAACCCCCCTGTGTTTGTGCCCCAGGGGGCTGGGTTAGACTGCTGGGCTTGGGGGTTAAACCCAATTGCTCTTTGTGCCACTGCATTGATTGCAATATTGGTATTAAATTGTAACTCTGACTTAGAATCTCTCTTGTGGTGGGTTTGTTTCTCCTGCAGGTTCACCTTTAAACCAGCACAGGTCCCTTCCAACCCAAACCATTCCATGATTCCCCTGGGGCTGCTCTCCCATCCTACAGAGACCCTTTTGGGTCCAACACAGCTCCAGCCCTTCCAGGTGAACCCCCAGGGGGATGGACAGCACAGATACCTTCACAATCTCTCCTCCTTCCACCTCCATGAGCTTCCTGAGGTTGTGGGCGATGTTGTGGGAGTTGGAACGCCAGTTCAGCAAACCCAGCAGGTCCACTGGCAAGGGCAGAAGAGCAGCAATTAGCAATTACAACAGCCCAGCTGACTTCCTGGCTGCACAGCTATTTTTGGAATCAGAGAAGAGGAGGCCAAAGTCACCCTGAGGTCCAGAATATTCCCCTGAGGTGGCCCTTTTGTCTGGGCATTGCTATAAATGGAAACCTCAGTGCAGTCTGACAACATCATGAGGCTTTTGGAGACAACTTGGCAGGTCCCTTTTTCCCTCAGAGGTGTCTCAAGCCAGGAATGTCATCAGAGGGCATGACACAGCCCAGGAGCCTTCCAGAGCTCCTGGAATCTCCCCCCCCTTTCCCAGCACATCATTGCCATGGGGACACCAACTCACTGTGACCCCTCTGGCAGCAGGAAAAGCAGAGCTGATGCTCAACAGCCTCCTGGAGAGCTCAGTTCTAATTAACAGCAGAGCAAAGAGGGTAATTAACCTCCAGCATTTGTGATTCTGAGCAAACAAACAAACTGTCACTGACAGCTGCCATTTCTACACGTGGATTTAACAACATTCACGTGATGGGGTTTCACCTTTGGAGCTTGTACAGACAATGTGATGCCACCAGAGCTGGGCACATGGGACACCAACATTCCAGCTCAAGCCCTGTGCCCACAGATGCTGCAATGCCAGGAAGTTTGGACAAAGAGAATGCCCTCCTTAATTCCACCACCCAGCACAAGACATACCATTCTGGGTCAGTTTGGTGGAGCAGATGACAGTGGCAATCTGGAAGCTGTCCTTTGTGCTGTCCTTGGTGGGGGTGAAGTTGGCCAGATGGTGCAGGTTCTTCCCTGGAGGAGCCTCCCTGTCCTCCATCTCTGTTTTGGTGCAAGGAAGAGTCAAATAGCTTTTGGCATCTTCCATTTTCTTGTTGTCCCCCTGTTGGGCGAAGGCAGCAGAGAGAAGGGTCATGAGAACAGAGTGCCCAGGTGGCCAAGAAGGCCAAGGGGATCCTGGCCTGGATCCAAACTAGCGTGGCCAGCAGGCCCAGGGCAGTGACCCTTCCCCTGGACTCTGCCTTGGGGAGGCCACACCTTGAGTGTTGTGTTCAGTTCTGGGCCCCTCAGTTGAGGCAAGAGATTGAGGGGCTGGAGCGGGGCCAGAGAAGAGCAACGAGGCTGGAGAAGGGACTGGAGGTGGCACTGAGTGTCCTCTGAAACACCTCCAGGGACAGAGAATCCACCATGTCTTGATCCAACCCCACTGTGATCACCAGCCCAGGGCACAGAGTGCCAGAGTGATCCCAGTGGGGTTGGATCAAGGGTTGGACTTGATGATCTCAGAGGTCTCTTCCAACCCAAGTGAGAAGAGCAACAAGGCTGGAGAAGGGACTGGAGCACAAGTGCTGTGGGGAGAGGCTGAAGGAGCTGGGGGTGTTCAGCCTGGAGAAGAGGAGGCTCAGAGGTGACCTCAGCACTGTCTGGAACTGCCTGAAGGGAAGTTCTGGCCAGCTGGGGGTTGGTCTCTTCTCCCAGGCACTCAGCAATAGGACAAGGGGGCACGATGGGCTCAAGCTCTGCCAGGGGAAATTGAAGTTGGAGAGCAGAAAGGAATTCTTTGCAGAGAGAGTGCTCAGGGATTGGAATGGGCTGCCCAGAGAGGGGGTGGATTCCCCATCCCTGGAGGGTTTGAACCTGAGCTTGGCCGTGGCACTGAGTGCCATGATCTGGTAAAGGGACTGGAGTTGGACCAAGGGTTGGACTTGATGATCTCGGAGGGCTTTTCCAACACAATCCATTCAATGATTCCATGATTCAATGTCCCAGTGCCACCTTCCCTGACCTCCTGCAGTGCTGCCCTGGAGTCAAACCTCAACAGAGTGACAGCCAGAATGGACTGGAAACACCTTTTCATCCCTGTAGATGTTTGGCCATCTCCTCTTGGGGAATAAGTTGCCCATGAAGCCAATGAGTCAATGATCTCTCCGAGCTACTCAATGAGACCCAAGCCCCAGGATTTAGGAAGTTTTCCTCCCAAACCCACACACATTTCAGCTTTTTACTGCTGGAGACTGTTTGGAGCAGGGAACCAAAAGCCAAGGCTGTGCCAAGGGCCAGCTCACCTTGTAGATGATGAGGTTGTGTTTGCCATCCTGCAGCGTCGTCCCGTCCGCGTTCATGAGCTTCACGAAGCCCATGCCAAAGGCCCTCTCAGACCTGTCCCTGGCTGCAAAGAGGAGAAATCTTGGTCAGGAATGGTCTTATTTGTGCCCACCCAATCCAGAGTGCAGCTCCCTAAGTCAGAAGCTTCTGTGTTTATTGGAATCTCAAGGCACTTGGAAGGATCTGCAGCTGCACGGAGGAACCTCCTCTCTGGAGCATTTCCCACCACACCATTTCAGTGCTTGACTGTCCTGAGACATGGACAGGACAGTGGTGGGACCCCACAATTTTGGAGGTCTTTTCCAACCTGGATGATTCAGTAACTCTGTGATACAGAATTGTACAGGTATTTCTGCAGATCTGGAAGGGATGAGATGTGGAAGTCACAACATCTCCCAGACGCCTTCAGGGGATTTTCTGAGAGCCTTTCAAGGGCTTGGTGTGTCACATTATTGATCTTGTTTCAGGACTTGAAACTTCTGGCTCCAACTTTCTCATTAACCTTTTGTCACATTATTGATCCTGTTTCAGGACTTTGAAGTAATTTGATGAAACTTCTGGCTCTTTCTCATTAGTCCTTCATTAACCTAATTAGAAATTCTCCTATAGGAAGACCATTTGGAGCCCACCAGGCCTTGCACTGAATTTTATGAAGGGCTTGATAGAAATTAAGCCCAACATCATAAAATAACAAACACTGATCATTTGAAGGGGGGTGTTGTGGGTTTAACACATTGTTGCAGTTTTAGAACAAAAACCAGCACCAAACTTTGATTTTTTGTGAAAAATTTGAGGTTTTCGTGGTTTTTTCTGGCTTGAAAAAAACCCCCAACACTGGAAATGCCCAGAAATGGAAGATCCACCCCTTTGGTGGACCCTCAGAACCCCTCAGTGAGGGTGGAACCAACACAGACCCTCCCAGGCACTCACATTCCTGCGACGAGCGATGACGGAACGTGAACCTCAGGTGGCACCGACTGACCTCTTCTATGGCAATGGCCACCTGCACAGGGGGGACAGCACAAACCTGCAGCCCCAGCCACACCTCCTGCTGCTCCACAGGACATCCTGGGCCTGAGGAACCTTCTGGTTTCAGGTTAGGAAGCAAGGAAGGGAGTGACCCCTCGTACCTTCACGGTTTCGTACCAACAAGGCTGCTTGACTTGGTAATAAACCACAGACTTGTACTCGGAGACACCTTCATAACCAGCCCCAGGATGGATGGCTTTCTTTGGACAGAAAGACAAGCAGAGGGAGGGAGGAGAAGTTAAGGTCCAGAAGGGAATCAAGGAGTGCTTTGGGTCCTGAGTTTTCAGAGCAATCAACTGGCAGAGGCCACGGTACCTCTTGGAGGTTTCCGTCCTCATCGTGGACAGACATGGTGACTTCGACATTCTTGGGGGTCTTTTTCTTGCCTTTGTCAAACTCCCCCTGGATCAGGGTGACATAGATGTCATTTCGAACGTCACCTGGAAAGGAGAACATCTCAGGAGGGTTTTCCTCACACAGGTTGGCACTTACCAGCCTTGGGCACCACGTTACCCTGACCAACTTCTCAGCTTTGGGGTAATTCACAGAATATTCTGAGCTGGAATAGACCTTTAATGACACCCAAAATCCCAGAATCCCAGACTGTTCTGAGTTGGAAGGACCCCCAAGGATCATCGAGTCCAACTCTTCAGTCAATGGCCCACAGAGGGGATTGAATCCCTGACCTTGGCATTATTACAGCCAAGTTTAACCAACTGAGCTGATCTCAGGGTCTCTTCCTCCCATGAAGATATTCAGGACTCACAAGCTTCTCTTCCTCCCTCCCTTCCTTCTCTTCCTCCCATGAAGATATTCAGCACTCACAACCTTCTCTCCCTCCCTTCCTTCTCAGAATCCCAGACTGTTTTGAGTTGGAAGGACCCCCAAGGATCATCAAGTCCAACTCTTCAGTCAATGACCCACACAGGGGATTGAACCCCTGACCTTGGGCATTATTACAGCCAAATTTTAACCAACTGAGCTGATCTCAGGGTCTCTTCCTCCCTCCCTTCCTTCTCTTCCCTCTAAGAAGATATTCAGGACTCACAACCTTCTCTCCTGCCCTCCCTTCCTTCTCTTCCTCCCATGAAGATATTCAGCACTCCCAACCTTCTCTCCCTCCCTTCCTTCTCAGAATCCCAGACTATTCTGAGTTGGAAGGACCCCCAAGGACCATCGAGTCCAACTCTTCAGTCAATGACCCACACAGGGGATTGAACCCATGACCTTGGCATTATTACAGCCAAGTTTAACCAACTGAGCTGATCTCAGGGTCTCTTCCTCCCTCCCTTCCTTCTCTTCCCTCTAAGAAGATATTCAGAACTCACAACCTTCCCTCCCTCCCTTCCTTCTCTTCCCCCCATGAAGATATTCAGAACTCACAATCTTCTCTCCCTTCCTTCCTTCTCTTCCCCCTATGAAGATATTCAGGACTCCCAACATTCTCTCCCTCCCTTCCTTCTCAGAATCCCAGACTGTTCTGAGTCGGAAGGACCCCCAAGGATCATCAAGTCCAACTCTTCAGTCAATGACCCACACAGGGGATTGAACCCCTGACCTTGGGCATTATTGCAACCAAGTTTTAACCAGCTGAGCTACTTCATCTCCAATTACACAAAGTCCTTCAGAATGAACCATTTTCCTTTCTAGAAACCTCTGTCCTGATGTTTTCTTTTTTAAATAATGAGCTCTAAAGGGCAAAATCCACTTAGAATGGATTTCACAGGGTCAGACCTGCAGGCAACAAAAATCTCTTGGACTAAAAGGACATTTTAGAATCACAGAATCTGCTGGGTTGGAAGAGACTCTGAGATCATCTTCCAAGAAGTCCATAAACCATCATTTTCCAATAAGAAAGGAAACTCATGTTTGTCCCTTCAACAATAAAATAAATTCAAGATCACCTGGAAATTTGAAGGGAACAGAAGGTTTTCAGAAAGCTTTAAAAAGAAATCTCAGGATAGCAGAAAATTGCAGAATTTTTAGTGGCTCTTCCCCTCCACATGAGGGACGTGGGACCCACCAGGGAGGATGATCTCAGGGAAGCCCATTTTCCGAGCCACAGCAGTGGATCTGTCCACCAGGTGGGAAAAGTCCTTCTGGACCTGAGCCAGATCCCCAGGGAGCAGCTTCAGGGAGACCCAAAGACCTGAAAGAAGGAAGGGAACACTTGGGCACTACAATAAAAGCTACAAAGCCACCAGTTTGGAGCCTGTTCTTCCAGCAAACTGTGTCTTCCTCAGATCTCCACCCCCAGGCTGGGTCCTTCTGGCCCAGTTCTCCAAGTGAGACTTTACTGGGCAAGAAGATGCTCTGAAGTAAAACACAAACCTTCTGACAAGAAGCTCAAGTGTCTTTGAGCAAAGACCAGACCCACCAGAAAGGGCAGGAGGATCCTGATTAATGCAGTTTAAACCCAAAGCCACTTAGAATGTGCAGCATGTTCAGCCCACAGGATTTGATATTTTATTTATTTTATTCTATTTTATTTTGTTTTATTTTATTTTGTTTTATTTTATTTTATTTTGTTTATTTTATTTTGTTTTATTTTATTTTATTTTGTTTTGGTTTATTTTATTTTATTTTGTTTTATTTATTTTGGTTTCTTTTATTTTGTTTTGTTTTATTTTATTTTGTTTTATTTTATTTTATTTTGCTTTATTTTATTTTTATTTTGTTTTGTTTTATTTATTTTGTTTTATTTATTTTGTTTTGTTTTTTTTATTTTATTTTATTTTGTTTTATTTTATTTTACTTTCTTTTATTTTATTTTTATTTTATTTTATTTTATTTTACTTTATTTATTTTATGTTGTTTTATTTATTTTGTTTTATTTTACTTTATTTTATTTTACTTTATTTTATTTTATTTTATTATATTTTATTTTATTTTATTTTTATTTTTTATTTTATTTTTTAATTTTTTATTTTATTTTATTTTATTTATTTTTAACCATATGAACAGTTTCAGGTTAAAAATATTACATTTTTAGCATGGAAATCACCAACTAGAGAAGGTCTTCTCAGCCAAGAACAGCTCATGGTTTTATCTCCACGAGTTGTGGGGTGGCAACCACTGCAAAGAATTCAGGAATTACACCTGAACTCTCCAATTAGGAAATAATCCTGAATTCCCCAATTAGGAAATAATCCTGAATTCTCCAATTAGGAAATAATCCTGAACTTCAAATTATGAAAATACATCTGAACTCTCTAATTAGGAAATATATCTGAACTCTTTAATTAGGAGATACATCTAAACTCTCTAATTAGGAAATACACCTGAACTCTCCAATTAGGAAACACACCTTAACTCTCCAATTAGGAGACACACCTGAACTCTCCAATTAGGAAATACACCTGAACTCTCTAATTAGGAAATACACCTGAAGTCTCTAATTAGGAAATACACCTGAAGTCTCTAATTAGGAGACACACCTGAACTCTCCAATTAGGAAATACACCTGAACTCTCTAATTAGGAAATACACCTGAAGTCTCTAATTAGGAAGTACATCTGAACTCTCTAAGTAGGAGACACACCTGAACTCTCCAATTAGGAAATACACCTGAAGTCTCTAATTAGGAAATACACCTGAACTCTCTAATTAGGAAATACATCTTAACTCTCCAATTAGGAAATACACCTGAACTCTCCAATTAGGAAATAAACCTCAACTCTCCAATTAGGAAATACACCTGAAGTCTCTAATTAGGAAATACGTCTGAAGTCTCTAATTAGGAAGTACACCTGAACTCTCTAATTAGGAAATACACCTGAATTCTCAAATTAGGAAATACATCTTAACTCTCAAATTAAGAAATAAAACTAAACTCTCAAACCAGGAAACCCATCTGAACTCCCTAATTAAGAAATACATCTCAACTCTCCAATTAGGAAATCCATCAGGTTCAGGGTCAGTAACCCCCAAGTTGGGCTCAGGGAATGGAACCAACCCCAGCAGCCCTTGAGCTCTGGCCTTTCCCAAGCCCCCCATTCCCTCAGGCCCCTCCCCAGGGCTGTACCTTGTCCTTTGTGATTCACCTCCTTGGCAGCGATGACCTTGTTGAAGACAGAGGTGAGGGGCTCGTTCTCTCCTATCACGTGGGAGGTCATCAGAGGGGACATGATGAGCTGCCTCTGCCTGATGTAGGTCTCCATGGCAATCCTGGAGGGCAGGGACAGCATCACCTGGGGAGCTGCACGGGGAGGGGGCCTGGCCAAGGACATGGGGGGGAAAGGGTCCCCTGGGAATTGTCAGTTCTTCACCCGCACAAACCCATGGGAGATACACCTGAACTCTCCAATTAGGGGATACACCTGAACTCTCCAATTAGGAGATACACCTGAACTCTCCAATTAGGGGATACACCTGAACTCTCCAATTAGGGGATACACCTGAACTCTCCAATTAGGGGATACACCTCAACTCTCCAATTAAGAGATACACCTCAACTCTCCAATTAGGAGACACACCTGAACTCTCCAATTAGGAGATGTGTCTCAACTCTCCAATTAGGAGACACACCTGAACTCTCCAATTAGGAGATGTGTCTCAACTCTCCAATTAGGGAATACACCTGAACTCTCCAATTAGGGGATACACCTCAACTCTCCAATTAGGAGATGTGTCTCAACTCTCCAATTAGGAGATACACCTGAACTCTCCAATTAGGAAATACATCTGAACTCTCCAATTAGTTGATAGATCTGAACTCTCCAATTAGGAGATACACCTGAACTCTTCAATTAGGGGATACACCTGAACACTCCAATTAGGGGATACACCTGAATTCTCTAATTAGGAGATACACCTGAATGCTCAAATTAGGAGATACACCTGAATGCTCCAATTAGGAGATACACCTGAACTCTCCAATTAGGAGATACACCTGAACTCTCCAATTAGGGGATACACCTGAACTCTCCAATTAGGAGATACACCTGAACTCTCCAATTAGGGGATACACCTGAACTCTCCAATTAGGAGATACACCTGAACTCTCCAATTAGGAGATGTGTCTCAACTCTCCAATTAGGAGATACACCTGAACTCTCCAATTAGGAGATACACCTGAACTCTCCAATTAGGGGATACACCTGAATGCTCCAATTAGGAGATACACCTGAACTCTCCAATTAGGAGATACACCTGAATGCTCCAATTAGGAGATACACCTGAATGCTCCAATTAGGGGATACACCTGAACTCTCCAATTAGGAGATACACCTGAACTCTCCAATTAGGGGATACACCTGAATGCTCCAATTAGGAGATACACCTGAACTCTCCAATTAGGAGATACACCTGAATGCTCCAATTAGGAGATACACCTGAATGCTCCAATTAGGGGATACACCTGAACTCTTCAATTAGGAGATACACCTGAACTCTCTAATTAGGAGATATACCTGAACTCTCCAATTAGGAAAATCATCTGAACTCACCAATTAGGAAATACATCTAAATTATCAAATTTGGAAATAAATTGGAACTCTCCAATTAGGAAATACACCTGACCTCTCCAATTAGGAGATACACCTGAACTCTCTAATTAGGAAATACATCTAAATTCTCAATTTAGGAAAACTATCTGACCTCTCCAATTAGGAAATACAACTAAACACTCTAATTAGGAAATACCTCAGGCTTAGGGTAAGTAACACTGACCTGATGAGCTGAGCCCTGAATTCAGTTCCACCTCAGAGCTGTTCCTACCACACCACACCAATTAACAGGTGGTAAATTAACGTAATTAATGCCTGCTGTGAGATCAGCACTGAGGGACCTCTCCCTGGTCACAGACACCTCCCCTGAGCTTTGGCTCTTGAGCCTGACCTCATTCCTGGAGCCACAGCACCAAGAATGATGCACCAAAGCACCAGCCAGGAGTGTCCAGCTGTGGATCTAAACCCAGCAGGAGAAAAATGGGAAAAAAACCCCCAAACCAACCAAAAAACCCAAACAAATTTAAAAAAAAAAAACAGAAAAAAAACAAAACAAAAAAACCAAACCAAAAAAAAAACACACAAAAAACCCCCACAACAAAAACAAAACAAAACAAAAAACAAAACAAAAAAAAACCCAAGCCAACAAAAAAAAAATTCTGCAAAAAGCAGCAGAGTACAATTATTCTGAAAAGGAAAAGCCACTCTCGCAGGGGAACCAAAAGAAAAACCATTTTTCCAGGGGAATCAAAGCGAAATTCCCCCAACCTGCCCTGCCCAAAGCCTGTGATAACACCAGGACTGTAACAACACGTCTGGGGCTACCCAAACAAGTTCCATTTCACTTCCTGGGCTGTGCCAATAAAAATGCCAACCAGAGCAGGCAGAACTCACCAAGGCAGAAATGCAGAACACAAAAATCAAACCCCCTGAGAAGGAAACCTGGAAAGGGAAGGGGCAGAGGCACCACCCTCAGATGTGTCTCTGTGCCCAGATGTGTCTCTGTGCCCAGGTGTGTCTCTGTGCCCAGATGTGTCTCTGTGCCCAGATGTGTCTCTGTGCCCAGGTGTGTCTCTGTGCCCAGACGTGTCTCTGTGCCCAGATGTGTCTCTGTGCCCAGGTGTGTCTCTGTGCCCAGGTATGTCTCTGTGCCCAGGTGTGTCTCTGTGCCCAGGTGTGTCGCTGTGCCCAGATGTGTCTCTGTGCCCAGATATGTCTCTGTGCCCAGATGTGTCTCTATGCCCAGCTATGTCTCTATGCCCAGATGTGTCTCTGTGCCCAGATGTGTCTCTGTGCCCAGGTGTGTCTCTGTGCCCACATGTGTCTCTGTGCCCAGATGTGTCTCTACGCCCAGATATGTCTCTGTGCCCAGATGTGTCTCTGTGCCCAGGTGTGTCTCTGTGCCCAGGTGTGTCTCTGTGCCCAGGTATGTCTCTGTGCCCAGATGTGTCTCTGTGCCCAGGTGTGTCTCTGTGTCCAGATGTGTCTCTGTGTCCAGATGTGTCTCTGGGCTCAGATGTGTCTCTGTGCCCAGATGTATCTCTGTGCCCAGGTGTGTCTCTGTGCCCAGGTGTGTTCCTGTGCCCAGATGTATCTCTGTGCCCAGACGTGTCTCTGTGCCCAGACGTGTCTCTGTGCCCAGATGTGTCTCTGTGCCCAGATGTGTCTGTGCCCAGGTGTGTCTCTGTGCCCAGGTGTGTCTCTGTGCCCAGATGTTTCTCTGTGCCCAGGTGTGTCTCTGTGCCCAGATGTGTCTCTATGCCCAGATGTGTCTGTGCCCAGATGTGTCTCTGTGCCCAGGTGTGTCTCTGTGCCCAGACGTGTCTCTGTGCCCAGGTGTGTCTCTGTGCCCAGATGTGTCTCTGTGCCCAGACGTGTCTCTGTGCCCAGATATGTCTCTGTGCCCAGATGTGTCTCTGTGCTCAGATGTGTCTCTGTGCTCAGACGTGTCTCTGTGCCCAGATGTGTCTCTGTGCCCAGTTCAGGCTCTCCCAGACAAGCCTGTCCCTCTGCAGAGGACACAAAGGTTTGAGATGTGGACTCTGGAGGACTTACTGCTGGAATGGGATGAAGTGCTGCTTCTCCTCATCGTCCACCTTGCCATGGATGATGTCAGTTATGTCCATCACTGCAATGACACCATCATCACACACTGCTGAGGGACACACAGAGAGCTTCCCCTTCACCAGGAACCAACAAGGCTTCCTGTGGGCCACTGTCACTCCTGGCAAGGGTTCTGACCAACCTGGGCTGGTGGGAGATGTCCCTGCCCATGGACAAGGGCTTGTTTTGGGTCACTGTCACTCATGACAAGGGCTCTGACCAACCTGGGCTGGTGGGAGATGTCCCTGCCCATGGACAAGGGCTTGGTTTGGGTCACTGTCACTCATGACAAGGGCTCTGACCAACCTGGGCTGGTGGGAGATGTCCCTGCCCATGGACAAGGGCTTGGTTTGGGTCACTGTCACTCATGACAAGGGCTCTGACCAACCTGGGCTGGTGGGAGATGTCCCTGCCCATGGACAAGGACTTGTTTTGGGTCACTGTCACTCATGACAAGAGCTCTGACCAAGCTGGGCTGGTGGGAGATGTCCCTGCCCATGGACAAGCGCTTGTTTTGGGCCATGATCACTCTGAGCCGCCTGGGTTGGTGGGAGATGTCCCTGCCCACGGACAAGGTTTGTTTTGGGTCACTGTCACTCATGCCAAGGGCTCTGACCAACCTGGGCTGGTGGGAGGTGTCCCTGCCCATGGACAAGGACTTGTTGTGGGCCATAGTCACTCATGACAAGAGCTCTGAGCCACCTGGGTTGATGGGAGATGTCCCTGCCCATGGACAAGGACTTGTTGTGGGCCATGGTCACTCATGCCAAGGGCTCTGACCAACCTGGGCTGGTGGGAGATGTCCCTGCCTATGGACAAGGACTTGTTTTGGGCCATGGTCACTCATGACAAGAGCTCTGAGTCACCTGGGCTGGTGGGAGGTGTCCCTGGTGGCACTGGGTGGTCTTTAAGGTCCCTTCCCACCCAGACCACTCTGGGATGCTCTGAGAGCACCACTCTCACCTGACCTGCCCAAAAATCACCTTTGCATTGATGTGGCACCGAGTGTGTGATGAAAACCAGGGGGCACTTGGGCATTTCCCAGCAGAGAAACCACATTGATATTCCAATCTATGCCTTGTTTTGTTTTCCATCCCAAATTCCAAGTCTCTTCACAAGAGACCACAGGAATCCAACAGGAATTGGGTATCTCACTCCCCAGGGCTCCTTTAGAACTTTATCCCAGGAGTCCTGAGGAGCAAATCCCCCCTTGCCAAAGCCCTGGGGCAGCCCTGGGGACAGGGGGTTATTTTGGGAGGAGGTGACACAAGGGAGCAGTGACAGCATTTCATGAGAGGTCTCAGAGGGGACTATTTCCAGCTCAGCATCAGAGGAGCTTTGGAGGCAGAGAAGCTGAGCCTGGCAGGTGCTTCCAGCCCAGAATTCCCAGTTCCAGCCTCTCCCCTGACTGTCCTGTCCCACCTGCCACACCAAAGGGCCTCCTGAGTCCACAGGTGTGTTTCTTCCCATCCTTGAGCTCCATGTGCCCCACCCTCACGATCTGGCACACCAGGCTGATCTTGGGTCTGATCAGGTCAGAGCTGCTCAGATCCTGGAAAAGATTGGAAATAAAAGGGTGTCACATCTGCTTTGGGAATGGGGAGGGAAGGGGAGGGGGGGGGAAGGGGAAGGGAGGGGAGGGGAGGGGAAGGGGAGGGGGAGGGGGAGGGGGAGGGAAAGGGAAGGTTTGGGAAGGGAAGGTTTGGGAAGGGAAGGTTTGGGAAGGTTTGGGAAGGGGAGGGGAGGGGGAGGGGGAGGGGAAGGGAGGGGAAGGGAGGGGAAGGGAGGGGAAGGGAGGGGAAGGGAGGGGAAGGGAAGGTTTGGGAAGGGAAGGTTTGGGAAGGTTTGGGAAGGGAAGGTTTAGGAAGGGGAAGGGAGGGAAGGGGAAGGGAAGGGGGAGGGGGAGGGGGAGGGGGAGGGGAGGGGAGGGGCGACATTCTGTTTGACTGTGAACATGTGAACGTTGTGCCCTTCCAGGACCTGCAGGGAGCCCACAAGGAAGATGGAGAGAGACATTTATAGTGCCAGGACAAGGAGATTGGATTCCCACTGCAAGAGGACAGGGTTGGATGGGATATTGAGAAGGAATCCCTCCCTGGGAGGGTGGGGAGGGATGGGATGGAATTCCCAGAGAAGCTGTGACTGCTCCATCCCTGGGAGTGTCCAAGGCCAGGCTGGAGCCCCCTGGGACAGTGGGAGGTGCCCCTGGGACAGTGGGAGGTGTCCCTGCCCAGGGCAGGGGTGGCACTGGATGATCTTGAAGGTCTCTTCCAACCCAAACCATTCCATGATTCCTTGTGCTGGTTTAGATGGGATATTGGGAAGAAATTCTTCCCTGGGAGGGTGGGGAAGGATGGGATGGGATTCCCAGAGAAGCTGTGGCTGCTCCATCCCTGGGAGTGTCCAAGGCCAGGCTGGAGCCCCCTGGGACAGTGGGAGGTGTCCCTGGGACAGTGGGAGGTGTCCCTGCCCAGGGCAGGGGTGGCACTGGGTGACCTTCAAGGTCCCTCCATCCCAGCCCATTCCAGGGCTCCTGCCCATCCCTGGCAGCTCCAGCTCCGTCCCACCAGCAGCTCTGGGGGTCTCAGCCCCTCCTCAGCTCCAGCCCAGAGGCAGCTGAAAGACTTGGGGTTCAACTGGCACTGGGATGGATTTCAACTGGCAGGGACTGGGGTGAGGTGGGATATTGGGAAGGGATTTCTGGCTGGGAGGGTGGGGAGGGGTTGGGATGGGATTCCCAGAGAAGCTGTGGCTGCTCCATCCTTGGGAGTGTCCAAGGCCAGGCTGGAGCCCCCTGGGACAGTGGCAGGTGTCCCTGGGACAGGGGGAGGTGTCCCTGCCCAGGGCAGGGGTGGCACTGGGTGACCTTCAAGGTCCCTCCATCCCACCCCATTCCAGGGCTCCTGCCCATCCCTGGCAGCTCCAGCTCCGTCCCACCAGCAGCTCTGGGGGTCTCAGCCCCTCCTCAGCTCCAGCCCAGAGGCAGCTGAAAGACTTGGGGTTCAACTGGCACTGGGATGGATTTCAACTGGCAGGGAGTGGGGTGAGGTGGGATATTGGGAAGGGATTCCTGGCTGGGAGGGTGGGGAGGGATGGGATGGGATTCCCAGAGAAGCTGTGGCTGCCCCATCCCTGGGAGTGTCCAAGGCCAGGCTGGAGCCCCCTGGGACAGTGGGAGGTGTCCCTGGGACAGTGGGAGGTGTCCCTGCCCAGGGCAGGGGTGGCACTGGGTGGACTTTGAGGTCCTTCCCACCCAAACCTTTCCAGGACTCTCTGAACTCACAGTAAACACTGCCTGGAGGTTATTTAGTTTCTCAATCTCTTTAGGCATCCCGTTGCTGCCCCAACGAACCAGGTAATTCTCACTGCAAATAAAGAAAGAAAAAAATCCCCCAAATTCAAATCAATCAACACCTGATATTCCCATTTCCTGGGAAAAGCTTGAAAGCATTTTGATCTTTTAGGAATATTTGAAAAATTCTGTTTAATCCCCAAATGACCCTGAGGTGAGACAGAGTGTTCCTGACACAGATTTGCTTCCCTGAGGAAAGTCCTTCCCATCTTCCCTGTCAATAAAACATTCCCAGCTCTCAGATGTGAACCTGCACTGACTTCATGGATAGCCAGGATTGATTGGGGAAATAATTAATCAAATCCATCAAGCCTTGTGACCACAGCAGGGAAAACTGAGAAAACAAAAGGACAATCTGGGGGTTTGGCTGCTGAAATGCCCAGCTCGAAGGAGGGCAGGGCATGACTTCCCATCTCTGAAAATAATTCCAAATTAATCAGGATTAATTTCCCCTCACTGGGGCAGCAACCCCAGAACTGAAAACTTCACCTTCTGAATATCCTTTTCCAGGAACTATTCCCTTCTTTCCAATGACCATCATGATGATTAAAGTGCTTCAAAAGCCCCTACCTGATGAATTGGGAGAGATCAGGGTCATAGAGGCTCATGAACAGCTCTGCATCTTCTCCAATGTTGCAGACAAAGTTCTTGAAGTTCACATACAGGCTGTAGGTGTGGGTGGAGTTGAAGATGGGCTGCCCTCGGAGGTCCAAACTTTGCTGCAGGGACTGCAAAAAATGGGAACAACTCCATGGAAAACAAACCCAGAGGACTTGAGTCCTGCTGCCAGAGGAGCACAACATCCTCAGGAGGAACAGGGGGGAACAGGAGATGCACCTTCTCCTCCTGGATCCTCTCATCAATCCTTTTGGATGCTGTTTCATGGGCCTTGAAGAGGGAGATGGTGCTGGTCTCATCAGGGTCCAAGATGTTCCCGTTGTCGTCCCTCACCACCAGGTCCAAGCCCAGGATCCTGAGCAGCAAAGGGGACAGAAGAAGAGATGTGAGCAGCACTGGGACCTCCAGGAGCACAGAAGTGCCCCAGGGTGTGAGCAGCAGAGGGGCATCCAGGAGCACAGAGCACAGGTAAGGACTTTCTGACAAGTCCAAGAGAGCTCTGGCACATGAAGAACCAGCTTGAGTGTTGTGTTCAGTTCTGGGCCCCTCAGTTGAGGAAAGAGCTTGAGGGGCTGGAGAGGGGCCAGAGAAGAGCAACGAGGCTGGAGAAGGGACTGGATGTGGCACTGAGTGTCCTCTTAAAGACCTCCAGGAACAGAGAATCCAACATGTCTTGATCCAACCCCACTGTGATCACCAGCCCAGGGCACTCTGTGCCCTGGGCTGGTGATCACAGTAGGGTTGGATCAAGGGTTGAACGTGGTGATCTCAGAGGTCTCTTCCAACCCAACTGAGAAGAGAAGAGCAACAAGGCTGGAGAAGGGACTGGAGCACAAGTGCTGTGGAGAGAGGCTGAGGGAGCTGGGGGTGTTCAGCCTGGAGAAGAGGAGGCTCAGGGGGGACCTCAGCACTCCCCACAACTCCCTGACAGGAGGTTGGACCCAGGGGGAGTTTGGGCTCTTCTCCCACACAACCAGCAATGGCACAAGAGGGCACGGCCTTAAGCTGTGCCAGGGCAGGTTTGGGTTGGATCTTGGGAGGGAATTCTTTGCAGAGAGGGTGGTCAGGCCTTGGAATGGGCTGCCCAGAGAGGGGGTGGATTCTCCATCCCTGGAGGTGTTTAAGATGAGACTGGACGTGGCACTCTGTGCCCTGGGCTGGTGATCACAGAGAGGTTTGATCAAGGGTTGGACTTGATGATCTCAGAGGTCTCTTCCAACCCACCTGATTCTGTGATTCCAACTGCTCCACACCCACCTGCCAGGCAGTGCCATCCTGATGGGCACTCCAGCCTTTCACTGTCCCCTTTCCAAGGCAAAATCTAAGCCTGACTCAGTGTGGGGCCACATTTTGGCTCTCGGACTCTCCACTCCCTCCAGCCAGAGCCTGGAGTTACCTGTTGCCATAGTCAATCTTGGCAGTGACTTTCTTCTTGAGCTCAGCCAGTTCATCCTTGGGCAGGGTCCCTGAGAGGATCTGGGACCTCCACTCTATCAGGCTGTAGGTGAGTTGCTGCACGTGCCTGAACTGGGTGGTCTTGTTGTTCTGCAGGGAAAAAAAGGACCAATTGGATACAAGAAAGGGCCAAGTGGAGACAAGAACAGCCTGAAAAAGGCTCAGCTCAGTCAGCTCAGGGTTGTCCTGGTGACACAATTTGTACTGAACCACAAATGAAGCTCTGCCAGGGGAAATTGAAGCTGGAGAGCAGAAAGAAATTCTTTGCAGAGAGAGTGCTCAGGGATTGGAATGGGCTGCCCAGAGAGGGGGTGGATTCCCCATCCCTGGAGGGTTTGAAACTGAGCTTGGCCGTGGCACTGAGTGCCATGATCTGGTAAAGGGACTGGAGTTGGACCAAGGGTTGGACTTGATGATCTCAGAGGTCTCTTCCAACCCAAGTGAGAAGAGCAACGAGGCTGGAGAAGGGACTGGAGCACAAGTGCTGTGGGGAGAGGCTGAGGGAGCTGGGGGTGTTCAGCCTGGAGAAGAGGAGGCTCAGAGGTGACCTCAGCACTGTCTGGAACTGCCTGAAGGGAAGTTGTGGCCAGCTGGGGGTTGGTCTCTTCTCCCAGGCACTCAGCAATAGGACAAGGGGGCACGATGGGCTCAAGCTCTGCCAGGGGAAATTGAAGTTGGAGAGCAGAAAGAAATTCTTTGCAGAGAGAGTGCTCAGGGATTGGAATGGGCTGCCCAGAGAGGGGGTGGATTCCCCATCCCTGGAGGGTTTGAAACTGAGCTTGGCCGTGGCACTGAGTGCCATGATCTGGTAAAGGGACTGGAGTTGGACCAAGGGTTGGACTTGATGATCTGGGAGGGCTTTTCCAACCCAATCCATTCTGTGATTCTGTGATATATATATTTGCAGTAAAGGACTGTCATCAGAGCCATTTGTGTTGAGTGTTCCCAGCTCAGTTTGACCACCATGGATCCCACAGCAAAGCCCTTCCAGCCTCTCCCCAACCCAGTGTCACCACCATGGAAGTGCCACCTCCCACAGCAAAGCCCTTCCAGCCTGTCCCCAGCCCAGTTTGACCATCATGGATCCCACAACAATGTCCTTCCAGCCTCTCCCCAGCCCAGTTTGACCACTATGGAAGTGCCACCTCCCAGAGAATGCCCTTCCAGCCTCTCCCCAGCCCAGTGTGACCATCATGCAAGTCTCACCTCCCACAGCAAAGCCCTTCCAGCCTCTTCCCAGCTCAGTGTGACCATCATGGATCCCACAGCAAAGCCCTTCCAGCCTGTCCCCAGCCCAGTGTCACCACCATGGAAGTGCCACCTCCCACAGCAAAGCCCTTCCAGCCTGTCCCCAGCCCAGTGACCACCATGGATCCCACAGCAAAGCCCTTCCAGCCTCTCCCCAACCCAGTGTCACCACCATGGAAGTGCCACCTTCCACCCCACGTGCCCTGCACAGCCCAAGCTCATTTCTTCCCGCAGGGGATGGCCCCAAACAGTGACCACAGCACCAAACTCACCACGTAGAGCTTGTGCCAGATGACTGCCCACTCCCTCAGGGTGGAGGTGAGCTCCTGGCCCAGGGGCAGCTCACTTGGGATCACTGTCTCGTGTTGCCTGGAGAGGGAAGAAGAAAACACACCCCAAAAATGGTGTAAAAAATGTCCTTTCTTTGCTAATTGTGCCCATGGGAATTGCAGAGGGGTTGGTTGGCACACACTTCACTCACACCCCACGCCAGGACTCAAAGTTCTCAGATGTTTTCCATCACACTCATTGCCCACTTGCACTGCAAACACACTCCAAGCTTCTCTCAGGCTCCTTCATCCAGCCCAGAAACAGGAATTAAATTTGGAAGAATCACCACTTGCAATGGCAACAGTTACTTAAAAAATAAAAATAACTGAAGAGTCGTTCATAAAGTTCCTTCCTTTGCAAGTGCTGCTGAAATCTCACTCCAAGAACTGAAGGAGGAGCCATTTCCTTGACTATTTCCCAGGACAGGGAGGACTCCACAGTCCTGCTGGATCCTTGGCTGGGAGCAGGAGCCTGTTTTGGCTTTTAGGAGCCCCCAGAGGAGCTGCTGGATCCTGATTGACCTTCCCAACTCCTGAATGGTCCAGCAGAACTTCCTTAATGCTACAGATTGTCTCCTCCTGCCCCTATTCCACCACTGCTCTGCCAAAGGAAGTTCTGCAGCTCTGCAAGTCTCACACAGGAGTGTTCAAAGACAAACCCAGGAGTGTTTGTCCCAACCACAGCTCCTCCAGTTGGGTGCTTTGGGCTTTCAGTGGGATGGCACTGCCTTGGTTTGGCTCCAGAAGTCCAGGAGAAGAGGGGCCAACCTACCCTCGGTCCTTCACGGTGGCCTCTTTTAAATGGATGTAAGTTTCTGGGAAAATGCCCTGAAAGGAAACAGAGAAATCCAACAAATCCATCACCCCATGGGGAAACAGAGTCAGCAGAAAGCAGGAAAAGGGATAAGGAATGTCCCAGAATCACAGGAAAAATCCAGGAAGGAGCAGCAGGTTCCGTGTTGGCACCTCAGAGAAGTCACTGCCTCGTTTCCCTCTCATTTTCCTGCATTAATTGCTGTGAATTCCTGCAAATCAATCCCATTTATTTGTCCTTGCTGGGAAATATTCCTGGATTCACCTGCCAGGGTGCCCTCTGGAAAATCTCCCACAGCATCCCTGGAAATTCCCAAATTTCCATTATTTAAGAGAAAAAACTCCCACAGCATCCATGGAAATTCCCAAATTTCCAGGATTTAAGAGTAAAAGCTCCCACAGCATCCCTGGAAATTCCCAAATTTCCATTATTTAAGAGAAACCTTCCAGGAAACCTTTTCTTATTCCCTCTTTATGCTGAAAAAGGGAGACTTTGAGGGATGTCTTTTAAATGGATCAAAGTTTTTGGGAAAATGCCTTGAAAGGAAACAGAGAAATCCAACAAATCCATCACCCCTTGGGGAAACAGAGTCAGCAGAAAGCAGGAAAAGGGATAAGGAATGTCCCAGAATCACAGGAAAAATCCAGGAGGGAGCAGCAGGTTCCGTGTTGGCACCTCAGAGAAGTTTCCCTCTCATTTTCCTGCATTAATTGCTGTGAATTCCTGCAAATCAATCCCATTTATTTGTCCTTGCTGGGAAATATTCCTGGATTCACCTGTCAGGGTGCCCTCTGGAAAAGCTCCCACAGCATCCGTGGAAATTCCCAAATTTCCAGGATTTAAGAGAAAAAGCTCCCACAGCATCCATGGAAATTCCCAAATTTCCAGTATTTAAGAAAAAAGCTCCCACAGCACCTGTGGAAACTCCCAAATTTCCATTATTTAAGAAAATAGCTCCCTCAGCATCCATGGAAATTCCCAAATTTCCATTATTTAAGAGAAAAAGCTCCCACAGCACCTGTGGAAATTCCCAAATTTCCATTATTTAAGAGAAACCTTCCAGGAAATCTTTTTTTATTCCCTCTTTATGCTGAAAAAGGGAGACTTTGAGGGATGTCACCACAGGAGAGGAGCCAGAATTCCTCTGGGAATCCACATTTCCCATTCCCACTCAGCTTCCAGAGCAGCTCCACAACCCTCGGGCTGAGATCCAGGTTATGTCTCATTCCTGGAATATTTTCCAAGCCAAATCTTGCCATTAATTAGAACAAAAACTGCTGGATGTGTCCAGGTCCAAGAGCAGAACAACAAAGCCCCAAATTCGTGGCTGCAGATGTGGAAAAGTTTATTGGGGGAGTTGAAGATTCCAGAGAGGGAAAACTCAGCGAAGGGTTCGGAAACTTTCAGCTCAAGGACATTTATTTCTGTCACTTGGGAAAAGGACACAGAGAGAGAGAGAGACTTGAACAACAAGAAGAGACAAGAAATGAAGAAGATCAAAGCACTGGGTGGGGTCTGGAATGGTGAGAAATGAAAATTGGGGGCACAAAATGAGGTCGTACCTTCTTGGACTTGTTCCGGAGGGTGTACCCTCGGTACCAGCCTGGCAAAGAAAGAGAAAGGGTTCAGTTGGTTGGTTGGCTGTGCACAGAAATTCAACCCCAGATGGAAGTGCCACCACCTTCCTACACCCCCAATCTACTGATCTTGTTCCTTGGAGACACCTCATGGAGGAGCCTGAGCTGCTTGTCCTGCTCGGGGGCTGCTGCTCAAGGTTGTCTTGAGAAGGGCTGGAATAAGATGAAAATAATAATTGGGAGCTCCAGAATTGAGGAGGGGATGGCACTGAGGAGGAGATGGCACTGAGGACATGGCACTGAGGAGATGGCAATGAGGTGGGCATAGCACTGAATACATGGCACTGAGGACATGGCACTGAGGAGGAGATGGCACTGAGGAGGACATGGCACTGAGGAGGAGATGGCACTGAGGACATGGCACTTAGGACATGGCACTGAGGAGGACATGGCACTGAGGAGGAGATGGCACTGAGGACATGGCACTTAGGACATGGCACTGAGGAGGACATGGCACTGAGGAGGAGATGGCACTGAGGAGGAGATGGCACTGAGGAGATGGCACTGAGGAGGAGATGGCACTGAGGACATGGCACTGAGGAGATGGCAATGAGGTGGGCATAGCACTGAATACATGGCACTGAGGTGGACATGGCACTGAGGAGGACATGGCACTGAGGAGGAGGACATGGCACTGAGGAGGACATGGCACTGAGGAGGAGGACATGGCACTGAGGAGGACATGGCACTGAGGAGGACATGGCACTGAGCAGGACATGGCACTAAGGAGATGGCACTGAGGAGGAGATGGCACTGAGGAAGGGATGGCACTGAGGAGGAGGACATGGCACTGAGGAGATGGCACTGAGGAGGAGATGGCACTGAGGAAGGGATGGCACTGAGGAGGAGATGGCACTGAGGTGGAGATGGCACTGAGGAGGAGATGGCACTGAGGTGGAGATGGCACTGAGGAGGAGATGGCACTGAGGAGGAGATGGCACTGAGGACATGGCACTGAGGAGGAGATGGCACTGAGGAGGAGATGGCACTGAGGACATGGCACTGAGGAGATGGCACTGAGGAGGAGATGGCACTGAGGACATGGCACTGAGGAGGAGATGGCACTGAGGAGGACATGGCACTGAGGAGGACATGGCACTGAGGTGGGCATGGCACTGAGGAGGACATGGCACTGAGGAGATGGCACTGAGGAGGAGATGGCACTGAGGAGGAGATGGCACTGAGGTGGGCATGGCACTGAGGAGGACATGGCACTGAGGTGGGCATGGCACTGAGGACATGGCACTGAGGAGGACATGGCACTGAGGAGGAGATGGCACTGAGGTGGGCATGGCACTGAGGAGGACATGGCACTGAGGACATGGCACTGAGGAGGACATGGCACTGAGGACATGGAACTGAGGTGGGCATGACATTGAGGACATGGCACTGAGGACATGGCACTGAGGACATGGCACTGAGGTGGACATTTCTTCTCTCTTCAGCACCTGCATTTGACCAGCACTTCCACAGAGTCCTGGAAAGGTTTGGGTTGGAAGGACCTCAAAGCCCATTCAGTGCCACCCCCTGCCCTGGGCAGGGACACCTCCCACTGTCCCAGGGACACCTCCCACTGTCCCAGGGACACCTCCCACACCTCCCACTGTCCCAGGGACACCTCCCACTGTCCCAGGGACACCTTCCACCGTCCCAGGGACATCTCCCACTGTCCCAGGGACACCTCCCACCGTCCCAGGGACACCTCCCACACCTCCCACTGTCCCAGGGACACCTCCCACCGTCCCAGGGACACCTCCCACTGTCCCAGGGGGCTCCAACCTGCCCTTGGACACTCCCAGGGTGTTATTTGGATTTCAAGGCCACCAAAACACAAACCTATGAACAAAAATGCTGAATTTCCTTCATCCTCCAGTGAAGGATCCTTTGGTCAGTGAGAGACAGAGGTGGGGAGTCATCTCCTCTCTCCTTCCAGCACCTCCAAGCTGGGTGAGCCCTGGGGGTGTCCCCTCACCCTCTCACTGGGCTGGGCTGTGCCAGGGGGTCCCTGCTCTTTGCCATGGACAATCATAGAATTATGGAATTGATTGGGTTGGAAAAGACCTCCGAGATCATCAAGTCCAACCCTTGGGCCAACTCCACTTGAAGTCCTCCTGAAGTTCCTGCACTGAAACCAACCAACCAAACCCTGCAGGAAGGAGGAGGATCTGCTTTGTCTCAAATGCCAACGTGAAGACACCACGTGTCCCTTTTCTCTCCCTGCCCCTCAGCCAGAAAAACATCCCTCAAGACCCTCTGTGACCCCAACTCTCCAACTTCCATGGATCTCCTCCTGAGGCTCCACCAAAGCTGGAAGCACATCCCAGAGGGGATGGAGCCCAGTGCCCAACTCAGGGTGGGGTTTGTGTCTATCTTGTTTTATCTGTAGTATTTTCTTTCTCACACTCAGGATGATGTTCCTTTCCAGGTGATGGAGAAGATCCTTGAGACTAAAACCTGGGAAGGTCCTTGGAGAAAGAGCTTTGCATGATCAGCCAAGTGGGGGGTTCTGCAATGGTTGCAAAATATTCTGCAGGAATGTGGTGAATGCCAAGAGAAACATCTGAAATATGAGGAAGTTGAGCTGTTGAAGGGCTGAAAAGTGTCAGATGGGATTGAGATCAGCAGGAAAACACTCCTGGTGGATTCCATGGGCTTTGGGTCACACCTTGTGTGCTTTAACATCTAATTAATGATAATTCAGCTAAAACCAGAACCTGAAGCTCATCCCTGAGCCAGAACCTCATCCACTGGTCCATGCTCAATGGATAATCTTATTTTCCTCCTGTGCAAGGAATGGAATTTCTCTTTTCCTCCTCATTGATTCCTGGAATGTTGGAGTTGGTTGGTTGAATCTCTTCTCAAGAAAGGGGACAAAACAGCACTTAAAAAAGGAGGAAAAAAGGCCAAATACAACAAAAAAACCCACAAAAACCACCCTGAGTTGGGCACTGGGATCCACCCCCTCTGGATTGCTGGGACAGGGCTGTGCTCTCAGCTTTGGTGGAACCTCAGGAGAGGCAGAAGCAGAACATGGAGACACACAAGATCCACACAAATACAAGATCCACACAAATACAAAAAGATCCACACAAAAAATGCACAAAAAAATCACAAATAAAACCCACTCCAAGCTCTAATTTATGGTTGAGGCGTCTCAGATTTGTGGTTCTAATGGGATTTTTTTTTGCTAAATATTTGAATATGGAGGGGAAACAGCAGCAAACCCCAGAAAGGGCCTCCCAGGGCTTTTCTTCCAGCAGAACCTCCACCCCTGACATGGAAAGTCCTGCCAGGCTGAGACTTGTGTGTCCAGATAAGAGCAGAGATTAGAGAGGAACAAAGCCCTGGATTTATCAGCCTGGAGCTCTCCCAGTGACCACCCAGCACTGGCAGGAGGGAAAACTCCTCCTCTCCAAAGCACAACCCACAGGGAGCTCATTCCCAAAAATCAGGTGGAATAAGGAACAGGAGAAGCTCCTTCTCTTCAAAGCTCAATCCACGGGGAGCTGATTCCCCAAAATCAGATGGAATAAAGCAGAAGAAGGAGGAGAAAAAACTCCTTCTCTCCAAAGCACAATCCATGGGGAGCTGAAGCTCATTCCCAAAAATCAGATGGAACAAGGCAGGAGAAGGAACAGGAAAAGCTCCTTCTCTCCAAAGCACAACCCACAGGGAGCTGATTCCCAAAAATCAGATGGAATAAGGAACAGGAAAAGCTCCTTCTCTCCAAAGCACAACCCACAGGCAGCTCATTCCCAAAAATCAGATGGAATAAGGAACAGGAAAAGCTCCTCCTCTCCAAAGCACAACCCACAGGGAGCTCATTCCCAAAAATCAGATGGAATAAGGCAGGAGAAGGAGGAGAAAAAACTCCTTCTCTCCAAAGCACAATCCATGGGGAGCTGATTCCCAAAAATCTGATGGAATAAAGCAGGAGAAGGAGGAGAAAAAACTTCTCTCCAAAGCACAACCCACAGGGAGCTGATTCCCAAAAATCAGATGGAATAAGGAACAGGAAAAGCTCCTTCTCTCCAAAGCACAACCCACAGGCAGCTCATTTCCAAAAATCAGATGGAATAAGGAACAGGAAAAGCTCCTTCTCTCCAAAGCACAACCCACAGGAAGCTGGAGCTGATTCCCAAAATCAGATGGAATAAGGAACAGGAAAAGCTCCTTCTCTCCAAAGCACAACCCACAGGCAGCTCATTCCCAAAAATCAGATGGAATAAGGAACAGGAGAAGCTCCTTCTCTTCAAAGCACAACTCAGGGAGCTGGAGCTGATTCCCAAAAATCAGATGGAATAAGGCAGAACATCCTGGGAGTTCTGAGATGTGTTTCTGGGCAGTAAGAACACTCCTTCTCCTTCTCCTTCTCCTCCTCCTCCTCCTCCTCCTCCTTCTCCTTCTCCTCCTCCTCCTCCTTCTCCTTCTCCTCCTCCTCCTTCTTCTCCTCCTTCCCCTCCTTCTTCTTCTCCTTCTCCTTCTCCTTCTCCTTCTCCTTCTCCTTCTCCTTCTCCTTCTCCTTCTCCTTCTCCTTCTCCTTCTCCTTCTCCTTCTCCTTCTCCTTCTCCTTCTCCTCCTCCTCCTCCTTCTCCTCCTCCTCCTCCTCCTCCTTCTCCTCCTCCTCCTTCTCCTCCTTCTTCTTCTTGTAATTATGATTATTATTAATCTGAACCAGATGAATGGAAATGTCTGGCCTGGACCAACCAGGAGACAAATCAAAGAAATGTGATGTGAAAACAGAAAGGAACAGCCAGAATCTGTGTGAGAACAGGAAGGAACTGCCAGAATTAAGAGTTTCTTTGTCCTGGACCCCAGAGAAATCTCACCTTGTGAACCTCTGCCAGCAACAGAAAAGAGAAGTTAAACCTTCTGCATTTTCTGCATTTTTCAGGCTGTTTGGAAACCAAAAACAGGAACCCACCTTCGTACATCTCCAGGATGTGCACGGTGTCCCCAACCTGCAGGGACAGCTCCACGTCCTGGGCAGCATCGTAGTTGTAGATGGCTGGAAAAGGGAGAGAGAGGGAGAAACAACCATGAGAAAGAGGGAAAAGCACCCCCTGGAATGTGGGGTGGCAAAGGCCAAGCAGGATTTGGGGAATGCACCATGAAGAGATCACAGAATCACAGAATGGATTGGCTTGGAAAAGCCCTCTGAGATCATCAAGTCCAACCCTTGATCCAACTCCACTGTGATCACCAGCCCAGGGCACGGAGTGCCCTGGGCTGGTGATCACAGTAGGGTTGGATCAAGATATGGTGGATTCTCCCAGTAGGGTTGGATCAAGATGTGGTGGATTCTCCCTCAGTGCCACATCCATAGAATCACAGAATGGATTGGGTTGGAAAAGCCCTCTGAGATCATCAAATCCAACCCTTGATCCAACCCCACTGGGGTCACTCTGGCACTCTGTGCCCTGGGCTGGTGATCACAGTAGGGTTGGATCAAGATATGGTGGATTCTCACTCAGTGCCACATCCATAAAATCAAAGAATCACAGAATGGATTGGGTTGGAAAAGGCCTCCGAGATCATCAAGTCCAACCCTTGGTCCAACTCCAGTCCCTTTACCAGATCATGGCACTCAGTGCCACGGCCAAGCTCAGGTTCAAACCCTCCAGGGATGGGGAATCCACCCCCTCTCTGGGCAGCCCATTCCAATCCCTGAGCACTCTCTCTGCAAAGAATTTCTTTCTGCTCTCCAACTTCAATTTCCCCTGGCAGAGCTTGAGCCCATCGTGCCCCCTTGTCCTATTGCTGAGTGCCTGGGAGAAGAGACCAACCCCCAGCTGGCCACAACTTCCCTTCAGGCAGTTCCAGACAGTGCTGAGGTCACCTCTGTAAGGAACACCCTGGAAAAACGAGCAGAGAATTTATTTCCAGATTCCATCACATTCCTGACAGGGAATATCACTCCTCACAGGCAACCAAGTTGGGTTTTATCTCCCAGAATACAGAGCTGGGAGTCCTTGGGAAGGAGCTGCAGTTCAGTTGGTTAAACTTGGCTGTAATAACACCAAGGTCAGGGGTTCAATCCCCTGTGTGGGTCATTGACTGAAGAGTTGGACTCGATGATCCTTGGGGGTCCTTCCAACTCAGAACAGTCTGGGATTCTGAGAAGGAAGGGAGGGAGAGAAGGTTGGGAGTCCTGAATATCTTCATGGGAGGAAGAGAAGGAGGGAAGGGAGGAAGAGAAGGTTGTGAGTCCTGAATATCTTCATGGGAGGAAGAGAAGGAGGGAAGGGAGGGAGGAAGAAAAGGTTGTTTGTCCTGAGTGTCTTCATAGAGGGAAGAGAAGGAAGGGAGGGAGAGAAGGTTGTCAGCCCTGAATATCTTCATGGGAGGAAGAGACCCTGAGATCAGCTCAGTTGGTTAAACTTGGTTGCAATAACACCAAGGTCAGGGGTTCAATCCCCTGTGTGGGCCATTGACTGAAGAGTTGGACTCGATGGTCCTTGGGGGTCCTTCCAGCCCAGAACAGTCTGGGATTCTGAGAAGGAAGGGAGGGAGAGAAGGTTCTGAGTCCTGAGTATCTTCATAGAGGGAAGAGAAGGATGGGGGAGAGAGAAGGTTGTGAGTCCTGAATATCTTCATGGGAGGAAGAGACCCTGAGATCAGCTCAGTTGGTTAAACTTGGTTATAATAACACCAAGGTCAGGGGTTCAATCCCCTCTGTGGGCCATTGACTGAAGAGTTGGACTCAGGGAGGTGTTTGTTAATTTTGACAATTGCACAGGGAACATTTTTATACATATTCTTTACATATTCTGTGGTGATTTTGAGGTTTGACTCATTTGCAACGAGGCTGGAGTGAAGTTTGGTACTAACACAAATTTTATTTTATTATTTTTTGACAGATTTTTGTCAATTTTTCTTTCATCAAATGCTTTATTTCTCTTTGACCACCTGCTTGTGGTTAAAATAAACTCCAATAAAGTCCAGTTAAGTCCAATAAAGTCCAATGAAGTCCAATCAATTTACACCTTACTAATATTTGTCAATTTTTCTTTCATTAAATGCTTTATTTCTCTTTGACCACCTGATTGTGGTTAAAATAAACTCCAATAAAGTCCAGTAAAGTCCAATAAAGTCCAATAAACTCCAATAAACTCCAATAAAGTCCAATAAAGTCCAATAAACTCCAATAAAGTCCAGTAAAGTCCAATAAACTCCAATAAAGTCCAATAAACTCCAATAAAGTCCAATAAACTCCAATAAAGTCCAATAAAGTCCAATATATTCCAATAAACTCCAATAAACTCCAATAAAGTCCAATCAATTTACATCTTACTAATTTCTCCAGCCTTTCTTCCTGCTCCAAGTCAGGAAAAGCCTCTGGTTAATTAGAGAAGATATTTATTAGGACCAATAGATGTTGGTAACTTCTTTCATTTGGCAGTTTCTGCAATATTTATTTGCCAGAGTTTCTCTTGGATGATCCCTGTGGGTCCAGCTCAGAACAGTCTGTGAGTCCCACTTTGCCCACCAAGGTCTCAGTGACCTCGGGCATTAATTAGGGATCAATTCAGCAATTACCATTTTCACAGCACTTCAATTAATTTCACTGTAGCAAAACATCCTACACGGGATGTGGTGATAAAAACTACTTTTTACCCCAAAATATTCTGTTTGCTGTTAAAGGCTCTTCCCAGACAGGACCCAATTTTAGCAGGAAAACTTGGGATTCCAAGGGAATCCCTCTCAAAGCCAGAGCTGAGCTGGAGCTGATCCGATTGCCAGGGAAGAGGATTAAGCCCCAAAGGTCACAATTCTCTGGACTTTCTGGAGGTGCCCAAAGCAAAGCCCTCCCTGGAGAGATGATGGGAAGTTTTCCTTGGAATTTGCTTCCAAGGCAAAGGCAGAAAATCAGGGAAATTATTTGCTCTGGGGCAACGAACTGCTCAGCACAGACACTGCCCTGGGTGCATCTTATTTATTTAAAATACTGATTTTAAGCCACACTCCAACTTTCCCACACACAGAAATCTCATATTTACACAAATCCAAAGCTGTTCCCTCAGCATATTTATTAGTGAAGGAGCACCATGTTTGTTTTGGAGAAGGCAAACAAATCCCACCAACATTTCCAGGAGGCTTTGGGAAAATCCTCCAGGCTTCCCAAGGCTCAGATTTGAAGAGCTCTGACTGGAAATGAAATAAAGAGAGAACAAGTGCAGCTCTTCTGTCAGGAAATTGCCATCCAGTGGCCAGCATGTCAGGGAGGATGAGGCATTATTGACTCCTGGAAAGGCTCCAGCTCCAAGGATGTGGAAAAAATGCTTCAACCAGGGGCTGTCTCTCCAAAATGGAGCTATAAATAGTGCTAAAAATAGCAGGACAGGGATGTGGATCCCTGCAGGATCCCAAATTCTCTATAAATGGTGCAGCAGGACAGGGGATGTGATCCCTGCAGGATCCCAAATCCTCAATAAATGGTGCAGCAGGACAGGGGATGTGATCCCTGAAGGATCCCAAATTCTCTATAAATAATGCAGCAGGACAGGGATGTGGATCCCTGAAGGATCCCAAATCCTCAATAAATGGGGCAGCAGGACAGGGGATGTGGATCCCTGAAGGATCCCAAATCCTCAATAAATGGTGCAGCAGGACAGGGATGTGGATCCCTGCAGGATCCCAAATCCTCAATAAATGGTGCAGCAGGACAGGGATGTGGATCCCTGAAGGATCCCAAATTCTCTATAAATAATGCAGCAGGACAGGGGATGTGGATCCCTGCAGGATCCCAAATCCTCAATAAATGGGGCAGCAGGACAGGGATGTGGATCCTTTCAGGATCCCAAATCCTCAATAAATGGGGCAGCAGGACAGGGATGTGGATCCCTGAAGGATCCCAAATTCTCTATAAATAATGCAGCAGGACAGGGGATGTGGATCCCTGAAGGATCCCAAATCCTCAATAAATGGGGCAGCAGGACAGGGGTGTGATCCCTGCAGGATCCCAAATCCTCAATAAATGGTGCAGCAGGACAGGGATGTGATCTCTGCAGGATCCCAAATCCTCAATAAATGGTGCAGCAGGACAGGGATGTGGATCCCTGCAGGATCCCAAATCCTCAATAAATGGTGCAGCAGGACAGGGGATGTGATCCCTGAAGGATCCCAAATCCTCAATAAATGGTGCAGCAGGACAGGGATGTGATCTCTGCAGGATCCCAAATCCTCAATAAATGGTGCAGCAGGACAGGGATGTGGATCCCTGCAGGATCCCAAATCCTCAATAAATGGTGCAGCAGGACAGGGGATGTGATCCCTGAAGGATCCCAAATCCTCAATAAATGGTGCAGCAGGACAGGGATGTGATCTCTGCAGGATCCCAAATCCTGAATAAATGGTGCAGCAGGACAGGGGATGTGATCCCTGAAGGATCCCAAATCCTCAATAAATGGTGCAGCAGGACAGGGATGTGGATCCTTTCAGGATCCCAAATCCTCAATAAATGGTGCAGCAGGACAGGGGATGTGATCCCTGCAGGATCCCAAATCCTCAATAAATGGTGCAGCAGGACAGGGATGTGATCCCTGCAGGATCCCAAATCCTGAATAAATGGTGCAGCAGGACAGGGATGTGGATCCCTGAAGGATCCCAAATCCTCAATAAATGGTGCAGCAGGACAGGGATGTGGATCCCTGAAGGATCCCAAATCCTCAATAAATGGTGCAGCAGGACAGGGATGTGGATCCCTGAAGGATCCCAAATCCTCAATAAATGGTGCAGCAGGACAGGGGATGTGATCCCTGAAGGATCCCAAATTCTCTATAAATAATGCAGCAGGACAGGGGATGTGGATCCCTGCAGGATCCCAAATCCTCAATAAATGGTGCAGCAGGACAGGGATGTGGATCCCTGCAGGATCCCAAATCCTCAATAAATGGTGCAGCAGGACAGGGGATGTGGATCCCTGAAGGATCCCAAATCCTCAATAAATGGTGCAGCAGGACAGGGGTGTGGATCCCTGAAGGATCCCAAATCCTCAATAAATGGTGCAGCAGGACAGGGGTGTGATCCCTGCAGGATCCCAAATCCTCTATAAATAGTGCCATAAATAGCAGGACAGGGATGTGGATCCTTTCAGGATCTCAAATCCTCCATAAATAGTGCCATAAATAGCAGGACAGGGATGTGGTCCCTGCAGGATCTCAAATCCTGTATAAATAGTGCTATAAATAGCAGGACAGGGATGTGGATCCTTTCAGGATCTCAAGTCCTCTATAAATTCCATAAACCCCAGGCTGCATTTTTCCATAAATTGCTGCCTCAACTTCAGCCAGAATCAGCCTGGGCAGCACCAGAGGTGGGTGGGCAGCAGAGGTGGGTGGGCACCAGAGGTAGGTGGGCAGCAGAGGTGGGTGGGCACCAGAGGTGGATGGGCAGCAGAGGTGGGAGGGCACCAGAGGTAGGTGGGCACCAGAGGTGGGTGGGCAGCAGAGGTGGGTGGGCACCAGAGCTGGGTGGGCACCAGAGGTGGGTGGGCACCAGAGGTAGGTGGGCAGCAGAGGTGGCTGGGCACCAGAGGTAGGTGGGCACCAGAGGTAGGTGGGCAGCAGGGGTGGGTGGGCACCAGAGGTGGGTGGGCACCAGAGGTAGGTGGGCAGCAGAGGTGGGTGGGCAGCAGAAGTGGGTGGGCACCAGAGGTGGGTGGGCAGCAGAGGTGGGTGGGCAGCAGAGGTGGGTGGGCAGCAGAAGTGGGTGGGCAACAGAGGTGGGTGGGCAGCAGAGGTGGGTGGGCAGCAGAGGTAGGTGGGCACCAGAGGTGGGTGGGCAGCAGAGGTGGGTGGGCAGCAGAGGTAGGTGGGCACCAGAGGTGGGTGGGCAGCAGAGGTGGGTGGGCAGCAGAGGTAGGTGGGCACCAGAGGTGGGTGGGCAGCAGAGGTGGGTGGGCAGCAGCGGTGGGTGGGCAGCAGAGGTGGGTGGGCAGCAGAGGTAGGTGGGCAACAGAGGTGGGTGGGCACCAGAGGTGGGTGGGCAGCAGAGGTGGGTGGGCACCAGAGCTGGGTGGGCACCAGAGGTGGGTGGGCACCAGAGGTAGGTGGGCAGCAGAGGTGGCTGGGCACCAGAGGTAGGTGGGCACCAGAGGTAGGTGGGCAGCAGGGGTGGGTGGGCACCAGAGGTGGGTGGGCACCAGAGGTAGGTGGGCAGCAGAGGTGGGTGGGCAGCAGAGGTGGGTGGGCAGCAGAAGTGGGTGGGCAACAGAGGTGGGTGGGCAGCAGAGGTGGGTGGGCAGCAGAGGTGGGTGGGCAGCAGAAGTGGGTGGGCACCAGAGGTGGGTGGGCAGCAGAGGTAGGTGGGCAGCAGGGGTGGGTGGGCAGCAGAGGTGGCTGGGCACCAGAGGTAGGTGGGCACCAGAGGTGGGTGGGCAGCAGAGGTAGGTGGGCAACAGAGGTGGGTGGGCAGCAGAGGTAGGTGGGCACCAGAGGTGGGTGGGCAGCAGAGGTGGGTGGGCAGCAGAGGTGGGTGGGCAACAGAGGTGGGTGGGCAGCAGAGGTGGGTGGGCAGCAGAGGTGGGTGGGCAGCAGAGGTAGGTGGGCACCAGAGGTGGGTGGGCAGCAGAGGTGGGTGGGCAGCAGAGGTGGGTGGGCAGCAGAGGTAGGTGGGCAGCAGGGGTGGGTGGGCAGCAGAGGTGGTTGGGCACCAGAGGTAGGTGGGCACCAGAGGTAGGTGGGCAACAGAGGTGGGTGGGCACCAGAGGTGGGTGGGCAGCAGAGGTGGGTGGGCACCAGAGGTGGGTGGGCAGCAGAGGTGGGTGGGCAGCAGAGGTAGGTGGGCACCAGAGGTGGGTGGGCAGCAGAGGTGGGTGGGCACCAGAGGTAGGTGGGCACCAGAGGTAGGTGGGCAACAGAGGTGGGTGGGCACCAGAGGTGGGTGGGCAGCAGAGGTGGGAGGGCACCAGAGGTGGGTGGGCACCAGAGGTGGGTGGGCAGCAGAGGTGGGTGGGCACCAGAGCAGCCTTTCTGCTGGGCACACAGGGAGTTAATTCAAAGAGGGAGAACCCTCCAGTTCCCTTCCCCTCTCCAAAGCTCCCCCAGAGCCACAGGACAGGGAACTGAGCCCTGCACTTCCCTCCCCTGCTCACCCACACCAGGTTTCACATCCCAGTGGGCACCATCAGGCAAAGGGACTCACTTTGCCACTGCACATCCAAAAAAAAAGAGGCAGTTTTGGAGTATTTTCCCCTGTCAGAGCACAAAACCTCCTCCTCCTCCTCAGTGGTTCTAAAGCAGAAATTGTTGGCATATTTTCCCTGGTTGCAAGGGATGTTTCCTGCTGCTGGGAGCTCCATCTGCAGTGTTTGTTTAATCTGACCCCTTCTCAGACTTGAAAGCAAAAGGGAACTGCACAAACCAAACCAAAAAAAAAAAAAAAAAAAGATCAAAATCCTTCTTTTAAATCCTGACAGGAGGGAAAATAAGGCAGAGACTTTTGTCCTCTAATTCACAGGGATGTCTGAAAATGAGTCTTTTTGCTTCCAGCTAAACTTGAGCTGAGATTTAGTCCTTTGAAAATCACTTTGGGGTGTTGATGCTGCTCCTTTCATCATCCTGCATGAAAAGCAGTGCTGAAATTTAACCAATTTAACCCAAATCAAGAGGCAGAGGGGGGGGAAGGTGCTCCACAAGGAGGAGGTGCTGGGTTTGTTTGATGATCAGGACAACCAGAGGCAAAGTCTGGTGGGTTTTAGTCCACAGTCCCCCAGTTTGATCAGTGGGAAGTGTAAGGAATGGAATTCCTGGGCAGGGGAGGTGAGAGGAGGCAGCACTGGGGATGGCAGGGAAGGGGCAGCAGATCCCTGGGGGACTGGGGACATCAGCCAGGGGTACAGAGGTGGAAATAAGGCACAGCTTTGATGCTTCAGGGCAGAAAAGGGGATGGAGAAGGAACTCCAGAGGCTCTGCCCAGGTGGGGGGAATCTGGAGGTGGGGGATGCTCTGGAAGGTCTCTTCCAACCCATTCCCTGATTCCATGTGCTGGTTTAGATGGGATATTGGGAAAAAATCCCTCCCTGGGAGGGTGGGAAGGGATGGGATGGAATTCCCAGAGAATCCCCTGTGGCTGCCCCATCCCTGGGAGTGTCCAAGGCCAGGCTGGAGTACCCTGGGACAGTGGGAGGTGTCCCTGGGACAGTGGGAGGTGTCCCTGCCCAGGGCAGGGGTGGCACTGGGTGACCTTCAAGGTTCCTCCATCCCAGTCCATTCCAGGGCTCCTGCCCATCCCTGGCAGCTCCAGCTCCGTCCCACCAGCAGCTCTGGGGGTCTCAGCCCCTCCTCAGCTCCAGCCCAGAGGCAGCTGAAAGACTTGGGGTTCAACTGGCACTGGGATGGATTTCAACTGGCAGGGACTGGGGTGAGGTGGGATATTGGGAAGGGATTGTTGGCTGGGAGGGTGGGGAGGGATGGGATGGGATTCCCAGAGAGACCTGAGAGCCCCTTCCAGGGCCTGAAGGGGCTCCAAGAGCTGGAGAGGGACTGGGGACAAGAGATGGAGGGACAGGACACAGGGAATGGCTTCCCACTGCCAGAGAGCAGGGATAGGTGGGATATTGGGAAGGACTGTTGGCTGGGAGGGTGGGGAGGGATGGGATGGGATTCCCAGAGAAGCTGTGGCTGCTCCATCCCTGGGAGTGTCCAAGGTTGGAGTGACCTGGGACAGTGGGAGGTGTCCCTGGGACAGTGGGAGGTGTCCCTGCCCAGGGCAGGGGTGGCACTGGATGATCTTGAAGGTCTCTTCCAACCCAAACCATTCCATGATTCCATGTGCTGGTTTAGATGGGATATTGGGAAGGAATCCTGCTCTGGGAGGGTGGGGAGGGATGGGATGGGATGGGATTCCCAGAGAGCTGTGGCTGCCCCATCCCTGGGAGTGTCCAAGTCCAGGTTGGAGTGACCTGAGACAGTGGGAGGTGTCCCTGCCCAGGGCAGGGGGTGGAACAGGATGGGCACTTTGAAGTCACTCCCAACTCAACCCACAATTCCACAATTCCATCAATTCCCAGACCCATTTTACCCACACCACAACTCATTTTCCAGACTGTCCCAAAAGCTCAGCTAAAATGCCTGAGCAGGAGTGACCAAGGCAGCCCCTGTCACGTCCCATTCTGTGCATTCCAGAGCAGAATGAAACCCAATCCTGCCCTCAGTAAGTGCCTTTGACACGTGGGTTGTTGGCCCTGAAAAGCACAGTCACTGCAAGATCCTTTATCTCAAACTTGGCTCCAAACAACCCCCCTCCAACCCCTCCCAAAGACACTTCCAAATGCCATGTCCCACTTCCCCCTCCCAGGATCTGATAGGAGAGGGTTGGCTTTGCTCCTGGGAACAAAGAGTGACATTCAGAGCTGCTGCAACAACCAGACTGAGGCTCATTCCATCCTTCAACCCAAGAGTCAACCCCCATTGTGGGCAAACACAAGTTCTGGGCTTTTCTTCTGCCACAACCCCCGTGGTAAGAAATGGCATTTCTGCTGCACAGCCCCTTTGGAGGAGCTTGGTATGTCCTCTGGTGCCAAGACACAGCCCCAAAAAAACAGTGGCTTTATTTAATAAATCCAGGGAACTGCCCAAGGAATTAATTCTTGATGGGAACAAAAGGTTTTTGATGTCGGAGTAAAAACGTTCTTGTAACTTCCCAGGAATTCGTGTCTGAAAAATGGAGAGGAGCACAATTAAGACTCACATGCCAAGCTGCTCCTTCTTCCTCTTCTTCTTCTTCAAACAAAAAGTCGTGGTTCAACACTGGGAAAAATGTCCATTTTATGACATTTATTGCCCCTCCTTAATGGTTGATGCTGAGAGTCAAAGTCAGTCCTACAAAGCCCCAAGAGGCTGCTCAGCATTTGGAATGGAAATAAAGCAGAATAACAGGATTATGCAGATGGAATTCTGGAATTAAGAGCCATCATTAGACTTCAGAGTCAAACCTCTGAGGAGCTCCAGGTGGGACTATCCCTGTCCATGGCAGGGGGTGGGAGGAGATGATCTTCAAGGTTCCTTCCAACCCAAACCATTCCAGGATTTGATGATTCCAGGACTTTTATCATCTCATGTACTTATTATTTCTGCTGATTGTACTTATTGTTTGTGCTGATCTCACACACCCAGAAGTACATTTGATTTATTCTTCACATTTTTTAACTTGGCTTCTCTTAAAAAGAGGCATTAAATGAGAAATGCCACCATTTGGTTCTGCAGGAGGATGGGACATTTCCAACCTGGACTCTGTTGGGTTTTATTGTCCTTCCTTTCTCTGGAGAACCATGAGAAGAAAAAACAGGAGGATCCACTGCCCTCACCACATTCCCACCACCATTCCAACACCCAAACCCAAAGGTGAGGACAAGAAGGGTCTGCCAGAGACACAGCTCAGCAAAGCCCGAGATTTTTCTGATTTTCCCCCAATCACAGAATGATAGAATGGATTGGGTCGGAAAAGCCCTCCCAGATCATCAAGTCCAACCCTTGGTCCAACTCCAGTCCCTTTACCAGATCATGGCACTCAGTGCCAAGGCCAAGCTCAGTTTCAAACCCTCCAGGGATGAGGAATCCACCCCCTCTCTGGGCAGCCCATTCCAATCCCTGAGCACTCTCTCAGCAAAGAATTTTTTCTGCTCTCCAAACTTCATTATTTATCTTTTTTTTTTGAGTTTGAACCCTTTGGTGGCCACTTGGTGCAGGTGGCAGCCAAAGCTGAGAACATTCCTCCAAACCACAACCTGATTAATCAGAGAATCACACTTGGAAGACACCTCAAGGACCATCAAGCCCAACCTTTCTTGGCAACACCTCCAAGAACACCTGAACCCAAAAGCTGCATCAAAGCAACCTGAGAGAAGTTCAGAAAACCTTCCAGAAGAGGCTCTTTTCTTGTTCCAGCTCTGGGGAACTTTCATGGTGTTCCAAGGAGAGTGGAATTGCAGGTGTGCTTTTTTTGGGTATTTTTTTTTTGGTTGGTGCTGTAGATCCAGCTTGGCTCCTGCTCTGCTTTGTTCCCCCCTGGCTCCCAGCCCTCCCTCTCACTCCAGACAGAAGCTTTGAGACAGCTCATGGAGATTAATTCCTTATCTGAGCTTCAAATCCCTCCCCAAGGGCTTTGGGGAGTGAAAAGAATAAAAGGAAGTGGAGAGCCCAGTGTGGAAAATGTCACAGGGAGGGATCTGTGGTGGCACCTGGATGGAAAATAATCCAAGCCCTGGGTGTGGGTCAGGTCTCAGGAGGTTTGGTTAGAGGGGCAGACCAGCCTGTGCTGTGCCATTGGCATTGCTGGCACCCAGGGCAGGGTGTTCAGGATGATTTCTCTGCTCTGGCTGCAGTTTGGGTGCACTCTGAGGTTTGTTTTTACACACCTATCATGGTATCAACGAGGAATATTTGGGAGAAAACGAGTGATGGCAACTCTAGAGATGGGAAAATGTGAATATTGTCTCCTTTTTTCCTCTGTTGTTTCAACAGCTCTGAATTGTCTCCCTTTGCCTGGTTGGAACCTGAGAAGCTCTAATTAAAACCCTAATTTGTGGCTGGGGCTGCCACTTGCTCCAGAGCTGTGGTTTAAAGGCAGAAAGAGCCCAGAGATCCCCCCTGGAGCCCTTGGGTGACCTCCCAGATCCATCCCTGTTCCCATGGGCTGGCCTGGGGAAGTTGTTTTTTCTAAAGCACTCCAGGCTTTAGGAGATTAAACCATTGAGCCCAGAATCTGATTCAGCCTCTGCTGGACAGAGAGAGAGGGAGAGAGACAGGATTAGCCACAGGATAATGATGGGGTGGCTGGAAACCTTCCCTGGTCCCAAATCTGGAAGTTGAACTCTGTGCAGGGTCAGACTCTGCAGACCTTTGGTTGTTTCCCTGTCCCATGTTTAAGATAATTCATTTTGGGGGGAAATCAGAACTGTCTGTGCAGGGACAGACTCTGCAAATGGAAGATAATCCATTGATTGAGTCCATCCTCAGCAAATTGGCTGCTGACACCAAGTTGGGAGGGAGTGTCGACCTGCTGGAAGGCAGGAGGGCTCTGCAGAGGGATCTGGAGAGACTGGAGAGACCTGGAGAAGGATCTGGACAGGCTGGAGGGCAGGAGGGCTCTGCAGAGGGATCTGGATGGACTTGAGGGATGGGCTGATTGCAATGGGATGGAGTTCACCAAGGCCAAGTGCAGGTCCTGCCCTTTGGCCACCCCAAGCCCTGCAGAGCTCCAGGCTGGGCACAGAGTGGCTGGAGAGCAGCCAGGCAGAGGGACCTGGGGGGACTGAGGGACAGGAAGCTCAACAGGAGCCACCAGTGTGCCCAGGTGGCCAAGAAGGCCAAGGGGATCCTGGCCTGGATCCAAACTAGCGTGGCCAGCAGGCCCAGGGCAGTGACCCTTCCCCTGGACCCCTTGGTGACCTTTCTAAAGGAAGGGGCTCACCCCTCCAACCTTCTGAGGACCAACCAGGGCACCACCCCTCTGGTTGAACAACTGATGCCCACCTTCCCAACACCCACCTCTGACTGGGCATGTCTCCATTTTTAAGCAGCAGATATTTGGTTGCAAACCCCTCACACAACTACATTTTACCCCCTCTTGTCTCTCATTAACCTTTTTTTTTTTCCTCCCGACCTGGAAATGTGCAACTTAAATTTGGGTACTTGGAGCAGAAGAGCAAATTTTTCAAGGAATTTTTCAGCTCAGTAAAAGCCCAAACCCAAAGGCAGCAACAAATTGCACAGCTCAGCTCGTTTGCAACTTGAAAGAGGGTGGCACCTTCAAAGGAGTTAATTGGATTTGCCACTGGCTTTAAATTGCTGTCCTAGTTCTTCTCACTGGGCAAAGCATCAAAGGAAGAGGGAAGGAAACTTGGGAATGCTGGGGGGGGCTCCTTATCCAGGGAGTTTGGATCATCCAGAGGGAGGGGGGGACACAGCAGAGGTCTGAGGAGTCAAACAGCTGGCACAGAGTCCATCCAGCTGTGCCCATGGGCTCCTCTGCTCCAGGAACTCACTGGAGTTCAAACCTCAACCTTGGTGGCATCACAACAGCTCCTGCCAGCCCCAAACCCCACTGAGAGCACCCAGAGGTGCCACTGCAGCCCCAAACTCCACTGAGAGACCCTCAGAGGTGCCACTGCCAGCCCCAAACCCCACTGAGAGACCCTCAGAGGTGCCACTGCCAACCAACCCCACGTGAGAGACCCCCAGAGGTGCCACTGCCAGCCCCAAACCCCACTGAGAGACCCCCAGAGGTGCCACTGCCAGCCCCAAACCCCACTGAGAGACCCTCAGAGGTGCCACTGCCAGTCCCAAACCCCACTGAGAGACCCCCAGAGGTGCCACTGCCAGCCACAAACCCCTCTGAGAGACCCCCAGGGGTGCCACTGCCAACCAACCCCACTGAGAGACCCCCAGAGGTGCCACTGCCAGCCCCAAACCCCACCTGAGAGACCCTCAGAGGTGCCACTGCCAACCAACCCCACCTGAGAGACCCTCAGATGTGCCACTGCCAGCCCCAAACCCCACTGAGAGACCCCCAGAGGTGCCACTGCCAGCCCCAAACCCCACCTGAGAGACCCCCAGAGGTGCCACTGCAGCCCCAAACTCCACTGAGAGACCCTCAGAGGTGCCACTGCCAACCAACCCCACCTGAGAGACCCCCAGAGGTGCCACTGCCAGCCCCAAACCCCACTGAGAGACCCCCAGAGGTGCCACTGCCAGCCCCAAACCCCACTGAGAGACCCTCAGAGGTGCCACTGCCAGCCCCAAACCCCACTGAGAGACCCTCAGAGGTGCCACTGCCAGCCCCAAACCCCACTGAGAGACCCCCAGAGGTGCCACTGCCAACCAACCCCACCTGAGAGACCCTCAGAGGTGCCACTGCCAACCAACCCCACCTGAGAGACCCCCAGAGGTGCCACTGCCAGCCCCAAACCCCACTGAGAGACCCCCAGAGGTGCCACTGCCAACCAACCCCACTGAGAGACCCCCAGAGGTGCCACTGCCAGCCCCAAACCCCACTGAGAGACCCCCAGAGGTGCCACTGCCAGCCCCAAACCCCACCTGAGAGACCCTCAGAGGTGCCACTGCCAACCAACCCCACCTGAGAGACCCCCAGAGGTGCCACTGCCAGCCCCAAACCCCACTGAGAGACCCTCAGAGGTGCCACTGCCAGCCCCAAACCCCACTGAGAGACCCCCAGAGGTGCCACTGCCAGCCCCAAACTCCACTGAGAGACCCTCAGAGGTGCCACTGCCAACCAACCCCACCTGAGAGACCCCCAGAGGTGTCACTGCCAGCCCCAAACCCCACTGAGAGACCCCCAGAGGTGCCACTGCCAACCAAACCCACCCCAACCACTGTCAGCCCCAAGTCCCACCCCCCCTCCCCTCCCCTCCCTTCCTCTCCTCTTTTGGGTTGGAAGAGACCTCTGAGATCATCAAATCCAACTCTTGATCCAACCCCACTGGGATCACTCTGGCACTCTGTGCCCTGGGCTGGTGATCCCAGTGGGGTTGGATTAAGACATGGTGGATTCTCTGTCCCTGGAGGTGTTTCAGAGGACACTCAGTGCCACATCCAGTCCCTTCTCCAGCCTCGTTGCTCTTCTCTGGCCCCCTCCAGCCCCTCAATCTCTTTCCTCAACTGAGGGGCCCAGAACTGAACACAACACTCAGACTCACAGAGTGTTCTGAGCTGGAAGGACCAACAAGGATCATTGAGTCCAACTCTTAAGTCAGTGGCCCACACAGGAGGATTGAATCACAGAATCACAGAATTGATTGGGTTGGAAAAGCCCTCCGAGATCATCAAGTCCAACCCTTGGTCCAACTCCAGTCCCTTGACCAGATCATGGCACTCAGTGCCACGGCCAAGCTCAGGTTCAAACCCTCCAGGGATGGGGAATCCACCCCCTCTCTGGGCAGAACCTTCTGTGCAGCTCCTCATGGCCAGAGACCTCCAAAGCATCTCCCTCAGGTGACCAGCAAAGGGCAAACAGGGCACGGTGCCCACAGTGCTGGTGGGAACTGGGTCTGGCACTGGAAGGAAAAAGCCAAACAAGAATATTGACCCCTTTGCTGGCAAGAATGAAACCAAACTACTCCCAGATTGGCAAATTAATTAAACTCCATGAGGTGCCAGGAGATGAAGAATTGGGAACCACTGTGGCCTTTCCTTCATTGCCCACTTTATGCCCTTTATGGAGCTCCATCTCTGCAGCTTGAAGTCCCCACCACACCAGAGCTGTGAGGATGGAAATGATGCAAGAATCAGGTCTAAAAATTCAAAATAAAAAGCACTTTTCCAGAGCCAGGTGGCCACTGTTGCCCTTGTCATCATGAACCACTCTTAGAACTTTAAAGCTGAGGTCATTAATGGGTGTATTTTATGGAGGAGCAAAGTCCTGAAGCTCCCCAAGAGCAGGAAACAATTATCTCCACTGCACCTTGATGAATTTATGGCCCACATTTCAGCACTTTCACACCAACTTCCACGTTCATTGCAGCAACACCTCCAAAAAATTGAGGTGTCAGTGACCAAAAATGATTCCCACAGAGCAGCCATTCCTTTTTTTAGCTACATTTTGTGCCAAACAAACACCCCCCTGAAAGCACCAAGAGGCTGCCAGAGAAATGAATCCAAACTGTGCTCCCCCCTCAGCTCCAGGGAGGGCACCCTGGGAGGTCCAGCCCACCAAAAAAAGCAATTTTTTTATCATTTAATGGGCTGGGCCAACTCACACTCTGCACCATCATCACTTTGTTTGAAGCAACCATGGCCAGGCTGCCTCAAAAGTGACTCATTTCTGGGGTAGTTTTATTAGCAAATGTTTCCTGGCAAATCCATCCAAGTTCAGGGCAGGATTTCAGGCATTTAATCCTAAATTAAATGCCTTGGACCTGAAAACTTCACCTCATTCTGGTACCAAGGGGAGAAACGTGTTTATGACCTTGGACTGGGGGAGTTGGAGCTTGGCCATGGGGTGTCTTTAAAAAAAAAAGGGCTTTATTTGCCTTAAAAGCACCGGTTGGATTTCCTGCCAATAAAGTGCCAATTGAACAACCAGAAGTTCTGGGTGATGTGAGAGAGGATTTGGAGGAAGAGATTGGAGTGAACTCCACCAACTCTGGACACCTCAAATTAATTAAACCACTTCTAATCAGCAGGATCAGCTCAGCCCCAACTCCAGAAGAACAACCAGAAGTTCTGGGAGATGTGAGAGAGAATTTAGAGCAAGAGATTGGAGTGAACTCCATCAGCTCTGGACACCTCAGATTAATTAATTAAACCACATCTAATTAGCAGGATCAGCTCAGTCCCAACTCCAGAAGACAACCATCTCTGGCCACCTCAGATTAATTAAACCACATCTAATTAGCAGCATCAGCTCAGCCCCAACTCCAGAAGAACAACCAGAAGTTCTGGGTGGTGTGAGAGAGGATTTGGAGCAAGAGATTGGTGTGAACTCCACCAGCTCTGGACACCTCAGATTAATTAAATCACATCTAATTAGCAGCATCAGCTCAGTCCCAACTCCAGAAGACAACCAGAAGTTCTGGGTGATGTGAGAGAGGATTTAGAGGAAGAGATTGGTGTGAACTCCACCAGAGTGGCACATCCAGCTCTAGACATCTCAGGTTAATTAAGACACATCTAATTAGGAGGATCAGCTCAGCTCCAACTCCAGAAGAACAACCAGAAGTTCTGGGTGATGTGAAAGAGGATTTAGAGCAAGAGATTGGAGTGAACTCCACCAACTCTGGACACCTCAAATTAATTAAACCACTTCTAATCAGCAGGATCAGCTCAGCCCCAACTCCAGAAGAACAATCAGAAGTTCTGGGTGATGTGAGAGAGGATTTGGAGGAAGAGCTTGGTGTGAACTCCACCAGCTCTGGCCATCTCAGATTAATTAAACCACATCTAATTAGCAGGATCAGCTCAGCCCCAACTCCAGAAGGTGCAGGGAGGCAGAACATGGAGCCAAGACCTCATGGCACAGAGAGGAGCACAAATCCAAGCAGGAGCAGGAAAAGAGAAGGGGCCAGAGAAGAGCAACGAGGCTGGAGAAGGGACTGGATGTGGCACTGAGTGTCCTCTGAAACACCTCCAGGGACAGAGAATCCACCATGTCTTGATCCAACCCCACTGGGATCACCAGCCCAGGGCACAGAGTGCCAGAGTGATCCCAGTGGGGTTGGATCAAGGGTTGGATTTGATGATCTCAGAGGTCTCTTCCAACCCAAGTGAGAAGAGCAACGAGGCTGGAGAAGGGACTGGAGCACAAGTGCTGTGGGGAGAGGCTGAGGGAGCTGGGGGTGTTCAGCCTGGAGAAGAGGAGGCTCAGAGGTGACCTCAGCACTGTCTGGAACTCCCTGAAGGGAAGTTGTGGCCAGGTGGGGGTTGGTCTCTTCTCCCAGGCACTCAGCAATAGGACAAGGGGGCACGATGGGCTCAAGCTCTGCCAGGGGAAATTGAAGTTGGAGAGCAGAAAGAAATTCTTTGCAGAGAGAGTGCTCAGGGATTGGAATGGGCTGCCCAGAGAGGGGGTGGATTCCCCATCCCTGGAGGGTTTGAACCTGAGCTTGGCCGTGGCACTGAGTGCCATGATCTGGTAAAGGGACTGGAGTTGGCCCAAGGGTTGGACTTGATGATCTGGGAGGGCTTTTCCAACCCAATCCATTCTATGATTCTATGAAAGCTCCTCCTGCAGCTCCCTGTGCCTCACACCAACCCCACCTGGGGCTGGCAGGTACTGGGTCACCCTGGAGGGGTTCCTGCTATTCCTAAGGTGGGAACCGAACCACCACATGGTGCTTGGGCAAAGCCAACCCTCCTGTGCCACCAGAACAGCCCCATGGCCTGAGCAGGAAAACAGGGAATGGGTTCAGAGGCCACCAACACCTCTCAGGGGGAGTTTCACAGACATTTCACAGACTATTCTGAGTTGGAAGGACCCCCAAGGATCATCGAGTCCAACTCTGCAGTCAATGGCCCACACAGGGGATTGAACCCCTGACCTTGGTGTTATTACAACCAAGTTTAACCAACTGAGCTGATCTCAGGGTAACACCTGTCAGAGGTCCAGATCACCTGCCTGGTCTCTCCCCAGTCCCACCACAGAGCTCTGTGGAACAGCCACGTACTCCAAAAATAAGGGTCATACAATAGTAAATATCCTGAGCTGGAAGGACCCACAAGGACCAGAGTTCAACTCCTGCCTCTGCAGAGACACCCCAAAATCCCATCCTGGCTCTGAGAGCATCATCCAAACACTCCTGGAGCTCTGGCAGGTTTGGGTTTTGGGGTCTTCACCACCCTCTGGAGAAGAACCTTTTCCTGATGTCCAACCTCCCCCTGCCCTGGCACAAATCCAGGTGTTCTCTCAGGGAATGGCATCCCACCAGTCCTACCAGGTGCAAGCCACCTCCTCCACCAAAAAACAAACTGTTCTGGCCTTCATGTCTCAGTGAAGAACAACTGAGTGAAGAATTCCTGCTCCTGGAAAAGCCCATTATTTGTGTAGTGACTGAAGAATTGGAGCTGCAGAATGAGGACCAAACAAACACTTCACATCCTGCTCCTGTCCTGGGGGCAGGCACAGGGGACACAAAAGGCACTTGGACCTGACCCATCATCCCCTTTCCCTGGATGAAACCTCAGCTCTGTCACTGCTGGAGGGGTTTGGAGCTGACCTGGCAGGAAGAGCCCCAGCAAAGGGTCTAATTGCTTGTTCATAATCAACTTATAACACACTAATTTATGACTCCACACACTCCAAGTTCCCTCATACCATTAAGAGTCTTCCTCATCCTACAAAGGCCAATTAGATGTGAAGAGCAGCTGATGACTAAAGGAAAGAATTGCTTTTAAAACTCAAGTGTGGCACTTAAAGGAGTTCATGCAACCCCCTCTTACTGCCAGCAGAAAAAGACATTACAGTGTTGACTCCTCATGCTCCAAGTTAAGGACTTTGAACCAAAAACGAGTCCATCTGTCCCTTGGGTGAAAATTCACTGCAGGTGAGAGAACTGGAAGCCACTTGGTTCTCACAAACCCTCTCACACTGCCCTAAAAATGCTGCAGTTCCCAGCCTGGCACTGCCTGGTGTGTGCCAGCCCAAACCTGACCCATGTGCCATCTGTACCAACCCTGGGAAAAGGGACATTCTCCTGCTTTAACCAGCTCAGGGCAAAACTCAAAGGCAGCAAAGCAATTTGAACCCCCAAGCCACGAATCTGTAAAATAAAAGCCAGGATAGAAATCGTTCTGAAGTGCAAAGAAAACCCTCAGACAAGTGACATTGAATCACATTGGCTCCTTCTTGGAATTTCTTACTGCACTGGTGGGATTTATAGGCTGGGTTTAAAATAAACACAGACAGTTCCACAGCAGTTCCTGATGCAGAAGTCACTCTAAAACCACACTGGGTGGGTTTTCTTTCCCAGAACTGCTGGGGGTGGAAGGAACCTCTGGAGATCATCCAATCCAAGTCTCCTGTCCTTGCAAGGTCACCTGGAGCAGGGGACACATCCAGGGGGCTCTGGAATGTTTCAAGAGAAGGAGAGTCCAGGCCCTCCCTGGGCAACTGTTCCAGGGCTCTGCCCCATCCATAGAAAGCTCTTCCTCACACTGAGGTGGAACTTGTTGTGTTTTATTTATGGCCATCACTCCTTGTCCTGCCACTGGGAAGAGTCTGGCACCATCCTGGCACCTCTTGGAGATATTTGTATGCCTTGATGAGATCCCCTCCCAGTCTCCTCTTTTCTCAGAAGAACTGAGTTGTATTTTTACTCTTCCCAACTGGCTGGAGGTGGTTCCACCATCCCATGGGTTGTATCACACAAACCAGGGTGTTCTCCCTTGATGAGATCCCTCCCAGTCTCCTCATTTCTCAAAAGGGTTCCACCATCCCATGGGCTGTGCCACCCAAACCAGGGCACATTTTCCCTTGATGAGATCCCCTCTCAGTCTCCTCTTTTCTCAAAAGAATGGAGTTGTATTTTCACACTTCCCAACTGGCTGGAGGTGGTTCCACCATCCCATGGGCTGTGCCACACAAACCAGGGTGTTCTCCTTGATGAGATCCCCTCCCAGTCTCCTCTTTCCTTTCTCAAAAGGGTTCCACCATCCCATGGGCTGTGCCACCCAAACCAGGGTGTTCTCCCTTGATGAGATGCCCTCCCAGTCTCCTCATTTCTCAAAAGAATTGAGTTGTATTTTCACACTTCCCAACTGGATGGAGGTGGTTCCACCATCCCATGGCCTGTACCAACAAACCAGGTTGTTTTCCCTTGATGAGATCCCTCCCAGTCTCCTCTTTCCTTTCTCAAAAGGGTTCCACCATCCCATGGGTTGTGGCACCCAAACCAGGGTGTTCTCCCTTGATGAGATGCCCTCCCAGTCTCCTCTTTCCTTTCTCAAAAGGGTTCCACCACCCCATGGGTTGTGGCACCCAAACCAGGGTGTTCTCCCTTGATGAGATCCCCTCTCAGTCTCCTCATTTCTCAAAAGAATTGAGATGTATTTTTACTCTTCCCAACTGGCTGGAGGTGGTTCCACCACCCCAAGGGCTGTGCCACCCAAACCAGGGCGTTGCCACCCTGATAACTGGCACTAACAGGGGTAAGAGACACATTAACAGCCCCAAAATATCAAACTTTGCTCTGAATCCTCCTCAATCTCTTCACAGGAAGCCCCAAACCAGTAAGAACTCAACCCTTGTAGGTCAGAAACCCTCAACTCTGCAAACACCCCTCTGACAAAGCTTCCCAAACATCAAACTTTGCTCTGAATCCTCCTCAATCTCTTCACAGGAAGCCCCAAACCAGTAAGAACTCAACCCTTGTAGGTCAGAAACCCTCAACTCTGCAAACACCCCTCTGACAAAGCTTCCCAAACATCAAACTTTGCTCTGAATCCTCCTCAATCTCTTCACAGGAAGCCCCAAACCAGTAAGAACTCAACCCTTGTAGATCAGAAACCCTCGACTCTGCAAACACCCCTCTGACAAAGCTTCCATCAATGCCCCACATCAAACACTGCCTGAATTATTCTGGGCACCAACCTTGTCAGTGAACCCACAGCCCCTGTGCCAGCTGGGGGTGCCCCCAGGGCACACCAGCATCGTGCCACGTGTGCCACCACAGTGGAAACAGCAGCAAGAGGCAGATTTTCCCTCCACTCTGCTTAGTCAGTGCCCTTTGTGGGAGAGGAGCTGCCAGATCAGCAGCTGGCAGAAAAAAAAAAACAGCCTGGAAGGTAATAAAAAGGAAGTGAGGAGTGCCAGTGATTCATGGCACTGCCCAAGGCCATCCTGGATGGTGGGACAGCCCTGCTCAAAGGTGTGATTAAAAAGAAAATACAACCCTGATAATCCAGCCCAGCCAATCACTCCACGGGATATGGTTTTACCTGATTGCAACACCCAAGTTTGGAAATTATGGATGCTCAGAGTAATCTCAGCGAGTCTGACACACACACACAGGGCCATTTATAAACACTGCGAGCTGTTCCCTCTCGGAGGGAAACAAAGTTCAGGGTGTTCAACACTCCACACCCTCCCAGTTACCTGGAGAAGGCAGATAAGGCTGTGCTGGGCACAATGTCCCTGCAGCAAGAGCCACAGTGGGGGCAGAAGTGAAGCCCCTCTGAAATCAGGGGGTAATTAATTAGCTGAAAGTGGCTCAAATTGGCTCAAATTCACGCTGTGAAAATTGTGCAAGATGAGGTTTGTCACCTTCAGACTCGCAGCCAGAAAAGCCTCACGTGGGGTTGGGTGAACCAGCCCTTTGCAGGCATGAAATAGTTACTGATGTTTTCCCACTGCTGAGCACAAGTGGCAGAGATCACCCCTCAATAAAATCAACCATCAGAGGCCGTTTGTGTCATTAGTGGTTTCCTGTTGCTCATTCCCTGCCCAACTCTCACAACCAACCTGAAAACTGCGGGTTTCAATTTGTCAAACTCTCGAGAAAAAGCAGAACTTTACCAGCAACGCCAGTTTTGTTCCTCCCAGAGGGAAAAAAAAAAACCAAACCCAACGAGGCAGCACCAAATAACCTCTTTTTAAACATAAAGGGAACTGGGCAGAAGGTACAAGGTCGGTCCTGGAGTGGTTTGGAAGGACCTCAAAGCCCATTCAGTGCCAGGGCAGGGGCACCTTCCACTGTCCCAGGTTGCTCCAACCTGGCCTTGGGCACTTCCAGCCAAGCTCTCCCCATTCCTCACCCTACACCCAAATTCCATCCCCTGGCAAAGTTGTCACCCCCAACCCTAAATCTGCCCTTTCCAACCTTCTCATGGCGCTCCCACCTCTCCCACCACCTCCGACCGCCCCCTCCTTCCTTCCCCAGCGCTGTCTGGGGCTCTCCCCGGGGGAAGGAGAGACAGAATTCCAGAGGGCAGCGCTGAACCCAGTGAGGGATTCCCGCAGCTCCCGGGACACACACCCAGCCCTGGGAATTCCGGGAATGGCAAAGAACCACCGAGGAGCGCGGAGGGGCAGGGAGAGCCCAGCGGGCAACGCCAAGGGATGCCCAGGAAGGGCATGGGAATGTGGGAACAGGGAAGGGACAGGGGAAGGGGAGAGGAAGGGAAGGGAAGAGAGGAAAAGAAGGGAAGGGGAGAGAGGGAGGGAAGGGAAGGGAAGGGAAGGGGAGAGAGAAGAAGGGGAGGAAAGGAAGGGAAGGGGAGAGAGGGAGGGAAGGGAAGGGGAGAGAGAGGAGAAGGGAAGGAAGGGGAGAGAGAAGAAGGGAAGGGAAGAGAGGAAAGGAAGGGAAGGGAAGAGAGGAAAGGAAGGGAAGGGGAGAGAGAAAAGAAAGGGAAGGGAAGAGAGAGAAAGGAAGGAAAAGAAGAGAGAAAAAGGGAAGGAAGGGAAAAGAGGGGAAGGGGAGAGAGAGAAAGGAAGGGGAGAGAGGAAAGGAAGGGAAGAGAACAGAGAGGAAGGGAAGGGGACAGAGAGAGAGGAAGGGCAGGGGAGAGAGGAAAGGAAGGGAAGAGAACAGAGAGCAAGGGAAGGGGAGAGAGGAAGAGAAAGGGAGAGAGCAAAGGAAGGGAAGGAGAGAGAGGAAGGGAATGGGACAGAGAGGAAGGGAAGGAGAGAGAGGAAGGGAATGGGACAGAGAGGAAGGGAAGGAGAGAGAGGAAGGGAATGGGACAGAGAGGAAGGGAAGTGGCACACGGGGGTCCCGGCTGGCACTCACCGACCCCGTACTTCTCCCTCTTGGTGGGGATCCAGCGGGCCATGCCGGCGCTGGGCTGGGCTGGCTCGGGGGTCGGTCACTCGCCCGAGTCGGTCACTCACTCGCCCGGGTCGGTCACTCTCCGCTGCCGGGGGCCCGAAGCCCCGCGCTGCCCCGCCATGCTCCCAAATACTCCGAAATGCACCGAAATACACCGAAATATTCCCAAATACTCCCAAACGCTCGCAAACTCAGCCAAAAAAACTCGCCGGCAAACGCCCAACTTTGCAGCCTCCCCCGCCGCGCCCGGAGCAGCGCAGGGAGGAGGAGGAGGAGGAGGAGGAGAAGGAGGGGAAAGAGGAGGAGAAAGAAAAGGAGGAGGAGGAGGAGAAGGAGGAGACGAGTCCTCTGCCCGCCCCGTCGGGCATCACCTGGCACCGCCCCGAGCGCGGCGGGCACAGCGGGCAAGGCTGGAGGGACCCCCGGTGGGCACCGCGGGGATGCTCCCGGTGTCGTGCCCCAAGGATGGGATGCGTGGGAACAATCCCCCCGTCAAATCGGGATTTTTGGCTTAGTTCGGATCTCGGCGAAAGGATTTTCCCGCAGGGGGTGGCGGGGCACTGGGATACGCTGCCCAGGGCGGTGGGCACAGCGGAAAAACGTCTGGGGGGATTTTGGGGTGTTCTGTGAAGGGCTGAGAGCTGGACTCGATGATCCTTAGGGGTCGCTTCCAGCTCAGAATCCGTAATTCTCGAAATTCCTGGGATGGTTCGGGTTGGAAGGGACCTTAAAGCCACCTCGTTCCACCAGCCCAGGTCGCTCCGAGGCTGCTCCGGTTTTAAAGGTAATTCATTAATAGCTGGGAAAGCAGAGGTTGGTTTAGAAGCGCTCCAGGAATCCGGGAAGCGGTGCCAGGGCTGCCCTTGGCGGGAGACTCGATGTTCCAGAGATTGCCTTGGCACTCGGTGACGTCAAAGCCCCTTCAAGGTGGGGACACGGGGACGGCCTGGGCACGAACTGGGACTGACTGGGCACGAACTGGGACCAGTTGGGCATGAACTGGGACTGGCTGGGCACAAACTGGGACCGGCTGGGCACGAACTGAGACTGGCTGGGCACGACCTGGGACCGGCTGGGCACGATCTGGGACCGGCTGGGCACAAACTGAGACCAGCTGGGCACGAAGAGGGACTGGCTGGGCACAAACTGGGACTGTCTGGGCACAAACTGGGACCAGCTGGGCACAAACTGGGACTGGCTGGGCACGATCTGGGACCAGCTGGGCACAAACTGAGACCAGTTGGGCACAAAGAGGGACTGGCTGGGCACAAACTGGGACCGGCTGGGCACAGACTGGGACTGGCTGGACACAAACTGGGACTGGCTGGGCACGAACTGGGACCAGCTGGGCACAAACTGAGACCAGCTGGGCACAAAGAGGGACTGGCTGGGCACAAACTGGGACCGGGTGGGCACAAAGAGGGACCGTCTGGGCACGAACTGGGACTGGTTGGGCATGAACTGGGACCGGATGGGCATGGAGTGGGACCAGCTGGGCACAGAGTGGGTCCAGCTGGGCACGAACTGGGAGCAGCTGGGCACAAACTGGGACTGGTTGGGCACGAAGAGGGACTGGTTGGGCACAAACTGGGACCAGGTGGGCACAAACTGGGACTGACTGGGCATGAACTGAGACCGGCTGGGCACAAACTGGGACAAGCTGGACACAAGCTGGGCACAAACTGCCCAGCTGGGTCCTGCAGGTGTGTTGGTGGTGAATTCCTGCCAGAGGGATGCTCAGGAACACCCACTTGGGAAGCAAATCCCAGGGGCAGGTTGTCCAACCAGCATCAGGTCCAGACAGAGGAGATGAAGGTTCTCATCATCCCTCTGGGGCTCGAAGTCACTGGAGCTGATTTTTATTAGAGCCAGATCGTCGCTGGAGAGCCCAAAGAACCATGGAATGGGTTGGATTGGGTTGGGCTGGACTGGGTTGGGTTGGGTTAGGCTGGGTTGGATGGGGTTGGGTTGGGTTGGATTGGATTGGGCTGGGTTGGGTTGGGCTGGGTTGGGTTGGGTTTGGGTTGGTTTGGATTGGACTGTGTTGGGTTGGGCTGGGTTGGGTTGGGCTGGGTTGGATTGGGTTGGGCTGGGTTGGGTTGGGTTGGGTTGTGTTGGGAGGGACCTTCAATACCTCCCAGTTCCAACCCCTGGCATGGGTAGGACACTCCCCATCCCTGGAGAAAGGCCATAGAATGTTGATAATTCAGAATATTTGACCCCCCATCCATCCATCCATCCATCCATCCATCCATCCATCCATCCATCCATCCATCCATTCATCCATCCCTCCATCCATCAACCACTTGATACATCCCTCCTTCCCTCCCTTCCTCCCTCCCTCCCTCCCTCCAGAGCTGCTTTAGCAACACCTGAACTTGTGAGAGTTCCAGTGCTTTGAGCTGGGCATTCCTTGCTGGAATTCAAGGTGTCCTGTGTGTCCTCACACCCCAAATCCCTTCCAAATCCTCAGCAAGACAAAACCAGCTGTTTCTTTGCTGGGAAAGTCACTTTTCTTTCCCTTTTCCTTAGCCCTGGATTTCTGTAGCCTCATCCCACATGGAGAGGAGGAACAACTTGATGAGTAGATGGCAAAGAGGGACTGGGGACCGTGAGCTGGGCCAGAATATTCCAGAAGAGAAGTTTTCCTGCAGACAGGGATTTTTTTCCAAGCCAACCTGAGGATCTCTGAGCAGGAAGAGGAACTGAGAGTCCACAACCTCGATTTTACTTTCAGATCCTTGATTTTGAGATAAACTGGCTGGGCTGTGCCAGCATTTTCCAGCTCAGGTAAAACAAATTCTTGGCAGCAAATGAAACCCAGAGCAAAGCATGAAAGCCAAACAAGTAGCAACTCGAGTGGCTGGTTTTTTAAGTAGGGAAACTTGGCTGGTTCATTAAATATAATTGACTTTCAAATGGCAGGGGCACACGAAGAAAGAGAGCTGGGCCCTCACTGAATTTGGGGGTTACTTCACAAAGCCTTTTATTTCATTCTGTGCCACCAAACACGTGTTTTCCTCCTCCTTTTCTTTCTTTTTTTCACAGAATCCCAGACTGTTCTGAGTTGGGAGGACCCTCAAGGATCATCGAGTCCAACTCTTCAGTCAATGGCCCACACAGGGGATTGAACCCCTGACCTTGGGCATTATTACAACCAAGTTTAACCAACTGAGCTGATCTCAGGGTCTCTTCCTCCCATGAAGATATTCAGGACTCACAACCTTCTCTCTGTCCCCTCCTCTTCCCTCTATGAAGATATTCAGGACTCACAACCTTCTCTCTGTCCCATCCTTCTCTTCCCTCCATAAAGATATTCAGGACTCCCAACCTTCTCTCCCTCCCTTCCTTCTCTTCCCTCCATGAAGATATTCAGGACTCACAACCTTCTCTCTGTCCCCTCCTTCTCTTCCCTCCATAAAGATATTCAGGACTCCCAACCTTCTCTCCCTCCCTTCCTTCTCAGAATCCCAGACTATTCTGAGTTGGAAGGACCCCCAAGGATCATCGAGTCCAACTCTTCAGTCAATGCCCACACAGGGGATTGAACCCCTGACCTTGGTGTTATTGCAGCCAAATTTAACCAACTGAGCTGATCTCAGGGTCTCTCCCTCCCATGAAGATATTCAGGACTCACAACCTTCTCTCCCTCCCTCTCCTCCTTCTCTTCCCCCCCATGAAGATATTCAGGACTCACAACCTTCTCTTCCTCCCTCCCTTCCTTCTCTTTCCCCCATGAAGATATTCAGGACTCACAACCTTCTCTCCCTCCCTTCCTTCTCAGAATCCCAGACTATTCTGGGTTGGAAGGACCCCCAAGGACCATCGAGTCCAACTCTTCAGTCAATGGGATTGAACCCCTGACCTTGGTGTTATTGCAGCCAAGTTTACCCAACTGAGCTGATCTCAGGGTCTCTTCCTGCTCAAGGGTTAAGAGGGTGAACAACTTGGCCCCTGATCTGTGATAAAGAGTTAAATTCTAATTAAGGCTGCTGAGAAATTAACTCTTCACCACCTCCAAGCCACGATTTTGGTGCAGAGCAGAAAGAATTTGGGTGACCAAGGTGCAAATTCACATTTTTAATGCACAAAAAGTCACGTTCCTGCTGGTTCTTTCCCAGCTGAAAGAGCAGAATATTTCCAAATGTCCAGAAAACCTTTCTCTCAATTGAGCCTTTTAAAAGTTAAGCTTCATTAGAAAGAGACTTTTCCCAAGTCCTTTTTAACTGTATTTCTTCTCTCATGGCAGAGCTGAAAACAAGAAACGGAATTTTGGTGCCCTCCTGTGTCCAAGTGAGAATTGCAATGGCTGAAAAGTCTGAACTGATGGGAAAAGGATGTGGAAAAAAGGGATTTTCCTGAGGAAACACTTCAGAGCTCTCCTGGTCTCCTCTATAACTTATTATTATATTTTTCTAGAAACAGAAAAGGATAATAAGAAGTAAATAGAAATATAAATGTAATAATAAGTAAATATAAATATAAAGTATAATAATAATTAAATATAAATATAAAGTATAATAATAAGTAAATATAAAGTGTAATAATAAGTAATTGTAAATATAAAGTACAATAATAAGTAAATATAAAGCATAATAATAATTAAATATAAATATAAAGCATAATAATAAGTAAATATAAATATAAAGTATAATAATTAAATATAAATATAAAGCATAATAATAAGTAAATATAAATATAAAGTATAATAATAAGTAAATATAAATATAAAATATAATAATTAAATATAAATATAAAGCATAATAATAAGTAAATATAAATATAAAGTATAATAATAAGTAAATATAAATATAAAATATAATAATAATTAAATATAAATATAAAGCATAATAATAAGTAAAGATAAATATAAAGTATAACAATAAGTAAATATAAATATAAAGTATAATAATAAGAAAAGATAAATATAAAGCATAATAATAAGTAAATATAAATATAAAGCATAATAATAAATATAAATATAAAACATAATAATAATTAAATATAAATATAAAGCGTACTAATAAGTAAAGATAAATATAAAGTATAATAATAAAATATAAATATAAAGTATAATAATAATTAAATATAAATATAAAGCATAATAATAAGTAAAGATAAATAAATGAATAAACTAAAACAAGGGAAAGGACATGGAAACTGTGGAGAAAATAATGAAACCAAATAATAAAACTCCTACAACTAAAGCCATTAATTTAAAGTTCATTAATTTAATCACTCAGTCCCTCTGGAAGGTGAATGGTGAGGTCTGGTCAGAACACTCTGAATTTTCAGTCACCAGCACGAGCCAGAAATGAAAGCAGCAGAGTTGGGTAAAGAAGGAATTAAATGTGCAAAGAGCTGCAGCCCAAAGAGGAGCAAACTGTGGCTTTCTCCAGGTGTCTGGGCAGGTTTTAACACGGAAAAATATTTAACATGTTCTCTGAAAGTCTCACGGCCCACATCCATTTTACCTGAATATTTTGGTGCCCAAATCAAGCGGATTTTCCTGTGCTAAAATGTCACTTTTGTCCCTCAGTTCTCATTCCCCTCCTGGCAGTTCATTCCGGGGCTCTGTGGATGTAACTGGGACATTTCTGGAAAGGTTTTTTCAGCAAATCCACAATTTTTCACCAGTTTTCCTGGCTGGGAGAAAGGGCAAAGATTCCTCAACTCCACTGAGGTTTCCAAGCACCACATCCTGAGGGAGCCACAAGGAATTCTTTCCTGGGATGGACTGGCATAGAATTCCCAGAGAAGCTGAGGTTTCCAAGCACCACATCCTGAGGGAGCCACAAGGAATTTTTCCTTGGGATGGACTGGCATGGAATTCCCAGAGAAGCTGAGGTTTCCAAGCACCACATCCTGAGGGAGCCACAAGGAATTTTTCCTTGGGATGGACTGGCATGGAATTCCCAGAGAAGCTGAGGTTTCCAAGCACCACATCCTGAGGGAGCCACAAGGAATTTTTCCTTGGGAGGGACTGGCATGGAATTCCCAGAGAAGCTGAGGTTTCCAAGCACCACATCCTGAAGGAGCCACAAGGAATTTTTCCTTGGGAGGGACTGGCATGGAATTCCCAGAGAAGCTGAGGTTTCCAAGCACCACATCCTGAGGGAGCCACAAGGAATTTTTCCTTGGGAGGGACTGGCATGGAATTCCCAGAGAAGCTGAGGTTTCCAAGCACCACATCCTGAGGGAGCCACAAGGAATTTTTCCTGGACTTCAGGGAGAGCTGGGATGGAGGAGAGGAGGGAATGTAGAATTCCTGGACTTGAAGGAGAGCTGGGATGGAGGAGAGGAGGGAATGCAGAATTCCTGGACTTGAAGGAGAACTGGGATGGAGGAGAGGAGGGAATGCAGAATTCCTGGACTTCTTGGAGAGCTGGGATGGAGGAGAGGAGGGAATGCAGAATTCCTGGACAGCTGGAATGGAGGAGAGGAGGGAATGCAGAATTCCAGGACTTGAAGGAGAACTGGGATGGAGGAGAGGAGGGAATGCAGAATTCCTGGATTGAAGGAGTGCTGGGATGGGAGAGAGGAGGGAATGCAGAATTCCTGGAATTCAGGGAGAGCTGGGATGGAGGAGAGGAGGGAATGCAGAATTCCTGGAATTCAGGGAGAGCTGGGATGGAGGAGAGGAGGGAATGCAGAATTCCTGGACTTCTTGGAGAGCTGAGATGGAGGAGAGGGGGGAATGCAGAATTCCTGGACTGAAAGGAGAGCTGGGATGGAGGAGAGGAGGGAATGCAGAATTCCTGGACTTCAGGGAGAGCTGGGATGGAGGAGAGGAGGGAATGCAGAATTCCTGGACTGAAGGAGAGCTGGGATGGAGGAGAGGAGGGAATGCAGAATTCCTGGACTGAAGGAGAGCTGGGATGGAGGAGAGGAGGGAATGCAGAATTCCTGGACTTCTTGGAGAGCTGGGATGGAGGAGAGGAGGGAATGCAGAATTCCTGGAATTCAGGGAGAGCTGGGATGGAGGAGAGGAGGGAATGCAGAATTCCTGGAATTCAGGGAGAGCTGGGATGGGAGAGAGGAGGGAATGCAGAATTCCTGGACTTGAACGAGAACTGGGATGGAGGAGAGGAGGGAATGCAGAATTCCTGGACTTCTTGGAGAGCTGGGATGGAGGAGAGGAGGGAATGCAGAATTCCTGGAATTCAGGGAGAGCTGGGATGGAGGAGAGGAGGGAATGCAGAATTTCTGGACTTGAACGAGAACTGGGATGGAGGAGAGGAGGGAATGCAGAATTCCTGGATTGAAGGAGTGCTGGGATGGAGAAGAGGAGGGAATGCAGAATTCCTGGATTGAAGGAGTGCTGGGATGGAGGAGAGGAGGGAATGCAGAATTCCTGGACTTCTTGGAGAGCTGGGATGGAGGAGAGGAGGGAATGCAGAATTCCTGGAATTCAGGGAGAGCTGGGATGGAGGAGAGGAGGGAATGCAGAATTCCTGGACTGAAGGAGAGCTGAGATGGAGGAGAGGAGGGAATGCAGAATTCCTGGACTTCTTGGAGAGCTGGGATGGAGGAGAGGAGGGAATGCAGAATTCCTGGACTTCTTGGAGAGCTGGGATGGAGGAGAGGAGGGAATGCAGAATTCCTGGACTTCTTGGAGAGTTGGGATGGAGGAGAGGAGGTCATGCAGAATTCCTGGACTTCAGGGAGAGCTGGGATGGAGGAGAGGAGGGAATGCAGAATTCCTGGACTTGAAGGAGGACTGGGATGGAGGAGAGGAGGGAATGCAGAATTCCTGGATTGAAGGAGTGCTGGGATGGAGGAGAGGAGGGAATGCAGAATTCCTGGACTTCTTGGAGAGCTGGGATGGAGGAGAGGAGGGAATGCAGAATTCCTGGACTTGAAGGAGGACTGGGATGGAGGAGAGGAGGGAATGCAGAATTCCTGGATTGAAGGAGTGCTGGAATGGAGGAGAGGAGGGAATGCAGAATTCCTGGACTTCAGGGAGAGCTGGGATGGAGGAGAGGAGGGAATGCAGAATTCCTGGACTTCTTGGAGAGCTGGGATGGAGGAGAGGAGGGAATGCAGAATTCCTGGACTTCTTGGAGAGCTGGGATGGAGGAGAGGAGGGAATGCAGAATTCCTGGACTTCTTGGAAAGCTGGGATGGAGGAGAGGAGGGAATGCAGAATTCCTGGACTTGAAGGAGAACTGGGATGGAGGAGAGGAGGGAATGCAGAATTCCTGGACTGAAGGAGAGCTGGGATGGGAGACATGAGGGAATGCAGAATTCCTGGACTTCAGGGAGAGCTGGGATAAAGTTGGGATCAGGCAAAGAGGACACTTGAGGAACTGAGGGATGTCAGGAGCAATGCTGAGAATTATGAGATGAAATTACAGCAACATTTTTGGTATTTTAGACCCCAACTCAGCTTATTCCCACCAGGCTGAGCCCAGACTGAGTTTTCCCAGGCTGAGTTTTCCCATCCTGTTATTCCTTCACCTCTGCTCCCACAGCCCCAAACCCTCCCAGGGAGCCACGATGGGGCCCAAAGTGCCCCACCCCAGACCTGCAGCCCCCGGATTTATATTTCCCTTTTTGTGCCACTAAAGCAGCTCCTCCTCCTGGCCCAGATCGTGGGGGGCATTAACAGGAGGAAGCCCTGGCAGGATTTTCATGAAGGATCTCTGGCTAATTCCTGTCAGAGCAGCCCTTGGCAGGGCCTGGGCTGTCCATCCATCACAGCTGAGCCCTGGCCAGCCACTATTTTATATTTAATGCACCTCTTACATCTTTAATGATTGAAGAGCTTGTTCCCGAAAGTGTCCTCAGCAAAGAGGGGTGTGGTCAGATTTAATCTGCATTTCCAAGGCAGGAAATGAGCTCCCAATAATTGTCTGCAGCAGAATCAATGATTCCCCCTCTTTAAAAAGCACAGTTATTTTCCTTTCTGTGCTTCTGGGGGAGTTTATGTATGAAAAGTGTTGCTGGAAAATGAAGTCTGTGATTTTTGGGCCTCAGGAGAACAGAAAATTTCCATTTAAAACCTATTTAAATGGGAAGGACATAACATGGAATCAGAATTATGGAATGGGTGGGAAGAGACCCTGAAGCTCAACCAGATTCTGGTGTCACAGGAATCATAATTTTGTCTCAAATTATAAATCAGTGATGGCAAAAAGAAAAAGAAAATCAAGATCTTAGAACTGAAGAGCTCAAGCTGATATTAAATGGTTCAATTTTTAGACCTAAATAAAGGATCACCCCCAGACAGATTTTGTGGCTCAGACCAGTCTCCACTTTGAAGGAACCTCTAAAGCTCTGGATGTGCCTCTGGTAAAACAATTAATGGTTCTCTGCAATTCCTTCAGGAGTTTTCATGTCCACCTTCAGTTCTCTGCAGCCTCCCTGAAGACAAACAAACCCTCTGGATTTACTTTGGTTTCTCTGCAGGAGCAGCTTGGAGGCCTTTGTAGGAAATGCTCTCAGTGAGCACAAAGCTCATTACACGATGCATAATTTAGAATTCAACAGTAAATTCTTACGAGGCTTCTTATGCCTCAGTTCCATTTGCATGGCAATAAATGAGCACAGAAATGACACATTCAGAGCCCTGAAAGTTCCTCCATTCATCCAACACTGACTCTTTTTATGAGTTTGTTCTTTCTGTTGGTTGTTTGTTTTTTTTTTCAAATTCAACTTTATTTCCCATTTGTCCCATTGAAAAAGAGGAAAGAGTCCCAATTCAAGGACTCAACAGGAACACAATAATCTCTTTCCTGCTGCTGACAAGAGACTGGAGAGCTCCAAAAGTCCTCTGCAAATCAGTCCCCTCTGCTTTGGAATGGGCTTCAATTTGTAAAGGAAATTTATTGTAATGGAACATTCAGGTTTGATTCTCCAGAGATTTGATTCTCTAGGGAATATTTCCCTTCCAGAAACACAAATGGAGATGATTTTTAAAGTTTTGTACCTGTGGGGCTCTTCAGGAGAAGGTTCTGTGCTGGATCTGGGCAGTAAATCAGCCACAGGGCACAAGATTCTGGATGGAGAGTTTAGTTCTGTTGGAAAGGGCACCAAAAAAAGAGGACAATGGAAGCAGAGCTTGGAAAATTTTATAACTGTCCTGGGAGGAAAAACTCTCTGGGAGCCTGGATTAGTGCTGAGAGCTGTGCAGATCCCAAAGAGGGAGGATTAATGAGGAATGTTTAATAAAGGACTCATTAAATAGCAAAATCAAAGGCAGAATGAAGGTATGAGGAGGGTGTTGGAAATCCTGGAATGGTTTGGGTTGGAAGGACCTCAAAGCCTACCCAGTGCCACCCCTGCCCTGGGCAGGGACACCTCCCACTGTCCCAGGATGCTCCAGCCTGGCCTTGGACACTCCCAGGGATGGAGCAGCCACAGCTTCTCTGGGAATTCCAGCCCAGCCAAACATGACCTTCCCATGGAATGATTTCTCCACAATCTCTCCCCCAAACCTCCCATCCTTGCCCTGAGGTCATCAAATCATAGAAGGGATTGGGTTGGAAAAGCCCTCTGAGATCCTCAAGTCCAACCCTTGGTCCAACTCCAGTCCCTTTACCAGATCATGGCACTCAGTGCCACGGCCAAGCTCAGGTTCAAACCCTCCAGGGATGGGGAATCCACCCCCTCTCTGGGCAGCCCATTCCAATCCCTGAGCACTCTCTCTGCAAAGAATTTCTTTCTGCTCTCCAACTTCAATTTCCCCTGGCAGAGCTTGAGCCCATCGTGCCCCCTTGTCCTATTGCTGAGTGCCTGGGAGAAGAGACCAACCCCCACCTGGCCACAACTTCCCTTCAGGTAGGTCCATTCACCTTGTCCTGTGGGTGCCTCTCAGAGGTCTGAGCCTCCATCCCTTGGCTGGCCATGGACATTCTCAGCAAAAAGAGACACAAACCGCTTTTTCCTTCACACCAAGGCGGGAGGAGCCGCTATGGCAGCAGCTCAACACTAGAGGCCACCAGGAGATCGGCGTGGAGGCGCCCAAGCCCCAGCCCAGCTCTGCAGGAGAGGATGCTCTGCAGAGGGATCTGGGGAGACTTGAGGGATGGGCTGATTGCAATGGGATGGAGTTCAACAAGGCCAAGTGCAGGTCCTGCCCTTTGGCCACCCCAAGCCCTGCAGCGCTCCAGGCTGGGCACAGAGTGGCTGGAGAGCAGCCAGGCAGAGGGACCTGGGGGGACTGAGGGACAGGAAGCTCAACAGGAGCCACCAGTGTGCCCAGGTGGCCAAGAAGGCCAAGGGGATCCTGGCCTGGATCCAAACTAGCGTGGCCAGCAGGCCCAGGGCAGTGACCCTTCCCCTGGACTCTGCCTTGGGGAGGCCACACCTTGAGTGTTGTGTTCAGTTCTGGGCCCCTCAGTTGAGGCAAGAGATTGAAGGGCTGGAGCGGGGCCAGAGAAGAGCAACGAGGCTGGAGAAGGGACTGGAGGTGGCACTGAGTGTCCTCTGAAACACCTCCAGGGACAGAGAATCCACCAGGTCTTGATCCAACCCCACTGTGATCACCAGCCCAGGGCACAGAGTGCCAGAGTGATCCCAGTGGGGTTGGATCAAGGGTTGGATTTGATGATCTCAGAGGTCTCTTCCAACCCAAGTGAGAAGAGCAACGAGGCTGGAGAAGGGACTGGAGCACAAGTGCTGTGGGGAGAGGCTGAGGGAGCTGGGGGTGTTCAGCCTGGAGAAGAGGAGGCTCAGAGGTGACCTCAGCACTGTCTGGAACTGCCTGAAGGGAAGTTGTGGCCAGGTGGGGGTTGGTCTCTTCTCCCAGGCACTCAGCAATAGGACAAGGGGGCACGATGGGCTCAAGCTCTGCCAGGGGAAATTGAAGTTGGAGAGCAGAAAGAAATTCTTTGCAGAGAGAGTGCTCAGGGATTGGAATGGGCTGCCCAGAGAGGGGGTGGATTCCCCATCCCTGGAGGGTTTGAACCTGAGCTTGGCCGTGGCACTGAGTGCCATGATCTGGTAAAGGGACTGGAGTTGGACCAAGGGTTGGACTTGATGATCTGGGAGGGCTTTTCCAACCCAATCCATTCTGTGATTCCATCAGTGCCAGCCCAGCTCTGGGTGCCCCAGCTCCCTCTGCTCTCAGTGAGCACCAGGGATGGGGCTGATCCACAATTTGCTGAGCCCCAGCCCTGGGAACGTGGAGAGCTTTGGTTCAACATTACAGGGACAAGGCTGTGCTCCTGGAGAGGTCCATGAGCCACTGCCAAGGCTGAGGGACTTCCACCCTTTCTTCTCAGACAGAAAGGGAAAATTCCTGGGGCTTATCTATCTATCTATCTATCTATCTATCTATCTATCTATCTATCTATCTATCTATCTATCCATCCTTCCCTTGGCTGCTTCCAGTCTTACCAGCTTGGGAAATGTCAATTTTATGCAAACAGGGATTAGAAAACAATTCTCCAAACAGGGACTAGAAAACAATTTTCCAAACAGGAATTAGAAAACAATTCTCCAAACAGGGACTAGAAAACATTTCTCCACTGGGGTAAAGTCCCTTCTGAGAGGGATCTCCTGCAAACCACTCAGGGATATCAGCTAATAGAGGTTTAATTTCATATACAGGTATTCCAGTCTTATTCCCAGCACTGCTGTAATGGTACAGCATAATTAGCCAGCATCAATTATTCTAAGTTTTGTTCCAAAGCCATCAAGGACTAAAAAAAGACCTGACCCTTTGAGGTGCAACTCAGCAAAGCTTCTCTGATGGCAGAGAACAGCCAGAGTTCCTTTGTAGTGCCTGAACTCAAACTCCAGGCATTGTTCCCTTCCCACAACACAGCAAAAGGAATGCAGGACAAACCTGAATCACCTTGAGTGGGAGAGGGGAAAAAAAAAACCTTCCAGCACAGAGAGTCCTGGCAGAAACATCCACTTGAGACTCAAGAGTGAATACCTAAAACTGTCCCAGCTCCCCATTTACGTCAGCCCTGGCTCTTGGTTTCTCTGTCATTACATAACAATTAATTCCTGCCATGAACTGTCTCACCATCAAAGCTTTGGGGCTGCCACAATTCCTCCTTCCCTTTGCTTTTTCTGTCCCCTACAGAACAGGATTGTCAGAGGCCAAGGGAATAATCCCTTCCAGCTCTTTCTTTCCCTGGATGGAAAAAAAAAAAAAAAAAAAAAAAAAAAAAAGCAGTTCTTGGTTTCAGCCCTGCACTTTTCTGCTGAGTAATCTCAGTCTGTGCCTGGGGAGGAAAAGGACGTGACCAGCAATGAAGCTCCTGCTGCATTTTAGTGCTGTAGGATCTAAATCTGCTTTCTCAACCACCACTGATTGTTTCTGCCACTCCAGGCAACAAAGCCAAGCTGAGAATGTGGCTCAGGGTTGAGGCTTCAAACCTGGTTCTTTCTGTATTTGAGAGAGAATTCAAGCTCTGATTCCAGGTGCCTGCATTCCCTGGGAAAGATCCGTGGGAAGGGTGTTCCTGGCTGGGAGCTGGCACTTGGTGGCACCAGAGCTCGTGCCAGGGAAGGGAAGGCACGGATGAATCAGCAGCATTTCAGTGTCTCAGGCAGGTGATGCTCAGTGGGGTCCAGAACTGTTTGTTCTGTCCCATCAGAGCCCTGGAATCTGGCTCTGCTTTTCCTTTGGGAATAAATCTGTTCCCAATTCCAAGGGAAATGTCTCTGCTTCCTGAAAGCTCCTCTGAAGCCTCCCCAGCACTCAGAATTCGGAATTTTCACGACATCATTCTCAGGCAGGTGATGCTCAGTGGGGTCCAGAACTGTTTGTTCTGTCCCGTCAGAGCCCTGGAATGTGGCTCTGCTTTTCCTTTGGGAATAAATCTGTTCCCAATTCCAAGGGAAATGTCTCTGCTTCCTGCAAGCTCCTCTGAAGCCTCCCCAGGACTCAGAATTCGGAATTTTCACGACATCAGAGGGAATGAAACAACTCCTGTCATTGCCAGGGTTGGGATTTCAGTGAGCAGCTCCCAGACAAGCAGAAATTAGAGGAATAATTGTAGATATTCATCTTGCAATCCATCCCTGACAGGAGTTTATCTGAATTCCACCCTTTCTGCAGGAGAAATGAAAGCTTAAGGATGTGCAAGTTGCCATTAAACCAATAACTTAAATTATATATTTTTTAATTTTATTATTGGATTCGAGTTAAAAAGCATCTCCAGTATATATATATATTTTTTTACATATATATAATTTATATATACACACATATAAATATATATATAAATATAATATATATATATTTTACATATATATAATTTATATATACACACATATAAATATATATAAATATAATATATATATTTTACATATATATAATTTATATATACACACATATAAATATATATATAAATATAAAATAAATGTTTTTGTTAGAATATCTATATAAATATATTTTTATATCTATTTATATATTTCATAAATACATACATATTTTTATATATTTATATGTAAGATGCATCTATATTTTTACATATAATTAATTTATACATATGCACACACACATAGACACATATAAATAAATAATAAATATTTTTGTTAGAATATCTATATAAATATGTTTTTAATATATTTATATGATTCATAAATACAGAAATATTTTTATATATTTATATGTAAGATGTATCTATATTTTTACATATAATTAATTTATACATATGCACACGCACATAGACACATATAAATATATATAAATAAATATATATTTATATAAAATATAAAAAAATATTTGTCTCTATATAAATATATATTTATTTTATAAATACAGAAATATTTATATATAGAGATATGTGTAAAATATATCTATATTATTCACACACACACATATATATACACATATACATATATATACATACATATATACATACATATATATTTATATATTTATTTTTTATAGATAATTTTTAATATATATATATTTATTTATATATTTATTTATATATATATATATATAAAAGAGGATATTTCTGTTCAGGATGGTTAATTTTACATATATATACATATAAATACATATATATACATATATATACACACACATGCACATACACATATAAATATATAAATATATAAATATTTATGTATAAAGATATATATATTTATATATCAATATATATATCTATATTTTATAAATACATAAATATTTATATAAATATATATGTAAAATACATCTATTTTTACATATATATGTAATTTTTATATATTTACACACACATATACACATATAAATAAATCCAAATAAATATACAAATATTCGTATATAAATATGTATTTATAAATATATATTCATAGCTATATATAAATATCTTTGTGTATTTTATAAATATAAAAATATTTATATAATACATATATATAATTTGAGAAAAAAGGTTGCCAGGAAGGAGAGAAAGTCAAGACAAAAGGCTGCAAGGGAGGAGAGAAAATCAAGATAAAAGGGTGCAAAAAAGGAGAGAAAATCGAGACAAAAGGGTGCAAGAAAGGAGAGAAAATCGAGAGAAAAGGTTGGAAGGAAGGAGAGAAAATTGAGAGGAAAGGTTGGAAGGAAGGAGAGAAAGTCAAGAGAAAAGGCTGCAAGGGAGGAGAGAAAATTGAGAAAAAAGGTTGCCAGGAAGGAGAGAAAGTCAAAGCAAAAGGGTGCAAGAAAGGAGAGAAGATCAAGATAAAAGGTTGGAAGGAAGGAGAGAAAATTAAGGGAAAAGGTTGTAAGGAAGGAGAGAAAATCGAGACAATAAGTTGGAAGGAAGGAGAGAAAATCAAAGCAAAAGGGTGCAAGGGAGGAGAGAAAATTGAGAAAAAAGGTTGCCAGGAAGGAGAGAAAGTCAAAGCAAAAGGGTGCAAGGAAGGAGAGAAGATCAAGATAAAAGGTTGCAAGAAAGGAGAGAAAATCGAGACAAAAGGTTGGAAGGAAGGAGAGAAAGTCAAGAGAAAAGGCTGCAAGGGAGGAGAGAAAATTGAGACAAAAAGGTGCAAGGAAGGAGAGAAGATCAAGACAAAAGGTTGCAAGGAGGAAGAGAAAAATCAAGGCAAAAGGCTGCAGGGGAGGAGAGAAAATCGAGACAAAAGGGTGCAAGTGTCCAAGGCCAGGCTGGAGCCCCCTGGGACAGTGGGAGGTGTCCCTGGGACAGTGGGAGGTGTCCCTGCCCAGGGCAGGGGTGGCACTGGGTGACCTTCAAGGTCCCTCCATCCCAGCCCATTCCAGGGCTCCTGCCCATCCCTGGCAGCTCCAGCTCCGTCCCACCAGCAGCTCTGGGGGTCTCAGCCCCTCCTCAGCTCCAGCCCAGAGGCAGCTGAAAGACTTGGGGTTCAACTGGCACTGGGATGGATTTCAACTGGCAGGGACTGGGGTGAGGTGGGATATTGGGAAGGGATTGTTGGCTGGGAGGGTGGGGAGGGCTGGGATGGGATTCCCAGAGAAGCTGTGGCTGCTCCATCCTTGGGAGTGTCCAAGGCCAGGCTGGAGCAACTGGGATAGTGGGAGGTGTCCCTGGGACAGTGGGAGATGTCCCTGGGACAGTGGGAGGTGTCCCTGGGTCAGTGGGAGGTGTCCCTGCCCAGGGCAGGGGTGGCACTGGATGGATTTTAAGGTCCCTTCCAGCCCAAACCATTCCATGATTCCATGTGCTGGTTTAGATGGGATATTGGGAAGGAATCCCTCCCTGTGAGGGTGGGGAGGGCTGGGATGGGATTCCCAGAGAAGTTGTGACTGCTCCATCCCTGGGAGTGTCCAAGGCCAGGCTGGAGCACCCTGGGACAGTGGGAGGTGTCCCTGCCCAGGGCAGGGGGTTTAGGGATTTTTAAGGTCTCTTCCCACCCAAACCATTCCATGGGTTGTGTTCCTTTCATTTGGTTTCATTCCTTCCTCCAGGGCTTTCTGTTCCTGGTGCTTTTTTCCCTTCTAGACCAGTTTGAGCAAAATTAAATTCCTCTCTGGGCTTCCAGGGGGAGAAATTCCAGTGGGATTTGACAACTGGAAATTGTGGTCACTTCATAAAGAGACAGACTCAGAAATGGGTCAGTCTGAGCACAGCCCTAAATATTGGGAGGAAAAAACCCAAAGAGATGAATATTCCTGGTTCCAAAAAAAAAAAAAAATCCCCCAAAAACCTGCCTGGCATTCCATAATTCAAATTAAAATGGGAATTGTTGAGGATGAGGTGACTGGGACAGAAAGGATGGAGCAAAGAGGACAAGAGTGAACCAGGGGACGTGGTGGGGAAAGGGTCAATCTGCATTGCAAGGTGTGGTAGTTTTAGTTAGGCCTAGATGGGAGCATTTTAGTGAATAAATAAATCATCTTTTAATAAATAATCTGCAGAAAATAAATAATCTTTTCTGTGAGTCTGTTGTGGAGGAATAAAGGGCATTTAAGGAATTCTGCTCCAAGATATCACAAGGTTGTATTAAACTGAGGGTGTGGAATTCCAGGCAGCTTTTTGTCCTTGGAATAACCACTCAAAGCTGGGACATAAAGGCATGAAAATAAACAACTGAAATATTGACATTGTTCCCCACTGGGGAATAAAAACAGGGAAGATCCAGAGAGCAGAGACTGCCCAAAGAACAGGAGGTTTGGGGGCATTTTGACACAAAATACACAAGGTCAGTTTGTTTGCTGTTATCTGGGTCATGTTCTGCTCTCACTGGAGAGCTCTGGACAGCTCAGACACTGACACTTCTGCAGCCAAAAAGGAGCTGGGGAAAAATAAAAGGGAAAATCTCTCCTGAATCCATCCAACATCCTACACTAAAATAGAAAAAAACCCCAGGATTTGGTCCTTACAGGGCACTGATTGGCCAGAGGAGCTGTGGAAACCAAGAACTCATGGCCTGCAGGATTCCAAGAGTTGGAAACAATCCCAAGAATTGGAAACAGTCCCAATAATTGGGAACAATCCCAATAATGGGGAACAATCCCAAGAATTGGGAACAATTCCAAGAAATGGAAACAATCCCAATAATTGGGAACAATCCCAAGAATTGGGACTGTTCAATCTGGAGAAGAGAAAGAACTTCCAGGGAGACCTGAGACCCCTTGCAGGGTCTGAAGGGGCTCCAAGAGCTGGAGAGGGATTTGGGACAAGGGATGGAGGGACAGGACATAGGGAATGGTTTAGATGGGATATTGGCAAGGAATTCCTGGCTGGGAATGATGGGATTGTCCAGCCTGGGGAAGAGAAGGATTCCAGGAGATCTTGGAGTGTCTTCCAGAGTTTAAAGGGGCTCCAGGAGAGCTGGAGAGGGACTTGGGACAGGGGATGGAGACAGGACACAGGGAATGGCTTCCCACTGCCAGAGGGGAGGGATAGATGGGATATTGGGAAGGGATTCCTGGCTGGGAGGGTGGGGAGGGATGGGATGGGATTCCCAGAGCAGCTGTGGCTGCCCCATCCCTGGGAGTGTCCAAGGCCAGGCTGGAGCAACCTGGGGCAGTGGGAGGTGCCCCTGGGACAGTGGGAGGTGTCCCTGGGACAGTGGGAGGTGTCCCTGCCATTGGCAGGGGGTGGCACTGGGTGATCTTGAAGGTCTGTTCCATTCCAAACCATTCCATGATTCCATGTGCTGGTTTAGATGGGATATTGGGAAGGAATCCTTCCCTGTGAGGGTGGGGAGGGCTGGGATGGGATTCCCAGAGAAGCTGTGGCTGCCCCATCCCTGGGAGTGTCCAAGGTCAGGCTGGATCAATCTGGGACAGTGGGAGGTGTCCCCGAGACAGTGGGAGGTGTCCCTGAGACAGTGGGAGGTATCCCTGCCCATGGCAGGGGATGGAATCAAATGATCTTTAAGGTCCTTTCCAACCCAAACCATTCTGGAATTCTGTGATTTTTCCTGTAACATTTCCTAACCTTCATCACAATATTCCTGTTCTCCATGGTCAGATATCCCTCCCATCCTTTAAACATGGGGTCTCCAAACAGTTCTATAGACTGTCATTTATACTGGAATGGGATGGTTCAAAGTCACTGTGATGGAGAAGAAGAACATCAGCAGCCTGGTGGGACAGAGACAACCCCTCCCTTCCTCAAAAGCTCATCCTTTCATGTTTGTTAACCCACCTGATATTAAAATTAAGACTCATCACAGACTCAGAGTCCTCTCCCCACACCAGTTTGTGCCACTGTTTTGCATTTCAAAAGCACAGTTTTGTTCCAAAGTGGAAGAGGGAACCAGAGGAGGGTCAGGGTGGAGCAGAGTGAGGGCACTTGGTCTTTGTGCTGCTTTAAAGGTGAACCTGCAGGAGAAATGAACCCACCACAAAAGAGATCATAAGGCAGAGTTACAATTTAATAACAATATTGCAATCAATGCAATGGCCACCCAGGGCAGTTCCCAACCCCACCCAGGGCAGTTCCCAACCCCATCCAGGGCAGTTCCCAACCCCATCCAGGGCAGTTCCCAAACCCACCCAGGGCAGTTCCCAAACCCCACCCAGGGCAGTTCCCAACCCCACCCAGGGCAGTTCCCAACCCCACCCAGGGCAGTTCCCAACCCCACCCAGGGCAGTTCCCAAACCCACCCAGGGCAGTTCCCAACCTCATCTAGGGCAGTTCCCAACCCCACCCAGGGCAGGGGTTATTGAGCCACCTCCTCTTGTGGAGGGAAATGCAAAGAAGACCAAACCAACCCACACCACAATTCTGGGGCTCCTTAGAGCTCTGTCCTCCCAGAATTGAAAAGAAAGGAGGTGGAAAGGGAGAAAGAGCCAGGTTGGGATCCCACCTGCCCCATGTAACCCCCTGTGATGGTTTAAAGGTGAACCTGCAGGAGAAACAAACCCACCAAAAAAGAGATTCCAAGGCAGAGTTCCAATTTAATACCAACATTGCAATCAATGCAGTGGCACAAAGAGCAATTGGGTTTAACCCCCAAGCCCAGCAGTCTAACCCAGCCCCCTGGGGCACAAACACAGGGGGGTTTGGTGGCCCCTGTGCTGAGCCCCACGTGGTTCCCCCGAGGCCAAAGGCAAAGGAGGGGACAAAGCTGTTGGTGCAGATGATGGCAGAGTCTGGGGGAGAGTGGGGGGCTCCTCCTGTGCAGGGTCTGCTCCTGCTCTGGATGCCAGGAGTGGTGCCAGAGGTGCCCAAAGGCCAAGATTGTCTCCCCTCAGGTTTGGGTGGGAGCCCCCAGTGCCTCCCCCAGGGCAGGGAGTTCCACCCTGGGGGATCTGACTCTGGCACTCAGGGGGGATTTTGGACTCGTTGCTGGCCCCTGAGCAGAGCTGAGCCCTCAGGTGGGTGTGGAGGTGCCAAGGAGTCCCTGCAGGGCAGTTCTCCCAGCTCCTCTGCCAGGCTTCTTTCCCAGCCAGCTCCCAGCCTGAGGGCTCAGCTGTGCCCTGGGCAGCTGCTGCCAATGGGCCCTTGGGAACAGTTGCTGGGCAATGGCCCAGAGGGTTTGGAATGCCCAGCTTTGGGCACCCCCACACTGGGACAAACTGGGCCCACCTGCTGGACTGGGACAGGTTTGCAGAAATAAACCCCAAGGAGCTGAAAGTGGGGGTTTAATAAAGAGCTCTTTATACACAAGGTTAGTTCAGTGTCTGGGAGTGGATCAAAGGCAACTCCAAGGATTCTGAGCATTCCTGAGCCTTCTACAGGAGGAGGGGGACACAGAGAGGTCCCCATGGGAAATTGGGAGTGGAAATATTCTCCTGAACTGGTGGAACTGTTGGAAACACTCCCAGGAACAGAGTCAGGCAGGTCTGTGTCCCTAATTAAAGGCAGGGCCCTAATTAAAAGTCCAGAGAAATCAGGAAAAAGTCCCAATTTCTTGAGCTGCTTTAGGATGTAACAGTGTATGAGGACCTGCTGTTGATCAGGATGGAGATGGGTGAGATCACAGCCCTGGAATTGGTTTCCTTTATGGATATTACACATGGGATTTAAGGGTTTAAGAACTGGCAATAACACCCTTTGTTCCTGCATTGTGTCATTTTGGGCCAAACTTCCTCCATTATTTACTTGCCTTCAAAATGAACTTCTCTGTTTCTTGTTCAGTTCTACCAAACTGTGACAAATCTTTTTTTTTTCCCCTTCCATTTATTTCATTCTTAGCTTTTTAACATCATCCTCCCCTTGGAAAGAGCCTTGAGAACATTATTAGGATGTCAAAATGTCGTGTTTGAGAATGAGGAGTGAAACAGGAGAGGTTTATTGACAAAAATAAAATGTAACACTTGAGCCCATCAGATGAAAGGAAATAAATCACGGGCCACTGAATTGCTCATCTCCATTCCAGCCGTTCCATCCTTCAGGAGGGCACTCAGGCCAATTAATGGCAGTTAATTGCTCTCCCAGGGGATGTTTAGTCACCTATGGATTGATGAGGACAGGCTGGAGTGTACAGAAAACCAGACCAGCTGCAAAAGCTGCCCCAAATCCCTGGTTGTGCCCTTCAAAAAGGGCTTCAAACAATTCCCTCTGGCAGGGGATGGGCTGAGCAGGTCAAGGGGTTTATTTTTCAATCCCATTTATATGCAAAGCCCAAAGCCCAGGGAGCAGCTGCCCCTGTGATGGGATCTGCAGGTTTTAACCCCACCCCAGTGATCAGCTGCAGGGCCCTCAGTCTATCGATTTCTTTGTGCCTGGAGCTGCACATTTAATCCAAAAAAATGGGGCCCCAAATGGAGGGGGAAGGAGCAGCAATAATTGAACAGCAAAGGCAATTTCTGTGCACGGCCACTGCTAATCAGATTGGCTTTCAGGACCAGTTGGAGTGAAATGGAACCTGAAATATGACTCCAAATTACTGGGCTGTGAGCAATTATGATCCAGACAAGCTTCCTTCTTGGTTTTAGAAATTATTTCTCCTGTACAGGCCCACTGGAGTCTTGTCCTAAGGCAGGAAATGAGAGTGTGAGATGTAATAACTCTGAAAGGCAAAGCAAGGGCAGGTGGTCTGAACAAAAGTGGTCTGGGCAGGACTGAAACCCTGCAGTGAAAAGCACTTCAAGTGTCATCAACAGCTGAATGTGGGGCTGCTGGTAAAAAAATCTGGATTATCTGAATGAAATCTGGGCTGTCTGAATGAAATCTGGGTTATGTGAATGAAATCTGGATTATCTGAATGAAATCTGGATTGTCTGAATTAAATCTGGGTTATCTGGATTAAATCTGGATTATCTGAATAAAATCTGAATTCTCTGAATAAAATATGGATTTTCTGAATGAAATCTGGATTGTCTGAATGAAATCTGGATTATCTGAAGAAAATCTGGGTATCTGCATAAAATCTGGATTATCTGAATGAAATCTGGATTATCTGAATGAAATCTGGATATCTGCATAAATCTGGATTGTCTGAATGAAATCTGAATTCTCTGAATGAAATCTGCATTATCTGAATGTAATCTGGATTATCTGAATGAAATCTGGGTTATCTGAATAAAATCTTAATTCTCTGAATAAAATCTGGATTATCTGAACGAAATATGGATTATCTGAATGAAATCCGAATTCTCTGAATAAAATGTGGATTATCTGAATGAAATCTGGATTATCTGAATGGAATCTGGTGCCCATGCCAGGGTGGGATGGGGGAATTAGGGTGTGTAGGAGTGGAAGGATCAGCAGGAGGTGCCCGTGCCAGGGTGGGATGGGAGAATTAGGGGGTGTAGGAGTGGAAGGATCAGCAGGAGGTGCCCGTGCCAGGGTGGGATGGGAGAATTAGGGTGTTCAGGAGAGGAGGGATCAGCAGGAGGTGCCCATGGCAGGGTGGGATGGGAGAATTAGGGTGTTCAGGAGAGGAGGGATCAGCAGGAGGTGCCTGTGCCAGGGTGGGATGGGAGAATTAGGGGGTGCAGGAGAGGAGGGATCAGCAGGAGGTGCCCATGCCAGGGTGGGATGGGAGAATTAGGGGGTGTAGGAGTGGAAGGATCAGCAGGAGGTGCCCATGCCAGGGTGGGATGGGAGAATTAGGGGGTGTAGGAGTGGAAGGATCAGCAGGAGGTGCCCGTGCCAGGGTGGGATCGGAGAATTAGGGGATGCAGGAGAGGAGGGATCAGCAGGAGGTGCCCGTGCCAGGGTGGGACTCAGGATCATCCCTGCAGCTCCCGGGAATGCAGAGGGATGATGGAAATATCCCAACCCGGCCCTGGGAAGGGGCTCTGGGGGTCCCCAGGAGGAGGAATCGGCGGTTCTTTGGGAGCAGAAGCAGAGCAGCTCTCGCTGGGAGAGGTCTGGGGGTCTCTGCCACGGGAATTGCCGATTCCCATCGGGAAGGGGAAGGGAAAAGGGCGGTGGCCGCTGCCGTGGCCCCGTTTTGCCGCAGGATGCTGCTGAGTCACTCCTGCAGCTCCTGCTCCTCCCCAGGGATTCTCCAGCCTTTCCTCCTCTCCCGCAGTGGAGCTCCTGAAGGCAGCTCCTTCTTCTGCTTCTTTCTCCCTCCCTCTCCCCTTTTCTTCCCCTTCCCGTGTCCCAGTTCAAAGGAATTTAAAGCACAGCTTTAAAACCCAAACGTGTGGCTGCAGCTGCCACGAGATGATGCTGTGCCTGCTCCTCCTCTGGTGATGGATCTCCTCCCTCCTCCAGAGAGCAGCTGATGGATCCAGAGGATGCTGCAGCAATTTTCTTCTTTCCAGGAGCCCTCCCAGGCACTGACTCAGCACTGCTGATCCATCGGGCTGGCATTTCTTGGAACAAGGGCTGGGCAAAACAGGATTATTTTCATGTGTCTTGCTGGAAGAGGCAGCAACAAACCCCTTTGTGCTGCTTTGCCACATTAAGCTTTTTTTTTCCTCTGGGATTGATGCAGAAGAGCTCAGGCAAACCCTCAAAAATTGTCCAAATGCTGAGCAGGAAAATGAGAAGGTGGAAAGTGCCCCAAGGTCAGGCTGGACAGGGGTTGGAGCAACCTTGGACAGGTGGGAGGTGCCCCTGCCCATGGCAGGGGTGGGATGAGGTGGGATGAGGTCCCTTCCAACCCAAACCATCCTGGAATTCCATGGAACTTGTCAGGGGATGATCCTTTGATTTCATGGATCTTGTCAGGGGATGATCCTTTGATTCGATGGGTCTTGTCAGGGGATGATCCTTTGATTCGATGGGTCTTGTCAGGGGATGATCCTTTGATTCCACGGATCTTGTCAGGGGATGATCCTTTGTTGCTTCCACGGATCTTGTCAGGGGCTGATCCTTTGATTCGATGGATCTTGTCAGAGGATGATCCTTTGATTCCATGGATCTTGTCAGGGGATGATCCTTTGATTCGATGGGTCTTGTCAGGGGATGATCCTTTGGTGCTTCCAGCTCTATATTGAACTATCCTAAAACCTGACTCTGTTTTGTTACAACACTGTACATTTTTTAGTAGTTTGCAATTCCTGTTTTAAAATCCTGCTTTAATTTGTTCAGAACGGGAACAGATAAACTGGTCCCACCTGCTGAACTGGGACAGGGTCACACCAGAGCTGCTCAGGGTGGGAGGGCAGGGGGAGAACCTGCCCAGAGTGGGAATGTGGGCTCTGCCCAGTCCCAGTGCAGAACTGGGTTCAGCTCCTGCAGCTGGAGAGAAGCCCTTGGTGCCCACAAACCCTGCCTTGAGTGTCAGAGCTGGAGAGAAGCCCTTGGTGCCCACAAGCCTTGAGTGTCAGTGCTGGAGAGAAGCCCTTGGTGCCCACCAGCCCTGCCTTGGGTGTCAGTGCTGGGGACAAGCCCTTGGTGCCCACAAACCCTGCCTTGAGTGTCAGAGCTGGAGAGAAGCCCTTGGTGCCCACAAACCCTGCCTTGGGTGTCAGTGCTGGGGACAAGCCCTTGGTGCCCACCAGCCCTGCCTTGAGTGTCAGTGCTGGGGACAAGCCCTTGGTGCCCACCAGCCCTGCCTTGAGTGGCAGTGCTGGGGACAAGCCCTTGGTGCCCACCAGCCCTGCCTTGAGTGTCAGTGCTGGGGTCACACACTTGGTGCCCACAAGCCCTGCCTTGAGTGTCAGTGCTGGAGAGAAGCCCTTGATGCCCACAAGCCCTGCCTTGAGTGGCAGTGCTGGGGAGAAGCTCTTGGTGCCCACAGGCTGGGTTGGGTGTTCCCCTTGCTGCCTGGAAAAGCAGGATATGGCTCTTCCCAGCCACAGAGAAGCCCTTGGTGCCCACAAGCCCTGCCTTGAGTGTCAGTGCTGGGGACAAGCCCTTGGTGCCCACAAGCCCTGCCTTGAGTGTCAGTGCTGGGGAGAAGCCCTTGGTGCCCACAAGTCCTGCCTTGAGTGGCAGTGCTGGGGACAAGCCCTTGGTGCCCACAAGCCCTGCCTTGAGTGTCAGTGCTGGGGACAAGCCCTTGGTGCCCACAAGTCCTGCCTTGAGTGTCAGTGCTGGGGACAAGCCCTTGGTGCCCACAAGCCCTGCCTTGAGTGGCAGTGCTGGGGAGAAGCACTTGGTGCCCACCAGCCCTGCCTTGGGTGTCAGTGCTGGGGAGAAGCACTTGGTGCCCACCAGCCCTGCCTTGGGTGTCAGTGCTGGGGACAAACACTTGGTGTCCAGGCTTGGTGTCCCCCTTGCTGCCTGGAAGAGCAGGATCTGGCTCTTCCCAGCCACAGAGAAGCACTTGGTGCCCACGAGCCCTGCCTTGAGTGGCAGAGCTGGACAGAAGCCCTTGGTGCCCACAAGCCCTGCCTTGAGTGTCAGTGCTGAGGACAAGCACTTGATGTCCAATCTTGTTGTCCCCCTTGCTGCCTGGAAGAGCAGGATCTGGCTCTTCCCAGCCCTTTCCCTGCTTGCAGCAGTTGGGCTCGTGGCCAAAGGGAGCTGTGGTGGCTCCTCCTTTCTGCAGGACTCTCCTCCTTTCCCCTCCCTTCTCCTCTCCCTCCCAAGCTGGTGCAGTGTTGAACCTTTGCCAGGAGCTGGACCTGCTGCAGGAGCAGCAGCTTCCAGAGGGAGGAGGGAAGGAAAATGCTTTCCCTGAGCTCCTCTGGCAGCAGCCACTCCAATAGTCCTCTCTCCATCCATAAATCCCCACTGAAGGGATCCAGCACAGGGTCCTACTTGGAAAAAGCAGAGGGCACTGCCAAGGGCAAAGATGCCAAGAGAGTTTTCTCGCTGCCTCTCCATTTGCCAAAGGTCAAATGCCCCTTTGCCATGTCCCATCTCTCCCTAAGGATGCCCAGAGAAGCTTTGCCCAAGGTTTTCCCTGGGGCTGCACCTGCCTCTGGTGCCTCCCTGACACAAGGCCCTCCTGAAGGCACGTCCATTCCTTAAAAAAAATCCAGGAAAAAGACTTTGCTCCGTTTCTGCCCTCCCTTACCCCCCAAATTGCAGCTGCCTGGGGGTGAATTCCCAGCAGGAGGCACTGGAGGAGCCCCAAATTCCTGCAGTTTTCCCCCAAGGGAACTGCCCATGCAGGATTAACCCTCTGTGCACCCTTGCCCACCCTGTGCCAGTGCCCTGCAGGTGCCCTGGGGGTGCTGGGGGAGCACAGGGAACCCCAGATTCCTGAGTTTTCCCCCAAGGGAGCTGTCCGTGCAGGATTAACCCTCTGTGCACCCTTGCCCATCCTGTGCCAGTGCCCTGCAGCTGCCCTGGGGGTGTTGGGGGAACACAGGGAGCCCCAAATTCCTGCAGTTTTCCCCAAAAGAAACTGGAATTTCAGGATTAACCCTTTCTGCACCCTTGCCCACCCTGTGCCAGTGCCCTGCAGCTGCCCTGGGGGTGCTGGGTGAGCACAGAAAGCCCCAAATTCCTTGTTTGTCCCCAAAGGAAACTGGAATTGCAGGATTAACCCTCTGTGCACCCTTGCCCACCCTGTGCCAGTGCCCTGCAGGTGCCAAGCCTCCTGCAGGGTTGATTTCAGCCACATGCCATGGATTGTAGCTCCAAGCTGGACATCTTGCCCAGCCTGACCCAATGTATTTTTGGTGGGATTTTTCCCCTGCTCTGAGCACAATTTGCTGCCTCTTCTCTTACTCATCAGCTGCATTTTGGTGAATAATAACTCCTCCCTCTGCCTTTTCTCCCCCTCATCCCTCCCACACTTGCAGGAGACAGCCCAGAGTGCCCCTGCAGCTCTGCCTGTGCCTCTGCTCCCTCCTGGCTGAGCTCCAACACCTCCTCCTGCTCCAAAATATGCACCCTCAGAGCACTCCACCACCTTTCCTGAGCTGCTCTGGCTGCTCTGAACCCAAACCCATCAGAGGGCACCACATTTAGAGGTGACATCAGTGCCAGAACAGCCACTTCTGTGCCCAGATCAGTGGCAACAACCTCAAATCACTGCAACAAACCCAGCAGCAGGAGCAGAGACATCCCTGGGGACATTTTCCTCTCTGTTGTCTCCATGTGCACCCTCAGAAGGAAAAAAGGAAGGTTAAAAACAAGCTGCATCACACTCAGAAGGAAGAGGAAGGTTCAAATAAGCTGCATCACAGTCAGAAGGGAAAAAGGAAGGTTAAAAACAAGCTCCTGAGGTTGGTATTTCAATAATATATTGCTTTTGTATGAAAGGTAAATTCGTGCTGCAAATTTCCACCAACCTGAGTGACAAAAATAGTGACAATGCAAGTGCTAAAAATACTAAAATTAAGGTCCAGACTCCAGAAAAACAAGCTCTGAGCTCCTCTTGGCATCAATGAAGTGCAGAGGGAACATACCCTGGGATTAGGATGAGACAGAGGATCAGACTGTGGAAGGAATTAATGAATGGACATTTAACAAACAAGAAAAATATTATTATCGTGATTAAGCCAATGGAAAAGAATCAGTAAAAATTTACTCACATGAGGATTTTTCAAATGCTTAGAAGATACAAATAAAATGTCTGAAACAAGTAAATTTAAGTTTTTGCCACTTCAGTTTTCCCTATTTGAGGTTTTGTCACGAGCCACAGAAAGGGCTGAGAGTTGGAAAGTCAAAGGCAAAAATAAAAGGAGACAACAGCAGTTTTAATTCCAGTGAAATATTTCTATTTTCTCAAAAATCTGCACAAATTAAAAGCAGCAATTCTTCTTCTTGCCTTATTAGTGGTATTGAGATCCTCCCAGCCAAGCCCTGCCATGGGAGCCTCTCGGTCAAGCTCCATAATTTATGATTTAATGTATATTTTAGAGTGGTGCAAAGGCCTTTTCTCTGCAGGAGAAGTGCCAGAGATGAACCTCCTGCAGAGCTCTGCAAACACCTCAGGGAAGTTCTATTAACACAAACCCAGAGGGATGGAGGCAGGTCCTGCTCCATCCCAGCCCTGCAGAATCCCTGGAATCTCCTGAGCACCAGAAATGTGCTGGATGCAGAAGATGATGCAGAAGATGGTGCAGAAGGTCTGCTGAGGAGAAAAGATGCAGAAGTTCAGGAGGGTTTTTATTGCTGTGCTGCAGAGCTGAGTGAATTCAGCTGACTCTGGTGCCCACACTGCAGCACAGCCCTCACTCTGACAGCTTCAGTGCCACGTGCTTGATGGGCAGCAGCACGTGCCAGGCTGGGAAATAAAGGGATATTTTTATCTCCCCAAGATGTGCAGGGGGGGCAGAAGGTGAGCCACAAACCAAGAGGTGGCTTTGAGTCCACCCCACGTGGATTTTACTGCTGTAAAATAACCCAGAGATTTAAAATAACTGATTTATAGGGAAACTATCCCTGAGTTGTCCAGTCAGCAAAGATCAGCAAAGAGATTGAGGGGCTGGAGCGTGGCCAGAGAAGAGCAACGAGGCTGGAGAAGGGACTGGATGTGGCACTGAGTGTCCTCTGAAACACCTCCAGGGACAGAGAATCCACCACATCTTGATCCAACCCCACTGGGATCACCAGCCCAGGGCACAGAGTGCCAGAGTGATCCCAGTGGGGTTGGATCAAGGGCTGGATTTGATGATCTCAGAGGTCTCTTCCAACCCAACTGAGAAGAGCAACGAGGCTGGAGAAGGGACTGGATGTGACACTGAGTGTCCTCTGAAACACCTCCAGGGACAGAGAATCCACCATGTCTTGATCCAACCCCACTGGGATCACCAGCCCAGGGCACAGAGTGCCAGAGTGATCCCAGTGGGGTTGGATCAAGGGTTGGATTTGATGATCTCAGAGGTCTCTTCCAACCCAACTGATTCTCTGATTCTGTGAGGAAAGGAAGAGCATAACCTGGAAATCTGGAATTCCCTGTGCTCCAGGTCCCTGCAGATCCAAGCACAGCCCTAAGATGTCTCTGGCTCTTATTTGTCCATGCAGGCCCCAAATAAATAGTGATTTTATCCACATTTTATCTTTTTTTCACTCATACTGGAAAGTTTTAGGAAGGAAATGGAGTCTGTGGCTGCATTATGAGCCTTCATATGCTCTAAGGTGTATTGTAAGTGCCACCATGGACAGTTTGGCCACCATGGACAGTGTGGCCACCATGGACAGTGTGGCCACCATGGGCATCTTGGCCACCATGGACAGTGTGGCCACCATGGACAGAGTGGCCACCATGGACAGTGTGGCCACCATGGGCAGCTTGGCTACCATGGACAGAGTGGCCAACATGACAGTGTGGCCACCAAGGACATCTTGGCCACCATGGACAGCGTGGCCACCATGGACAGAGTATCCACCATGGACAGCTTGGTTACCATGGACAGCTTGGTTACCGTGGACAGCTTGGTTACCGTGGACAGCATGGCCACCATGGACAGAGTAGCCACCATGGACAGTGTGGCCACCATGGACAGCTTGGCCACCAGGGACAGTGTGGCCACCATGGGCAGCTGCCCAAGCTCAGGTTCTTCAGCACAAACATCAGAGTTGGGGCCAGGGAACACTTTGGTCTGTGCAACAGGGATGGAGCTGGTGGGACAGAGCTCCACAAAGCTCAGCTGGAGCTCAGCTCCTGAGGTGGGTTTAAGCAGCAGGACTTTAGAGAAGACTAAAGGCAGTGGCAGCTTCAAACAGCTCCTGCTCTGGCCCTGGGGCTCTCCAGTCCAACCCCTTTCTCCTCACCTTGGCAGAAGAGTCTCAAAGCAACGAGACTTCAGAGGAGTGAATGATCTTCAGAGTGGGCTGAGGGGCTTTGGCAGAGCTCTGAGCTGGCAAGGTGGGTGAGTTTGATGTGCCCAGAGAAGCTGTGGCTGCCCCACCCCTGGGAGTGCCCAAGGCCAGGCTGGAGCAACCTGGGCTATGGAAGGTGTTCCTGCCCATGGCAGGGGTGGAATTAAATGATCCTTTAGGTCCCTTCTAACCTAAAGCCCCAAATCTTTGAGTTTATATTGAATTCCTGGACATCTGTTGAACTGATTCCCTTGAAAATTGAAGGAGGAATCTGCCATCACAATCTGTGGCTTAGTTTGGGGCCCTGGTCCAACGAGTAAACAAAGCTAATGAATCTTTTAATTAAGCATTCACTGCTAGAGCTGAGATGAAAGAATTGGCTGCCTGTTTCCTCCAGCTCTTGTGATCAAGAGACAGAACAAACTCAAAGTGAGCAAATGACTGTTACTGTGCTCAGGAATTGGGGTAAGTGACACCAAACTAATGAAAGCTGCTCAGGCACTTGCTATTTATGGCACAAACAAAGCAGAGAGAGGTTCAAAGGAATTAAATGAAATGTTTATTTGCATTTCCTCTGAGTCTTCCAGATATTGGAGTTCAGTCCTTGCAGACAAAATTCTGTGTGGGCTTTGAAATTCTTGTTGGTGTTGACTCCAGATAAAAGGACTGTTTGGGATACAGGGAGAGAATTCCTAAAGTGTAAGATTTGTTGCAATTCATCAAAGTAGATCAGAGCATTTGCATTTGCCCATTTGAACTCGACTCCTTCGGAGAGTTTGATGTAATTTTAGACAAATGCAAGTTCCTGACTCCAGGGCAAGGGGAAGAAAATGGTCCTAAATGGTCCTAAAGCCCGAAATGGTGGCACAAAGCAGGGTCTTCTCTACTGGGCCTGTTCCAGCTCCTCCTTCTCCTCCAGACCTCTGAGCCACAGAAGTCAATCCATCCAGTCCAATTCGGAGCCACTGAATGCCACCATGGTGGGTTTTGAATTGGCACTGAGTTCATTCACAATTACAGGAAAAGAAATTTCTTACTCCTGCTCTGCTCTGTGTGGTACCTTTTGGTGGGTGTAGCCCCATGCAGAGATCTCTCAGCATCTCATTTTATATATGTAATATTTATATTGATAATAAATACCAGGTACAACCCATCAGATGTAGCAGAGGAGAAGGTGTGAACATGGATGGTTTGCAATGGAGCTGTTGCTTTTGTTTAGGCAGCAGGAGAATTCAGAATCATGGAGTGGTTTGGGTTGGAAGGGACCTTAAAGCCCATCCAGTGCCACCCCTGCCCTGGGCAGGGACACCTCCCACTGTCCCAGGGACACCTCCCACTGTCCCAGGGACACCTCCCACTGTCCCAGGGGGCTCCAGCCTGGCCTTGGACACCCCCAGGGATGGGGCAGCCACAGCTTCTCTGGGAATCCCATCCCATCCCTGCCCACCCTCGCAGGGCAGGATTTCTTCCCAATATCCCATCTAAACCATCACATGGAATCATGGAATGGTTTGGGTGGGAAGGGACCTTAAAACCATCTCATTCCAATCCCCTGCCCTGGGCAGGGACACCTCCCACTGTCCCAGGGACACCTCCCACTGTCCCAGGGGGCTCCAGCCTGGCCTTGGGCACTTCCAGGCATGGGGCAGCCACAGCTGCCAATTAATTTCTGTATCATTCATCAGAATAATTTACATCATTTAGGTCAACCAAGCCAGGGGAGGGTTCAAGGGGTGAACCAGGAGCTGGAATTCTCCACCTGAAGATGAAATGGGGACACTCAGACCTAACTAGACCAGCAGAAGAGCAGCTTTAGCTCCAGCACATGGAAAGGAGGACTCAGCTCAGCTCCAGGCACTGCTGCAGGTGACACGAAGGGCACAGAACAGTTTATTTGTTTGAACCTGTCCTGTCCTTGTCCCATTCCTCTGTTCCCTGCTAATTCATTGACTTTCCTCACAAAAACATATCAAGGGGCTCCATTATCCTCTGCATTATGGCAAAAAGCAACAAAAGGGAGACGAAGGGAGTGGGGAATTCGGTCAGCACTTCCCTATTCCTGGAAACTCAAGGGTTGGAATGAGGATGTCTCCAGCAGCAGCTTCTTTTCCTTAGAGCAGCAAAGCTCCATCTTTGCCTCTGAGTCACATGGGAACTCCACACTGCAGGGTGTCTGCAGACACATTTCCATCCTCCTGGCACACAACAAAGGCCTTTCCACTCCTTTCCCCTCCCTAAAACAATGTGAGAAAGAATATTAACAACCTACAACTGTTTTCCAGGGATCTGAAGTGCAGTCGTTTTTACAAGCTGAGGTATATTCATTTATTCATAAATGATACCATGAATAATTCAATCTCCTGCTCAAGTTCATGTAGGGGAGTTCAGCATTAATCCATTGGCACGAAACAAAGTGTTTCCCTTTGCAGAAGTTGAGTATCCCAGAAAAAAAATCAGAAGCTCCCAGAATCCCTGACTGGACCTGCTGTGAATCTTCCCCTCTAAAATGTCTGTATTGCTCATTTCTCCCCCTTCCAAACCCCATCTTAGCACATAAAACTCTACCTGTGCTGCTCTAACTTTGCATATTCAGTGTCTGAATAACGAGCAGCTGCTCTGACATTCCTGAATGCAGCTGGAATTCAGACACCAAACTGGGAATACAACGTGGAGCAGCAGCAGCAGCAGCCTGGCTTGTGGAGAGCAGTTCCACTGATCTGCAGGAGGACTCTGTAGATTTGCAGAATGAAGTCACAGCAGCTCTGCTGGGATCTGGTGGCACTTAAAGCCTTTCCAAGCTCTTGATGCAGCTCATTCCACGTGGCATGAGCTCAGATGAAGAGACACTCCAGCTCTGCACCCCTGAGAGGCCACTGCCCTTCACACCTTAATAATCCTCCTTTTAAATACCCTGAAACTTATGGAAAAGATACCACACAACACGTGGGGGATCACTAGAAAAGAGAAGGAAATGTATGAAATCAACCCTGCAGAAAAGAGAAGGAAATATATTAAATTAACCCTGCAGAAAAGAGAAGGAAATATATTAAATTAACACTGCAGAAAAGAGAAGGAAATATATTAAATTAACCCTGCAGAAAAGAGAAGGAAATATATTAAATCCTGCAGGAAAGAGAAGGAAACATGTTAAATCCACCCCGCTGTACCTTCAGTAAATGACTGGTATGAAGCAATCACTTCTTCGTGCCAGAAATACCCAAGTACCTTTGCAATTAGTGACAGTAATTTATGCACATTACCAAGTCCTCCCCCTTTCTTTAGGAAGCAACTCAGCATTTTCGTGGGGTCTCTCTTAATAAATGGCCCCCAATCTTCCTTCCTTGAGAAAACATTGAGGGGTTTGAATGGTAAAATATACATCCCTTTCTGACTCTGGGAGATGATTTATCCTTGCCTTTTGGAGCACCCCATGCAGCCTGTGCTCAATACATCCCTGGGAAATCTCTGCTACTCAAATACTGCTTTGTTTTAGTCAGCCAGTGGCTCAGACCTGGCTCTGAGGCAGCTGCAATGCAGCTCTCCAGTTTGAGTCTCTGGAGCAGCCAGATCAGGCAAGGCTAAATATCTCTGTGATCCGTGTCTCAGATGGGCTCCAGGGAATCTCCAGGATCAGGGAAAGCAAGGGCAGGGAACCTGTTATTGAGATTCTGGCAGGACTGGGACCCACCCTGTGTTTGCTGCTTCGTGCATGTCAGGAAAGAACAAAGAGCAGTGTCCAAGGGCAGGTTGGACGGGGCTTGGAGCAACCAGGATGTCCCTGCCCATGGCAGGGGGTGGAATGAAATGATTTTAAAGTGCCTTCCAACCCAAACCACTCTGGGATTTTATAATTACCTGGTTATTAGGAACCATTTGTACAAAAGGACATGGTGAGAATGCAGGGGCTCCAAAGCTCTGATGCTTTGTGAAAACTGCAGACTGAAGGGGGGGAAAGGCTCTTTACATGTGTCTGGGGGTTCTGAGGTGCAGTGAGGGCTCAACCTTCCCCCAGGGACCTGGAACCTCCCCGAGGCTGGTGGGGAAGGAGAGGGGGACAGGGGAGTGTTGGGCACACCCTGGCCCGGCTGGGGGGCTGCAGATACACCCGAGGATTGGTGGCTCCCAAGTAGGTTTGAAGGCACCAGAGGTGAGCCCAAAGCGGCGCTCAGAGATGTCCCAGGTGGGTCCGGGGCTGGTGCCAAGGAGGGCCGAGGCAGGGCCGGGCAGGGGCCGTTCCAGACCGGCCCGAGCACAGCGCGCCGTGCCCGCGGCGATGCCCGGGGCGCTCCGAGCATCAGCGCTGCGAGACGAGACTCGGGACACCGGCGACAGGACCTCACTGCGGCGATGCTCGGAGCGCCCCGGGCATCACCTCGGAGCGGTTCCGCACCGCAGCGATGCTCGCAGCGCCCCGGACATTCCCGGGGGCGGACATTCCCGCTCCGGGCATCACCTCGGAGCCCCGGGGGTGGGCAGTCCTTCTCCGGGCATCACCTCATAACCCCGGGGCCGGGCAGTCCCGCACCGCAGTGATGCTCGGAGCGCCCCGGACATTCCCGGGGGCGGACATTCCCGCTCCGGGCATCACCTCGGAGCCCTGGGGTGGGCAGTCCCGCTCCGGGCATCACCCCGGAGCCCTGGGGGTGGGCAATCCTTCTCCGGGCATCACCCCAGAGCTCCGGGCATCACCTCATAACCCCGGGGCCGGGCAGTCCCGCACCGCAGCGATGCTCGGAGCGCCCCGGACATTCCCGGGGGCGGACATTCCCGCTCCGGGCATCACCTCGGAGCCCTGGGGGTGGGCAGTCCCGCTGTGGGCATCATCCCGGAGCCCTGGGGGTGGGCAATCCTTCTCCGGGCATCACCCCAGAGCTCCGGGCATCACCTCATAACCCCCGGGGCGGGCAGTCCCGCACCGCAGCCATGCTCCAGGCATCACCTCAGAGCTCCAGGGGCGGGCGGTCTCGCACCGCAGCCATGCTCCAGGCATCGCCCCAGAGCCCCGGGGGCGGGCAGTCCCGCACCTCTGCGATGCTCGCAGCGCTCCGGGCACCTCCTCACCGCGGCGATGCCACCGCGCTCCTCCCCGTCCCCGCCCGCGGGGCCGCGCCCGCCCGCCCTCCTTGCCCATAAATAGCGGCGCCGGGACATCGCCCCAGCGCAGAGCATCCTGCGGTCCCTTGGCCACCATGAGCTCGTACGGCTACGACCCGTTCTTCCCGTCCTACAAGCGGCGATACGCGGACAGCCCGCGCATCCACGTGTCGGTGCGCAGCAGCAGCGGCGGCGGCGGGTTCGGCGCTGCGCGCTCCGCGTACTCCAGCCTGTCCGCGCCCGTGTCCTCCGTGTCCGTGCGCCGCAGCTACGCCACTTCCAGCGCTTCGGGCTCGCTGCTGCACTCCGTGGACAGCCTGGACCTCAGCCAGGTGGCCGCCATCAGCAACGACCTCAAGTCCATCCGTAGCCAGGAGCGGGCGCAGCTTCAGGACCTCAACGACCGCTTCGCCTGTTTCATCGAGCGAGTGCACGAGCTGGAGCAGCAGAACAAGGTGCTGGAGGCAGAGCTGCTGGTGCTGCGCCAGAAACACGCCGAGCCCTCGCGTTTCCGAGCCCTCTACGAGCAGGAGATCCGCGAGCTGCGCTTGGCAGCCGAGGAGGCGACGAGCGAGAAGCAGGCGCTGCAGGGCGAGAGGGAGAGCCTGGAGGAGACGCTGCGCGGGCTGCAGGCGCGCTACGAGGAGGAGGTGCTGAGCAGGGAGGATGCCGAGGCGCGGCTGCTCGAGGTGCGCAAGGGCGCGGACGAGGCGGCGCTGGCGAGAGCCGAGCTGGAGAAGCGAGTGGACAGCCTGCTGGACGAGCTGGCCTTCCTCAAGAAGGTGCACGAGGAGGAGCTGGCCGAGCTGCAGGCTCAGATCCAGTACGCGCATCTCTCCGTGGAGATGGACGTGTCGGCCAAGCCCGACCTGTCGGCGGCCCTGCGCGACATCCGCGCGCAGTACGAGAAGCTGGCGGCGCGCAACATGCAGAACGCCGAGGAGTGGTTCCGCAGCCGCTTCACCGTGCTCAGCGAGAGCGCTGCCAAGAACACGGACGCCGTGCGAGCCGCCAAGGACGAGGTGTCCGAGAGCCGCAGGCTCCTCAAAGCCAAGACGCTGGAGATCGAGGCCACCCGCGGCATGAACGAGGCGCTGGAGAAGCAGCTGCAGGAGCTGGAGGAAAAGCAGAGCGCGGATATCTCCGCCCTGCAGGTGAGGGAGGGGTCGGGGTGGGCACGGGGAAGGGGGATTGGGGTCTGCAGGGTTCCCACAGATAAGGGGGATTGGGGTCTGCAGGGTCCCCTCAGGGGAGAGGGATTGGGGTCTGTGGTGTCCTCCCAAAGTGATGGGGATTGAGGTCTGCAGGGTCCCCACAGATAAGGGGGATTGGGGTCTGCAGGGTTCCCACAAGTGATGGGGATTGGGGTCTGCAGGGTCCCCTCAGGGGAGAGGGATTGGGGTCTGTGGTGTCCTCCCAAGTGATGGGGATTGGGGTCTGCAGGGTCCCCTCAGGGGAGAGGGATTGGGGTCTGTGGTGTCCTCCCAAGTGATGGGGATTGGGGTCTGCAGGGTTCCCACAGATAAGGGGAATTGGGGTCTGCAGGGTTCCCACAGATAAGGGGAATTGGGGTCTGTAGTGTCCCCACAAGGGATGGGGATTGGGATCTGCAGGGTCCTCTCAGGGGAGGGGGATTGGGGTCTGCAGGGTCCCCCCCAAATGATGGGGATTGGGGTCTACAGTGTCCCCTCAGGTGATGGAGATCAGGGTCTGCAGGGCCCCCTCAGACAAGGGGGATTGGTGTCTGCAGGGTCCCCCCAGGTGATGGGGATTGGTGTCTGCAGGGTCCCCCCAGGTGATGGGGATTGGTGTCTGCAGGGTCCCCCCAGGTGATGGGGATTGGTGTCTGCAGGGTCCCCCCAGGTGATGGGGATTGGGGTCTGCAGGGTCCCCCCAGGTGATGGGGATTGGGGTCTGCAGGGTCCCTACAGTTGGGGGGGGGTCAGTGTTTTCAGGGTGCCCTCGGAAGGGGGTTTGGGGGTTCTGCAGGTCAAGGAGGGAATGGGGGTTTCCAGGGCTCTGCAGGTGAGGGGTATCAGGGTTTGAAGAAGGGTCCCCACGGGTGGAGAGGGTCGGGGTGTGCAGGTGAAAGGGGCTGGGGATTGGGAGTTTCTGCAGGGGAGGGGGTGTCCAGATTTGAAGGGCTCTGCAGGGCAGGAGGGTTGGGGATTAGGGGGTTCTTCTGGGGAGAGATGAGGGGTTTGTGGGGTCCCATGGGTGAAGGGGGTTGGGGGTTTTGGGGTCTGCAGGGGGAGGTTGTCAGGGACATCCTGGAGATGACATTGGTGCTCCTGTAGCTCTATTGCATAGAAAAGATCCCAAAACTATAATCCAAAATTCCCCAGAGCTATAAAGTATCATAAATCTAAATATCCACATCATCCTGGAGATGACAATGCTCCTCCTACAGCTCTATTGCATATAAAGGATCCCAAAACTATAATGCAAAATGCCCCAGAGCTGTAAAGTATCACAGATCTAAATATCCACATCATCCTGGAGATGACATTGCTCCTCCTACAGCTCTATTGCATAGAAAGGATCCCAAAATTATAATCCAAAATGCCCCAGAGCTATAAAGTATCACAGATCTAAATATCCACATCATCTTGGAGATAATATTTCTCCTCCTACAGCTCTATTGCATAGAAAGGATCCCAAAATTATAATCCAAAATGCCCCAGAGCTGTAAAGTATCACAGATCTAAATATCCACATCATCCTGGAGATGAGACATTGCTCCAGCTCCTGTCACAGCTCTCTTGTATCTAAACTATGATGTTATAGTGCCAAATGCCCCAGAGCTATAAAATAGGCCAGAGTTGATCTTATAACAATGCAGCTTTAACTCTGTCCTTGAAAAAAAACCCTGGAGAATTATAAGAATGCTCTGAACTGAAAGGGACCCACAAGGATTGTGGAGTCCAATTCAATGGATGTCCTTGAAAAGACATCCTTGAGCTGAAACTGGGAAAAGCACAGAGAGGTTGAAAGCAAACTGAAATTACACACGAATTTCCACAAATTACCACAAAATTTGGCTCTTTGTGTTAAATAGGGCTGGAATAATGGGATGTAGACACAGGGGTTGGAAGACCCTGCCAGGGAAGGCATTAAATGTTACCTTTTTGGCTGAGGGTAGAGTGGGAGCTGTGCTTGTTTTCTGTCTGCTTGAGCAAGATGAGCTTAATAGGATTGGAGAGCTGCATTTTAATTATTGCTGGACTTGGGAGAATTGAGAATTTCATGCTGTCGATACAGGACACAATCAACAAATTAGAGAACGAGCTGAGAACCACGAAGAGTGAAATGGCTCGATACCTGAAGGAATACCAAGACCTGCTCAATGTGAAGATGGCCCTGGACATCGAAATTGCAGCTTACAGGTATCCTGGGAGGTGCTTTAGGGAGCCAGAACTCGGGTCACATTCCCATTCCCTTCAGGAGAATTCCTCTTATTTGCCATTCCTGCAGCAGAAATCTTCAGCCATGAGTGTCAGAGTCTACTCAGGTCCTGGAACAAGGAGAAATGGTGGGGTTTGAGGGAAAAGATTTGCTGAAAGCAGAATCTTCAGCGTGTGAACATACACAATTTTTAGTTTGGCAAAACATGATCTCAGTTCTCCATTTTTACACCCCAAAAAATGCCTGTTCTGAACTGAGGGAAGAGATTTTGCATCAGTGGAACTTCTCAGTGCAGATTTCTCATCCTCAAAACGGGAGATCCCTTAAATGCTCTTAAGAACAGGATTTTTTCCCCCTAATTTGTGATTCTGCAAAGTAAATATTTGACAGAATTGCTGCTGAGTCGCTGCGTGGGGTTTTGCCCCAGATCCTGTGAGAAGTTTCTGTGGATGCCACAAGGGGGAATACTGGGAAGGCTGTTAGGGAAGGGTTAGAGCTGCTCTGTGAGACCCTGCAGGCTGCCAGAATCACAGAATCATAGAATGGATTGGGTTGGAAAAGCCCTCCCAGATCATCAAGTCCAACCCTTGGTCCAACTCCAGTCCCTTTACCAGATCATGGCACTCAGTGCCACGGCCAAGCTCAGGTTCAAACCCTCCAGGGATGGGGAATCCACCCCCTCTCTGGGCAGCCCATTCCAATCCCTGAGCACTCTCTCTGCAAAGAATTTCCACCTGCTCTCCAACTTCAATTTCCCCTGGCAGAGCTTGAGCCCATCGTGCCCCCTTGTCCTATTGCTGAGTGCCTGGGAGAAGAGACCAACCCCCACCTGGCCACAACTTCCCTTCAGGCAGTTCCAGACAGTGCTGAGGTCACCTCTGAGCCTCCTCTTCTCCAGGCTCAACACCCCCAGCTCCCTCAGCCTCTCCCCGCAGCACTTGTGCTCCAGTCCCTTCTCCAGCCTCGTTGCTTTTCTCTGGCCCCGCTCCAGCCCCTCAATCTCTTGCCTCAACTGAGGGGCCCAGAACTGAACACAACACTCAAGGTGTGGCCTCCCCAAGGCAGAGTCCAGGGGAAGGGTCACTGCCCTGGGCCTGCTGGCCACGCTAGTTTGGATCCAGGCCAGGATCCCCTTGGCCTTCTTGGCCACCTGGGCACACTGGTGGCTCCTGTTGAGCTTCCTGTCCCTCAGTCCCCCCAGGTCCCTCTGCCTGGCTGCTCTCCAGCCACTCTGTGCCCAGCCTGGAGCGCTGCAGGGCTTGGGGTGGCCAGAACACACCTCTGACTTCTCCTGCTGTAGGAACCTCATTCTAGAGGGTTTTTTCCTCTGTTTAACAAGGTAAAAATATTATTTCACCCATAATGGCCACTGCTGAAACAAATCCCTTCAAGATCCCCTCAACCTTCAGGGGGGTTTTCTCTTGCTCAGTTGTGGAACTTTCTTTGCTGGAATGGTTGGACTCGATGATCTGGGAGGTCTTTTCCAACCTGAATGATTCCAAGATTCCATTCCAAGAAGCCAAGGTAGCATCACCTCAGGTTATTAATTAGGGGCTAATTTTGCACTCCTTCGGTCTCAAAGCCTGTTGGTCCATGGCTGGATCTGCTGCAGCACAACCAAATCCTCTCTCCATGCCTTTTTTTTTCCTGGCAGGAAACTGCTGGAAGGGGAAGAGACCAGGCTGAGCTTCACCAGCGTTGGCAGCATCACCAGTGGGTACACCCAGAGTGCCCCCAGCTTTGGCAGGTCTGCCTACAGTGGGCTCCAGTCCAGCTCTTACCTGCTGACCACCCGCTCCTTCCCCACCTACTACTCCAGCCACGTCCAGGAGGAGCAGATTGAGATCGAGGAGACCATCGAGGCTGCCAAGGCAGGGGAGGCCAAGGCAGCTCCTGCAGAGGAAGGGGAGGAGGAGGAGAAAGAGGAAGGGGAGGAAGAAGCTGGAGGTGAAGAGGGTGAAGAAGAGGAGGAAGGTACTTAAAGCTACTTGCAAATCCCCTTTTTTCATCTTTCATATCCCCCTTTTTTCATCTTTCAAATCCCCTTTTTTTCATCTTTCAAATCCCCTTTTTTTCATCTTTCATATCCCCTTTTTTTCACCTTTCAAATCCCTTTTTTTCATCTTTCATATCCCCTTTTTTTCATCTTTCCTATCCCTTTTTTTTCATCTTTCAAATCCCTTTTTTATCTTTCAAATCCCTTTTTTCTTCTTTCATATCCCCTTTTATTCACCTTTCAAATCCCTTTTTTATCTTTCAAATCCCTTTTTTCCATCTTTCATATCCCTTTTTTCCATCTTTCATATCCCATTTTTTCATCTTTCCTATCCCCTTTTTTTCACCTTTCAAATCCCTTTTTTATCTTTCAAATCCCTTTTTTCTTCTTTCATATCCCCTTTTATTCACCTTTCAAATCCCTTTTTTCCGTCTTTCATATCCCATTTTTCCATCTCTCATATCCCATTTTTTCATCTTTCCTATCCCCATTTTTTCATCTTTCCTATCCCCATTTTTTCATCTTTCCTATCCCCTTTTTTTCACCTTTCAAATCCCCTTTTTCCACCTTTCATATCCCCTTTTTTCACCTTTCAACTCCATTTCTTTCATCCTTCCCCCTGCTCATATGGCATAAACCCCCAGAAATCCCAATGTTCAGTGATGGAACCTCTTCCCTTTTCCATTCCCACCATGGTGGGATGAGCCCCTTCCATTCCAGCAGCAAAGTCTGAGTGCCAGAGATGGGTAAATATCCAATGTCGGGCAGATCAGAGGTCTCCAAGGAGCAGAATGATGGTGCTCAGGTGGCAGCAAACGGTGCTGAGCTCTCAGACACCCTCCAAAAGGAGGGACAAGGACACCCTGAGCTCAATAGCAGTTCCCAGAGCAGCCTGTGAGAATGGGAACATCAGCTGGGGCTGGAATTACTGGGCTCGGTGCCTGGCACTGCTGCAGATCTGAAATCGGTGGCCATTGAATGATCTGAGGCATTTATCAGTGTAAAAATTAATTACAATGATAATATGGCTGAAGAGCCAGTTGGAGAGCACCGAGATTGCTCTTTGAACCCAAGTCTGGAGGAACCCAAATCTGGATGAATCCAAATCTGGAGGAACCCAAATCTGGATGAACCCAAATCTGGATGAACCCAAGTCTGGATGAACCCACATCTGGGTGAATCCACATCTGGATGAATCCACATCTGGATGAATCCACATCTGGAGGAACCCAAATCTGGATGAACCCACATCTGGGTGAACCCACATCTGGATGAATCCAAATCTGGAGGAACCCAAATCTGGATGAATCCAAGTCTGGATGAATCCACGTCTGGATGAATCCACATCTGGATGAATCCACATCTGGATGAATCCAAATCTGGATGAACCCACGTCTGGATGAATCCACATCTGGATTAACCCAAATCTGGGTGAACCCAAATCTGGGTGAACCCAAATCTGGATGAATCCACATCTGGATGAACCCAAATCTGGAGGAATCCACATCTGGATGAATCCAATCTGGAGGAACCCAAGTCTGGATGAACCCAAATCTGGGTGAATCCACATCTGGAGGAACCCAAATCTGGATGAATCCAAATCTGGATGAACCCAAATCTGGATGAATCCACATCTGGATGAACCCAAGTCTGGATGAATCCACATCTGGATGAACCCAAATCTGGATGAATCCACATCTGGATGAACCCAAGTCTGGATGAATCCACATCTGGATGAATCAAAATCTGGATGAACCCAAGTCTGGATGAATCCACATCTGGATGAATCCACATCTGGATGAACCCAAGACTGGATGAACCCAAGTCTGGGTGACTTTAAGCTCTTAATCCAGACTGAGATTCCCCAAGGTCATGATTTTTATGGAGTGTTTCACTCCTGAAATGCAGAAGAAGCTGCTTGGGTGGGTCTGTTGTAGCTGGAGGGGCCCCTGTGTGGGGTTGGAGGCTGCAGGTCCAAGGGCTCCCATTCAATTGGGATTGGTGTGAAATCCCATTTTGTCTTCCAAAGGTGCAAAGGAAGAATCCGAAGAGGGCAAAGAGGGTGAGGAAGAGGAAGGAGAAGGGGAAGAAACAGCAGCTGAAGAAGGGGAGGAGTCTCAGGAAACTGCTGAGGAAACTGGTGAGGAGGAGAAGGAAGAGAAGGAAGAGAAAGAAGCAGCAGGAAAGGAAGAGAGTGAAGGGAAGAAGAAGGCTTGACTTTCAGGCAGCCCAGCAGAATAAATGATGATTGACTGAGCTGACATTGCAGTCCCACATATTTAATTCAGTGCCCCCCGAGGTTTCAAGTTAATGATTCTGATGTTTCTCTCTGTGCAGAGCCTGAGTTTGCTTGCAGAGCACCCACTGGCTTGTTCCCTGAGTGCTGCATGGTCTCCACGTCTGAATTCAGGGCTTCTGTTTTCCCTGGGGGATTCAGAGCCTTTACATTAAAAAAAAAAAAAAAAAAAAAAGGGAGGGGGAAAAAAAAATAAGTCATGGGAATGAAAGTTACCTTTAAGTTGCATTTCAAATAATTATGGAAACCTTGGGTGGGTGGGAAAACGGAGGCTTCAATCAGTGCAATAAAGCAAAGTCAATAAAGAAATGCTTACCCAGAGTCCTTGTGTGTGTCTTGTGTCACTGATGCTCTTCAAAGCTTTATAAAGGGACGTGTCACCCTCACCTGGAGTCTTTATAACAGGACAAGAACTGCTGGGTTGTCCCTAGAGGAGATTTTTGAGGCAGTTAAAGGTGAGCAAAGCTTTGATGGGGATATGAAACTTCCCACAGAAACTGTACCGTGATAGAAATGGTGGTGGTGGCTGTGGTGGGTCTCAGGAGGTTGAGGTGTGAACACAACCGAGATCTTCCCCTTTGGAAAAGGAGGAATTTTAAAAGGCCAACACAAAAGCCAAACCCAAACGTGGCTGTGAGTGGTGGTGGGAAGTTGTTTCATGTCTGAGAATGGTCTTGGGCTTGGAGCAATGTCTGTACATTTTAAAAAAATCAAATTTATGTGGTGAGTTGGAGGGAGACCATGGGGATGGTTCTGTCTCCTCCTCCCTCTCCCAGGCAGTGACTGAACAGGCTCATTTTCTTCTGAGAGCTTGTCAGGGCCTTTGAAAGTCCTGACTGAGCTAAAAAAAGGTCTGATCTTTAGTGGAGATGAGACACAAAAGAGCTGCAGCAGCAGCAGCAGAGTCTGGCAAGTCTGCAAAAAATGTCAGTGTGGTCTGAGCCTGTTTATTTGCCACGAGCTGATGCCTAAAGTTAAACCTGGACCTGAGAGCAAGCACAAAGTTAATGCTGAAATTAAACCAGTTTAAATAAGCTGAGCCTGTGGAAACCCAGTTTAAAACAGGCTGCAGTAAAACTTCTCACAGTCCCATTTGGCCACAGGAATTTTTTGCATTTTTGGGGGCAGTTTTTTAAATTTGGACACTTCTTTCGGGGTGGAATTGGTTTTTATTGGTTCTCCTCAAGGGTTTTGTTCAGAGAGAAAGGAAGTTTGTTTTTTTTTTAAGGGTGTTCCAAATTCATCTCCCTTTTCAGTGCTGAAAGGGCTACATAGAAAATTATGGTGGGTGAGGTAACACTTCTTATTTTCTTCCACATTCCCAAAGAAAACAGCAGGAGAAGGAAAAAGGACCTTGGTCAAACCAATCAGAAATGCAGCAATTCCACTAATTCTGCAGTTCAGGGAGTTCCACCAACATTTCCTGATTCACCTCCTCATTTCCAGGGGGTTTGGAGGCTTTTGAGAACCAGAAGACAAAAGAAGTAAAATAATTTTCATTTGCTTCAATTAAAAAAAATTAATCTGTCTTTTTACCTTTTCTTTCTGCTTTGAATGGAGGTTTTTCAACCTGGGCTGGTGGGGGTGGCATCAAATGCCAACCATGACAGGGGGTGGCACTAAACAGTCCTTAAGGTCCCTTCCAACCCCAACCATTCCATGATCCATGAAACTCACTGCTCCATCCTGCCTTTCTCCAGGCCCTCTGAGCTTTAACTTCTCAACACTCGATTTTGCTTCCTCTTTCATACTTTTTTTTTTGCTGACAAATCCCCCTCTCTCCTCCCTGCCCTTGGCATCTCTTTCACTTTTGGGAAGCAACACCCCCCCTCAGCCCTGGGGAGTGATGCCAGGGATGCCCAAACCAGTGGGTTTGGAGCTCCACCAGAGCCACATCCCTCCCAGCCTGATCCCTGTTCCCTGTGAGTGAGCCACTCTGCAGTGCCCAGCCAGGCTGGCACCCCCAGCCCTTGGCAGTGATGCCAGGGATACCCAAACCAGCGTGTTTGGAACTTCACCAGAGCCACATCACTCCCTGATGGAGCAGCCTGATCCGTGTGTTCCTTGGGATGTGCTGCAGCTCAGGAGAGACTCCCCACTCTGCCAGGAGGTGAATCAGTCACCCTGCAGTGCCCAGCCAGGCTGGCACCCTCAGCCCTTGGGAGTGATGCCAGGGATGCCCAAACCAGTGGGTTTGGAGTTCCATCACAGCCACATCCCTCCCAGCCTGATCCCTGCTCCTCATGGTTCTTGTCTCCCCAATTTGCAGGGAGGTGAATCAGTCACCCTTCAGTGCCCAGCCAGGCTGGCACCCCCACCCCTTGGCAGTGATGCCAGGGATGCCCAAACCAGCACATTTGGAGCTCCAGCAGAGCCACATCCCTCCCAGCCTGATCCCTGCTCCCTGTGTTCCTTGGGATGTGCTGCAGCTCATGCAGAGGCTCCCCACTCTGCCACCCTGCAGTGCCCAGCCAGGCTGGCACCCCCAGCCCTTGGCAGTGATGCCAGGGATACCCAAGCCAGCGTGTTTGGAACTTCACCAGAGCCACATCACTCCCTGATGGAGCAGCCTGATCCGTGTGTTCCTTGGGATGTGCTGCAGCTCAGGAGAGACTCCCCACTCTGCCAGGAGGTGAATCAGTTACCCTGCAGTGCCCAGCCAGGCTGGCACCCCCAGCCCTTGGCAGTGATGCCAGGGATGCCCAAACCAGTGGGTTTGGAGCTCCAGCAGAGCCACATCCCTCCCAGCCTGATCCTTGCTCCTCATGGTTCTTGTCTCCCCACTCTGCAGGGAGGTGAATCAGCCACCCTGCATTGCCCAGCCAGGCTGGCACCCCCAGCCCTTGGCAGTGATGCCAGGGATGCCCAAACCAGCATGTTTGGAGCTCCACCCGAGCCACATCCCTCCCAGCCTGATCCCTGCTCCTCATGTTCCTTGTCTCCCCACTCTGCAGGGAGGTGAATCAGTCACTCTGCAGTGCCCAGCCAGGCTGGCACCCCCAGCCCTGCCCTGTGCCAGCTGGGCAGTGTGGGTTGGGGTGCCCAGCTGCTCCCAGGGCTGTGGGATGGGTCCTGCTGCCAGCACTGCCCTCACCTTGGAGCACCAGGCGCCGGCTTTGACGCAATGCAGTAAGAGCTGGCACAGGGAGGCTCCAGAGAAACTTTTAACCCCAGTTGCAGCTGCAAGAAAAGGCAGGAGTGCCCTGGAATGTTCTCGGGCTCTCTGGGTAGGCAGGGGCTGTGCCAGGCTGAGGTGGCATCACGGGGGACACAAACACAGGGAGGTTGTGGCTGCTTTCCTTGAGCTACACCCACCCCCTGCCCCCGAAACTGTGCAGGGAGAACATCCAGGTTTTAAACCTTCTGGCAACTAAAGAATTGCTCACTCATCATTTGCTGCCTTCCTAAATTAGTTCGAGACAGTTTAATCCTGAACAGAGAAGGAATAAAACCCACACGGGAATGGGGAGAGCACAGCCCCCAATGCCTGGAGAAAGTTCTAGTGCCTGACTCAGCTCGCTGCAAACGCAGCCTGGGTGTGTTTTGTAACAGTTCCCAGCTTGTTCCCACCTGGAATTTAGTTCTGGGATGCTGAAAATCTCTTCGTGGTACCTTCTCCACAACGTGGTAGAGTAAAGCAGAGCCCCCCCAGCTCCTGAAGTCACAGGGGATTTGATAAATCCCCTTAAATAAAAGGGGATTTAACCTTAAATAAACCTCACAAACCTTCCCTCTAAATTCCTTTAATTATTGTTTTTCTCTTCATGGATCTTTGTATTATTTAATGAACTTCTCTGCTTGAAAATAATTATTCCCTTCACTGGTTTTGTGCAGTCTGAAGGAGCAATTGGTGCAGAACAGGCAAATAACATCCTATTTCTGCATCTCTGCCCGGGAATTCTGCTCTTTTTTGAAACTCTTTGATTGCAGATGTCAGCAGACAGACTCTCTCTGCTCCATGAAATATTAATCAGTTCTTATAGTTTTATAAACATTTAGAAGTGTGTTAACCACTTGCTTATTTCTCTCAGGATTTGGTGGAAACATTTGCAGAGGGAAATGGATTAAATTCACCAATTTCCTGTGTTAGAGCAGTGGGAAAAATACATGGGTTTGGGTATAACTGAGGGCTGGGGGTTGTTTTGGGCGGGGAAATGAGGAGATGGTGGAGCACATCAGGTCAGGGGCAGGCTCAGGAATTTGCCTCCCACCCAGGGCATTCCCAAACCCACCCAGGGCAGTTCCCAAACCCATCCAGGGCAGTTCCCAAACTCACCCAGGGCAGTTCCCAAACCCCACCCAGGGCAGTTCCCAAACCCACCCAGGGCAGTTCCCAACCCCACCCAGGGCAGTTCCCAAACCCATCCAGGGCAGTTCCCAAACGCCATCCAGGGCAGTTCCCAAACCCCATCCAGAGCAGTTCCCAAACCCACCCAGGGCAGTTCCCAAGCCCCATCCAGAGCAGTTCCCAAACTCACCCAGGGCAGTTCCCAAACCCACCCAGGGCAGTTCCCAAACGCCATCCAGGGCAGTTCCCAAACCCCATCCAGAGCAGTTCCCAAACCCACCCAGGGCAGTTCCCAAGCCCCATCCAGAGCAGTTCCCAAACTCACCCAGGGCAGTTCCCAACCCCACCCAGGGCAGTTCCCAAACCCACCCAGGGCAGTTCCCAAACCCACCCAGGGCAGGGGCTGTTGAGCCACCTCCTCTTGTGGAGGGAAATGCAAAGAAGACCAAACCAACCCACACCACAATTCTGGGGCTCCTTAGAGCTCTGTCCTCCCAGAATTGAAAAGAAAGGAGGTGGAAAGGGAGAAAGAGCCAGGTTGGGATCCCACCTGCCCCATGTAACCCCCTGTGCTGGTTTAAAGGTGAACCTGCAGGAGAAATGAACCCAACACAAGAGAGATTCTAAGTCAGAGTTCCAATTTAATACCAATATTGCAATCAATGCAGTGGCACAAAGAGCAATTGGGTTTAACCCCCAAGCCCAGCAGTCTAACCCAGCCCCCTGGGGCACAAACACAGGGGGGTTTGGTGGCCCCTGTGCTGAGCCCCACGTGGTTCCCCCGAGGCCAAAGGCAAAGGAGGGGACAAAGCTGTTGGTGCAGATTATGGCAGAGTCTGGGGGAGAGTGGGGGGCTCCTCCTGTGCAGGGTCTGCTCCTGCTCTGGATGCCAGGAGTGGTGCCAGAGGTGCCCAAAGGGCAAGATTGTCTCCCCTCAGGTTTGGGTGGGAGCCCCCAGTGCCTCCCCCAGGGCAGGGAGTTCCAGCCTGGGGGATCTGACTCTGGCACTCAGGGGGGATTTTGGACTCGTTGCTGGCCCCTGAGCAGAGCTGAGCCCTCAGGTGGGTGTGGAGGTGCCAAGGAGTCCCTGCAGGGCAGTTCTCCCAGCTCCTCTGCCAGGCTTCTTTCCCAGCCAGCTCCCAGCCTGAGGGCTCAGCTGTGCCCTGGGCAGCTGCTGCCAATGGGCCCTTGGGAACAGTTGCTGGGCAATGGCCCAGAGGGTTTGGAATGCCCAGCTTTGGTCACCCCCACACTGGGACAAACTGGGCCCACCTGCTCAGCTGGGACACCCACACTGAGTGTTCCTGAGCTGGCACCAACCTTTAATTCACTGTCCAAGGTGACTCTCCATCTCCACACTGAAGATTCCCAACTTTTCATGTTCAGGGCTGGGTTTGTTGTAGCACATTCTAGAACTCCTTTGGAAGCAGAAAAACATAATTCTAATGCAGATATTGCTCCCTGCTCTCATTTTTGGGTTTAATGGTGGTGTTCTCTTGCAAGTTTTGTTCAGATGCAAGAGAAAAATCACTTCAGTGCTCCCAAACCTTTGGGAATTTCTGTGTTTTAGCAAAATGAGGTGCAGACATTGAGAACAGGGGAGTGTGACTGGGCTGCTTAACTCCTTATTCCTAAAGGTATTTTTGTGTCATCTACACACACACACGACTCTCACAAATGAGCTGCCAGTTCATTTGCTAACTCTGCTTTAATTAAACATCCCTCAGCCACCACACTGGAGAGCCCAGATGTCCATTATTGATACCAGCAGGAGGAACACTCAGAGCTTCTCTGCACAAAGACACTCAGATTTATTTGAAAGGTTTATCTCCTGTGGACTTTGTCCCATTTCTCCAGTGAAGAACAAGCTGAAGCCTTTCAATTAAAAACAACTTGATCTTCAATTATTGATGAAGAATTGGAAGGCTTATGGAAATCATAGATTTTCACCAGAGCCTCAATTAGTCAACAGATTTGAGGGCAGTCCTTGTGCTGAGCCCAGGATAAAGAATTATTGGCATTTCTTGGGAGGGGAGGCAAAACCATGTTCTTTCTTTTCCTTTTGAAATGCCAAATAAACACAATATCAATCCAAAACCAACCTATTAGTTCCAAAATTGGAATTGGAGCCTTTCTCTTCTTCCCTTTTTTTTCATCTGCCTCTATTTATTCTCAATTTAGAGGCATTTTAGAGGGCCCTTTAATTGGCTTTCTTCTTAATGAAGCCAACCTGGAAGTGGCAGTGGAAATAGGCCAAGATTTAGGAGGCCTTTCTATTGGGAAATTAAAAATGTTTTGGTTTGATTTTAGGCTTTTGTGTTCCAGAGGTAGTTTGATCATTTGAACCAGGGAATCCAGGAGGATGTTCCCATATAATAAAAGCAAAAGGAGGCAAAACAACCCAAACCAACCCCCTTTTGATGACCTCAGAGTGTCTGGGTTGAGTCTCTTTGATGGATCTTTGGTTCAGTGACCAAGTGGTGTCACAGAAGGCACCACAACCAGCCCTGGTTCACACAGGAGAAAAAAATCCAAGGAATTACTTGGAAACTGCCCCAGCTTTGGTGGACAAGGAGGAAAATGATCCTTGCAGCAAATTTAAGACCTTTAGGTTTAATCCAAGCTGGATTGATGGCTTAGAGACCTTCCCCTTTCCAAGCCAAAGCAATTCCAACCCCTCTAAGCACCTCAAGGCCAGACAGAAGAGTTCAGTGGGTTCCTCTTTACTCTGGAGAACATGGGATATGGTTTTTATGGATTTATTTAATCCAGTCTTTGGGGTGTGTTACAGGAAATTTGTTCATCAGACCCAGTTTCTAAACCGTGGAATAAACAGCCTGAGTTGGAAGGGACCATCAAAGCCCAACTCCTGGACAAAAGAGGACACTAAGGATAAAAAACCAAAGCCCTGAGAAACTTTCCAACCCATGAACTGCCTTCCCATCCGGGACAGAGCCCCAGGTTTTAGGGAAGGATTTGAGAGGGTGAAAAAGCCACCAGACAAAGTCGTGTTTCCAGGATTGACCTTTATTGAGCAAGAACTGCTGTGACTGTTTTACATCAAACACCCAAAGGTTGCGCACTGTGCATGTCAACGAGGTTCTCCCAGGAGCAAAAGTCCACCCTAATTGCACCAGTGAGGTAAACATAATTATTTATAAGTAGCTTTTTTTTTTAATCATTATTATTATTTTTTTAAGGCTACGAGAGTTCTGGTTCTCATGAATATTCTATGACTGTTTCCTGCTTGGTTTTGGCTCAGTTGGTTCTTTGCATAATACACCTTAAATCGTCCCTCAGATACGTCCCTCCAACAGCTCAGGAAATTCAGAAAAGCTTCCTCTGCACATTTCATCTCATGCACTATTAGTAGTAATTTTTTTTTTAATTTTTTTTTTTTTGGTAGATTTCCCCAAGCTCTGTGGAGGGAGTACATCTTGAGCCTGCATGCATTCCCCCCCCCTTCCCTATATTGCACGAAAAAGGAAAATACTGTGTGTCTGGAGCCTCCAGGAGAGAACCCGTTCTGCTTTGAAGCCGTCACTCACATGCATTTGGCAGCTGTCGTATGGCTTAACCTTTTGCACCCACCCAAGCTCTGGAATTGGTTGGAATTGTAGCTATGGTTGCTTTTAGTCGCTCTCTTTAATCTCCTTTACCACGGCGTGTGAAGTGACTTTCTCCACTTTCTTGGTGGACACCAACTTCTCCTCGAAGCTCTCCTCGTGCTCCTCCACCTTCTGCGTGACGGTCACCGACTTGGTGACGAACGCGGTTCCGCTGTCCCCGCCCTCCCCCGTGATCTTCTCCACCTTCTTGGTCACCACAATCTTCTCCCCCTTGTCCTCGATGGGACTCACATCAAGGCCATTGGTGACAACTCCCTTGTCTTCCTCCTCCTTCTCTTTGGCTTCCTCTTCCTTCTTCTCCTCCACCTCCCCGTTCACCGCAATGTCTTCTTTCCTGGCCTCCTTCTCGGCCTCGGCGCTGACTTTGGTTCCCTTGGTGGCAGTGATGGTCTCCTCCACCACGGCCTTGGCATCTTTGGCAGGGGAGGGGGGTTTCTCTGGGGAACGAGGTTTCTCTGGGGAATGGGGTTTCTCTGGGGAACGGGGTTTCTCTGGGCTTGGCACCTTCTCAGGCGTTCGCAGCTTCTCAGGGCTCGGCGCCTTCTCGGGCGTTCGCGGCTTCTCAGGAGTTCGTGGCTTCTCCGGCGTCAGCTTCTCCAGGGCCACTGCCTTCTCCACCTTCTCGGGGGTCCCAGCCTTCTCAGGGGTCCCAGCCTTCTCGGGGGAGGTTACCTTTGGTGTTGCAGGTTTCTCTGGAGACGCTGCTTTCTCCTCCTCCTTGGCCACTTTCTCCACCTTCTGTTCTTTCGCTGCTTCCGCAGCTTTTTCTTTCTGGGGGGCCTTGGCTGGTTCTGTTACAGGGGATTTGGGGGGGGATTTAGGGGGGGACTTTGAGGGAGGTGTTTTGACCTTCTCTGCCTTTGCTGCCACCTCTTCAGCTTTGCCCTTGGCCTCAGCTTCCTCCTCTTCCTCAGCCTCCTCCCCTTCTTCCTTTTCCTCGATTTCCTCTTTTTCAGAACCACCTTCTTCTGCTGCGTCAGATTTTGCAGCTTCTTCTTCCTCCTCTGCTTCCTCTTCCTCCTTCTCTTCTTCCTCAGCTGCTTCTTCTGCAGCAGCTTCTTCCTCTGCAGCTGCTTCTTCTGCCTTTTCTTCCTCCTGCTCTTCCTGCTGTGCCTTGGCTGCCATTTCTTCTGCAACAGCTGTCAGGGCATCTTCCATTTCAGACTTTTCATCCTCCACCTTCGTCTCTTCAATGATTTCTTCTACAAACTTGTGCTGGACCTTCAGCTTTGGCGGTTCAATTTTTGTTTTCTGAATTTTGGTGGATGCTATTGTGACAGATGGTTGTCTGTGTGTGAATATGGGACCAGTAATGCTTCCAGAGAAGGCACTGAATCTTGTCTCTTCACCCTCCAGCAGCTTCCTAAGGGAATCAGGAGGGAAAAAATCAAAAAGAAAATGAGCATAAAACTCAACAAAAATTGGAAGAACTGTGATTGCTCATCCCTAGAAGTGTTTAAGGTCAAGTTGGAGCAACTTGGTCTGGTGGAAGGTTGTGGTAGGGGGTTGAAATAAGATGGTCTTTAAGATCCCTTCCAACCAAAACCCTTTCCTGATTCTGTAAGATCTCCCTGTCAGCAGGATGGAACAACTTTGCTCATGGAATCTGCTGGAAGGGACCAGCACAGTCCTTGCTCACAGCCCCAGTTCAGCTTCCCCTGAATCTGCTCCTTTGCAAAACTCACACTCAGCAAACAGCTTTTTCCATTGTGCAAACATAACACCTTCTGTGATCAGCTGAAACTCATCCTGAAGGTCAAGAACATTAATTGGGGCATGAACCAGGAGAGAGAGGGGCTAAATAATTGATTTTCTAGGATGCATTATGAGGAGCCAAACAGAACTGGACACAGCCAACAGACCCGACCCAAGTGTTGTGGCTGAGCCATTCAGAGCTGGTTAAACCTCAGTAATTTGGGCACCTTTCTTGTGTGAATATAAAAACTGGAGACTGGTTCAGCTCACTTTGGCAGCAGAGCAGCTACAGAGCCCAGGGTGTCTGTGTGTCTGTCTGAACAACCCCAGGAATTTAAACAGATTTTTTGTTTGTTTTACTTCTATTCAAATGCATGATTGTCATCTAAGCCTGTGACCCAGAAAGATCAGCAGCTCTCCCGATGGAAAGTTCTGAAGAGACACAAAAGAGACTAAAAAAACCTGCCAGGTGATGGCAACAGCAAGCAACGTTCGGCTCCGGATTAGAGCGGGGGCCTCTGAAGGAAAGTTGAGCAAGAAAAGCAGAACTGTTTGTGACAGGCAGATCAGCACTCCCTGCTCGAAACCATGATCAAGCAAGAGCACTGTCTCTTCCCGGCGATAAAAGGGAATTCGAGTGACAAGGACAGCTCGCTTGGCATATGCAAAGCGAAGAGGAATTAAAAATAAACTCGTCTTTTGCTGTATCTTCTGGTTTTGCAGCCAAGGACAGAATGCGGCACGGGTGCCACTGCACTGAGTCACTGCTGTCCTGTGCCCACGGGGCTTGCTGGGAGCTCTGCCACTGATTAGCTGGTCCCTAATGACCTTCGGGGCTCTCGCTGCTCTGCACAACGGCTGCAATCATTTAGTTAAGCTCTAATTTCACTCGTGTTCACTGCAGGCAGATATTTCTTAGCTGTGGGAAAGCTTCCCAGGCCAGCAGCATCTGCAGTGCTATTAATATTCCAGACATGTCTGCAGTGGTCCTACTGTACCTGTATGCAGCAATTTCAATATCCAGGGCCATCTTGACATTGAGGAGGTCCTGGTATTCCCTCAAGTGACGTGCCATTTCCCACTTTGTTCCTCTAAGCTCGTTTTCCAGCTGGTGAATCGTGTCCTGCAAGGGAGAGGCACAAAAACCTCTGTGACACGGCCATCCGCCTCCCGCGGGGACAGAGCCGGCAAAAGTTGCCAAAAAGGACTTTTAGAAACTCCCCGCGCCGCTTTGGGAGGCAGGGCCGGGAGCTGAGCAGGACCCACCCGCTGCCACCATCCTTCCTCCACCCCCGCTCCCGCATCCTCGCCGCGGAACCGGCGCCGGGTACCTCCCGCATCCCTCCCCGCCGGGCTTCGGGCTCCTCCCGCATCCCTCCCCGCGCGGTGGGCACCGGGCACCTCCCGCATCCCTCCCCGAGCGGCGGGCACCGGGCACCTCCCGCATCCCTCTCTGCCGGGCTTCGGGCTCCTCCCGCATCCCTCCTCCCCGGGTTCGGGGCTCCTCTCGCATCCCTCCCCGCGCGGTGGGCACCGGGCACCTCCCGCAGCCCTCCCCGAGCGGCGGGCACCTCCCGCAGCCCTCCCCCCCGGGCTCGGGGCACCTCCCGCATCCCTCCCCGATACCTGATAAGTGGTGAGGTCGTTGTTGTGGCGCTCCTCGATGTCGCTGAGCTGCCGCTCCAGGGACTCCTTGGTGCCGCGCACCGACTCCAGCTCGATGCTCTTGGACTGCAGCTGGCGGCGGTACTCGGCGATCTCCTCCTTGGCGGAACGGATCGCCTCCTTGTTCTGCTCGGCCGCCTCTGTGAGCTTGGCATAGCGGCACTTGAACCACTCCTCGGCCTGGTGCATGTTGTGGTCGGACTGGCACTCCAGCTGGGCGCGGATCTCCTTCAGCGCCGTCGTCAGGTCGGTCTTCAGGTAGTCCTTCCTCTCCACGGTGGCGTGCGACGCCTGGAGCTGCGCCAGCAGCTCGGCCACCTCCTCCTCGTGGTTGCCCCTCAGGAAGGCCACCTCGTCCTGCAGCGACTGCACCTTCTTGTCCAGCTCCGCCCGCATCAGCGAGGCCTCCTCCATCTCCTTGCGCAGGGCGCGGATCGTCGCCTCCGTCTCGTCTCGCAGCCTCGCCTCATCCTCGAAGCGCTCCCGCAGGCGCTGGATGTCCTCCTCGATGTGCTCCGAGTCCAGCTGGATCTGCGCCTTCTCGTGGCTCACCTGCTCGAGCGCCCCGCGCAGCTCCCGCAGCTCCTGCTCGTAGGCGTCGCTGAGCTGCGCCCGCCCGGCGTGTTTCTGCCGCAGCGCCGCCAGCTCCGCCTCGATCTCCTTGTTCTGCTGCTCCAGGTAATGCACCTTCTCGATGTAGCCGGCGAAGCGGTCGTTGAGTCCCTGCAGCTGCTCCTTCTCGTTGGAGCGGCTCAGCTTGAGCTCGGCCGCTCCGTTGAGCAGCGAGGACTGGCTCACGTCCAGGCTCTCGGCAGAGCTGAGCACGGTGGAGCCGTAGGCGGCCCGCGGCCCGCCGAGGTTGGGGCGCTTGTAGGACGAGGACACGGAGCTGCCCGAGCCCCTCGACCACGACTGCGAGCGGAAGCCGCTGGACGGGGACGCGCTGGCGCGGCTGTAGGTGGCGCGGGTCTCGGTGACCCGGCGGTACGAGGGGTTGCCCAGGGGCTCCATGGTGTAGCTCATGGTTGGGGGCGCTGGGGGCGGCGGTGCGGGGCTGCTCCGGCCGCCGCCGCCCCTTATAAAGCCCCGCCGGGCGGCTGCGGGGCGGCCCCGCACACGTGTGTGGGGGGCGGCTCCGCCGGCCCGGCCCCGCGCCCGCCCCCCGCCCCGCCCCGACTGCCCCTGCCCTTCCCTTCCCTCGGCCCGGCTCCCCCTGCCCGGCCCCTGACGCCCCCCGTGCCCCTTCCCCACCGCCCCTTGCCGTTGCTTCTGCCCCCGCTGCCTTCCCCTTCATCCCCCTTCTCCTTTCCCACGGCTCCTCCCTTCCCATTCCCAGCCCATTCCCCCTTGTCCGCGCTCCCCCGGCTCCCTCCTTCCTCCCCTTGCTCCCCCTTCCCTTTCCCTGTTCCTTCCCTCTTGCCCTGCTCTTTCCCCCCCACCCCCTCCCTAGGCCATCACCCTCTTTCTTTTCTTCCTTTCTTTCCTTCCTTCCTTCCCTTCTTTCCTTCCTTCCCTTCTTTCTTTCCTTCCTTCCTTCTCTTCTTTCTTTCCTTCCTTCCTTTCTTCTTTCCTTTCTTTCCATTCTTTCTTTTCTTCCCTTCCTTTCCTTCATTTCTATTTCCCTTTCCCACTTTCTTTTCCTTGTTTTCCACCTTTCTGACATTTCTTTTCCCTCTTTTCCCCTCTTCCCTCTCTTTGCTGCCCCTCAGACCCCCCTTCCCGCAGCGACCAAAGCGGAGAGGAGCGCGATCGGTCGGGGGGTCGCAGAGCAGGGTAGGGCCAGGGGTCGGGGATCGTGGGCTGGGATCAGGGACAGGGATGGGGGAGCGGGGACCGGGATCTGGGAGCGGGGACCGGGTTCTGGGAACAGGGACCAGGATCTGCCATTGGGAACGGGACCGGGGACTGGGAAGCGGCGGCTGCATCACCACGGACAGCTCCCACCGGGCACTGATCGGGGTCGGGACCGCCCTCGGGTGGGGAGTCCAAGGGGGTCCTTGGGCCAAAGGGGACCCCCGGATGGGTGGGGAGGGTCCAAGCCCCCCGTCCCCCCCTGCCCAGGCGGGGTCTGGCGAGCCAAGGTGGCAGCGGGCGGGGGAGGAGGCGGCTCTGCGGCACCGGGCGCTCCTGCAGGGCTCTCTCTAAGAGTTTGGAAGACCCCCTGGCACCCCAAATTCTTCTTCTCCCCCTCTCCTCCTTCCTCTCTTTTCCTCCCACTCTGATCTAACGCTTGGTGCATTGCTCGGGAAGAAATTCGTCCTTGAAAGCGTGTTAAAAATTGTGTTTACATGATAAAATGTACTTTGTCGGGGCTGCATTCCAGAGCTTGGCCACCATCCAGACTCTGAGCCGCTCTTGGAGGGATTACAGCGACGGAGGAAAATGTTTAGTAAGCTGCAAAGAGAGGAAAAAAAAACCCAACCAAAAGCCAAAAAACCCCCAAAACTGCTGGTGCTTGAAAAATCCCTGCCACAGCTCCCTTGGAAAAGCAGAGGAATTCTGAGGGGGGAGAGTTCATTAAGAAGGTGCTGAAAAGGGTCTGTGTGTGTTCACAGCCTGAATTTTGAAGGAGGATAAAGCCCAAATCTCCTCAAAGATCGCCTGGGTGATTCAGCCCGGGCCACACACGCCCAGGATGAGTCCGGGAGGTTCGAGGGCCGGGGTTAAACTTGGCGAGCACATGGAGCAGCAGCGCTCCCCTCTGCTGGCTCATTAATATGATGCTGTCATAGGACTGCAGCACTGCAGTCGGAGCAGGACTCCCGGTTAGTTATCCCTGGATCTGCCCGGCTGGATTTGCAGACACAGCCCCTTCCAGCCTCGGTGTAACCTCTGGAGTTTCATATTAACACACCCGGGGAAGGTTTGATCCTAAGGAAGCAATCACGGCTTTTAAATCAGCTTCATTAATTCCACTCAAAGTTTTCTCCATAGACACGTTGGATTTCTTTGGGAAGTCAAAACAGAATTACTGGCCATTAGGGCATTGCATTGTGTTTCTTTTTAGGGAAAAAGGTATTCTATGATCTGGTTTATTAATGTTATTTTTTTCCCTGAGAAGTAAAGACTGGAAGGGGAAAACAGATCCTGGTTTTATACATAAGGAAAACTTCCAGTAGAAGAGAACACAGAAGTTGCTTGGGAGCTTTTATTATCCATTTAATCTTCTGAAAACAAGGGAATGCTGTTGGAACAACAAGCAAGGAGGGGCATCTGGAACTTTGTAATGAAACTGCCTTTCATTAAATACCTCGATGTTTTAAATCCACTTACCCAGGATGCAAAATAAATTGTTGCTTTATAATCAAGCAGTGACAGCCTTTGATTTAATTCTTTAATCCCGAGATCAAGCAATGCAAACTCTTACAGAACACAAGACTCCTCATGATGCATGTGGATTACCTTAAAAATCGGGATATTTAGGTGAGAAAAAGTTTGAATTCACAGAGGCATTTACAGGCAGAAATCGTTGTGAAATCAAGTGCAGTGCTTGAATTGCAAGCACAGCCTTGCAATGGGAATTTCTGGTCCCTGGGCAGATGCAGATGGACAGAGCTCCTGCTCCATTATCCTGAAGGTGATTTGAAGGTTAAAATGAGTCAGGGAAATCAGTCTGAAATGGTGCCTTATTTCTCTTTCTTCCCTCCCTATCAATCTCCTCTTGGGAGATTTTAAAATGCAGACCAATATTTCTGGAGAACTTTTTTTTTTATTATTATTTTTTGCCCCAAAGTGGAATAAATAAATATTTTGTGCTTGAGAACAAAAAGCAACCTGATGTCTCAGGCTTTGAGGCAGGAGGAGGGAAGGAAGAGACACTCCCATGGAAGGGGAAAAGCAGCAGCATTGATTTGAATCTTGATTATTCACCATTGACAAACCTGCAGAAAAGAAATACTGTTATTATGGGAGGGTGAGTCTGAGTCCTGCAGATTCCATAAAAAAAGAAAGAAAATACAGGGGGTGGAGCAGCACAACAACCAAACTCCTTCAAGGGAGAAGGGATTAAAATATGACCAATGATAATGAAATCACTGGAGTATCTGAAAAGGAAATATTGAGTCAGATGAGTGGAATGAAAGGGGGTCTGGGGTGGGGGTTTTATTTATTTATAGACAGACAATAGAATGAAGAATCTTGGCAGATAATACAGTGTGGTTGGAACTATTAAAATATATATTTATCAGCTTAAAGGGTGTTGGTAAGTCACTGCCTGTTGTTAATTTAAACCTGATTTAAGCTTAGCTTAAGCAATTTAAGCCTAAATAGGCCTTGGTGATATCCATGCAAGGGGGACAAACAGTAACAGCAGAAGGAATTTTGTCAGGAAATCAGAATTTGGCCCATTTTATTTTCCACCCCACAGAGGGATGGGAACTGGTGTGAGTCCCCAAGCCCCAGAATTTATTCTGATTTATGCCAGCTGGAGACCTTGAGCTCCTCAAACCTTATTTGATCCCCCTAAACTTACAATAAATAATGCCCCAGGTAATCAGCTGGTGGAAATTGGGCTCATTCCAGCTGAGCCAAGAGAGCAAGGAGGGCCATTTGAGCCCAGCTGAGCACAAGTCCTGGGAGCATTTCAGCAGAGACAGCTTTGGAGGAAAACACTGGGATTTATGGCCTCAGGGCTGGTGGAGGCTGAATTTTTAAAGAGATTTTTAATTTTCTTGTCATTTTTTTCAGGGTCTTGAGATTGGAATTACCAGGTTTGGGTGTGGGGGTTAGTAATGGATTATAATGATCATTCACTTTGTCTTCAGCATCCCCTGGGGGCACCTGGAAGAGACGAGAGAAGGGCATGGAATCGACCGATTGGGTTGGAAAAGCCCTCCAAGATCATCGAGTCCAACCCTTGATCCAACCCCACTGTGATCACCAGCACAGAGTGCCCTGGGCTGGTGATCACAGTAGGGTTGGATCAAGACGTGGTGGATTCTCCCTCAGTGCCACATCCACAGAATCACAGAATGGATTGGGTTGGAAAAGCCCTCCAAGATCATCAAGTCCAACCCTTGGTCCAACTCCAGTCCCTTTACCAGATCATGGCACTCAGTGCCACGGCCAAGCTCAGGTTCAAACCCTCCAGGGATGGGGAATCCACCCCCTCTCCGGGCAGCCCATTCCAATCCCTGAGCACTCTCTCTGCAAAGAATTTCTTTCTGCTCTCCAACTTCAATTTCCCCTGGCAGAGCTTGAGCCCATCGTGCCCCCTTGTCCTATTGCTGAGTGCCTGGGAGAAGAGACCAACCCCCACCTGGCCAGAACTTCCCTTCAGGCAGTTCCAGACAGTGCTGAGGTCACCTCTGAGCCTCCTCTTCTCCAGGCTGAACACCCCCAGCTCCCTCAGCCTCTCCCCACAGCACTTGTGCTCCAGTCCCTTCTCCAGCCTCGTTGCTCTTCTCACTTGGGTTGGAAGAGACCTCTGAGATCATCAAATCCAACCCTTGATCCAACCCCACTGGGATCACTCTGGCACTCTGTGCCCTGGGCTGGTGATCACAGTGGGGTTGGATCAAGACATGGTGGATTCTCTGTCCCTGGAGGTGTTTCAGAGGACACTCAGTGCCACATCCAGTCCCTTCTCCAGCCTCGTTGCTCTTCTCACTTGGGTTGGAAGAGACCTCTGAGATCATCAAGTCCAACCCTTGATCCAACCCCACTGGGATCACCAGCCCAGGGACACCTTCCACTGTCCCAGGGACACCTTCCACTGTCCCAGGGGGCTCCAGCCTGGCCTTGGGCACTCCCAGGGATGGAGCAGCCACAGCTTCTCTGGCAATCCCATCCCAGCCCCTCCCCACCCCCACAGCCAGGAATTCCTTCCTAATATCCCATTTGAATCTGCCTTCTTTCAGTTTAAAGCCATTCCTTTGTTCCTTCCAGAACAGTCTCTACAAATATTACAAACACAATTTCCAAGGCCACTCGTGCTCCTTTTTATTTCCCACCTGAGCCCATCCAGAGCCTCATTTCCAGGGGTGGAGCAGCCACAGCTTCTCTGGGAATTCCATCCCAGCCTCTGCCCACCCTCCCAGCCAGGAATTCCTTCCCAGTATCCCACCTAACCCTGCCCTCTGGCAGTTGAAAGCAGATTCAGCACAGAAATGAGCTGTGACCCTTCTCGGTGACATTTCTGAAGTGATGGCCACGTCCAGAGACAGATATTGGAAAACTTGATTCTAGAGAAGCCAAAATGTGACACAGCAGAAACCAGAGTGGCTGGAACAGTTTTCTCTTCAGGTCCAAAGAGTTTGGAGGTGAAGGTCAATGAGGTGGAGTCAGAAGTGAGATCTCAACTACTTAAGGAGTGAACTCCAGGATGACTCTGAGCCTGTTTCCCTCCTCTGGATGCTGCAGAACTTGTCCCTTCAGGCACACAAAGGATCAACTCTGAGCCAGAACACACAAAACCTCAGCATTGAGTGCCCGAGATGAAAAGCAAAGGGAGGGACTGGCTTTGCTTCTCAGTTCACTGCTCAGTTCTCCTACATGTGTTGTCTGATGCCTCACACTGCAAACTGCCATCCAGAAAATACATATCCAGGTCAGGGTAGCAATTTTCTGGTGATAAAGTGATCAAAAATAGCTCTTCCTACCTCGTTTGGAGAGTTGGTTTGTCTTTTTTTTTTTTTTCTCCCCTCAGTCTTCCCTTTCTAAAAATATCACTTTGAAAAGTGGCTGCAATTCTCCTTTTATGACCATTTTCCTGGAGCTTTACATCCCACATGACAACCCTGCCATAGGGCAGAGCTATTTTTAGGGAGCTGCTTCCCAGGAATAAAATAAAATAAAATAAAATAAAATAAAATAAAATAAAATAAAATAAAATAAAATAAAATAAAAATAAAATAAAATAAAATTAAAAATAAAAAAAAAGGAGAGGAATTCTTGTGGGCTGAAAATGAGGGGAATTTGGGCACTACAACAGCTCCCAGGGGTGTCATTTTGGGGACTGAATTCCCACTTTTCAACACCTTGGCAGCACATGGATGGGGAGGTCCTGCCAAGAAAACCTACCTGGATTCATGTGCAACCACATCAATATTTAGGCTCAGCTTTGCCCAAATCCCTCCTGTCTGGACAGGTTTGCTCGGGGTGTTCTGGACCTGACACCAAACCTGGAGATCAATGGATCTTCACAGCAAAAAATGGGGCTGAGAGCTCTGGGAAGTGTCAAGGTTTGGAGCTGGGGAGCTCTGGGGCAAACTGGAAGGGAATTTAAAATCAAAATTCAAATGCAAGTTAAAATCAGAGTTAAACCCAGTGGAGCTCCAGAGATGCTCTGGTTGGGAACAGAGCCTGTAATTGTAGAGTTAAGTTGGATGTTGGGAAGAAACTCTTCCCTGGGAGGGTGGGGAGGGATGGGATGGAATTCCCAGAGAAGCTGTGGCTGCTCCATCCCTGGGAGTGTCCAAGGCCAGGTTGGAGCTACCTGGGCTAGTGGAAGATGTCCCTGCCCATGGCAAGAGGTGAGATGAGATGATCCTCAAGTCCCTCCCAACCCAAACCATTCCAGGACTCTGTAATCCAGGAGGAGTTGTGGTCCCAGAGCCCAGCCCTCCCTCTGCAGGGCTGATCCATGGCAGCTGCCAGTGCTCTGTGTGAGGGCTCAGCTCCTCAGGTCCAACTGTGTCCATCTCCTCAGGTGCATCCCTGTGTTCATCTCCTCAGGTTTGTTTGTGTTCATCTCCTCACGTACATCTGAGTTTATCTCCACTGGTTGATTTGTGTTCATCTTCTCAGGTTCTTCTGTGTTCATCTCCTACCTCTGTGTCCATCTCCTCAGGTCCATCTGTGTCCATCTCCTCAGGCCCATCTCTGTCCATCTCCTCAGGTTCGTCTGAGTTCATCTCCTACCTCTGTGTTCACCTCCTTAGGTCCATCTCTGTCCACCATCTCCTCAGGTCTCTCTGCATTCATCTCCTATCTCTGTGTCCATCTCCTCAGGTTTCTCTGTGTTCATCTCCTCAGGTCCATCTCTGTTCATCTCAGGTCCATCTGTGTCAATCTCCTCAGGTCCCCCTCTGTCCATCTCCTCAGGTCCATCTGTGTTCACCTCCTCAGGTCCATCTGTGTCCATCTCCTCAGGTCCATCTGTCTACCATCTCCTCAGGTTTCTCTGCAGTCATGTCCTATCTTTGTGTTCATCTCCTCAGGTCCATCTGTGTCCATCTCCTCAGGTCCATCTGTGTCCATCTCAGGTCCATCTGTGTCCATCTCCTCAGGTCTATCTCTGTTCATCTCAGGTCCATCTGTGTCCATCTCCTCAGGTCCATCAGTGTCCATCTCCTCAGGTCCATCTGTGTCCATCTCCTCAGGTCCATCTGTGTCCATCTCAGGTCCATCTGTGTCCATCTCCTCAGGTCCATCTGTGTCCATCTCTTCAGGTCCATCTCTGTTCATCTCAGGTCCCCCTCTGTCCATCTCCTCAGGCCCATCTGTGTCCATCTCCTCAGGTCCATCTGTGTCCATCTCTTCAGGTCCATCTCTGTTCATCTCAGGTCCCCCTCTGTCCATCTCCTCAGGCCCATCTGTGTCCATCTCCCCAGGTCCCCCTCTGTCCATCTCCTCAGCTCCTGGCCCTGCCTCCCTGTGGTCCCCACCCCTCAGGGAGCAGCAGCTCCGGGACCTTTACCTTGCCCTTCTTTCATTGCCTTGTTTTTCACCGAGGTCCAAGAAGTGCCCTCAGATCTCCAGGATATTCCGATTTCCCAACAAAAGACCCAACACCACCAAACACGTTCTCCCCACCAGTCTAATTTGTATCTGGGTTAATTGCTCTCCTGCTGGAGCTTTAATTGATTTGTGTGGAGACATCCAGCGAGAGGCTTCAGCTCAGTCAGAGCTCCACAAAACTGCAGAGGCTCCTTATTTTTCTTTTTAATCAGCACTAAAGGCAGAGTGGCCCTTGCAAAGGGCTGCTGAGCTCTCAGAGGGATCACTTCTCGTGGAGATGCTGAACAGAAAATATTATTTTGCTGAACGGAGCTGGGAGAGGTTTTTCCAGGTGAGACTATTCCACAGAAAATCAGGAAAAAAGGGACTATTAAAGCAGTGAAACTTGGAGGACTTTCCTTGCGTTTTACTGGTGAGAATTTGAGAATATTCGTTGTCTTTTTTTGGCCCAAGAGCTCCAAAGAGCAACCTGATTTATAGAAATCCAAGCCTTGTTCTGGCTGCAGTGGCAGTTCCATCTCTCCAGGCTTCTTCTTGCAACATCTAAATAACCTTCTCAGTAGAAATAACCGTAAGTTGATTAGGAGGGAAGCAATAAATACAAATCAAATCGAATCATGCGGAGACTCCCGGAAAGAAAATCAATAATTTCAGGCGTGTGTTTTGCAAACTCGTGTTATTGGGGGGGAAAAAAACCCCAACCCCACATGTGGCCTCTGTAAGTCTTGATTAAGCAGGAGCTACAAATCTTTCCTTTTGTCTCAGAGGTCTCAGTTGGGGGGGGAAAATTCAGAATTTTTTATATAAATTTCAAAGCAATGGTGTCACTTTGTCCCAAGTCAGAGATGGAGTGAACAGAACACGCAGGTGGGACAGGCTGGGAAAGCCAAGAGGGGATGGAGCACAAAGGGATGTTTACAGGGAGCTGCTTGTGGCAATTCTGAAATTATTCCATAACCTGATTTCAGAAATGGAAAATCCAGAGGTAATTTTTAGTGCTCTTTTTTTTTTGTGTTTTTCTGGACATCAGCTCAGCTCAGTGACTCCGAGGTGGTCACGAGGCAGGAGCTTGTTTTTCATCTGGGATGGAAGGAAAGCTCATCAAAAATGTGGTTTTTTGAAATTTGCCAGGATAAAATTTAATTCTATATTCCTTTTTTGTATTCACTGAAGTCCTGGAGACTCCAACAATCCTGTTTTTTATGTCTGGCTCATCCTCCCCCATGCAGGATTTTTTCTTATCCCCACTAAAGGGAGCGTGAGAAGGACACACAGGGGTAGAAAACATCTCAACATCCCAAATTTCCAGTGACCTTCAGAGATTCTGTGGCCACAGCGATGCCACAAGACCACAAGATGCCAACTTGGGGCTTCCTTTTCCATTCCAAGCTTCAGACTGACATTATCTCTAATTAACTGGCTCCACATCAATTAATTTCCTGTGGAAACCACTTGGAGAGAAGGATTTTCAAGCTCTCACGTGTAAATCTCAAGGTCAGAATGTTGTGCATCATCCCTTGGGACACTCCTGGCCTTGGCACAGCAGGTTGGGCCTGGAATTCTGTCAGATGCAGGACTCAGAATTACAAAAATAAAGCAAAAATATTCTCTTAACTCATCTCTTAACCCAATTTTCTTAATTATCCGGTGGGAATTATTTGTGGGGAAGGACAGAAAGCTTCACCTGATGGTGTCATTCCCTCTGAGATGCAAATCTGCTCCCTCTGCACCCCTTTCTGTGCCCTGCCCTGCCCTCTCCACCCTCACCCCACAGGGCAAGATGGCACCAACCCTGTGCCAGTGGCTCCCACTGGTTTTCCTGCTGGTTTTCCCCCTTTCCCAATGCAATGCCCTCTCCTGCCAGGGGCAGAAACACCACCCACTGTGGAGCTGCTGCTGTTGCTCCTGACAAGGTGAACCATTCCTGGCTTTGTGCCACGCTGAGGAGTCCAGGGTGACACAGAACTCGTGGCCTCATGTCTGGAACACACACCCAGCCAGGAAAACACTCTGCCCTCTCCTTGCCCACCTGGATCACCTGGGTTGTCCTTGGCATGGCACGCCCTGCCCAAGTCAGCAGACAGCAGGCACAGCCTTATCCAGCTTTTTCCTTGGATGGAACTCCTGGGAGCTTCCCAAGGTCAGGCTGCGGCAGCTGGGGAGGTTTCAGTGGGATTTTCCTGATCCTTTTCCAGCCCAACTCACCACTGGTGTGACAGATGCTGCCCTACCACAAATCAGGCTCCTTAACGAGCTTTCCCCCCTCCCAAAGCTTTTTCCAAATGGAATTCTCTCTCCTGTTATTCCTGCTGGGGAATATAAACTGTGCACCCTGTTTGGTTTGAGCATTAATGGAATAATCCCCAAAAAAGGGATCCCCTGCCCTGCAGGGAGGGGGCTGAGGCAGCACTTCCTGCACAAGGGGCAGGAATGGCACTGCCAGGCACTGGGCACTGGAACAGGCTCTTCCTGCTCATCCCAGGGAAAGGCAGGAGCAAATCCCTGCCCTTGCCAGGGGTGACTCTGCAGAGCTGCAGTGGAAAGGGACAGAAGTCCCAGGGGGTGGCTGCTGACGTCGGTGGTGCGAATGAGAGCAGCTTCCTCCTCCTCCTCCTCTTCCTCCTCCTGCTCCTCTTCCTCCTCCTCCTCTTCCTCCTCCTGCTCCTCCTCCTCCTCCTCCTCCTCCTCCTCCTCCTCCTCTTCCTCTTCCTCTTCCTCCTCCTCCTCTGCTCCAGCTGCCCTTGCCCTGAGAATGAGAACTCAACCCAATGGGTTGGCTGCTCCTGTGCAGCTGAAACTGTTGGCTGTAATACATTAAAAACTGGAATATTTAAAATATTTTGGGATTTACTGGACACTTGCCCAACCCCAGGGATTTTTCTTTGCTTCTCTGTCCTCTCTCCCATATTCTCTTACTCTTCTTTGGCAGTGTTTTCTTGGAGAACCACCTGAACACAGTTCTGGGCACACACTGGTGCTCCCAGTGCTTCTCAGACACAACAAAAATGTTTCTAAGGATCCACTGACTCTGTAAAATAAAGTCTATATTAAAAAACCTCCAAGTTTTGCTTCTCCTGAATATTTTTATAATGTTACTGCATCACCCTCAGTGCCCCCAGCAGGAGTAGGGATGAACTTCTCATTACGTTAAAGAAAAAAATGACAGTGTAGAGAATTTGTACTTAAAAAACAGGCTCAGGAAAGTTTCAGGAATTTCTGCTCCTAATTCTGCATTCCCAGCAAAGCAGCTGCCCCTGAGGCTGCTCAGGTATTACCCTGAGGTCAGAATTCCACTGCACAGCACCCAACAAAAGAATTGGTTTACTCTCATGTGGTGCATTTATTAGACCTGAATGTTCTCCCCCTCTTTGCTGAGAATAAATATTAGATAATTACACCAAGTTCTCCCTGTGAGTTTAGTGGGTTTGGGAACGAATTTGTTGGATTGAGTTTCCACCTCCATTAGAAGCCAAACCCATCCCTTCCAGTCCCTGATTTTTATTGTTTAAGCAGGTCATTAAATCAAAAGGTGCAGCATGAAATCCTCTGGCAGGATGAAGGGCTGCAACGACAGTTCTCATCTGTGCCCTGCTTTGTCCTGGGCACCAGGAGAGGTGACTCTGGGACTGATGCCAAAGCATTCCCCTCTTCCAAAAGGAGCTTTATGAGCATTCTCATTGATCAGGCCCTTGGTGTCACACCTCAAAGGTGTGTCTGCAGCCTTTGGGTGTCACTTGGTATAGACATAGATAGATATATAGATAGATATAGAAATATATATGGATATAGATATATAGATACAGATACAGATGCAGATACAGATGTAAATATAGATGTAGATGTAGATATAAATATAGATCTATAGATATAGATATAGATATATAGATATATAGATAGATACATATACAGATATAGATGTAGATGTAGATGTAGATATATATAGAGATAAAGAGATATAGATACAGATGCAGATAGAGATAGAGATATGGATATAGATAGAGATATATAGATATATAGAGATAGAGATAGATAGAGATATAGATAAATAGATAGATAGATAGATAGATAGATAGATAGATAGATAGATAGATAGATATGTAGATATATATATAACAAATCTCCATGTGTGGAAGGGCTCAGTACAACCTTCAGCCCCTGCTCTGCAGCAGCCCAGGGATGTTCTCTGAGCATAATTGAGGCCTGATTTCTTTTTCAGAGCAGCAATCAATAGGTTGCAGAGGTCAAGGAAAGGAAAAAAAGAGAAGTTCCCCCCCCACATCTGTTCTTTTGAAATGCTTCTTTCTAAATAAATCATGTGTGAGATGGGCTGGGGGAGCTCTGCGGCCACTCCCAGCCCCTCCTCCTGCCTCTGCAGCCTCCGAGGGTTGCACAGCCGAGCACTGCTCTCCTGTGGAGCTGCTGGGAGTGCCAGCCCTGGGGCACAGCCCGTGCCAGCCTGGCAGGGCTTGGCAAACCTTCAGAGCCACTGCCTTGCTCTTGTTACACTGCACAGCAGCACATTTCTCTCTCTGAATAGTGTTAACATTTTTAACCTGTGTTTTTTTAATCTGTATTTTTTTATATCTGAATTTTTTCAATCTGTATTTTTTATATTTGAATTTTTTAATCTGTATTTTTATATCTGTATTTTTCAGTATATGTTTTTTTAATCTGTATTTTTAATCTGATTTTTTCAATATGTGTTTTTTATCTTTATTTCTTATATCTGATTTTTTCAATCTGTGTTTTTTTATCTGTAGTTTTATATCTGAATTTTTCCAATCTGTATTTTTATATCTGATATTTTCCAATCCGTGTTTTTCAATCTGTATTTTTTATATCTGAATTTTTCCAATCTGTGTTTTTGAATCTGTATTTTTTATATCTGAATTTTTCCAATCTGTGTTTTTGAATCTGTATTTTTTATATCTGAATTTTTTCAATCCGTATATTTTTAATCTGTATTTTTATATCTGAATTTTTTCAACCTGTATATTTTTAAACTGTATTTTTTAATCTGAATTTTTTCAACCTGTATATTTTTAATCTGTATTTTTTATACCTGAATTTTTTCAACCTGTATATTTTTAAACTGTATTTTTTATATCTGAATTTTTTCAATCTGTGTTTTTGAATTTGTATTTTTTTATATCTGAATTTTTCAATATGTATTTTTTAATATCTGTATTTTTTAATCTGTTTTTTTTTATATTTGTATTTTTTCAGTAAGAGACCCATTGGCTCCTTTCTATAGCCTATAATGTTGCTATAGAGGGATATGGGTCATTCCTCTCCCTATGGATGGATAAGGGGTCACTCCTTTTCCCATGGATGGATTTGGGGTCACTCCTCTCTCCATGGATGAAAATGGGGTGACCTCTCTCCCCATGGATGGATTTGGGTCTCTCCTCTCCCTCTCCCCATGGATGGATTTGGGTCACTCCTCTCCCCATGGATGGATTTGGGGTCACTCCTCTCCCCATGGATGGATATGGGGTGACCTCTCTCCCCATGGATGGATAAGGGGTCACTCCTCTCCCCATGGATGGATATGGGCTCACTCCTCTCCCCATGGATGGAAATGGGGTGACCTCTCTCCCTATGGATGGATAAGGGGTCACTCCTCTCCCCATGGATGGATTTGGGGTCACTCCTCTCCCCATGGATGGATATGGGCTCACTCCTCTCCCCATGGATGGAAATGGGGTGACCTCTCTCCCTATGGATGGATAAGGGGTCACTCCTCTCCCCATGGATGGATTTGGGGTCACTCCTCTCCTCATGGATGGATATGGGGTGACCTCTCTCCCCATGGATGGATATGGGGTCACTCCTCTCCCCATGGATGGATTTGGGTCACTCCTGTCCCTCTCCCCATGGATGGAAATGGGGTCTCTCCTCTCCCCATGGATGGACATGGGCTCACTTCTGTTCCCATGGATGGATATGGGGTCACTCCTCTCCCCATGGATGGATTTGGGGTCACTCCTGTTCCCATGGATGGATATGGGGTCACTCCTCTCCCCATGGATGGACATGGGCTCACTCCTGTTCCCATGGATGGATTTGGGTCACTCCTCTCCCCATGGATGGATTTGGGGTCACTCCTCTCCTCATGGATGGATATGGGGTGACCTCTCTCCCCATGGATGGAAATGGGGTCTCTCCTCTCCCCATGGAAGGACATGGGCTCACTCCTGTTCCCATGGATGGATATGGGGTCACTCCTCTCCCCATGGATGGATATGGGGTCACTCTTGTCCCTCTCCCCATGGATGGACATGGGGTCACTCCTCTCCCTCTCCCCATGGATGGATTTGGGGTTTCTCCTCTCCCTCTCCTCTTGCTGTCCCTGCCTGAATCACCCCCGAATCCGCACTCCTGTGAATCAGCAGGACCGTCTGGGCTGGATCTCCTCCTTCCAAGGATTTCAGCTGCTCCTCATGAATTAAACATGCCCCATCCCGCTGCCACCACCGAGCTCCCACCTCGCCGCTTTCGAGGCTCTTTTGATGTTCCACCTTCAGAAAAAAAAAACTGAGACCGAAAGTGGGGAAGCCTCGAGGTACAGTTTGTGAAGGTGGAATTCCCGGGGAAATGCTGATCTCAGAGGGAAGGCTCTGCCGGGGGTGGGAGGGGGGAATATTCCTCAATTCCTGCTGCCAGGAGCAGCTTTCTACGATCCATCCTCAAGGAACTGTGGAAAACTCCTGCGTTGAGCAGCTGAGTGGAGCTGCTGCACATCCCAAAGGGCTCTGGGACTCAGAGGAGGGTGGGAAGATGTGGAGGATGTTCTGGGTGATAATGGATGTCTAAGCACTAATGGGCTCCAATTATAATTAATGGTAATGGATGGCATTTACACGGCATTGCAGAGAACACGTTGGGAGAGAGTGAGATAAAAATAGATACATTTTTTTAAGACACGAAGCTTTAAACTCTGAGTTCCAGACTCCAGAGTCAGTGTGAAGTTATTTTATGCATTTTAGCTGCAGGAAAACCTCGTTCTTTAGGAGCTTGTGGGGACTGGGAAATGAGTGGCCTATTTTTTTTTTGCACATCCTGACAAATGATGCTCCTTCTCCATGACATGGGGATAAAAATGCACTTGGTTTTGTGCATGGAAATCCAGCACCAAAGGAGAGCAGAGCCAGAAAAAATAGAATTAATATGTGGAGAGTGGGAAGAGGGAGTGGGAAGAGCCCAATGAGGATCCACTCCATGGAAGGACCCAGGGAAAGGAGGCTTTGTTCTGGCTCAGGTGGGGCTGGAAATCTCTGCTCCAGCCCTGGCCATGATTCATTACAGCATTTGTGGAACTGCAAACATCATTTTTCCATGAGCAGTGACATTTAGGACTGGGCTGTAGTGCAGAACTTCTCTTCTTGCTGGCCACACAAAGCCAGGGATTTATAGCCATGGAATAATTCTTCTCTGGGATCAAGACATAAAGATCTCTGTGTCTGTGTCCTGAAAAGCTTCCTGCAAAATATCTCCTTGCTTGCCTCGATTTGTATTCCTTGGGTGTAAATTAATTAATGCCCCTGGTGTATTTTCCCCCCCAAAAAATGCCATGGCTTGCAACTTGCCAGGAATATTTACCACCTGTATCCCAGACTATTTCCCTCCCCTGTTTATCAGCATTATTTTTTGCTAACTCTGTGTGCTCTTTGTCTCCCACCTCTCTGGAGGTGCTCAGAGCTCAGGGAATGCTGTTGCTGAGTGTGAAAGGGGGGGAGAAAACACAAACATTTGTATTTTACTGACCATGCCAATGAGAAAAGCACCAAGAGAGGGGCTGCCAACCCCCAGGAACCCCCTGCACCTCCTCATTTCCCCACGGATCATGGAATAGAATCACAGAATGGATTGGGTTGGAAAAGCCCTCTGAGATCATCAAGTCCAACCCTTGGTCCAACTCCAGTCCCTTTACCAGATCATGGCACTCACTGCCACGGCCAAGCTCAGGTTCAAACCCTCCAGGGATGGGGAATCCACCCCCTCTCTGGGCAGCCCATTCCAATCCCTGAGCACTCTCTCTGCAATTTCTTCCTGTTCTCCAACTTCAATTTCCCCTGGCAGAGCTTGAGCCCATCGTGCCCCCTTGTCCTATTGCTGAGTGCCTGGGAGAAGAGACCAACCCCCAGCTGGCCACAACTTCCCTTCAGGCAGTTCCAGACAGTGCTGAGGTCACCTCTGAGCCTCCTCTTCTCCAGGCTGAACACCCCCAGCTCCCTCAGCCTCTCCCCACAGCACTTGTGCTCCAGTCCCTTCTCCAGCCTCGTTGCTCTTCTCACTTGGGTTGGAAGAGACCTCTGAGATCATCAAATCCAACCCTTGGTCCAACCCCACTGGGATCACTCTGGCACTCTGTGCCCTGGGCTGGTGATCACAGTGGGGTTGGATCAAGACATGGTGGATTCTCTGTCCCTGGAGGTGTTTCAGAGGACACTCAGTGCCACATCCAGTCCCTTCTCCAGCCTCGTTGCTCTTCTCTGGCCCCGCTCCAGCCCCTCAATCTCTTTCCTCAACTGAGGGGCCCAGAACTGAACACAACACTCAAGGTGTGGCCTCCCCAAGGCAGAGTCCAGGGGAAGGGTCACTGCCCTGGGCCTGCTGGCCACGCTAGTTTGGATCCAGGCCAGGATCCCCTTGGCCTTCTTGGCCACCTGGGCACACTCTTGGCTCCTGTTGAGCTTCCTGTCCCTCAGTCCCCCCAGGTCCCTCTGCCTGGCTGCTCTCCAGCCACTCTGTGCCCAGCCTGGAGCTCTGCAGGGGGTTGTTGTGGCCAAAGGGCAGGACCTGCACTTGGCCTTGGTGAACTTCATTCCATTGGAATCAGCCCATCAGCCCATAAAACATCTGCAAGAGCACAGACACCCTAATGCATCACCATGGGGGGAATTGAAGCTAAAATATGAATTACACAGAATTCCTGTGCCTTTCTTGGCATTTCTGGTGCCCACTGGTGGTGCTGAGCTGCTTCTGGTGTGTTTTTCATGACTCAAAGAGCTGTAAAAAGGGTGTCCCTGCCTTTAATCCCCTTCCCAAGTCCCAGGGAAGAACAAGAATTCAGAAAGGAATGAAGAGACTCCTGTCCAGGAAACACTTCCATCTGTTTTGTGGGGAATCAGCCACAGATCTTCAGCCAGAGGAGCTGTTCTGATTCCTTTTGTCAGTGCTGGCATATTTACAGCACTTTGCTGGCACATGGCTTGGGAATTACAGCAGATCCTCTCCAGCAGAGTGGGAACAGGAGCATCACATGCTCCAGACTCCTGTCTAGAGGCTGCTGCCAGACCACAACTTGGAGTCGATCAAGGCAGGATTTCAGAGCCACTTGTGCCCCCACCCCCTTCTCACATGCCTTTCTTCCCATCCTGGCTCTTCAGAGCAGGATGATTCACATGTTACACTAACCTACATTTGGCTTGGCACCACTTCTGGGCTATAAATAGGTGGCAGAGTCACCCTGTTCTTCCTCCTTGATTCGTTTTGGGTTTTTTTTCCAGCCCTGTGGGTGCCCCGAGGGCTCAGGGAGGAGCTGGAAGGTTAAAGGACACATCCAGCATCACATTTATGGCTGGGGCTGCACCAGGGCTGGGGTGGGATGGGTGGACACCTTTTGTGGCTCTTACAGGTCTGTGCTTTAGAGCCCCCCAAGTGCTCTCCTTTCACAGTTGTCTCTCTCTGAGCTGTTTCAAGCTGAGCCTAAAAATAAAGAGCACTGAAATCCCTGTGGACAGTGAGCAGCCTGTTCCCATCAGTGCTGCACATCCCTGTGTGGGTGCAATCCCTCTGCTGTTCTCTTTGCACCTCTAGAACCAAACTATCCACAAAATAATGAGTTTTCTTATCTCCCTTCCCTTCCCTTCCCTTCCCTTCCCTTCCCTTCCCTTCCCTTCCCTTCCCTTCCCTTCCCTTCCCTTCCCTTCCCTTCCCTTCCCTTCCCTTCCCTTCCCTTCCCTTCCCTTCCCTTCCCTTCCCTTCCCTTCCCTTCCCTTCCCTTCCCTTCCCTTCCCTTCCCTTCCCTTCCCTTCCCTTCCCTTCCCTTCCCTTCCCTTCCCCTTTTTCCTTTTATTTTTATATTCTTTTTATTTTCTGTTCTTTCCCCCCCCCCACAATTAAACTGTCTCAGCTCTTTCTTTCACCTCAGACTGCAAGATCTTTATTTCAGTGCCTGCCCTTTTGGCATCCTGAGCCTCGTGCCCTGATGGCAATGCCTCCCTGGCATCACCACAGAGGGAAGGAGCCCAACTGATGCCCCTTTTCCCCTTCCAGAGCAGCCTCCCAGCTCCACGGGCTCCGGGCAGGGGGATGAGGAGGCAGCTGTGCTGCTAAAAGACCTTTATTGATGCCAGGGCGTGGTAGTTTTGCCTTTAGTTTCAGCATTTTGCCAAGCTAAACGAAATTCCAGGGTTTCTCCTTCCCATTCCTGCTCCATGGAAACCTGGGAATATCCCCAAGGACAGGCAGGAGGAGCAGAGAACTCTGCAGGGATGGGGGTTTTTGAAACGTGCTGGTGGAGCAGCTTTTTTCCCTTTTAAAGAGCCAAACCCAAGCAAAGGAATAAGTGAATAAATAAATAACGTCCCCTTTCCCTTCGTGGATGATGAAATGCTCCCCTGCAATGGTGCATTAACCCCTGGCCCCACATTAGGCTGATGCTGCTTTGCCCCCAGGATGCTTTTAAGCCCAGATTCCAATTAGCCAAATTGGCTCCTGAGAGACTTCCAGTCAATCCTGGGGCCACATTCCCGAAGGGAGAGGGAGCCCATCCTGCTGGGGGCTGGAGAGGGAGCTCAACCCTCTGGGGGCTGGAGAGGGAGCTCATCCTGCTGGGGGCTGGAGAGGGAGCCCATCCTGCTGGGGGCTGGAGAGGGAGCCCATCCCTCTGGGGGCTGGAGAGGGAGTTCATCCTGCTGGGGACTGGAGAGGGAGCTCATCCTGCTGGGGGCTGGAGAGGGAGCCCATCCTGCTGGGAGCTGGAGAGGGAGCTCATCCTGCTGGGGGCTGGAGAGGGAGCTCAACCCTCTGGGGGCTGGAGAGGGAGCCCATCCTGCTGGGGGCTGGAGAGGGAGCTCATCCTGCTGGGGGCTGGAGAGGGAGCCCAACCTGCTGGGGGCTGGAGAGGGAGCTCAACCCTCTGGGGGCTGGAGAGGGAGCTCATCCTGCTGGGGGCTGGAGAGGGAGCCCATCCTGCTGGGAGCTGGAGAGGGAGCTCATCCTGCTGGGGGCTGGAGAGGGAGCCCAACCTGCTGGGGGCTGGAGAGGGAGCTCAACCCTCTGGGGGCTGGAGAGGGAGCTCATCCTGCTGGGGGCTGGAGAGGGAGCCCATCCTGCTGGGAACTGGAGAGGGAGCTCAACCCTCTGGTGGCTGGAGAGGGAGCTCATCCTGCTGGGGGCTGGAGAGGGAGCTCATCCTGCTGGGGGCTGGAGAGGGAGCCCAACCTGCTGGGGGCTGGAGAGGGAGCTCAACCCTCTGGGGGCTGGAGAGGGAGCCCATCCTGCTGGGAACTGGAGAGGGAGCTCAACCCTCTGGTGGCTGGAGAGGGAGCTCATCCTGCTGGGGGCTGGAGAGGGAGCTCATCCTGCTGGGAGCTGGAGAGGGAGCTCAACCCTCTGGGGGCTGGAGAGGGAGCTCATCCTGCTGGGGAGCTGGAGAGGGAGCTCAACCCTCTGGGGGCTGGAGAGGGAGCTCAACCCTCTGGGGGCTTGAGAGGGAGCTCATCCTGCTGGGGGCTGGAGAGGGAGCTCATCCTGCTGGGGGCTGGAGAGGGAGCTCAACCCTCTGGGGGCTGGAGAGGGAGCTCATCCTGCTGGGAGCTGGAGAGGGAGCCCATCCTGCTGGGAGCTGGAGAGGGAGTCCATCCTGCTGGGGGCTGGGGAGGGAGCTCATCCTGCTGGGGGCTGGAGAGGGAGCTCATCCTGCTGGGGGCTGGAGAGGGATATTATATATAATAGATATAATATATATTATATATAATAGATATAATATATGTTATATATATACAATATATAATTATAGATATAAAAATATACAGATTTTTATATTTTTATTTTACATTTTTTTGCTGGACACGAATCTGTGAAGTGAAAATATAGATAAAAATAAATAAATAAATAAATAAATATAATATATATATTAAAAATAAATACAAATAAATAAAGAAAGAAAAGTAAATAGATAAAAATAAATAATATATATTAAAAATAAAAATAATTAATTAAATAAATAGAAATAAATATATATTAAAAATAAATATAAATAAATATATAAAAATTATATATATATATATATATATGGACTTTCAGGGAACTTTCTGTTCCTGCCCTGGAAAAGGCAACTTTGGAAAGGTTTTATTTCAGGATTCTGAAGATGCAAATGAGGCTCAGGGAGCCAAAATCCTCCTTTTTAACACCAAACTGCCCTGCCAGGACTCAACACTTGGATTTGTTTGCTGTGTCCAAGTTTAAATCCACGAGGAATCAGCAAAATAAAGGACAATGGGACACCCTTTATGAACTCACTGCAATAAAAGGAGGGTCACCAATCCCACTTTCCTGAGTCGATTTTGTTTTCTGAACTAATCCAAAAGAACTAAAAGACTTTCAGTCTCCCCTGTTTGTTTATTTGTGTGGATTCCACTCCCTCAGTGTGACTTTTTTATCCCTTCTTTTGTCTGGGATGGTTTAACGCCCCAAAGGGATCTGAGTGAGGCAGAAAAGCTTAAAAAAAAGGTGATTAGAGACGGAGAAAAGAACAAAGCTCAGAGCTGAGGAGGCTCAGAACATCCATGGACTCCTGACCTCGAGAAAAAACCACTCCAGGATTAAAATGCCACTTTTGACTCTCAGATATTTGAAGGACATTTGTATTTTAGACCTATTTTGTAACATCCAGAGAAAGAGCTTGATATTCCTCGTGGTTTATTTTTCATAAGGTATTCCCTGAATCTCCTCTCCATTAAAGCACAGACTTTTTAGCAGCTGGGGGTTTAGTTTTAACCCCAGGCCAGGGAATTCTCAGCCATCCCATCTCACCACCTGCACTGATCCCACAGCTCTGAGCTCAAGCACAGTGACTTTCAGGTGACCCACCTGGAGGATGAGGGGAAGGCTGTGGGTGTGTCTGCCTGAACTTCAGCAAGGCCTTTGACTCTGTCTCCCATAAGATACTCCTGGAAAAGCTGGTGGCCCATGGCTTGGACAGGTGTCCCCTCTGCTGGGTCAGGAGCTGGCCCAGAGAGTGCTGGTGAACAGGGCTGTGTCCAGCTGGTCCCCAGTGGTGTCCCCAGGGGTCTGTGTTGGGTCCAGTCCTGTTAAACATCTTTATTGATGGTTTGGATGAGGGGATTGAGTCCATCCTCAGCAAATTTGCTGCTGACACCAAGTTGGGAGGGAGTGTCGAGCTGCTGGAAGGCAGGAGGGCTCTGCAGAGGGATCTGGAGAGACTTGAGGGATGGGCTGATTGCAATGGGATGGAGTTCAACAAGGCCAAGTGCAGGTCCTGCCCTTTGGCCACCCCAAGCCCTGCAGAGGTCCAGGCTGGGCACAGAGTGGCTGGAGAGCAGCCAGGCAGAGGGACCTGGGGGGACTGAGGGACAGGAAGCTCAACAGGAGCCACCAGTGTGCCCAGGTGGCCAAGAAGGCCAAGGGGATCCTGGCCTGGATCCAAACTAGCGTGGCCAGCAGGCCCAGGGCAGTGACCCTTCCCCTGGACTCTGCCCTGGGGAGGCCACACCTTGAGTGTTGTGTTCAGTTCTGGGCCCCTCAGTTGAGGAAAGAGATTGAGGGGCTGGAGCGGGGCCAGAGAAGAGCAACAAGGCTGGAGAAGGGACTGGATGTGGCACTGAGTGTCCTCTGAAACACCTCCAGGGACAGAGAATCCAACATGTCTTGATCCAACCCCACTGTGATCACCAGCCCAGGGCACAGAGTGCCAGAGTGATCCCAGTGGGGTTGGATCAAGGGTTGGATTTGATGATCTCAGAGGTCTCTTCCAACCCAAGTGAGAAGAGCAACGAGGCTGGAGAAGGGACTGGAGCACAAGTGCTGTGGGGAGAGGCTGAGGGAGCTGGGGGTGTTCAGCCTGGAGAAGAGGAGGCTCAGAGGTGACCTCAGCACTGTCTGGAACTGCCTGAAGGGAAGTTGTGGCCAGCTGGGGGTTGGTCTCTTCTCCCAGGCACTCAGCAATAGGACAAGGGGGCACGATGGGCTCAAGCTCTGCCAGGGGAAATTGAAGTTGGAGAGCAGAAAGAAATTCTTTGCAGAGAGAGTGCTCAGGGATTGGAATGGGCTGCCCAGAGAGGGGGTGGATTCCCCATCCCTGGAGGGTTTGAACCTGAGCTTGGCCGTGGCACTGAGTGCCATGATCTGGTAAAGGGACTGGAGTTGGACCAAGGGTTGGACTGGATGATCTCTGAGGGCTTTTCCAACCTGATCCATTCTATGATTCTGTGATTCTATTCTATGACTTCCCAACCTAAGAGTAAATGACCCCAACCAGGTACTCGGCACACAAAACCCACACATAATTTATCCCATTGCTTCAATTAGGATCATCTTCAGGAGTGTGTTTCCTATTTCAAGTTCTTTTTAGGGGGAGAAAGGTGGGTGATTTTGCTTCTGGCAGTCAAGACCTCTCTCTGGGGGAAGAACCTTTCCCAAATATCCAACCTTCACTTGCTGAGGAGGAACTTCATTTAGTGCTTGCAGGAGGACTTGCATTGATGTCAATCTTTAAGCACTTCCAACACTTCAGGCCAAAGTGAAAAGCCCCAGGTGTGGGCACAGCTGATGGATGGGGAGCTGGGGGGGTTCCCAAACCAGCCCTTCCTTTGTGCCCACCTCAGTTTTTGGGAGTTTTGCCCCTCCAGAACAGTTTCACAGCTGGCACTGCCCACTGGGGCTTTCTGTTTCAAAGCAGATGATCAAAAGCTCCTTGTCAGGAAAGATTAGTAGCTAAGGGGGAAAAACAAAATAAAATCAGGCTTGAGGCAAGCTGATAAATGATGGGTTTTATTTCTACATCAGCCCTCAGTTTGTTCTGCAGAGCAGCTGCTGTGCAGGATGGATGAGGTGCTGCTCTCACTTTCCTTCACTCACCATGTGCAAAATAACCACGTGCAGAGGCTCAGATGAACCTCCAGCCTAAGAACAAGACAGCAAATTGACCCTGATCCTGAGATCAGCTCAGCTGGTTAAAACTTGGCTGTAATAATGCCAAGGTCAGGGGTTCAATCCCCTGTGTGGGCCACTGACTGAAGAGTTGGACTCGATGATCCTTGGGGGTCCTTCCAACTCAGAATAGTCTGTGAAATACAAATTGATATTAGTGACCTACACATGGTTGGGACCCTCCTGGACCTGCCAAGGAGCTCCCCTGCAGTCAGGTGTGTTTGGGCACTGCTCTGCCCCAGCCTGGGCATGGGGCTTGAGGCACTGTCCCAGCTGAGCAGGTGGGCCCAGTTTGTCCCAGTGTGGGGGTGACCAAAGCTGGGCATTCCAAACCCTCTGGGCCATTGCCCAGCAACTGTTCCCAAGGGCCCATTGGCAGCAGCTGCCCAGGGCACAGCTGAGCCCTCAGGCTGGGAGCTGGCTGGGAAAGAAGCCTGGCAGAGGAGCTGGGAGAACTGCCCTGCAGGGACTCCTTGGCACCTCCACACCCACCTGAGGGCTCAGCTCTGCTCAGGGGCCAGCAACGAGTCCAAAATCCCCCCTGAGTGCCAGAGTCAGATCCCCCAGGCTGGAACTCCCTGCCCTGGGGGAGGCACTGGGGGCTCCCACCCAAACCTCAGGGGAGACAATCTTGGCCTTTGGCCACCTCTGGCACCACTCCTGGCATCCAGAGCAGGAGCAGACCCTGCACAGGAGGAGCCCCCCACTCTCCCCCAGACTCTGCCATCATCTGCACCAACAGCTTTGTCCCCTCCTTTGCCTTTGGCCTCGGGGGAACCACGTGGGGCTCAGCACAGGGGCCACCAAACCCCCCTGTGTTTGTGCCCCAGGGGGCTGGGTTAGACTGCTGGGCTTGGGGGTTAAACCCAATTGCTCTTTGTGCCATTGCATTGATTGGAATATTGGTATTAAATTGTAACTCTGCCTTGGAATCTCTCTTGTGTTGGGTTCATTTCTCCTGCAGGGTCACCTTTAAACCAGCACAGGCACATTTAAAATACAAGCACCAATGGCATCGTTTTCCCTCGAGATCAGAAGCAACAGAGAGCTTTGATTAGCCACTAAAATGTGTATTATCCACCAGGCAGGCACTGGGGGCTGGCACAGAGCAGGGCATGGAGCTGCTTTGCCCCTCAGGGCACTCTGTGTGTCACATCTGGCACCTGGAGCAACACTTGAACTCAGATAATCCCAACTCCTCAAGTGACTATTTTGGGTTCAGTTCTCGCCTCAGCTGCCTCACAGTTGATGTCTTTATTTGCCATGGCCTTCAGGAAGGATTTCTCTCATTCATTTCTAAATCTGGGAGTGGAAAATTGATCTTTTCAGGCTCTTTCAGCTGCTGCTCAGCAAACAAACGCTGCTTCCCCCAGGAAAAGGCTTTATACACTCAGGTTAATGAGATGTGGAGTTCCAGAAAGTCTTCAGTCAGCACTGAGGGGATGAGCCTTGAGCTGCTTCCCAGGCAAGGAAGGAAGGAATTTGATGGAGGCCAGCAGGAAACATCCTGTTGGGATGTTGTTCTGGGGGTCTGGAGGCTGAAAAGGGACTTGGTTATCTCCTGTCCTCAACCAACCAACTGAGGGATTCCACACCAGACTCCTGGAATGCTCCATCCTGACCTTGGATTCCACTCCAAACTCCTGACCTTGGATTCCACACCAAACTCCTGCAATGCTCCATCCTCACCTTGGATTCCACACCAGACTCCTGGAATGCTCCATCCTGACCTTGGATTCCACTCCAAACTCCTGACCTTGGATTCCACACTAAACTCTTGGAATGCTCCATCCTGGAAAGTTTGGGATGCCCTTGGATTCCACACCAAACTCTTGGAATGCTCCATCCTGGAGGGTTTGGGATGCCCTTGGATTCCACACCAAACTCCTTGAATGTTCCATCCTGACCTTGGATTCCACACCAAAGCTCCATCCTGGAGGGCTTGGGATGCCCTTGGATTCCACACCAAACTCCTGCAATGCTCCATCCTGACCTTGGATTCCACACCAAAGCTCCATCCTGGAGGGGTTGGGATGCCCTTGGATTCCACACCAAACTCCTGGAATGCTCCATCCTGACCTTGGATTCCACACCAGACTCCTGCAATGTTCCATCCTGGAGGGCTGAGATGCCCTTGGATTCCACACCAAACTCCTGCAAAGCTCCATCCTGCCCTTGGATTCCACACCAAACTCCTGGAATGCTCCATCCTAGAGGGGTTGGGATGCCCTTGGATTCCACACCAAACTCCTGGAATTCTCCATCCTAGAGGGGTTGGGATGCCCTTGGATTCCACACCAAACTCCTGGAATGCTCCATCCTGACCTTGGATTCCACACCAAACTCCTGGAATTCTCCATCCTGGAGGGTTTGGGATGCCCTTGGATTCCACACCAAATTCCTGCAAAGCTCCATCCTAGAGGGGTTGGGATGCCCTTGGATTCCACACCAAACTCCTGCAATGCTCCAACCTGCCCTTGGATTCCACACCAAACTCCTGGAATGCTCCATCCTGACCTTGGATTCCACACCAAACTCTTGGAATTCTCCATCCTGGAGGGCTGAGATGCCCTTGGATTCCTTCAGACTTTAAACTCTCAGCTGAGCGTGGTGTAACCAGGGAAAATCCTTTCTCAGTAGTTTGGGACTTTTCCTGTCCAAAATGCTTCAATATTTGGGGGCTCTGGGTGGTATTTTTTTTTCTGCTGTGTCTCCCAAGGAACCAGAATAAATAAAAACAGGTCAATGTGCATTTGGAATGAGTTGAACTTTGGTGGAAAATACGACTCTCAAGGATTTGACATCCAAACCCTCTTATTCCTGGGAATTTGGAGGGATTGGGGTGGAGCAAACCCTGCAGGGCCCTGTCTTGGCACAGCCCATGCCCTGGGAAAGAGCTGGTGGAATATTCAAACCACAAATTTTGGGAATTTTTTGTAGTCTGGGCTCTATTCCTGTCCCAGCTGCAGCCAAATCCTGAGCGTGGCCAGACCTGAGTGCAAAATTCCCTCGGAATTCACCTGAACTGGGAATGTTCAGGAGGCAAAAGGCAAAGATGTGGCAGGTCTGAACCCTCTCACAGGGAGGGAGAGAAGAAATGATTAAAACTGGTGGTTTCTTTGTCTCCCAGAACTGCAAGAGAAACGTTCAGGCTGCAGGAGCATCAAAATAAATTCATTTTGTGGACTGAGCGAGGAATTCTGATGAGATTTCTGCCTAATGGGCTCTGACAGATGGAAGGGGGAATGGAAATGCAACTGTTCTCAAGCAAAGAAGCAAAGAAATGAGGCTCTCTCCAAGTCCTGTCACACGAGTCCCCTCCTTGGTGTGCAAAGGGAGAAGCTGCAGAGCAGGAGGGGGAGATGGAGAGGCCAAGAGAGAGCAATTTGGGGCAAAAAAACTCATTTTAGTGCAATAAAATTACTGTTTTTCCCCCCAAAATGATCAGTGTGTGGGTAAAAAGAGAGTTTAACTGTGGTTGGTTGGAAAGTCTGAGCTTTTCCAGCTTTATTGAACTGGGCAATGCTGCAAAAATCCCATTTTTACAGGGAGAAGCTGCAGAGCAGGAGGGGGAGTTGGGGAGGTCACGAGAGAGCAATTTGGGGCAAAAATCCTATTTTTAGTGCAATAAAATTACTGATTTTCCCCCAAAATGATCAGTGTGTGGGTAAAAAGAGAGTTTAACTGGAGTTGGTTGGGAAGTCTGAGCTTTTCCAGCTTTACTGAACTGGCAAAAGTCCCATCTTTACAAGGGAGAAGCTGTGGAGCAGAAGAGGGAGCTCAGGGGAGAGCAATTTGGGGCAAAAAACCTCCTTTTAATGCAGTAAAATCGCTGCTTTTCCCCCCCAGGGATCAGTGGGACACTCTGATCACACTCCCTGCTATCGATCCATTGATCAGGCACATCTTAAAGCTGTTCATTGGCACAGGGAGGAACCAGCTGCTCCCACCCTGGGGGCTCTCTGGGGGATCCTCAGCTGGTGCAAAGCCAGACCCACCTCCCCAGGGAGCCTCCCCAACTTGGATTCTGGAAAAATCATGGAAAAAACCCTGTCCTGGGCAGGTGGGGGGGTGGAGTTGGGGGTAATTCCCATGTTGTTCCATGCTCAGGAATTCAATCAGCCAAAGGAGGTTTTTGCATTGGCATGGAATGGTTTGGGCTGGAAGGGACCTCAAAGGTCACCTCATCCCACCCCTGGGGAGATCCTCAGCTGGTGCAAAGCCAGACCCACCTCCCCAGGGAGCCTCCCCAGAGCTGCTTCCAGGAGTTTATGGGCAGGGAAGTTCTGCCAGGAGCATCCCTCCCCACCCTCACAGCCAGGAATCCCTTCCCAGTATCCCCCCCAGCCCTGCCCTCTGCCAGTAGGAGCCATTCCCTGTGTCCTGTCCCTCCATCCTTTGTTCCAAGTCCCTCTCCAGCTCTTGGAGTCCCTTCAGGCCCTGGAAGGGGCTCTCAGGTATCTCTGGGAATTCCATCCCAGTCTCTCCCCACCCTCCCAGCCAGGAATTCCTTCCCAGTATCCAACTGAATCAGTTTTCCAGTGGGAGCCATTCCCTGTGTCCTGTCCATCCCTTGTCCAAAGTTCCTCTCCAGCTCTTGGAGCCCCTTTAGGCCCTGCAAGGGGCTCTCAGGTCTTCTCTGGAATCCCATCCCATCCCTCCCCACCCTCCCAGCCAACAATCCCTTCCCAATATCCCACCTCACCCCAGTCCCTGCCAGTTGAAATCCATCCCAGTGCCAGTTGAACCCCAAGTCTTTCAGCTGCCTCTGGGCTGGAGCTGAGGAGGGGCTGAGACCCCCAGAGCTGCTGGTGGGACGGAGCTGGAGCTGCCAGGGATGGGCAGGAGCCCTGGAATGGGCTGGGATGGAGGGACCTTGAAGGTCACCCAGTGCCACCCCTGCCCTGGGCAGGGACACCTCCCACTGTCCCAGGGACACCTCCCACTGTCCCAGGGGGCTCCAGCCTGGCCTTGGACACTCCCAGGGATGGAGCAGCCACAGCTTGTCTGGGAATCCCATCCCATGCATTCCCACCCTCACAGGGAGGAATTTCTTCCCAATATCCCATTTAACCAGCACATGGAATCATGGAATGGTTTGGGTTGGAAGAGACCTTCAAGGTCACCCAGTGCCACCCCTGCCCTGGGCAGGGACACCTCCCACTGTCCCAGGGACACTTCCCACTGTCCCAGGGACACCTCCCACTGTCCCAGGGGGCTCCAGCCTGGCCTTGGACACTCCCAGGGATGGAGCAGCCACAGCTTCTCTGGGAATCCCATCCCATCCCTCCCCACCCTCCCAGGGAGGGATCCCTTCCCAATATCCCATCTAAACCTCTCTCTGTCAGTTTAAAATCATTCCTCTTGTCCTGAAATTCCTCCCAATATTCCACTTAAACCACCTCCCTCTGCCAGTTTAAACCCATTCCCCTTGTCCTGCTGCCCTGAAGATTTTTCTATGCCCTTTCCTGAAGCAGAATCACAGAATTTTAGTGTACAATTAACTGCTATTTAACTGGTAAAACTGAAGATTTTTCTATGCCTTTTCCTGAAGGAGAATCACAGAATTTTAGTGTAAAATTAACTGCTAAAACTGAAGATTTTTCTATGCCCTTTCCTGAAGCAGAATCACAGAATTTTAGTGTACAATTAACTGCTATTTAACTGGTAAAACTGAAGATTTTTCTATGCCCTTTCCTGAAGCAGAATCACAGAATTTTAGTGTAAAATTAACTGCTAAAACTGAAGATTTTTCTATGCCCTTTCCTGAAGCAGAATCACAGAATTTTAGTGTACAATTAACTGCTATTTAACTGGTAAAATTGAAGATTTTTCTATGCCCTTTCTGAAGCAGAATCACAGAATTTTAGTGTACAATTAACTGCTATTTAACTGGTAAAACGAACAATTAATATAATTACATAGGAGTGTTGCCTAATTACATGATTATGGATTATTTACATGTCTATGAAAGGAAAGCTGGATGGAACAGCCTCAGAAATCCTGAGATCTGTGACATCACTACAGGCCACTTGCACATGTGTGTCCTTTAAAGCCAATTTTGGGTATTTATAAATAAAAATTGGCTCTTCCCCCGGGCCAAGGAAAGGAGGAGGAGGAAAATGTGTGTGGCAGCCCCTCCCCAAGGGGCTCCTGCCAGGGCTGCTCCTGCAGCCACCTTTTATCTGCAATGCATCAGTAGTTTGTGGTGGTTGGCTCTGCTCCCTCTGCATCCTCCCCAGTGCTGCAGTTCAGGGAAGTTCCTGCAGAGCTGCTGAGCAAAAGCAAAGCCCAGGAGGCACCTCCTGACCCCCCCCAAAAAAAAAAAAGTTCTGATGTGGAGGTTGTTTCAAATTAAATCACTGTGGAGGGAATTTAAAGCACTGCACAGTCCATGGGCATGGAATTTGTGCCCACTGACACATTCCCTGGGCTTTGGAGGATGGTTTTATTTGGAGAATCATTTTATTGGGAGGAATATTTTATTTGGAGAATCATTTTATTGGGAGGAATATTTTATTTGGAGAATGATTTTTTTGAGGATGATTTTCTTTGGAGGATCATTTTCTTTGGAGGATGATTTTCTTTGGAGAATCATTTATTTGAAGGAATATTTTATTTGGAGAATCATTTTATTTGGAGGAATATTTTATTTGGAGGATGATTTTTTTTGGAGGATGATTTTCTTTGGAGGATGATTTTCTTTGGAGAATCATTTTCTTTGGAGAATGATTTTCTTTGGAGGATGATTTTCTTTGGAGAATCATTTTCTCTGGAGGATGATTTTCTTTGCAGGATGATTTTCTTTGGAGGATTATTTTATTTGCAGGATTATTTTCTTTGTGGGATGATTTTATTGGAGGATGATTTTCTTTGCAGGATTATTTTCTTTGGAGGATGATTTTTTTGAGGATGATTTTATTTGCAGGATTATTTTATTTGCAGGATGATTTTCTTTGGAGGATTATTTTATTTGCAGGATTATTTTATTTGCAGGATTATTTGCCTTAGAGGTGACCACAGTGTAGAATTTATCATGGCATTGTCCCAGTCTGATGATTTTATAGCTGAGATTAAAAAATAAATTATATAAAACCACATGGTGATAAAAGACTCTTGGGGGTGGGGAATGAGAAATGCTTTGCTGGGGACAATATTTGAGGTCTGTGAACACACAAGGGGGTTGATTTTTCCTGACCTCCCAATTAGTGATTGGCATAAAGGGGTGTGGTTGTGCTTGGGAATCTCTGTGAGACTGGAGGAATCTCTGTGAGACTGGAGGAATCTCTGTCAAACTGGAGGAATCTCTGTCAAACTGGAGGGGGAATCTCTGACAAACTGGAGGAGGAATCTCTGTCAAACTGGAGGGGGAATCTGTCAAACTGGAGGAATCTCTGTCAAACTGGAGGGGGAATCTCTGTCAAACTGGGGGAATCTCTGTCAAACTGGAGGGGAATCTCTGTCAAACTGGAGGAATCTCTGTCAAACTGGAGGAATCTCTGTCAAACTGGAGGGGGAATCTCTGTCAAACTGGAGGGGGAATCAAACTGGAGGGGGAATCTCTGTCAAACTGGAGGGGGAATCTCTGTCAAACTGGAGGAATCTGTCAAACTGGAGGGGAATCTCTGTCAAACTGGAGGAATCTCTGTCAAACTGGAGGGGGAATCTCTGTCAAACTGGAGGGGGAATCTCTGTCAAACTGGAGGGGGAATCTCTGTCAAACTGGAGGAATCTCTGTCAAACTGGAGGGGGAATCTCTGTCAAACTGGAGGAATCTCTGTCAAACTGGAGGGGGAATCTCTGTCAAACTGGAGGGGGAATCTCTGACAAACTGGAGGGGGAATCTCTGTCAAACTGGAGGGGGAATCTCTGACAAACTGGAGGGGGAATCTCTGTCAAACTGGAGGAATCTCTGTCAAACTGGAGGGGGAATCTCTGTCAAACTGGAGGAATCTCTGTCAAACTGGAGGGGGAATCTCTGTCAAACTGGAGGAATCTCTGTCAAACTGGAGGGGGATTCTCTGTCAAACTGGAGGGGGAATCTCTGTCAAACTGGAGGGGGAATCTCTGTCAAACTGGAGGGGGAATCTCTGTCAAACTGGAGGAATCTCTGTCAAACTGGAGGGGGAATCTCTGTCAAACTGGAGGAATCTCTGTCAAACTGGAGGGGGAATCTCTGTCAAACTGGAGGGGGAATCTCTGTCAAACTGGAGGGGGAATCTCTGTCAAACTGGAGGGGAATCTCTGTCAAACTGGAGGAATCTCTGTCAAACTGGAGGGGGAATCTCTGTGAAACTGGAGGGGGAATCTCTGTGAAACTGGAGGGGGAATCTCTGTCAAACTGGAGGGGGAATCTCTGTCAAACTGGAGGGGCAATCAAACTGGAGGGGAATCTCTGTCAAACTGGGGGAGGAATCTCTGTCAAACTGGAGGGGGAATCAAACTGGAGGAGGAATCTCTGTCAAACTGGAGGGGGAATCAAACTGGAGGGGGAATCTCTGTCAAACTGGAGGGGGAATCTCTGTCAAACTGGAGGGGCAATCAAACTGGAGGGGGAATCTCTGTCAAACTGGAGGGGGAATCTCTGTCAAACTGGAGGGGCAATCAAACTGGAGGGGGATTCTCTGTCAAACTGGAGGGGGAATCTCTGACAAACTGGAGGGGGAATCTCTGTCAAACTGGAGGAATCTCTGTCAAACTGGAGGGGGAATCTCTGTCAAACTGGAGGGGGACCAGGCAGCTTTTGGCAGGTCCTGTGCCCTCCTTTGGGTCCATTTCTCTGAATAAATGGATTATTTGGGGGCTGTCAATGAGCTCATCCATAAATCTCCTCAAGTCTGGATGAGGAAATGGGGCAGAACCCCCCTGGTTTTTACAGTTACCAAACTCAGCAGAACTGTCAGAAAAAGCTGCAGAAATTCAGTGCCTTGGGGGGTTTGTATTTATAATTTGGATTTATAAAATATATATATATATATTTGGACATTTTGGAAACCCTTGAGGTTCATCAAAGGCTTTTGCTGTTCAGCAGAGACCTCGAACTGGAGGAGCAAAATCTTCAGGTGACAGTCCCAGTCCAACCAAAGTTCTGCTGCTTCCAAAACTTTGTGTCCTGTCTGGAAATTCCCTGTATTCAGTTTTACCTAAAAAGAAGCAATCCAAGAGCTGCTGGAGAGGTGGGAAAGGTGAATATCCAAGCAAGGCCCTGAGTCATTTTGTTTGCCTGTCTGAAATGTGGGTGATTTGCAGGTGGATCTTTAATGAATTAATCTCATTTAATACACTTTGTGCTTTCTGCAGGTTTCTGTTTTCAGTGTCCAGGGGTGACTTGGAAAATATTCCACATCATCTGGATGGAAAATACAAATATAAATCACTCCTGGGGTGGGTATTGCACTCAAACCTTTGAAAATTCCCTTTGGGATTTTATGTTTTTATTTCCTTGTGTGTCACTGGGACAATCACAACAGTGGGATTTCCAAAATGAGGAATAAACAACCCATGGAAAACATCCCTTGATTTCCTTAAAAACCCTGAGCATCAAAAGGCTCAAAATAAAGGGTAAAAAAACCCTGAAGATCAGAAACATTTAAGGTTATTAAGATTTATTCCATTATGATATATATAAAAAAAACCCTCCTTTTTGCACAGTTAACATTTTTCCTGACTGGAAGTCTTAATGTCTGACTTGCTGGTGCTTCCTTAGGTGCCTCTGGAGAGGGGAGAAACAATAAGAGTGATTGAGAGAGCTGAAAAAAAAGCAATAAATTTGGGCACTGTCCACATCTCAGCCATCATCTGTCGTGGGGGTAATGGCATATTAATGCACAGATCAATTCCCACACTCCCAGTCAGGCTCCTCGGAGCTCTGGGAGCCTTAACTCTGGTTTTCCCCCCTTGGAGGAGGAGTGAGGAAGGGATGGATTCTGTTCTCCTGGGGGTGATGTCGGGAAAGAAGGAAAATGTGGCACAGAAATTGGCACCTGCCGGGCATTTGGCAGCTCGTTTTTATCCAATGGCCCCGAGCCCTGGGGGGGTGAAAGGGAGAACATCTGGGGAAAGGGAGCACATCTGGGGAAAGGGGAGCACATCTGGGGAAAGGGAGCACATCTGGGGAAAGGGAGAACATCTGGGGAAAGGGAGAACATCTGGGGAAAGGGGAGCACATCTGGGGAAAGGGAGAACATCTGGGGAAAGGGAGAACATCTGGGGAAAGGGGAGCACGTCTGGGCAAGGGGAGCACGTCTGGGCAAGGGGAGCACATCTGGGCAAGGGGAGCATGTCTGGGCAAGGGAAGCACATCTGGGCAAGGGGAGCACATTCAGGTGGGACAGGGAGGGCTGGACTAAAGGGAGAACATCTGGGCAAGGGGAGCACATCTGGGCAAGGGGAGCACATCTGGGCAAGGGGAGCACATCTGGGGAAAGGGAGCACTTCTGGGCAAGGGGAGCACATCTGGGTGGGACAGGGAGGGTAGGACTAAAGGGAGCACATCTGGGGAAAGGGAGCACATCTGGGCAAGGGGAGCACATCTGGGGAAAGGGAGCACATCTGGGCAAGGGGAGCACATCCAGGTGGGACAGGGAGGGCTGGACTAAAGGGAGAACATCTGGGCAAGGGGAGCACATCTGGGCAAGGGGAGCACATCTGGGTGGGACAGGGAGGGTAGGACTAAAGGGAGAACATCTGGGTGGGTCAGAGAGGGTTGGATTAAAGAGAGCACATCTGGGCAAAGGGAGCACATCTGGGCAAAGGGAGCACATCCAGGTGGGACAGGGAGGGCTGGACTAAAGGGAGAACATCTGGGCAAGGGGAGCACATCTGGGCAAGGGGAGCACATCTGGGTGGGACAGGGAGGGCTGGACTAAAGTGACCACACTGGGCAGGACAGGCCCAGCTTTGGAGGAGCTGCTGCAGCTCCATGTCCTCACACACAGCCTGTGATCCCCCAATGCTGCCAGAGGGTCATTTGGGGCCACCATGGCCATTTTGGGCCATGCAGCTCATCAGGGCTCCAAGTGTTTAACTGCTTGTGACTAAACTGCTCCTCTGCTCTGTCCCTGAGTGGGAGCAAAGGAGGTAAAGGGAGGGACCAGACAGAGAGTGGTAATTATGCAAGTGTTGTCTGGCCTGAAAGCATCAAATCAGCTCCAGCAGCTGCTCCAGGGGCCTCTTTCCATGGTTCCTGCTCTGGGCTCTGCTCCTCAGACCATGGCATCCTTCTGGAAAACAAGGACACTGAGGAAACCTTTGGGAATGTGTCCCTGTCTGTGCCAGGGGTGGCACTGGGTGGGCTTTGGGGTCCCTCCAACCCAAACCTTGCCATGGTTCTGATGTTTGGGGGTTTGGAGATGCAGCAGTGCCTTGATGTGCATCACAGAGTGGGTCAAGGGACCTGTGGCTCCTCCCAGCCCAGTGAGATGCTCAGGCCATGGGGTGGTCCTGGGGCTGCTGAGGGGCTGCTGCTTTGGGCAGCCCTGAGACCTGTTCCTGGTCTGGCTTCTGCTTCCTGAGTTTCACAGAGTCCTGGAAATTTTGGGATTGGAAGGGACCTTAAAGCCCATCCAGTGCCACCCCTGCCCTGGGCAGGTACACCTCCCACTGTCCCAGGGACACCTCCCACTGTCCCAGGGGGCTCCAGCCTGGCCTTGGACACTCTCAGGGATGGAGCAGCCACAGCTTCTCTGGGAATCCCATCCCAACCCCTCCCCACCCTCACAGCCAGAAATTTCTTCCCAATTTCCCATCTAAATAATTTTCAGTAGGAGCCATTCCCTGTGTCCTGTCCCTCCATCCCTTGTCCCCAGTTCCTCTCCAGCTCTTGGAGCCCCTTTAAGCCCTGGAAGGGGCTCTCAGGTCTCTCTGGGAATTCCACCCCAGCCCCTCCCACCTCACCCCAGTCCCTGCCAGTTGAAATCCATCCCAGTGCCAGTTGAACCCCAAGTCTTTCAGCTGCCTCTGGGCTGGAGCTGAGGAGGGGCTGAGACCCCCAGAGCTGCTGGTGGGACGGAGCTGGAGCTGCCAGGGATGGGCAGGAGCCCTGGAATGGGCTGGGATGGAGGGACCTTGAAGGTCACCCAGTGCCACCCTTGCCCTGGGCAGGGACACCTCCCACTGTCCCAGGGACACCTCCCACTGTCCCAGGGGGCTCCAGCCTGGCCTTGGACACTCCCAGGGCTGGGGCAGCCACAGCTTCTCTGCGAATTCCATCCCATCCATTCCCACCCTCACAGGGAGGGATTTCTTCCCAATATCCCATATAAACCAGCACATGGAATCATGGAATGGTTTAGACCTTCAAGATCACCCAGTGCCATCCCCTGCCTTGGGCAGGGGCATCTCCCACTGTCCCAGGGACACCTCCCACTGTCCCAGGGACACCTCCCACTGTCCCAGGGGGCTCCAGCCTGGCCTTGGACACTCTCAGGGCTGGAGCAGCCACAGCTTTTCTGGGAATTCCATCCCAGCCCCTCCCCACCCTCCCAGGGCAGGATTTCCCTCCAGAATCCCACCTATCCCTGCCCTCTGGCAGTGGGAAGCCATTCCCTTTGTCCTGTCACTCCAAAATCCCTCTCCATCTTTTTTTCTCTCTGATCCATCTGTCCCACTCCCACCTGGCACAAACTTTTACCCTTTACCTGGGCAAGGTGAGTACCAGGTGGGGCAGTGCCAGGCCTGGCAAACTTCAAGCTGAAAGAAACCCTGAAGAGCCCGACTTTGGGACACAGATCCCAAAAACCAGCACTCCACTTGTTTCTGTCCTTCAGTCCCTCCCACAGAAACTCCTCCTGCTCCTCCGTTCCCTCTTTGCCCTCATTAGGAATGTGGTGCCCTCTTGCTGGGCATTTCTGGGGCTTTGGGGCTCTCCTGATCCCGGTTTTATTCTTCTTGGATGCCTTTAAGAGCAGGACAAGCAGAGTTGGGGACAGTAGATGGCACTCTCTCAGTCCTGGTGGCCGAGGAAGGAGCTGGAGGCACCGACGGGGGTTTGAGCTGATGCCAAAGGGGTGCAGGGCTGGCAAAGGGGTGCAGGGCTGGCAAAGGGGTGTGGGTGAGGAGCTGCAGAGCTCTGCTGGCTCTGGCATCACCTGGGGGACAAGTTTGGTGGAGCACCAGGACAGGGATCCATTTCCTCAGGCTCAAAATATCTTTGCTCTGTGTGTGGGCACCTCTGCCAGCTCGTGTGGGCACCTCTGCCAGCCGGTGTGGGCACCTCTGCCAGCCGGTGTGGGCACCTCTGCCTGCTCGTGTGGGCACCTCTGCCAGCTCGTGTGGGCACCTCTGCCAGCCGGTGTGGGCACCTCTGCCAGCTCGTGTGGGCACCTCTGCCAGCCGGTGTGGGCACCTCTGCCAGCCGGTGTGGGCACCTCTGCCAGCTCGTGTGGGCACCTCTGCCACCTTATGTGGGCACCTCTACCTGCTCGTGTGGGCACCTCTGCCAGATCATGTGGGCACCTCTGCCTGCTCGTGTGGGCACCTCTGCCTGCCGGTGTGGGCACCTCTGCCTGCTCGTGTGGGCACCTCTGCCAGTCGGTGTGGGCACCTCTGACAGATCATATGGGCATCTCTGCCTGCTCGTGTGGGCACCTCTGCCAGCCGGTGTGGGCACCTCTGCCAGCTCGTGTGGGCACCTCTGCCTGCCGGTGTGGGCACCTCTGCCAGCTCGTGTGGGCACCTCTGCCACCATATGTGGGCACCTCTGCCAGCTCATGTGGGCACCTCTGCCAGCTCGTGTGGGCACCTCTGCCAGCTTGTGTGGGCACCTCTGCCAGCTCATGTGGGCACCTCTGCCAGCTCATGTGGGCACCTCTGCCAGCTCGTGTGGGCACCTCTGCCAGCTCGTGTGAGCACCTCTGCCTGCTCGTGTGGGCACCTCTCCCAGCTCGTGTGGGCACCTCTGCCTGCTCGTGTGGGCACCTCTGCCAGCTCATGTGGGCACCTCTGCCAGATCATGTGGGCACCTCTGCCAGCTCATGTGGGCACCTCTGCCAGCTCGTGTGGGCACCTCTCCCAGCTCGTGTGGGCACCTCTGCCTGCTCGTGTGGGCACCTCTGCCAGCTCGTGTGGGCACCTCTGCCAGCTTGTGTGGGCACCTCTGCCAGATCATGTGGGCACCTCTGCCAGCTCATGTGGGCACCTCTCCCAGCTCGTGTGGGCACCTCTGCCAGCTCGTGTGGGCACCTCTGCCTGCTCGTGTGGGCACCTCTGCCACCTTATGTGGGCACCTCTGCCAGCTCGTGTGGGCACCTCTGCCAGCCGGTGTGGGCACCTCTGCCAGCTCGTGTGGGCACCTCTGCCAGATCATGTGGGCACCTCTGCCAGCTCGTGTGGGCACCTCTGCCAGCTCATGTGGGCACCTCTGCCAGCTCGTGTGAGCTCCTCTGCCCACTCATGTGGGCACCTCTGCCAGCTCGTGTGGGCAGGACAGGGGGTTAAAACCCCTCCCTGTGCCTTCCTCCAGCTCTTCCACACCCAGAATTCCTGCAGCACTTTATCCTCAACGTTTCCCTTCCCCTCAACATTTCCCTTCCCCTCAACATTTATGTCGTGCTATTTCAGGGATGTTCTTGCCCTCTGTCCCCTTTGCTTGCCTTTTTTTATATTATCCTTAAAATAAAGCCTGTATTTTTTTTTTAATTTGTCCCCATAAAATATATTCCATCTTCCTCCCCCTGTTAGAAAAGCACTTCAGCCCAACCCTAACGATTTTTCTTTTTTTTTTTTTTTTTGTAGCATTCCCCAAAAATGCACTTGCACATCCTCGTGCAAGCCCCTCCAGGGGGTGTTTTACATCCAAGCCTCTTTTCCTGCTTATTCTGCTTTTATTCCCAGCCTTGCACCGTTGATGTGGAGCTGGAAAACTCTGCCCTGAATTAGGAGGTGTGAGGAATTAATTAACCATCTAAAAAAAAAAAAAAAATCCAATTCAGCCTCACTGGGAACTGTTGCAAAGGAAAAGCTGCTGATAAATGGGATGAAACTGCAGCTCTTGTTTAACACCCTTGAAAACTCTCTCTGGGCTTTTCAGTCGTGTCTTTACAGCGAGTTTTTATTTGTTGAACAGAAAAAGGAGCTCTTGGAGGAGCCTTCAAAGGTCTATTTGTAGCAACACTTTTCTCCCAGTGGAAATGGTGCAGTTTGGAGGAATCTCTTGGCCCAGCTCAAGTTCAGATAATCAGTTCAAATTAAAAAATATTATCAATGTTTTCTTTGCTGAGACTCTTTCAAAAAGCAACTGGGTGAAAACCCCTCAGGATCAAAGAATTCCTGAGGGTTGGAACAGGGATTTGTCTGAGCTGAGGCAAAGTGGCATCAGGGAAACCCCTTTACTGGGAGGTGAGAGAACATGATGGGGTTTGTGCCACTTGGTTTGGAGCTTCTTTGCAGACTCTCAAGGGGAGGATTCCTCTGGGAGGTGGAAAAGCTGAAGGGAGAGGAAAGGAAGGCCAAGGGGATAATCCATAAGCAGCTGGCACGGGAAGGGAATTTAGTTACTGGAAGAGCAGCTTTGCTCCTGAGGGACAGAGACTTTCAAGGACACAGAGGGAAGGATGCTCTGCCCAAGCGTTTTCCCAGCATTGCTTTGTGTCCCCAGCGCTTCCAAGAGGCTCCCAGAACACTCTGGGAATGTTTCCCCTGAATTCCCATCCCGTTGGAATGTGGTGAGTGCTGGGAAGGAGCTGAGGAACAGCCTGATCCCTTCCAGGATCCTCCAATTCAAGGATTTCCAATTCCCTTTGACCTCCTGCTGAATTCCAAGCTGTGCAAACACAGCCTGGTCCCTTCCAAACCCTTCCAGGATCCTCCAATTCCAGGACTGCCCATTCCCTTTGATCTCCAGCCCAATTCCAAGCTGTGCAAACACAGCCTGGTCCCTTCCAAACCCTTCCAGGATCCTCCAATTCCAGGACTGCCCATTCCCTTTGATCTCCTGCCCAATTCCAAGCTGTGCAAACACAGCCTGGTCCCTTCCAAACCCTTCCAGAATCCTCCAAATCCAGGATTTCCAATTCCCTGTGATCTCCTTCCCAATTCCAAGCTGTGCAAACCCTTCCAGGATCCTCTAATTCCAGGACTGCCCATTCCCTTTGATCTCCAGCCCAATTCCAAGCTGTGCAAACACAGCCTGGTCCCTTCCAGACCCTTCCAGGATCCTCCAATTCCAGGACTGCCCATTCCCTTTGATCTCCTGCCCAATTCCAAGCTGTGCAAACCCGTCCAGGATCCTCCAATTCCAGGACTGCCCATTCCCTTTGATCTCCTGCCCAATTCCAAGCTGTGCAAACCCTTCCAGGATCCTCCAGTTCCAGGACTGCCCATTCCCTTTGATCTCCTGCCCAATTCCAAGCTGTGCAAACACAGCCTGGTCCCTTCCAGACCCTTCCAGGATCCTCTAATTCCTGGTGATCACAGTAGGGTTGGATCAAGGGTTGGATTTGATGATCTCAGAGGTCTCTTCCAACCCAATTAATTCTATGATTCTATAATTCTATTACAACCCAAGAATTCCTGCCTGGAGTCCTGCAGAGCCCTCCCCAGCCCACACTGCACCAAAGGTGAAGCTGCTGAAGAGAAAAATCAACGAGAGCTCAGCAGGATTCCCACAGAAATCCACATTTCCCTCAGCTCCAAGTGGGTTGGGGTGGACACACCCTGCAAACCAGAGCAGAGCAGCATCAAGGAGCTGCTTTTCCTGAGAAATGCCATTCCCAAAGGAATTTCTGCCCACTCAGCACGAGGTGGCCACAGTTCCAAGGGTGTTGGAGTGGCTGAGCAGGGCTGGATCAATAAGGTCACTCCTCCCCTTCCCCAAGGTGAGTGCAAAGGGCTCCACGCAGCAGTTTTTGATCTCTCCAAGTGCCAGAGTTTGTGGTTCATCAATTCAGCCCTTTCAGGCAAAGGCAAAAAAAAAAAAATGCTTTGAGGGATAAACAGGCAGTGCTGCCTGTCAGGGAGGGATCAGGGAGTCAAACAGGCATCAAATCAAATATATAGAGAGAAAAAAACTAATTCTACCGTAATGGACCCGGGCAAATAGTTATTCCCATCATTTTAATAACTGGCTTTGGAAGTGATTTGAGTGAAATTTGTCTCTTTTCTGCTTATTTGGTTGGACTTGATAATCTTAAAAGCCTTTTCCAACCTTAACAATTCAATTATTCTAATTATTTCTCAGCTTAGGGTTTTCTTGGGTCATTTTCAGTCCATCTCAAAGTGAACTACTGAGAACAAACTTTTCTAATTTTTATATAATTTTATATTATTTTATTATATATTTTATATTATTTATGTTGTCTATTTTAATATTGTTCATATTACGTTTTATATTATTTTCATTATTTTATATTATTTATATTTTCTATTTTATAGTATTTAAATTTTGTATTTTTATATTATTTTATTGCACATTTTCTATTGTCACAGATTGCTCAGAACTGGCTCAGAGATGCAACACAACTGGCTCAGAACTGGCTCACAACTGGCTCAGAACTGGCTCACAGCTGGCTCAGATCTGGCTCAGAACTGGCTCAGAACTGGCTCAGAACTGGCTCACAACTGGCTCACAACTGGCTCAGAACTGGCTCAGATCTGGCTCAGAACTGGCTCACAACTGGCTCAGATCTGGCTCACAACTGGCTCACAACTGGCTCAGAACTGGCTCAGAACTGGCTCAGATCTGGCTCACAACTGGCTCAGATCTGGCTCACAACTGGCTCACAACTGGCTCAGAACTGGCTCAGATCTGGCTCACAACTGGCTCACAACTGGCTCAGAACTGGCTCAGATCTGACTCAGATCTGGTTCAGAACTGGCTCACAACTGGCTCAGATCTGGCTCACAACTGGCTCAGATCTGGCTCAGATCTGGCTCACAGCTGGCTCAGAACTGGCTCAGATCTGGCTCAGAACTGGCTCAGAACTGGCTCAGAACTGGCTCACAGCTGGCTCAGATCTGGCTCAGATCTGGCTCAGATCTGGCTCACAACTGGCTCAGATCTGGCTCACAACTGGCTCAGATCTGGCTCAGATCTGGCTCAGATCTGGCTCACAGCTGGTTCAGATCTGGCTCAGATCTGGCTCACAACTGGCTCACAGCTGGCTCAGATCTGGCTCACAACTGGCTCAGAACTGGCTCACATCTGGCTCAGATCTGGCTCACAACTGGCTCAGAACTGGCTCAGAACTGGCTCAGACCTGGCTCAGAACTGGCTCAGATCTGGCTCACAGCTGGCTCAGAACTGGCTCAGAACTGGCTCACAACTGGCTCAGAACTGGCTCAGAACTGGCTCAGAACTGGCTCAGATCTGGCTCAGAACTGGCTCAGAACTGGCTCACAGCTGGCTCAGATCTGGCTCAGAACTGGCTCAGAACTGGCTCACAGCTGGCTCAGATCTGGCTCAGAACTGGCTCAGAACTGGCTCACAGCTGGCTCAGATCTGGCTCAGAACTGGCTCACAGCTGGCTCAGAGCTGCCCCAACCTCCTGGAAATCAGTTGTACCCCTGGAAATTGTCCATCACTGCCCTTCCCACAGGGTGGGTGCGCAGGGAGAGGGCAAGGCTGGATGCCCCCCGGGTTTTCAGGATGCCAGGCCTTCAAATGCAGCTCGGTGGGCACACGCAGCTGAAATTTGGCTTTCCAGGGAGGTGGATTTTCCCCCCAGTTGGGCACCAGAATCATCTGATTCACGAGCAGCAGGGAAGGGAATCCTGGACAAAAGTCTTCACTATGACACACACTGTGCTCTTCTCCAAGCTGCTGGTTTTAATTTATTTTTTATTTCCCCCCCTCTTTCCTGGCTAATCCAGGCCTGCCATGGAGCAGAATTAATTCTCACTTGTCCCATTCTTTGCAGAGCCCTTAGGAAAGGTTAAGTGTGGCTGTGGATTGATTGTGTGTTTTCAAGTGTGTCAGCAACGAGGGGTGTAACTTAATCCTGAATATTCTCCCAGCTGGCAGAGGGAAAAAAGGGGAAAATCAAAGGTGGGCACATCAGAGCTGTGTGTGATCCTGCAAGGCAGCTGCAAATTGCTCTTTTTTTATTTTTCTTTAATTAAAAAGAGAAGCCTTTCATAGCAGACTCAAAGGAGGGAAATGGGTTGTGTTCTTGCCTGACTCCTTCTCCCAGCAGAGGGGTCTGATCCAGCTCTGGGAGCTGCTCCAGCAAAGTCTGAGCTGAGCTTTGTGTCCCACTGGAACCCACAGGACCAAAGTCTGTGCCCAAGTCAAGCAGGTTGGATTTGCCATCTACATTGAGGTGAGAAAGTGGAAACATTTCCAAACAATGAGGATTGTTTTTTTTCAGTGGCTGCAGTTTGGAATTGTTTTAACAAAAAGATTTCCCACCTTCAGATCTTTTTATCCCCAAAGGAAAGTGCTGTGGATGTGGCAGGAAAATTAACTCAGTGGCTCTTGTAGAATTCAAACATTTCCTGCAGGTTTCTGCTTTTCCAGGCAGCACCATCAATTAGAAGAAGAAATTAAAGATCTTTAAGGCTGTGAATGACCTCCCAGAAAGATCAAACAGGTTTTTTAGGCATGGAATGATGTTTGGCTGGAGAAAAGATGAGAGTTTTTTATTTCTCTGCTTTGGTCAGTGTGGGAGGTGAGAGCAGAGACCAGACCTGGGTGTTGAGGGGCCACCAAACCCCTCCTGCTTTTACAGACCTCAGCAAACCTTTTTAAAAAAAAAATCAATCATAATAATGAATTCACGTGCTAATTGCATTTGGAAAGTGATTTTTGGAGACATGTGGAAGCCCAGAAGGAGCAAGACGGAAGCTTTTAAAAATGCATGAGGAGCCAAAGCTGCAGGAGCAGCTCTGCTGATGGGCAGGAAAGGCAGAGCCACCCCTGGGAGGGGCTGCTGTGCCCTCACACACGGTTTGCTCCACGATCTGTCAGCTGCTTTTCCATGCCAGGCACCATCCGAGCCCATTAATCATTAATTAACCTCGTTAACCTCCTTTAACTGTTGCTGGGGGATGCTGATGGCTGGGCAGGACATCCTGTGCTAATGAAATCCTTGGAAATTAATCGGGTGGTTTCTCCATTCTAAGGTTTAAACACCATTTCCTCCTTCTGGGCATCAGGGCAGGTTGGTGTTGGTGTCCCAGTTCAGCAACTGGGACCAGTTTAGGGCTGTGTTGCCCAGAGAAGCTGTGGCTGCTCCAACCCTGGAATGTCCAAGCCCAGCTTGGATCAACCTGGGAGAGTGGGAGGTGCCCCTGGGCCAGTGGGAGGCGTCCTTGGGACAGTGGGAGGTGCCCTTGGGACAGTGGGAGGTGTCCCTGCCCAGGGCAGGGGTGGCATTGGATGATCTTGAAGGTCTCTTCCATCCCAAAGCATTCCCTGATTCCACGTGCTGGTTTAGATGGGATATTGGGAAGAAAGTCTTCCCTGGGAGGGCCTGGGATGGGATTCTCAGAGCAGCTGTGGCTGCCCCATCCCTGGGAGTGTCCAAGGTTGGAGCAACCTGGGACAGTGGGAGGTGTCCCTGGGACAGTGGGAGGTGTCCCTGCCCAGGGCAGGGGTGGCACTGGATGATCTTGAAGGTCTCTTCCAACCCAAACCATTCCCTGATTCCATGTCCTGCTTTAGATGGGATATTGGAAAGGAATCCTGCCCTGAGAGGGTGGGGAGGGCTGGGATGGAATTCCCAGAGAAGCTGTGGCTGGTCCATCCCTGGGAGTGCCCAAGGCCAGCTTGGATCAAACTGGGACAGTGGGAGGTGACCCTGGGACAGTGGGAGGTGACCCTGGGACAGTGGGAGGTGTCCCTGCCCAGGGCAGGGGTGGCACTGGATGATTTTAAGATCTCTTCCAGCCCAACCCACCTCATGACTCTGTGAATTCTCTTTTCTCTTTGCAGATTATTCTGCTGGTTTAATCCCAGAGGAAATGCTGCTTTTGCTCTCCACACTTTGGGGGGAGGATCATTAGAAAGTCTCAGTTTTATCTCTGAAAATCCAAGCCCAGAGGGGCATTTCCTGCACCAGCCCCAGCCCAAGGGCCACTCCTTGCCAAAGGCCTCCCTTTTGTGCCTCTGCATGATAAAATTAGATCCCCCTAATCCCCCCAGGGAGGGGATTATTTGGGTCAAGATGTCAGAGCTGGTGCAGAACTGAGGCAGCCCAAGGTTTTGCCTTTATTTTTTTCTTTCCTTTTTTTTTTTTTTTGGATCAAAAAGTTTGGAGTTCTCCACTGGCAAAGGAATCCTTTGGGAAGGCTGATTAAAGCAGGAGGTTTTGTAGCTGGCAGGGATGTGGCTGGTGCAGCCTTTGATTCCTCATCCCCAGGGGTGGGAAATCCATTCAGAGCTGAGCAAACCTTGTCTGGAGGTTCTTCCTTAGCTTTGCTTTGTCCTCTGCTCTGTCTCCCTTCAGAGGGCCAAAGGTTGGCAAAGGTTTCTTGGCAAACTCACCCTCCTGGTGGGTTTATCCTCAGACAAGGAGCTCCCTGTGGGTGGGAGCAGAAAAGAGGGTTTATGGTATAAAATACCAGGATTTATGGTATAGATGGTATTTATTCTCCTTCTTCTGAGCTGGAAACATCAAGGAGCCTTTGCCATAATTATTCCTGATTTTATAGAGCCACATGACTTGTTCCTTGGGAGAAATAACAGCATCAGGCTTGTGTTTTCTGGTGGCTTTGGAGATTAATATTTACCCTTTCCAGCCTGTTGTCCTGGGGCACTGGATGGAAGGAGCCCTGGGAGATGCTCCTCTCCCATCCTGGACTTGTGGGTGTTGTAGTTACATGTGTAGGACAGTCCATGTCAGGAATTAAACCAACAAACCCACTTGGATCATGAGCAGATGTTTCCAAGGCTTTGTAAGTAGAAAAGAAGCCAAAGTTTTCCTGAATTCTCCAAGGCTTTGTAAGTAGAAAAGAAGCCAAAGTTTTCCTGAATTCTCCAAGGCTTTGTAAGTAGAAAAGAAGCCAAAGTTTTCCTGAATTCTCCAAGGCTTTGTAAGTAGAAAAGAAGCCAAAGTTTTCCTGAATTCTCCAAGGCTTTGTAAGTAGAAAAGAAGCCAAAGTTTTCCTGAATTCTCCAAGGCTTTGTAAGTAGAAAAGAAGCCAAAGTTTTCCTGAATTCTTCAAGGCTTTGTAAGTAGAAAAGAAGCCAAAGTTTTCCTGAATTCTCCAAGGCTTTGTAAGTAGAAAAGAAGCCAAAGTTTTCCTGAATTCTCCAAGGCTTTGTAAGTAGAAAAGAAGCCAAAGTTTTCCTGAATTCTCCAAGGCTTTGTAAGTAGAAAAGAAGCCAAAGTTTTCCTGAATTCTCCAAGGCTTTGTAAGTAGAAAAGAAGCCAAAGTTTTCCTGAATTCTCCAAGGCTTTGTAAGTAGAAAAGAAGCCAAAGTTTTCCTGAATTCTCCAAGGCTTTGTAAGTAGAAAAGAAGCCAAAGTTTTCCTGAATTCTTCAAGGCTTTGTAAGTAGAAAAGAAGCCAAAGTTTTCCTGAATTCTCCAAGGCTTTGTAAGTAGAAAAGAAGCCAAAGTTTTCCTGAATTCTCCAAGGCTTTGTAAGTAGAAAAGAAGCCAAAGTTTTCCTGAATTCTCCAAGGCTTTGTAAGTAGAAAAGAAGCCAAAGTTTTCCTGAATTCTCCAAGGCTTTGTAAGTAGAAAAGAAGCCAAAGTTTTCCTGAATTCTCCAAGGCTTTGTAAGTAGAAAAGAAGCCAAAGTTTTCCTGAATTTTCCAAGGTTTTACAAGTGCAAAGGAAGTCAAAGCTTTCCTAAACTCCCTGTCCTTTGATGGTTTCCATAATGGCCAAGTCTGAGCTTCTCCTGGATGAAACACCCCCAAAGGTCACAGTGATCTCATCAGAAGCTCCTTCCTGGAGCTGCAGTGCCCAAGGCCTTTCATTCCACACCCACCCTCCTGATCAAACCTTTGCCTTTGGAGATGTCACCTTGTGGAACCTGATTAGAATTTACTCTCTTAGAGGATGGAATCAATTTTTCTTCTGGTTGTTTGCTAAGAGGTTTTTTATTAATAACTCAAATGGAAATTGGGCTTGGAAAGGTCTCCTCCTCGGATGGATTTGGGTCTTCTTGCCAAGTCTGTGTTCTTGGCTCTGGAGCTGAATTGCTGATGACTTTGGCTTGTTCTGGGCTTTGCTTTTCCATCCATCATTTTCTTCTGCCAGTTTCTCCTCTGTAAAATGCAAGTAGCTCCTTTTCTAAAGCCCTAATCACACACTCATGGAATGGTTTGAGTGGGAAGGCACCATAAAGACCATGGGCAGGGACACCTAACACTGTCCCAGGGACACCTCCCACTGTCCCAGGGACACCTCCCACTGTCCCAGGGGCTCCAGCCTGGCCTTGGACACCCCAGGGATGGAGCAGCCATAGGGGATTCTCTGAGAATCCCATCCCAGCCCTCCCCACCCTCCCAGGAAAGGATTTCTCCCCCATATCCCATCTAAACCAGCACATGGAATCATGGAATGGTTTGGGTTGGAAGAGACCTTTGAGATCATTCAGCACCACCTCTGCCCTGGGCAGGGACACCTCCCACTGTCCCAGGGACACCTCCCACTGTCCAAGGGGGCTCCAACCTGGCCTTGGACACTCCCAGGGATGGAGCAGCCACAGCCTCTCTGGGAATCTCATCCCTCTCTACCCTCCCAGGGCAGGATTTCTTCCCAATATCCCATCTAAACCAGCTCATGGAGACATGGAATGGTTTGGTTTGGAAGGGACCCTAAAGCTTATCCAGTGCCAATCCCTGCCCTGGGCAGGGACACCTCCCACTGTCCCAGGGACACCTCCCACTGTCCCAGGCTGCTCCAGCCTGGCCTTGGACACTCCCAGGGATGGAGCAGCCACAGCTTCTCTGGGAATTCCATCCCATCCCTCCCCACCCTCCCAGGGAAGGATTCCTTCCCAATATCCACCATCACCTCCCCTCCTTCAGCTCCAAACCACCCCCCTTGTCCCATCTCTGTGTGCCCCTGAACAAAACCCCTCCCCAGCCCTCCTGCAGGTCCAGTTTGCCACCAAAATCCATTCCCTGCCCTCCCAATCCCTCAGTTCCTGTCAGGTCTCCCAATTGGGGGTCTGTCCCTCCAGGTCTGCTTGAATTAAGAGCTGACTTTGCACATGGAAATCACGCCAAGCCCTTCAGATCTGGGCCAGCTGAGGAGCAGGAGGGGCTCGGTGGGCTGAAGGAGCTGCCCATTGCGTGACTGCCTCATCCTGCAGATCCTGCTCACTGAAACATTGATGTTCTCCTCCTCCAGCAGCAGCAGGGCTGGTGTGCAGAGCTGCACTGAGAGCTGCTCAGGTGGCAAATGCTGCTCTGGGCTCCTGTGCCCCCCTGGATGGAGGCAGCAAATCTGAGTGTGGATGTTCCTCAGGGATCCTGGGCAGCCTCTCGTGCCACTGCTTTGAGCTGGGATGGGTCTGAGATGTTTTATTGATGGAGCTGCTGCTGCTGCTCTAAATATCTCCATGTTAATGCTTGGCCTGGGCAGGTCAAGTGGGGTAAAATGTGGTGCCAGCCCTGCTGGGCACAGAGGGTGAGAGGGAGCTTTTCCCTTTCATAGGATCATAGGATGGATTGGGTTGGAAAAGACCTCTGAGATCATCAAGTCCAAGCCTTGATCCAACCCCACTGTGATCACCAGCCCAGGGCACAAGAGTGCCCTGGGCTGGTGATCACAGTGGGGTTGGATCAAGATATGGTGGATTCTCCCAGTAGGGTTGGATCAAGATATGGTGGATTCTCCCTCAGTGCCACATCCATAGAATCACAGAATCCTAGAATGGATTGGGTTGGAAAAGCCCTCCCAGATCATCAAGTCCAACCCTTGGTCCAACTCCAGTCCCTTTACCAGATCATGGCACTCAGTGCCACGGCCAAGCTCAGTTTCAAACCCTCCAGGGATGGGGAATCCACCCCCTCTCTGGGCAGCCCATTCCAATCCCTGAGCACTCTCTCTGCAAAGAATTTCTTTCTGCTCTCCAACTTCAATTTCCCCTGGCAGAGCTTGAGCCCATCGTGCCCCCTTGTCCTATTGCTGAGTGCCTGGGAGAAGAGACCAACCCCCACCTGGCCACAACTTCCCTTCAGGCAGTTCCAGACAGTGCTGAGGTCACCTCTGAGCCTCCTCTTCTCCAGGCTGAACACCCCCAGCTCCCTCAGCCTCTCCCCACAGGACTCTGTCAGTCTTGGGGCATTTTGGACTCGTTGCTGGCCCCTGAGCAGAGCTGAGCCCTCAGGTGGGTGTGGAGGTGCCAAGGAGTCCCTGCAGGGCAGTTCTCCCAGAGTCAGATCCCCCAGGGTGGAACTCCCTGCCCTGGGGGAGGCACTGGGGGCTCCCACCCAAACCTCAGGGGAGACAATCTTGGCCTTTGGGCACCTCTGGCACCACTCCTGGCATCCAGAGCAGGAGCAGACCCTGCACAGGAGGAGCCCCCCACTCTCCACCAGACTCTGCCATCATCTGCACCAACAGCTTTGTCCCCTCCTTTGCCTTTGGCCTCGGGGGAACCACGTGGGGCTCAGCACAGGGGCCACCAAACCCCCCTGTGTTTGTGCCCCAGGGGGCTGGGTTAGACTGCTGGGCTTGGGGGTTAAACCCAATTGCTCTTTGTGCCACTGCATTGATTGGAATATTGTTATTAAATTATAATTCTGATTTATAATCTCTCTTGTGTTGGGTTCATTTCTCCTGCAGGTTCACCTTTAAACCAGCCCAGAGTTGAGTTAAAATGTTAAGCCTGAGCTCGAGCTCAGCGACTTCCAAATCTTAGAGCAGATGAGCCCCACCCAGGTGCTTGGCACACACTTGTCCATCTCCAACTTCAGTTTCCCCTGGCAGAGCTCGAGCCCGTCGTGCCCCCTTGTCCTGTTGCTGAATTAAGAACTTTCACTGTGTAGTCAAATCCCCTTTTCTCACTGAAGGGAGGGAGCAGGACATGGTTGGTGGTTGGAGCAGCCTTGGAGCAACCTGGGCTTTTGGAAGGTGTCCCTGCCCACAGAAAGGGGTGGAAATGAATCACCTTGGAGGTCCTTTCCCACCCAAAGCACTCTGTGTTTCTCTGCAGAGCCATTTCTGGGTGCCCCCCACTCAGCTGAGTCTGTGCCAGGGCACCCATTGGTGCCAATAAAGAGGAAAAGGGGCACATTCCTCCATCCTTTGGGGCAAAGTGGGGGCAGGAGCTCAGGGGTTGGTGAGTTGGGGGTCTCTGCAGCTTGGCTGGTGCTCCTCTGGCTGCTCCTGACCATCCTGGTGGAACTGGGATGTCCCTGCTCAGCCTCCTCATTCCCAGCAGGTGGAAAACCCTCTGGAATTTACCATGAACTGCCCTCTGTGCCTACACTCCACTCACCCTCCTGCAGTCCTGGCACCCCAGGGAGCTGCCACATCACCCCTTGTCTCCCTTATGGATAAATCCAATATCAGGGGGCTATTGATGAGGGGTTTGCTGATGATCTGCTCATTAAAACCCACAGCTCAGCTGTTTCTTTATTGATTAAACCAACATTGAGAGGGGAAAGATGTGGATGTTGCCATAAATTAACGGGTTATTGGGGATTTTTGCTGCTGTAGAGACTCACCTAAAGCCCAGTGTTTAATCCTTCATTTAATCACTGATATTTCCCCCAGGAATAACAAATCCATTTGCCCACTGTGGGGTTTGTTTTGTTGGTGGAAGCTCTAAGTGAGGGCAGAGATGGGCAGGAAATTAGAGAAGCTGCTTCTGGCAAAGCTCTCCCACCTGAGCCCAGCAAGAAAAGCTGACAGGCATCAGCACAAGTGGAAAAAATGGAACCTGATCTTCCACTTCAGCTCAAGAGGGAAAAAAAATTGCCCTTTTCTTTTTGATTCTGATGAGATGTGAAGCTCTGCATGTGTATTTATAACCCCCCCTGAACCCGGGGGTGCTGAGGGTGGGTGTGAAACACAAATGTTTGGGGAGACTTTCCAGGTCTCTTTATCACAGCTGAGAGCTCGTTACAACAAAGCAAATGCAATCAATCAAATTTGCTGCTAAAATCTGCCAAGCAGCTCCATTGGGGGGGATGAAAATCCCAAATTCCTGGAGGTGCTGGAGGCAGAGCAAGACCTTCTCACTGGGTGGCTCCTGTGACACCACACGGGGTTGGAATTCACAGCAAACTTCAGGTCAAATTGCATTTTAAAGGGGCAAAAAAAAATAAAAATAATTAAGGCATGATCTGCTTTTGGGTTGTGTTCCAAACATGATCTGTTCTCTTGGGGGTTTTCAAGGGTGTAAGAGAAACTCTGGCACACAAACCCCACTGAGGAGACACAAAACCTGGGGGGGATGTTTGGCAAAGCTTTGGGGGAAAAGGTCCTTCCCAAACCAAACCATTCTGTGACTCTGCAGGTCACCCTCCTGCACAAAGAGCTTCCCTGTGGCACCAGAATTCTGGACTTTTTACAAACTCTGGCACACAAACCCCACTGAGGAGACACAAAACCTGTGAGGGATGTTTGGCAAAGCTTTGGGGGAAAAGGTCCTTCCCAACCCAACCCATTCTGTGACTCTCTGACACCTTCTTGCCTTAATTCCCACCGTTCTGGATGTTCTGCTGCCAAATTCTGTGTGGCCTCTGCTGGGGTTGGAGGGATGTGGAAGCTTCCAGAGGGTCCAGTTTTAATGCCTGGAAAATATTTTAGCTGGATGTGTCTCTGGAAGGTGACAAAGGTGACACTCACTCTGCACAAAGAGCTTCCCTGTGGCACCAGAATTCTGGACTTTTTACAAACTCTGGCACACAAACCCCACTGAGGAGACACAAAATCTGTGAGGGATGTTTGGCAAAGCTTTGGGGGAAAAGGTCCTTCCCAACCCAACCCATTCTGTGACTCTCTGACACCTTCTTGCTTTAATTCCCACCGTTCTGGATGTTCTGCTGCCAAATTCTGTGTGGCCTCTGCTGGGGTTGGAGGGATGTGGAAGCTTCCAGAGGGTCCAGTTTTAATGCCTGGGAAACATCTTAGCTGGATGTGTCTCTGGAAGGTGACAAAGGTGACACTCTCTGCAGGTCACCCTCCTGCACAAAGAGCTTCCCTGTGGCACCAGAATTCTGGACTTTTTACAAACTCTGGCACACAAACCCCACTGAGGAGACACAAAATCTGTGAGGGATGTTTGGAAAAGCTTTGGGGGAAAAGGTGCTTCCCAACCCAACCCATTCTGTGACTCTCTGACACCTTCTTGCTTTAATTCCCACCGTTCTGGATGTTCTGCTGCCAAATTCTGTGTGGCCTCTGCTGGGGTTGGAGGAATGTGGAAGCTTCCAGAGGGTCCAGTTTTAATGCCTGGGAAACATCTTAGCTGGATGTGTCTCTGGAAGGTGACAAAGGTGACACTCACTCTGCAGGTCACCCTCCTGCACAAAGAGCTTCCCTGTGGCACCAGAATTCTGGACTTTTTCCAAACTCTGGCACACAAACCCCACAAAGGAGACACAAAACCTGGGGGGGGATGTTTGGAAAAGCTTTGGGGGAAAAGGTCCTTCCCAACCCAACCCAACCCAACCCATTCTGTGACTCTCTGACACCTTCTTGCTTTAATTCCCACCGTTCTGGATGTTCTGCTGCCAAATTCTGTGTGGCCTCTGCTGGGGTTGGAGGGACGTGGAAGCTTCCAGAGGGTCCAGTTTTAATTCCTGGAAAATATTTTAGCTGGATGTGTCTCTGGAAGGTGACAAAGGTGACACTCACTCTGCACAAAGAGCTTCCCTGTGGCACCAGAATTCTGGACTTTTTCCAAACTCTGGCACACAAACCCCACTGAGGAGACACAAAACCTGGGGGGGATGTTTGGCAAAGCTTTGGGGGAAAAGGTCCTTCCCAACCCAACCCATTCTGTGACTCTGCAGGTCACCCTCCTGCACACAGAGCTTCCCTGTGGCACCAGAATTCTGGACTTTTTACAAACTCTGGCACACAAACCCCACTGAGGAGACACAAAATCTGTGAGGGATGTTTGGCAAAGCTTTGGGGGAAAAGGTCCTTCCCAACCCAACCCAACCCATTCTGTGACTCTCTGACACCTTCTTGCCTTAATTCCCACCGTTCTGGATGTTCTGCTGCCAAATTCTGTGTGGCCTCTGCTGGGGTTGGAGGGATGTGGAAGCTTCCAGAGGGCCCAGTTTTAATTCCTGGGAAACATCTTAGCTGGATGTGTCTCTGGAAGGTGACAAAGGTGACACTCTCTGCAGGTCACCCTCCTGCACAAAGAGCTTCCCTGTGGCACCAGAATTCTTGGACTTTTTACAAACTCTGGCACACAAACCCCACTGAGGAGACACAAAATCTGTGAGGGATGTTTGGCAAAGCTTTGGGGGAAAAGGTCCTTCCCAACCCAACCCAACCCAACCCATTCTGTGACTCTCTGACACCTTCTTGCTTTAATTCCCACCATTCTGGATGTTCTGCTGCCAAATTCTGTGTGGCCTCTGCTGGGGTTGGAGGGATGTGGAAGCTTCCAGAGGGCCCAGTTTTAATGCCTGGGAAACATCTTAGCTGGATGTGTCTCTGGAAGGTGACAAAGGTGACACTCACTCTGCAGGTCACCCTCCTGCACAAAGAGCTTCCCTGTGGCACCAGAATTCTGGACTTTTTAATCTGTACATTAACAAAGGTACCTGTAGAGCAAATAAGAAAAAATAAATAAAAGAGGAAGAAGGGGAAATACAGAGTCTTGTCTTGCCTTGCCTGTGCAGATCTTGAATTGTTCTTTGTATCAAATTAATTGCCCTAATGAGGAGACAACAATAATCCTGCAGCAGCCTGGCCAGGGTTTGCTGCCACACTGGGCACCTCTGGCTTTGCCACTGCTTTAATCCGTATTAAAGGGATGAAATACAGCCCAGAGCTCTTTGCTACGAGCCCTTTTATTGAATAATTTCCCTCAGATAACCATTTATTACCCAGTTCCTGTTTCCCTTCCCTTTGGCTTTCTGCTCTCTGGGTGTTCAGAGGGCAAAGTGGCTTTTCAGCTCCGCTCTGGCTCCTTGGAACAGAGACAGAAATCAGCATTGTGGGCACAGAGGGGGGCACAGCCAGGGGCAAACCACCCCCCCTGGTGCCCCCAACTTGCTGTCTGTGCTCTGGGGACAAACAGCCCTTCAGGCCCTGGAGGGAATTTTGGCTGGAATCCCATTTATTGGGTGTTTCCCTCCTGGCTGAGCTGCTGCAGGACTGAGATTTGCACTCAACAAATGGAGCTCCAAGTGCTGAGTCAGGCCCAGCTGAAATGGGGGGAATTTGTCTCTCCCTTTTTGATTTTTGCTGCTTTCAGCCTTTCAGCCCATGACAGACAAGGGATGTGCATCTTCTGATCAGTCCAAAGGCTGTTAAAAATCATAACATCAAAGCCATGAACTGCTCAGGTGAGTGAGCCCAGAAACACCTTTGCTGCTCCTCAAGTTGTTCAGCCCTTGGAGAGAGGGAGGAAAACTGGAAGGAAACAGTAGGATGGCACCTTCCTTTGGTGGAAATGCTGCAGAGAAGTAAAAGATCAGTCCCAGGGGGTGGAATAATTTATAATGAGCCTCATAAATCCCTTTGGATGGAGTTCCTGTTTCCCTTCCCTTTGGCTTTCTGCTCTCTGGGTGTTCAGAGGGCAAAGTGGCTTTTCAGCTCCGCTCTGGCTCCTTGGAACAGAGACAGAAATCAGCATTGTGGGCACAGAGGGGGGCACAGCCAGGGGCAAACCACCCCCCCTCTGGTGCCCCCAACTTGCTGTCTGTGCTCTGGGGACAAACAGCCCTTTGGGCACTGGAGGGAATTTTGGCTGGAATCCCATTTATTGGGTGTTTCCCTCCTGGCTGAGCTGCTGCAGGACTGAGATTTGCACTCAACAAATGGAGCTCCAAGTGCTGAGTCAGGGGGGAATTTGTCTCTCCCTTTTTATTTTTGCTGCATTCAGCCTTTCAGCCCATCACAGACAAGGGATGTGCATCTTCTGATCAGTCCAAAGGCTGTTAAACATCATAACATCAAAGCCATGAACTGCTCAGGTGAGTGAGCCCAGAAACACCTTTGCTGCTCCTCAAGTTGTTCAGCCCTTGGAGAGAGGGAGGAAAACTGGAAGGAAACAGTAGGATGGCACCTTCCTTTGGTGGAAATGCTGCAGAGAAGTAAAAGATCAGTCCCAGGGGGTGGAATAATTTATAATGAGCCTCATAAATCCCTTTGGATGGAGCTGGGAAGTTGCCTGAAAATTCAGACAATCCTTCTACCCCTTTCCCTGGGGTTTGTTCTGGGATGTGAAGCCCCAGAGTGGAGGAGCCCCCGTTATTTGTGAGCCTGAACTTCCAGTTTGTACTCACTGTTCAGTTCCTGCTGATGATATTTTTATTTTATTGCAGCCTGCCTGACCTTGACTAGCAGCAAAGTCTGTGCTTCGTTCCATGTTTACCCCGGAAAATGGGATTTTTTTACGGGAGCCAGGGAGCAGAAACTGCAACATTCACAGCAAATTACCCAGCCCTTCATTAGCACAAGAGGTTGCAGAGCCTTCCCTTAATTAGCTCGGCTGTTCCGTGCCTGAAATAGGTTTTGGAGTGAAGAAAGTGGCAGAAAGAAGGAACCAAAAGGAAAAAAAATGCTGAGAGAAAAAAATCCTGATCTCCAGGGCAGGATGGGTGGGGGCTGGTGGGATCCAGCCCAGGGGATGAGGGAAAAAACTCGAGAGAAAATCCCATTTGCAAATCCCCAGAACCATCAAGTGACAACATTACAGTGCCAGAATAACCTGGAGATGTCTATTTAATAAAATGTTTCATAAAATATGATCTAGAATATGATCAAGGCATGCAGAAGCTCTGCTGCTTGGTGTGGTTTATTGTGAGAGAGGATTTTTGGGTGCCAGTGCAGAGCAGAGATGCTGCTGGGATGGTGCAGGGTCACAAACCAGGCTCAGCTCTGCCCCTCCTGCTCTCACAGGAGGCATTTCAACAAGAATTAGCTTGCTGATTAGTGCAATTAATGCAGCAGAAACAGCCTCTGGGGCTGGATGATTTTATTTACAGGTTATCCAGGCTGAAGGAGGGTGGATTGGGATGGGATATTGGGAAAAAAAGCCTCAGTGTGGTCCATTTTTTCATTTCTGTGGCCCAGGAAGGGTTAAAATTCCTGCTGGGTTAAGGGCAAAATTCAGCACAGCCACAAACTGTGCCCAAACCACCTTCCCTGCTCACTCCTGGGAAATGTGGGAAGGGGAAGCTGAGCCCCCCTCCTGTCCCAGGGCTGGGCTGAGCAGCAGCAGGTTCTGCTCAGAGAGGATCCTGTGCCTGGGCACCCTCAGCCCACCCTCCTCCTGCAGCCTGGCAGTGCCAGGGCTGTGTTGGGCATCCCAGCCAGGGCTACCAGGCTGAGCTAAAGCTCTTCTCACAAAGAGAGAAGAGCCAAAGAGCTGCAGGGCCTCGGGGAGCAGCTCTGCTCTACAAGGACAAAACTCTTGTAATGCACAAGAATCACAGTGTGGGAACATCTCCCATCAGGAGACACCTCCAAGGTTCTTGTTGATGCTGCAATTGTTGCATGAAGGGTTTGTGGAGGTGCCTGGCACTGCAGCCTCCTCTGAGAGGGTGCTGAGGGGCACCACCCCAAAAATCAAGCAGGTTCCACTGTCAGGGTGGACACTGCAGCCCCTCAGGCCAGCCCTGCTGTGCCCTCTGTGCCCTCTGTGCCAGGGAGGGCTCCTGAGCAGCAGAACCCCTGCCCTGGGTATCACAGGGAAACTTGAACCACCCAGAGCAATTTTCTTGCTGATCCCTCCACTGAAGCTCCTGCTGCTCGTGGTGTTATTTTTAAACCTTGCCAGTGTGGTGGTAGTGAGGGAGAAGCTGCTTAATTACTGCAGATAAAATAAATCAGGGGAACCTCATTGCGATGCAGACAGACGAGACAAGGCTGACTCCACTCCCTGAGTCATCCTGCCAAGAAAGGCTCTTCATTGCAGGCTCAGGGAACAGGAGGCACTGCAGGCTTTGGGGTCCAGGGGTGGCTGAAGGATCCAGACAGATGATGTCATGTTCCTGTGCTGGTTTAAAGGTGAACCTGCAGGAGAAACGAACCCAACACAAGAGAGATTATAAATCAAAGTTCCAATTTAATACCAATATTGCAATCAATGCAGTGGCACAAAGAGCAATTGGGTTTAACCCCCAAGCCCAGCAGTCTAACCCAGCCCCCTGGGGCACAAACACAGGGGGGTTTGGTGGCCCCTGTGCTGAGCCCCACGTGGTTCCCCCGAGGCCAAAGGCAAAGGAGGGGACAAAGCTGTTGGTGCAGATGATGGCAGAGTCTGGGGGAGAGTGGGGGGCTCCTCCTGTGCAGGGTCTGCTCCTGCTCTGGATGCCAGGAGTGGTGCCAGAGGTGGCCAAAGGCCAAGATTGTCTCCCCTCAGGTTTGGGTGGGAGCCCCCAGTGCCTCCCCCAGGGCAGGGAGTTCCAGCCTGGGGGATCTGACTCTGGCACTCAGGGGGGATTTTGGACTCGTTGCTGGCCCCTGAGCAGAGCTGAGCCCTCAGGTGGGTGTGGAGGTGCCAAGGAGTCCCTGCAGGGCAGTTCTCCCAGCTCCTCTGCCAGGCTTCTTTCCCAGCCAGCTCCCAGCCTGAGGGCTCAGCTGTGCCCTGGGCAGCTGCTGCCAATGGGCCCTTGGGAACAGTTGCTGGGCAATGGCCCAGAGGGTTTGGAATGCCCAGCTTTGGGCACCCCCACACTGGGACAAACTGGGCCCACCTGCTGGACTGGGACACCTCCCTTGGAGAGGAGCTGCCAAAAGGAAGTGCCATGGAAAGACTCCTGAGTGGGTCTGAAATCTGATTTTCCTTTGTGGTCAGACTGATGGAGTCTGTCATGTATGTGTGTCTTTGGAAAACCTATTTATAAGATGCAATTATTGTTTAGGAGCTGTGTCATCCTGTGGATCCAAAGGTGGTTTGCTAATTTGGGTGTGTAAATAAATTAATCAGAGGCTGATAACTCAGTGACCAGAGCAGTGACTTCAGGTGTAGAGGAATTTTCTGTCCATCCCCAGTTTCATTGCCTGGGTAAGTCACCTTTCTAATGACATCACTTTTTGAGATGATATAAAACCTCCTGGAGAGCCACCAAAGGTCCTCAACTGTGTCCTTGAGACCTGGCACTTGTCCTGTCCAGAGCATGGAGAGCTTTGCCCAAGGTCTGGTGCCAGTGGGTTGTTCTGTGCCCAGCTTTGGGCACACGGATCTGCAGCCTCGTGCTTTGGATATTTCGTGGTGTCAGCCACAGAACTGATGATAAATCTGCCAGCAGAGCCTTTAGTCTTTTATGGGGCTGAAAATGTAGAACCAGAGGAAGAAGCAGAAGGTGGAGCACCCCAAGGTGGGCACAGCTGCCTCTGCCAGGGGAGGGATCCCCTCACCTGCTGCAGGTGGGACCCCCCTCCACATGGGGAGGGCAGAGAGAGCCAGAAGGTTCTGCTTCGTGCAGAGCAAATTCCCCTTTGCCTGTGGGTGGATGTCACAGAATCCTGAGATCATTGGAGCCCTCCCAGCCCATGGAGTGTCCCCTGTGCCCGATGCCCACCTTGGCAAAGCCCTCCCAGCCCATGGAGTGTCCCCTGTGCCCGATGCCCACCTTGGAAAAGCCCTGTCAGTCCCTGGAGCCCACCCTGTGCCCAATGCCCACCTTGGAAAACCCTCCCAGCCCCTGGAGCCCACCCTGTGCCCAATGCCCACCTTGGAAAAGCCCTGTCAGTCCCTGGAGCCCACCCTGTGCCCAATGCCCACCTTGGAAAACCCTCCCAGCCCATGGAGCCCACCCTGTGCCTGATGCCCACCTTGGAAAAGCCCTCCCAGCCCATGGAGCCCACCCTGTGCCCGATGCCCACCTTGGCAAAGCCCTCCCAGCCCAAGGAGCCCACCCTGTGCCCAATGCCCACCTTGGAAAAGCCCTCCCAGCCCCTGGAGCCCACCCTGTACCCAATGCCCACCTTGGAAAAGCCCTGCCAGCCCCTGGAGCCCACCCTGTGCCCAATGCCCACCTTGTCCCCAGCACAGAGCACTGAGTGCCACATCCAGTCGTGCCTTGGGCACCTCCAGGGCTGGGCACTCCAAACCTCCCTGGGCAGCCCCTTCCAGTGCCTGACCACCCTTTCCATGGAGAAATTCCTGCTGCTGTGCCCCCTGCCCTGCCCTGGCCCAGCCTGAGGCCGTGCCCTCTGCTCCTGTCCCTGTGCCCTGGGGCACAGCCCGACCCCCTGTCCTGGCTCCCCCCTCCTGGCAGGGATTGCAGAGCCAGAAGGTGCCCCCTGAGCCTCCTTTTCTCCAGCTGAGCCCCCCCAGCTCCCTCAGGAGTTCTCCAGACCCTTCCCAGCTCCGTTCCCATCCCTGGACATGCTCCAGCCCCTCCATGTCCTCCCTAAATTGAGGCTCCCAGACCTGGCACAGCACTGGAGGTGCCCCAGCAGTGCCAGCACAGGGGCACAATCCCTGCCCTGCTCCTGCTGCCCCCCCTGGTTATGCTACAATTGGATTATTCCCTGCACATCCCCACCCTCATGTGGTTTATACAGCTGGAACTTCCACTTGCACATCAACACGTGGATTTCTTCTTGCCTGCACCTGTATTTATTTTTTATTTTATTTTTGAGGGCTGGTTTGTAAGTGTAAATTGTCAATAACTGGTTTAATTTTTTTTTTAATCGTTAGTGTTTGGGGTTTTTTTTCCCTCTCTCCTATGGCTCACAGGAAGTTCCTTCCCATCTGTCCTCTCCATATGGTTTTGGTGGCAATTTCCACGCTGGGTTATGGTTGGGACATTGCATTGCAATTTAAAGAAAATATTAAAAAAAAAAAAAGAAAAATCATTTCTCTGGGCCAAGTGGGGTTGAACTGCACCTAAAAAAAAATCATCCAGTGCCACCCCTGCCCTGGGCAGGGACACCTCCCACTGTCCCAGGGACACCTCCCACTGTCCCAGGGTGCTCCAGCCTGCCCTTGGACACTCCCAGGGATGGAGCAGCCACAGCGTCTCTGGGAATTCCATCCCATCCCTCCTGACTATCATAGGAAGGAATCCCTTCCCAACATCCCACCTCACCCCAGTCCCTGCCAGTTGAAATCCATCCCAGTGCCAGTTGAACCCCAAGTCTTTCAGCTGCCTCTGGGCTGGAGCTGAGGAGGGGCTGAGACCCCCAGAGCTGCTGGTGGGACGGAGCTGGAGCTGCCAGGGATGGGCAGGAGCCCTGGAATGGGCTGGGATGGAGGGACCTTGAAGGTCACCCAGTGCCACCCCTGCCCTGGGCAGGGACACCTCCCACTGTCCCAGGGACACCTCCCACTGTCCCAGGGGGCTCCAGCCTGGCCTTGGACACTCCCAGGGATGGAGCAGCCACAGCTTCTCTGGGAATTCCATCCCATCCTTCCCCACCCTCCCAGGGAAGAATTTCTTCCCAATATTCCATCTAAACCAGCACATGGAATCATGGAATGGTTTGGGTTGGAAGAGACTTTCAAGATCACCCAGTGCCACCCCTGCCCTGGGCAGGGACACCTCCCACTGTCCCAGGGGGCTCCAGCCTGGCCTTGGACACTCCCAGGGATGGGGCAGCCACAGCTTCTCTGGGAATTCCATCCCATCCATTCCCACCCTCCCAGGGCAGGATTTCTCCCCACTCTCCCATCCCCATCTCCCCTCCCTCAGCTCCAAAAGGCTCTAAATACCCTTTCAATACCCCCTCCAGCCCCAGGGGCACCCAGTGGCATTTCATCAATGCCCAAATGCACCTTTTCAGAGCCCATCTGAGGGCTCAGAGATGCAGCAGCTGCAGGTGCACTCTGGTTTATTCTGGCCACGTTCTGCTCCTGCTGCATCACTCCAGCAGCAGCTTTTTTTTTCTTTTCTGCAGTGGAGCAAGAAAAAACCTCAATGCCAACAAACCAAGCAGCTCCTGGAGTTTGTGAGGTTATTCTTTCCCTTCCAACTGGCATTTTATTTGATGATATCAAGGATTTTTCTCATGGTATTTCCTCTCTATTTTCCCCTCCTCAGTCCTCAGCGTGGACCTGATTTTTTCCTTGCATTTTGTTCCCAACCCCCCAAAATGCAGCATTTCCCTGTGCTGAAACCCAAAGTGGGGGTGGGATTTGACTGGAACACAAAGGCAGGAGTGGTGGCAGCTCATTAGTTCTTATAATTAGCACTGCACAGTTATTAACACTGCGGGGTCAGTGGGCTCAGATTAGTCCCTGTTTGTTTGGGGAAATCAAAGCCAAGCTCAGGGTCCTGCTGGGACAGGGAGTTGTTTCTGCTGTAAATTCTGTGGGTTTGGGGGTGAAATAGCAGCAAAAATGGAAAAAGAGAGACACAATCCTAACAGGAACACCAAAGCAGGGGCTGAGAAGTGGGAACCTGACACTGCCCAAGCAAACTCCTCATTTGTTTTAAAACAAAGAAAAAAAAAAATCCTACTAAAAATGCATCAAAACTGAGAGCAAGTCTGGGCACAAACTCCAAGCAAGTTTGCAGGAGGTGAATGTTTGGGGTTGCTAAAGAACCTTCTCCTGCTCTGTGGTATCTTTTGTTTGCTGAATGCCACCAATTAATTTTGAATTTCATGAACCAGAAGCAAAAAAAAAAAAAAGAAAAAAAAGAAAGAAAACAACCCCCAAACTGTCTCCAGAATGAATTTCCAAATTAACCTGCACAACAGAAATCTGATTTCAGTGCATCTCTTCAAAGGCACAGCCTCTCTCTGGCCGGGCATTGATGTGATTATGTCTTTAAATCTCTTTATTCTCCCTTAGGTTTTTTTTTTTCCCCCATGCAGAAAACCCCACCCATCTCTCTGCAGTGTCTGCAGCGCGAATTGGAGAGTCCATGGGGACATCCAGGTCAGCATGAGCAGATCTGACATCAGCCTGCAGATGATGCCCACGACCAAACAAGCGCTGCAGTTGTTTCTTCTTTCCTCCCCCTCCTTCGGGCCAGGAAGAAACGACTCTCAGATGGCGATTCTGGGAGCTGTTCAAATGTCCTTGCAGGGAGGATTGGCCAAACTGCCCTGCCCGGGGTGGAGGGACCTGAGGGGTGGGGCAGGGGGTGTTGGTGGGGGAGGGAAGAGGAAGGACCTGAGAGCTGAGGATGATGATGCAGAGAGGAAGAATGAGGTGGATAATCAGAATTTTCAGCAGCAGAAAGAGGCTCAGAGTTTGCTGTCTGTGCTCTCTGTCTCCACAACTCCTGTGTCTACTCCTAGAGAAGAACTTGCCCTGGACTGGGGGGGTGGGATGGGTTTGGTGGTGTGTTGGTGGGGGAGGGAAGATGAAGGACCTGAGAGATGAGGATGATGATGCAGAGAGGAAGAATGAGCTGATAATCGGAATTTTCAGCAGCAGAAAGAGGCTCAGAGTTTGCTGTCTGTGCTCTCTGTCTCCACAACTCCTGTGTCTACTCCTAGAGAAGAACTTGCCCTGGACTGGGGGGGTGGGATGGGTTTGGTGGTGTGTTGGTGGGGGAGGGAAGATGAAGGACCTGAGAGATGAGGATGATGATGCAGAGAGGAAGAATGAGGCTGAAAATCAGAATTTTCAGCAGCAGAAAGAGACTCAGAGTTTGCTGCCTGTGCTCTCTGTCTCCACAACTCATGGACTCCTAGAAAAGAATTTGCCCTGGACTGGGGGGGTGGGATGGGACAAGGTGGGTTTGGTGATGGGTATTGTGGGGATGGGAAGAGGAAGGACCTGAGAGCTGAGGATGATGATGATGCAGAGAGGAAGAATGAGGTGGATAATCAGAATTTTCAGCAGCAGAAAGAGGCTCAGACTTGGCTGCCTGTGCTGTCTGAGGTTCTCCACAACTCCTGTGTCCACTCCTAGAGAAGAACTTGCCCTGGACTGGGGGGGTGGGATGGGTTTGGTGATGGGTGTTGGTGGGGAGGGAAGAGGAAGGACCTGAGAGCTGAGGATGATGATGCAGAGAGGAAGAATGAGGTGGATAATCAGAATTTTCAGCAGCAGAAAGAGACTCAGAGTTTGCTGCCTGTGCTCTCTCCACAACTCCTGTGTTGACTCCTAGAAAAGAATTTGCCCTGGACTGGGGGGGTGGGATGGGACAAGGTGGGTTTGGTGATGGGTCTTGGTGGGGAGGGAAGAGGAAGGACCTGAGAGCTGAGGATGATGATGATGCAGAGAGGAAGAATGAGGCTGAAAATCAGAATTTTCAGCAGCAGAAAGAGGCTCAGACTTTGCTGCTTGTGCTGTCTGAGGTTCTCCACAACTCCTGTGTCCACTCCTAGAGAAGAACTTGCCCTGGACTGGGGGGGTGTGGGATGGGACAAGGTGGGTTTGGTGGTGAGTGTTGGTGGGGATGGGAAGAGGAAGGACCTGAGAGCTGAGGATGATGATGCAGAGAGGAAGAATGAGGCTGAAAATCAGAATTTTCAGCAGCAGGAAAGGGGTGTTGAGGCTCAGACTTGGCTGCCTGTGCTGTCTGAGGTTCTCCACAACTCCTGTGTTGACTCCTAGAAAAGAATTTGCCCTGGACTGGGGGGGTGGGATGGGATAATGTGGTTTTTTTGGTGAGTGTTGGTGGGGATGGAAGAGGAAGGACCTGAGAGATGATGATGATGCAGAGAGGAAGAATGAGGTGGATAATCAGAATTTTCAGCAGCAGAAAGAGGCTCAGACTTCGCTGCCTGTGCTGTCTGAGTTTCTCCACAACTCCTGTGTCCACTCCTAGAGAAGAACTTGCCCTGGACTGGGGGGGTGTGGGATGGGACAAGGTGGGTTTGGTGGTGAGTGTTGGTGGGGATGGGAAGAGGAAGGACCTGAGAGCTGAGGATGATGATGCAGAGAGGAAGAATGAGGCTGAAAATCAGAATTTTCAGCAGCAGGAAAGGGGTGTCAGGCTTAGAGTTTGCTGCCTGTGCTCTCTGAGGTTCTCCACAACTCCTGTGTTGACTCCTAGAGAACAAAATATTGCCCTGAATTGGTAAATCTCCACCAAACCCCTTTTTGCTTCTGCCCCCAGCAGGCCCTGCCTACACTTTAATCTTCTTTTCCTCCTAGATCAGTAAATTAAGATACAGCTCCAAACTCTCCAATTTCCTGAGCTTTTCCCAACCTCTTCCCTCCTTGTGCTATTTTTGCAGTACTCCAATTATTCTGCTCTCCCTGGAATTCTGCCTGGTGTATCCTTGGGGCAAACTGAGCTCCCCAACACTAAGCCCAGTTTTACCTTGGTGGAATTCGCTGGAATTCACCTTCATTTCCCACCTTGGGGATGAAGTGGAGCCCTCAGGAGGTTGTGAAAGCAGCTGGAATTGTGCTCCACAGCTTTGGGGTGAGGTGGAACCCTCAGAGCCTCCTGCAGTTCCCATGGAATGGGAGCTCCTGTGACACCTCTGGGGCCACCAAAGAGGGGTCGGGGGGGGAGGTTAAACCTGAGAGCTGCTGGTTTAGGTGGAGCAGAAAGTGGGGAAGGAGGGAGTTGGTGCAGGAAGGGGTCAGGATTTGCTCAGAGCAGGTGGAAAGTGTCCCTGCCCAGGGCATGGGGTGGAAGAAAATGATCCTTAAGGTCCCTTCCAACCCAAACCAGCCCATGGTTTTGATTCCCTGAGAAGCTGCAAGAGGTGTCAGCACTCCCAGTGACCTCAAATCCAATAAATCAGCCCTGGGGTGCCCAAATCTGGGCTCAAAAACCCAACCCAGAGGGCAGGAAAACCTGAGGACTTCCTGGGGATCTGTGAACCCATTCAGGGTCCATCTCCTGATTCCAGCACTGCTGCTGGGCCAGGGAGGGCTCTGCTCTGCCTCCTGCTGCTGGGCTTGGATTAACAGAGCCAGGCTTAACTGGGGAGGGCTCTGATCTCCCTTCACTGCTGGGCTTGGATTAGCAGAGCCAGGCTTAACTGGGGAGGGCTCTGCTCTGCCTCCTGCTGCTGGGCTTGGATTAGCAGAGCCAGGTTTAACTGGGGAGGTCTCTGATCTCCCTTCACTGCTGGGCTTGGATTAGCAGAGCCAGGTTTAACTGGGGAGCTGCTGAGCCAGGCTTAACTGGGGAGGGCTCTGCTCTGCCTCCCTGCTGCTGGGCTTGGATTAACAGAGCCAGGCTTAACTGGGGAGGGCTCTGCTCTGCCTCCTACTGCTGGGCTTGGATGAGCAGAGCCAGGTTTAACTGGGGACCAGCAGAGCCAGGTTTAACTGGGGAGAGGGCTCTGCTTTCCCTCTTCTGCTGCTGGGCATAGATTGGCAGAGCCAGGTTTAACTGGGGATCAGCAGAGCCAGGTTTAACTGGGGAGGGCTCTGCTCTCTCTTTCTGCTGCTGGGCATGGATTGGCAGAGCCACATTTAACTGGAGATTAGCAGAGCCAGGTTTAACTGGGGAGGGCTCTGCTCTCCCTTCACTGCTGAGAGTGGATTGGCAGAGCCAGGTTTAACTGGGCATGGATTGGCAGAGCCAGATTTAACTGGAGAGGGCTCTGCTCTCCCTTCACTGCTGGGCTTGGATCAGCAGAGCCACATTTAACTGGGGATCAGCAGAGCCAGGTTTAACTGGGGAGGGCTCTGCTCTCTCTTTCTGCTGCTGGGCATGGATTGGCAGAGCCAGGTTTAACTGGGGATCAGCAGAGCCAGGTTTAACTGGGGAGGGCTCTGCTCTCTCTTCCTGCTGCTGGGCATGGATTGGCAGAGCCAGGTTTAACTGGGGATCAGCAGAGCCAGGTTTAACTGGGGAGGGCTCTGCTCTCTCTTCCTGCTGCTGGGCATGGATTGGCAGAGCCACATTTAACTGGGGATTAGCAGAGCCAGGTTTAACTGGGGATCAGCAGAGCCAGGTTTAACTGGGCTAAACAAGAGATCAAAGCCACTGGGGTGGCTGTCCCTTAATCCAAGGGCAGGGCTGGCACTGCCAGAGTGTTCCCTGAAGGGTGACAGGCTGGGGCAGTGCCCAGAGGGCCCCGGGCTCCCTGCAGAGTCCCATTAGCTCCCCGTGGGCAAACCCTTCTGGCCTGGAGGAGGCACCTCCTCCAAAGCTCTTTCCTTTATTATTTCCCTGATTTGAACATTTTCCAACACTTGAATGCAGCAAAAGTGACATTTAGGAAACAAAGTGGGACATAACTCTGAGTTCTGGAGGCTGCTGGAACAGAAAATCCTGGGGAAGGGCAGAGGGAAAAGCCACTAAACATCCTCCTCAAAGCCACAACCTTTGTGAGCCATGAGGAGATGAATCTTTTGAAGTTTCTCTGCATTTATAGATGCAATACATTCATTTTAGTGCTGCTTTTTCCCTCCCTCTTGTGGAAATTGCAGCGTGACAGGGAGAAGATGGCAGGCCAAGATCAGTTTGGAAATTATGCTAATTCCTCTAACCTCGTTTTTTTTCTCATTATGGTCTTGAGAGGGAGGGAAATAAAAGCATTGACTGTGATTGGAAAAGACTTTTATTAACTTTTTTTTTTTTTTTTTTGCATTCCATGGCAATAATGGGAATGCAGGAGGGCAAAAGGTGATAGCTTGATGTGGGCCAAGATCAAACAGGGGAACTGCCTTTAATGGAGTCCTTCAGCAGGAATCTCAGATTCCAACACTTTAATTTAATGTAATTTTATGGCAGGAATTGGTCCAGAAAAGCTTCTCCAAGAGCTGAGGCATCTGCAGGAATATTTCATGGAGGGACAGGACAAAGGGAAGGGCTTTGCAGTGAAACAGGGCAGGGTTAGGTGGGATACTGGGGGGAAATCCTGCCCTGGAGGGTGGGGAGGGATGGGATGGGATTCCCAGAGAAGCTGTGGCTGCTCCAGCCCTGGGAGTGTCCAAGGTCAGGCTGGAGCCACCTGGATCCAAACCAGCCACATTTCCACTCAGAAATAGAGCCATGGAATTCCAGAATGGTTTGGGTTGGAGGGACCTTAAAGTCCACTCAGTGCCACCCCCTGCCCTGGGCAGGGACACCTCCCACTGTCCCAGGGACACCTCCCACTGTCCCAGGGTGCTCCAGCCTGGCCTTGGACACTCCCAGGGATGGAGCAGCCACAGCTTCTCTGGGAATCCCATCCCAGCCCTCCCCACCCTCCCAGCCAACAATCCCTTCCCAATATCCCACCTCACCCCACTCCCTGCCAGTTGAAATCCATCCCAGTGCCAGTTGAACCCCAAGTCTTTCAGCTGCCTCTGGGCTGGAGCTGAGGAGGGGCTGAGACCCCCAGAGCTGCTGGTGGGACGGAGCTGGAGCTGCCAGGGATGGGCAGGAGCCCTGGAATGGGCTGGGATGGAGGGACCTTGAAGGTCACCCAGTGCCACCCCTGCCCTGGGCAGGGTCACCTCCCACTGTCCCAGGGACACCTCCCACTGTCCCAGGGACACCTCCCACTGTCCCAGGGATGGCCTGGCCTTGGACACTCCCAGGGATGGAGCAGCCACAGCTTCTCTGGGAATCCCATCCCAGCTCCTCCTCACTCCCCCACCCAGGAATTCCTTCCCAATATCCCATCCAACCCTGCCCTCTGACCATTTGAAGCCATTCCCTGTGTCCTGTCCCCCCATCCCTTGTCCTCAGTCTCTCTCCATCTTCCCTGTCAGCCCCTTCAGGTCCTGGAAGGCTAAATTAGATCACCCCAAACCTTCTCCTCTCCAGGCTGCACATTCCCAATTCTCAGTCCTTGGATGAAGGGTGGGGATAATTCCTTTTGAATATGGATCAGCAAACCCCACCATGCCACTGCCAACCTTCCTCAGCTGAATTTAGGATTTCTTTTTTCCTTTCTGGCTGATTTTCCCTGTTTTCCTTGGGATGGCACCAGTGCCATGCAGGGCAGAGCCAAGCCTGGGCAACCCCACCTTCAGGGGTGGCAATCAGTTTAGAATCACAGAATGGATTGGGTTGGAAAAGCCCTCCCAGATCAGCAAGTCCAACCCTTGATCCAACCCCACTGGGATCACCAGCCCAGGGCACTCTGTGCCCTGGGCTGGTGATCACAGTAGGGTTGGATCAAGACGTGGTGGATTCTCCCTCAGTGCCACATCCATAGAATCACAGAATCCTAGAATGGATTGGGTTGGAAAAGCCCTCCAAGATCATCAAGTCCAACCCTTGGTCCAACTCCAGTCCCTTTACCAGATCATGGCACTCAGTGCCACGGCCAAGCTCAGGTTCAAACCCTCCAGGGATGGGGAATCCACCCCCTCTCTGGGCAGCCCATTCCAATCCCTGAGCACTCTCTCTGCAAAGAATTTCTTTCTGCTCTCCAACTTCAATTTCCCCTGGCAGAGCTTGAGCCCATCGTGCCCCCTTGTCCTATTGCTGAGTGCCTGGGAGAAGAGACCAACCCCCACCTGGCCAGAACTTCCCTTCAGGCAGTTCCAGACAGTGCTGAGGTCACCTCTGAGCCTCCTCTTCTCCAGGCTGAACACCCCCAGCTCCCTCAGCCTCTTCCCACAGCACTTGTGCTCCAGTCCCTTCTCCAGCCTCGTTGCTCTTCTCTTCTCACTTGGGTTGGAAGAGACCTCTGAGATCATCAAATCCAACCCTTGGTCCGCGTTTGAGGAGCTGCAGAGCTGGCACACAGTGCCAGTGGTGCCCAGAGGGCACACTGAGGCCTGATTTCCAGCTCCCAGAGCCACTCACAGGGAAATTCAGGCTGCCTGGAACTCCCTGTTCCTTCCACACCAATATTGTGTCATTAAGGAAGTGAGTGGTGATAAAATCTCCCAACTCCAGCCAGGCTTTGTCTTTGAATGAGCTTTCAGTCCTGACTCTTTTCTTCTGATAACCTTGGAAAACCTCCAGAAACACTTAATTAATTGGCTTCCTTGGAATCTGCAGAATTCCTTTGTGTCCCTGAGCTGAGTTTATCTTTGGAACAGCATAACAAGGTGCTGAGGGAACAGTTTCTGTCTCTGGTGGCTTCACCAGCACGTGTGACCTCCTGCTGTGCCCAGGTCACCTGGCATTTTCCAGGGCACAAGAGGAGATGGATAACTCAGGATGCAAATTCTCAGAGGGTGATGAAGGGCTGGGATGGGATTCCCAGAGAAGCTGTGGCTGCCCCATCCCTGGGAGTGTCCAAGGCCAGGTTGGACCAATCCGGGACAGTGGGAGGTGTCCCTGGGACAGTGGGAGGTGTCCCTGCCAAGGCCAGGGTTGGCACTGGATGATCTTGAAAGTCTTTTCCAACCCAAACCATTCCCTGATTCCATGTGCTGGTTAAATGGGATAGTGGGAAGAAATCCTTCCCTGGAAGTGTGGGGATGGATGGGCTGGGATTCCCAGAGCAGCTGTGGCTGCTCCATCCCTGGGAGTGTCCAAGGCCAGGTTGGAGCGCCCTGGGACAGTGGGAATTGTCCCTGGGACAGTGAGAGGTGTCCCTGCCCATGGCAGAGGGTGGGATGGGATGATCTTTAAGGTCCCTCCCAACCCAAATCACTCCATGATTCCATGATTTTGTAAACCCCTGGAGCTATTAATGGTTAATAAAATCAGTTTAGTACAGAGCCCTGGGAAGGACGAGGCTGCTCATGTGGTGGGGGTTGAAGCCCCTGAAAAGGCCCTAAAAGGCTCAGTTGAGAACTTTGTCTGTGGAGATCACAGGATCATAAATGGTTTGGGTTGGAAAAGCCCTCCCAGATCATCAAGTCCAACCCTTGGGCCAACTCCAGGCCCTTTACCAGATCATGGCACTCAGTGCCACGGCCAAGCTCAGTTTCAAACCCTCCAGGGATGGGGAATCCACCCCCTCTCTGGGCAGCCCATTCCAATCCCTGAGCACTCTCTCTGCAAAGAATTTCTTTCTGCTCTCCAACTTCAATTTCCCATGGCAGAGCTTGAGCCCATCGTGCCCCCTTGTCCTATTGCTGAGTGCCTGGGAGAAGAGACCAACCCCCACCTGGCCACAACTTCCCTCCAGGCAGTTCCAGACAGTGCTGAGGTCACCTCTGAGCCTCCTCTTCTCCAGGCTGAACACCCCCAGCTCCCTCAGCCTCTCCCCACAGCACTTGTGCTCCAGTCCCTTCTCCAGCCTCGTTGCTCTTCTCACTTGGGTTGGAAGAGACCTCTGAGATCATCAAATCCAACCCTTGATCCAACCCCACTGGGATCACTCTGGCACTCTGTGCCCTGGGCTGGTGATCCCAGTGGGGTTGGATCAAGACATGGTGGATTCTCTGTCCCTGGAGGTGTTTCAGAGGACACTCAGTGCCACCTCCAGTCCCTTCTCCAGCCTCGTTGCTCTTCTCTGGCCCCGCTCCAGCCCCTCAATCTCTTGCCTCAACTGAGGGGCCCAGAACTGAACACAACACTCAAGGTGTGGCCTCCCCAAGGCAGAGTCCAGGGGAAGGGTCACTGCCCTGGCCCTGCTGGCCACGCTGGTTTGGACACAGATCAGTGTCGTGACAGGAGTTTGCCCCTGAATTCTGGCAATGAAAGGGGTTGAGCACAGAGGGGAGAGCTCAGCTCAGCTCAGCTCAGGGAGTTATTCTCAGCCTGGGATGTGCTCCCTGCAATTATTAACCGCCTGATTAAGTGTTTGATGTTCTTCCCAGCCAAGTTATCAACATGTTCAACATTCATTTGGCTTGTAGTGCTTTATGCAGCTTTCATGCCCCATAAAATGCCTGTTAAGTGCTGGGGATGTCTAATAAGGATGTTTTCAGCAGCTCCCTCGGGTTCAAAGAGGTTGGAAACACCAAGGAATAAACTTCCTTGGACAGGAGGGGGGTGAAGCAGCTGGTTCTTGGTGGAGAAAGGATCTTGAAATGATAAAGGAACAGAGAAAAGGAGCTTTAATTCAGTGTGTCAGTGGCACAGATTGGAACTGGCATTGAAGTCTATGCAGTGATTGGGTTTCCTTTAATATGAACAAATGAAGAGCTCTTGTGTTGAGTGATGGAACAGCTAATTGAGCAGGAGCAGGTCTTAGTTAATTTTTATTGCCTTTGAAGGCAGGAGTGATTCCTCTGCTCATTTTAGGACAGATAAAGTCGTGCATGTTTTTATTGAGCTTTGGCAGCTGCAAAGTGGGGAACAAATGGGGGGTTGTTCTTGTTTGAACAGCTCATCGACAAAAGGAGGTGGGGGGGGAGTCTCCAGAACAGCTCAGAGGAACTCAGGGAAGCTCCAAGCAACGTTGCTTTAGATTATTGCTGCAATTTTATGGGCCAGTGGAAAGCAAAAAAAAGTCCATTCCTCATGCCCTGCTCCTCTGAGCTGTAAATCAATAACCAGCTAATGGAGGTGGGTTCAACTCCCTCCCCGATGGATCCTTGTCCTGGTATTAAACACCTGCAAGTTGAAACTCCAGCAGGAGCAGAGGGGGGAAAATGATCTTGTCTGAGGGTTGGGTTTGTCCCAGAACTGCTGGGAAATGCAAAACATAATTTCAGATTGTTGTTTGGTGTAAAGATTTGCAATGGAATTGTTGATTTTTTTGGGGTTTTTTTTGAGTTTTTCCCCCCAATGAATTTATTTGTTCAAGGAAGGACTGGATGTGGCTCTCAGTGCTCTGGGCTGGTTGGGAAGGTGGGATTTGGTCACAGGTTGGGCTGGATCTTGAAGGGCTTTTCCATCCTCAGGGATTCTGTGGAATCCAAGCCTTGGGAAGAGTTTGAATGCAAGGTAAGGGTTTCCAATAATAAAATAAAAGCTGTGGGAGGGTGGTTTGAGTCAGGAGAAGGGGCCTGGCACAGGTGGCAATGGGAAAGGGCTTTGAGGGTGCCCAAGGAATTAAGAGTAAAGAAAATTAATGGCAGATCTGGATGCTGAGGCTCTTCAGAGCTGCACTTTGGGCTGGGAATGTAATTTGCTTTAATTCCTGGCTATAATTTGCTTTCCATCATTCCTACTGAGCAGTTTCTGTGTTCCAACCTGCCCCTGCCAGGGTCTGATCACGTTTTCCTCAGCCTGAGTGGCCTTTACTCTGTAAACACACCAAGCCTTTGTTTGTAAGGGGTTGTTTTATAAATATCCCTGCTGTGTTTATCAGCATTTACCACAGGCTAAAATTAGCTGTGGGAGCAGAGCATTAATCAATGGGGCTCCACAACTGGCATCGGGCTGGGCTGTCTCACAGACAGGCAGAGCTGGCAGGAAAACTTGCCAAAGCCCTGAATTAAATGAAGTTTCAGCTGAGTAAGTGCCCAGAGTGGGTGACTTCAGCTGTAGTAAGGACTGAGCTGCTTCATCTCCCACTCGGGTTAAACCTCCATTGCAGAGAATTCCTTCTCTTTTTCAAATTCCTTTGGAAAATTGTCTCATTTTGGCCACATCTTCACAATGTGCTGTTCCTTTTGGCCAGGAAAGCCTTTGTGGTTTTGCCTTCACTGGAGGAACTGCTTGAACTCTTTAATAAAACAACAAGAGGAGGGAAAATAAAAGCCAACAAAGCCCCAAATTCCCCCTGATCTTTGTGGCCTCACTGCTTTGTCTTCAGGAGCTGCATCAATCCATCCCAGTGGCTCAGCTCATCCTTGAGGCTCAGGCTCCATTCCCCTTCCAAGCAGGAATGACTTTCCCCCCCTTATTTTCTGCAGACAAAGGGATTTTTTATGCAGCAGAGTAAGAAGAGCTGCACCAGCACTGAAAAAAATGCAATTATTGGATGCACTTCCCTTCTCCAGACTGTCATGTTTTCTGATACCCACTCCAGCTTGGTTCAGAATTGATTGTTTCTGCCCTGGACTGTAATTAAGATTTCTCAGAGCCAGCACTGCCCTTGCCTGGTGAAATCCTCCTCCTCCTCCTCCTCCTCCTCCTTCTCCTCATCCTCCTCCTCGTCCTCGTCCTCGTCCTCCTCCTCCTCCACTTCCTCTTCCTCCTCCTCCTCCTCCTTCTCTTCCTCTTCCTCCTCCTTCTCCTCCTCCTTCTCCTTCTCCTCCTTCTCCTTCTCCTTCTCCTTCTCCTTCTCCTTCTCCTTCTCCTTCTCCTTCTCCTTCTCCTTCTCCTTCTCCTCCTCTTCCTCCTCCTCCTTCTCTTCCTCCTCCTCCTCCTCCTCCTCCTCTTCCTCCTCCTCCTCCTCTTCCTCCTCCTCCTCCTCTTCCTCCTCCTCCTCCTCCTTCTCCTCCTCCTCCTTCTCCTCCTTCTCCTTCTCCTCCTCCTCTTCCTCCTCCTCCTTCTCTTCCTCCTCCTCCTCTTCCTCCTCCTCCTTCTCTTCCTCCCCCTCCTCCTCCTTCTTCTCCTCCTCCTCCTCCTCCTCCTCCTCCTCCTCCTCCTGTGTGATGGGGACTCGCAGGTTGACGCTTTGTCCATACCTTTAATTGGACTCACGGCAATAACAGAGTCTCAGAATGAACTTTGCAGGGGGCACCGGGTGTGATTTCACAGCCTGAACATGTGTCAGGTCATCTTGGCAGGGGAGTTTGAGCAAATTGCCAGATTGTTTGCAAGGGGGGGGGGAGAACACTCAGGGAAGAACTCGAAGTATTTGACAACATTCTGACACAACCACCTTCCCCCCGGAGCTGTGCCAAGGTGCCAGCTCTCATTCTCCAGCTCTTCTCGTGCATGAGGCTGGTCCTGCTGTCTCACACAGAGCTCTGCAACCTTCAAGAGCTTGTCAAGAGTATTGGAAAGTAGGACAAAGCTGTGCTGTCCTATTAATGTGTTGGAGCACTCGGGGTGGGTTTCCTGCCAGTGGAAATGGTATAAACATCTCTGCAGCCTGAGGAGTGAAGTGTCGTCCCTTCCCTTCATGCAAATTCAGGGGGTACTGCAAGAAACTTTGGAGGAAAAGTCACTGCTGGGCTGTGGCTCTTGGTTTAAAAGTAGAAATCCCTGTGTGAGAGAGAGGAAGGAGCTGTCAGGAGGTTTGTGTGTGGCTGAGACTTTCTGCCTTGTTGTTTAGAGAGTGAGATGTTTAATAACTTGGGACAGTTCTGGCTCAAATAATGAACTTTATTTCTCTTGATTCCCACTGATTTGGAGACCCTTCTCTGGGAAATGGGAAAGATTTTTTAAGATTCCTGATGTGGCCCATGGAGCAAATGCCCTTCAGGTGAGTTTTCCTCCCTTTCCAAATGTCTGGGACAATGAATCCAATCCAACCCAATCCAATCCAATCCAATCCAATCCAATCAAATCCAATCCAATCCAATCCAATCCAATCCAATCCAAGCCAACCCAATCCAACCCAATCCAATCCAACTCACTCCAATCTAATCCAATTCAATCCAACCCAATCCAATCCAACCCAATCCAATCCAACCCAATCCAATCCAACCCAATCCAATCCAATCCAATCCAATCCAACCCAATCCAATCCAATCCAATCCAATCCAATCCAATCCAATCCAATCCAACTCAATCCAATCCAATCCAATCCAACCCAATCCAACTCAATCCAATCCAATCCAACTCAACCCAACCCAACCCAATCCAATCCAATCCAATCCAATCCAATCCAATCCAATCCAGTCCAGTCCAGTCCAGTCCAGTCCAATCCAGTCCAATCCAATCCAATCCAATCCAATCCAATCCAATCCAATCCAACCCAACCCAACCCAACCCAATCCAATCCAGTCCAATCCAATCCAATCCAATCCAACCCAATCCAATCCAATCCTACCCAACCCAATCCAATCCAATCCAAAGGATCTTCCCCAGGAGCCTCCCAGGTTCATTTCCTCCCACTTACCTTTCCATGACTTTCTGTGCCTTCGGTAATTTCGATCCGATCCTGGGGAGTGTTTATTTTCAGGAGGGTAAATATTGATGTCAGTGTGATGAGCACGAGGAACAGGAACGGAGTTTCACCTGGGAGGAAACATTCAGGCAGAGCCTTGATGTGCAAAGATTTAATGAACACACAGAGACTCATTTCGGAGCAGAGTTTTCTACAGCAAGTGAGGTTTGACCATGAGGTGGGTTCAGAGCAGTTTTGTTTGGTAGGACCTCACCCTGCTCAGGGTTAATGATGTTCAGTCCTCACTTAGAGAAGAGCATTTAGGAGGTAAATGTTGAGTTTTGTCCTGCAGACCTCACACTTCTTCAGCTTTCTGGAATATTTCACACAGCTGATTCCTGAACCTGGAACGATTTCTGTGTGTTTTTCAGAATTAAGGTTTGGCTGTTAACAGTTAACATCTAATTGAAATGTTGTTTCTAAAGCCTATTAAGAATATTAATAATTAAATGAACAGCTGGAGTTCCAGGGAGAAATACAATGAGTTATGTCAAGGATTCAGCTCCAATGCAGAAATTTGGGGGGTACTCTGTGATTTATGATCCATTATTCAGAATTATTCTCCATCTGTCCCTTCCTCTGCCCACTGAGTGTTTCACATTCACTCCCAACACCAGCAGGTTCCTTTTCCCCTGTTCTGAGAGGAGGAAATGCTGTCCTGGGGATCTGAGAATGAGAAGTAGTTTAGAAGGTCAGGCTGGGGAAATCTGATGTCATTTGTCCTTTTGGTGGGACAGCAAATGCTGATCCAAGGCTTGGCTGCAGCTCTGCTGTGTCTGCAGGGCTGGGGGAGAAATGGGATGAGGGGAGGGATGAGGGGAGGGATGAGGAGAGGGATGAGGGGAGGGATGAGGGGAGGGGAGGGATGAGGAGAGGGATGAAGGGAGGGATGAGGAGAGGGATGAGGGGAGGGATGAGGAGAGGGATGAGGAGAGGGATGAGGAGAGGGATGAGGGGAGGGATGAGGAGAGGGATGAGGAGAGGGATGAGGAGAGGGATGAGGGGAGAGATGAGGAGAGGGATGAGGAGAGGGATGAGGGGAGGGATGAGGAGAGGGGAGGGATGAGGAGAGGGATGAGGAGAGGGATGAGGAGAGGGATGAGGGGAGGAGAGGGATGAGGAGAGGGGAGGGATGAGGAGAGGGATGAGGAGAGGGATGAGGAGAGGGATGAGGGGAGGGGCGGGATGAGGAGAGGGGAGGGATGAGGAGAGGGATGAGGAGAGGAGAGAGATGAGGAGAGGAGAGGGATGAGGAGAGGGATGAGGAGAGGGATGAGGAGAGGGATGAGAAGAGGAGAGGGATGAGGAGAGGAGAGGGATGAGGAGAGGGATGAGGGGAGGGATGAGGGGAGGGATGAGGAGAGGGGAGGGATGAGGAGAGGGATGAGGGGAGGGATGAGGAGAGGGATGAGGAGAGGGATGAGGAGAGGGATGAGGAGAGGGATGAGGAGAGGGATGAGGGGAGGGATGAGGGGAGGGATGAGGAGAGGGATGAGAAGAGGAGAGGGATGAGGAGAGGGATGAGGAGAGGGATGAGAAGAGGAGAGGGATGAGGAGAGGAGAGGGATGAGGAGAGGGATGAGGAGAGGGATGAGGAGAGGGATGAGAAGGGGAGAGGGATGAGGAGAGGGATGAGGAGAGGGATGAGGAGAGGGATGAGGGGAGGGATGAGGGGAGGGATGAGGAAAGGGATGAGGAGAGAAGAGGGTGGATGAGACTGTGGGTGATTAAATCCATCCACACCAAGACACTGCACTGACTTGAGGGTTTTCAGTCAAGAACTAAACTGACCTCAGGGTTGACCTCAAGAACTAAACCGTGCTCAAGGTTGGGATGTGCTGGAGGGAGAGAACCAGTGACCCCCCGGAAAACTCAGCTGGGATTGGAATTCCAGGACGTTTTGGGTTGGAAGGGACCTTAAAGATCATTTGATTCCAACCCTCAAATGAAACCCAAACCAACCAACCCCCAGACTAAACCCAAGTCACACTGTCAGGCAGTTTCAGGGCACTGGAGTTGTTGCAACCAGAGTTTCCTGCATTTCCAAGCCCAACATGAGGAAAACCTTTGCCAGCTGTGCCAGGGAGTGCTGGGAGAGGGAATAGTTGGCATCACCCAGGTGAGGAAAAGTGTCTGTGGCTCTGTAAGGGCCGATTTCCAGCCCCACAAAAAGACACATGAATTTCTGCCCCTGGGCTCTTCCATTCACTGAATTCCTGCATTCCCTGGGGCTCCTGTTGGATTCCTCTTGGGAGGCACCTCTGGCAGGACTCAGGTGCCCATTCAGGGGCAAAAGGAGCTCCCAGTCTCTGAGAAGAACCCAAGAGGCAGTTCCAGGGTGATGGAACCACCCTCAGACTGTTCACACCCTACAGGTTGCACTGACATGGTGACCAGAGGCTCAAGTGGCTTTTTCATCCTGACTTGATTGAAAGAGGTTTGCAAATTGCTGCCAATTAAAGAGGTTTGCAAATTGCTGCCAATTAAATGGGCCTTTCAAAGGGAAGGTGTTGGGAAACATTTCCATTTCTCTGCTGAGTGTCCACATGCTTTTGATTAAGGGAAATATTATGTGGAGATCTGTGTTTGTCTGTGTCATTTTTTCCCCCCCTGGGATCCAGTGCCATAAATTCCCAGAAGGAGATAATTGGGATGTGGTTCCATTTAATCCAGCCATTATTTTTCACCTTGACATGAAATTTCTTGATGCTGCTTTTCTCCCCCCCCTCCTTTTGCTGTTGGTTTTTCTTAATTGCTTGTCTTGGCAGGAGGACATTTCAGCTGTCCCAGTGTAATCTCCAATTCCCTCTGGGAATGTTCCAACAAAGCTTTCTGCAGAGTCAGCCTTTCTGAAAATAAAGCAGATCCCGAGGTTAACACAAGAGGAGCATGTCTGGAGGTCACATTGGGATTTTTTTTTTTCCCTTTTCCCTGCATGCAGGAAGGACAAGATTGCCTTGAAATTCTGTGTCTCTGAGTGCCTTGAAAAGAAAATTATCTTGGATGATATTAAAGAATTGCTTGGCTGTTTGGAAGCCTCTTTTTGGTTTTTTTTTTGAGGCATAATTGTGAAATAATCAAAGTTTTCACCCACCATTATATGACAAGATATTTTTATTGTGTTTGGGTGTTTTTATCACCGTTTCTTGTAAAAAAAAAAAACCTGTTCCAAGTGTTTTTAAGAGGGAAAGGAGAGTGAACCACCTGACCCCTGTGCAGCACAAACATCTCCAGCTCTGACACAAACCAAGATAAATTCCCCCAAGATTAATTCTCTGTGATGCAGCAGCTGCTGCTCTGGGTGGGTTCAGCACGTGCTGTGTCAGGGCTCTCATCACTCAGCTTGGAGACATCAATAAGGACATTTAAGGGCTTGGATTCAAGCAGGGGATGGATCATCTCAGACCTGGAGCAGCCCAAGGTGTGGGCAGGGCCCTTCTCACCTTCCTCTGAAGATTAACAAGACTCAGCCTATTTGTTTCAGATGTACTTGGGAGATCAGAGAAGTCATTCCATCCCTTCCACCGAAGTGTTGGGAATTATCTCCAGTCCATCTCAAATTCCTGATGTGTTGGATTTATTAGGCACCAATTCCCCTCCTGCTGAGATTTGCCACAAGATAATGTAGAGCTGGAGAGCTGCTGCAGAGTGGACATTTATTGCAAATAATCAACATTGTTTGATGGGGGAGAGTTAATTGGGGCTTTCCAGGAACTGGAGGAGCTACGAGAAAGATGGAGAGACACTTTTTCCAAAGGCCTGGAGGGACAGGACAAGGGGAATTGCTTCAAACTGACAGTGCAGGGTTAGTGGATATTGGGAAGGAACTCCTGGCTGGGAGGGTGGGGAGGGGCTGGGATGGAATTCCCACAGAAGCTGTGGCTGCTCCATCCCTGGGAGTGTCCAAGGCCAGGCTGGAGCCCCCTGGGACAGTGGGAGGTGTCCCTGCCCAGGGCAGGGGTGGCACTGGGTGATCTTGAAGGTCTCTTCCAACCCAAACCATTCCATGTGATGGTTTAGATGGGATATTGGGAAGGAATTCCTCCCTGGGAGGGTGGGGAGGGATGGGATGGAATTCCCAGAGAAACTGTGGCTGCCCCATCCCTGGGAGTGTCCAAGGCCAGGCTGGAGCCCCCTCAGAGAGTGGGAGGTGTCCCTGGGACAGTGGGAGGTGTCCCTGCCCAGGGCAGGGGGTGGCACTGGGTGATCTTGAAGGTCTCTTCCAACCCAAACCATTCCATGATTCCATGTGCTGGTTTAGATGGGATATGGGGAAGGAATCCTTCCCTGGGAGGGTGGGGAGGGATGGGATGGAATTCCCACAGAAGCTGTGGCTGCTCCATCCCTTGGAGTGTCCAAGGCCAGGCTGGAGCCCCCTGGGACAGTGGGAGGTGTCCCTGCCCATGACAGGGGATGGAATAACATGATCTTTAAGGTCCCTTCCCACCCAAACCATTCCTTGCTGCTGTGACATCTGCAGCTACAATATCCCACGGCACATGGGATGGAGAAAGTGTTTGAGGTGGTGGCTCCCACCCTCCTGACAGGCTGGCAGTGACACTGAAGGTGTCACAGAGCTGGTGGGTGGCACATGGTGCCAGACAAAGCTCTGTGCTCTACATTCCATGTGGCTTTCACTGCTGTGGGAATAAAACACACTTGTCTTCCTGGGCATGATGGACCAGGGTGGAGGTGACAATGGGATGCTCCAGGAAGGGAACAACCCCTTGTAGTGCAGTGTCCTCATGCACAGCTCTGCACAGGGTCAGGACTCCTGCATTTCACACTCCTCTCTGCAGAACCTGATCTTTGCAGCACTTTGGGCTCCAAGACCCTTCGAGGATTGTGCCTCATTCAGGGCCAACAAACCCAACTGTCCCAGCTGAGCAGGTGGGCCCAGTTTGTCCCAGTGTGGGGGTGCCCAAAGCTGGGCATTCCAAACCCTCTGGGCCATTGCCCAGCAACTGTTCCCAAGGGCCCATTGGCAGCAGCTGCCCAGGGCACAGCTGAGCCCTCAGGCTGGGAGCTGGCTGGGAAAGAAGCCTGGCAGAGGAGCTGGGAGAACTGCCCTGCAGGGACTCCTTGGCACCTCCACACCCACCTGAGGGCTCAGCTCTGCTCAGGGGCCAGCAATGAGTCCAAAATCCCCCCTGAGTGCCAGAGTCAGATCCCCCAGGGTGGAACTCCCTGCCCTGGGGGAGGCACTGGGGGCTCCCACCCAAACCTGAGGGGAGACAATCTTGGCCTTTGGGCACCTCTGGCACCACTCCTGGCATCCAGAGCAGGAGCAGACCCTGCACAGGAGGAGCCCCCCACTCTCCCCCAGACTCTGCCATCATCTGCACCAACAGCTTTGTCCCCTCCTTTGCCTTTGGCCTCGGGGGAACCACGTGGGGCTCAGCACAGGGGCCACCAAACCCCCCTGTGTTTGTGCCCCAGGGGGCTGGGTTAGACTGCTGGGCTTGGGGGTTAAACCCAATTGCTCTTTGTGCCACTGCATTGATTGCAATATTGGTATTAAATTGTAACTCTGGTTTATAATCTCTCTTGTGTTGGGTTCATTTCTCCTGCAGGTTCACCTTTAAACCAGCACACCAACATTTCCAGCCCATCTGCTTGGAGCCCTTTCCCTCCTGCTGGGTTATCCCTGGCAAAGCTGAAACACCTGCCAGGAGAGAGATGGGAAACCTCCATTTCCAGGTATCCCCAACCCAAATGCCTTTTGCTGGAGTGACTCCCCCAATCCCAGGAATGTTCAGCTCCTTGTTTTGACAGGATGATCGAGGAAAAGGTGGAGGGAGGGACATGAAGTCATGCAGGGAGGTTCTTCAAGCTGGGAAATTCATTCTGGCCTTAAATGAGACTCGTTATTCCAAATAAAGTCGGTGTGTGCAGCCTCTGGATTTGAAGAATTAAATCCTTTAAACAACAGGGGGTTTGTTGGGTGAAATGATGCAGCAGCTGCAGGTTTGACACTGGAATATCTCTGGGAGGATCAGCCCAGGCTGTCAGGCTGCTCTGGGTGTGGCTCCCAGTGTGGAGAAGGGCTGGAATAATGAGCAGGGAATAGCAGAGAAAGCTGTGCCCTGTTTGGGCATCCCTTGAGCTCAGCACAGAACTTGGGCTGGGCTTTACCTGTCCTGCCAAGGGGAGGTCACCCAGAAGGGGAGTCTCCACCTCCTTCTGCAGCACCCAGGGCTGACTCCCTGCAGAGACACCCCGAGCTGTGGGTGGTTCCTCAGGGTCCAGCTTGGCCATCTGGTGCCATTCCCAGCTCGAGTTTCCCGGGATTTTCCTCCCCAGGATCCGCTGCAGAACAAAGGGATGGCATTGGATGTTTTAATTGAAACACATCATTGCTTAACTCCCAATATTTCCTGATGCCTGCAGACAGCATCACTTACTAATATCTCACTAATATCAAAACAAATGAGCATTTGTAGCTCCCTGGGGTGGCTGATTAGGAAACAATCCTTGTGCTGATGCTCCTTTTTTCTCTCTGACTCCCGTTAAAAACTCACCACAGACTTTTCTACCCATTTAAGGCACAGAAATTCTTCTTTTCCAGATAAAAATGCCACTGACATCTTGTTCAAAAGCACAGAAAATTCCACCCTCTATTGACACCTCCTTTAAGGGGTGGCTCAGGAAGGGTCAGCTCAGCACTTCCCAAAGAGCTGAGCTCATGGAAAAGCATCCCGTGCCCTGGAATTGCAGGTGAACCCAACCCCAGGCAAAGCCCCAGCTTGGCACTTCTTTCTTGCCAAGCCAAGGGTTTTGCTCAGAGGTTAATGGTGATGGCTCTAAATCAAACTCAGAGCAAGAAGAGCCCTCCCTGCTCCCACCAGATGTGCAGCTTTGGGACTAGACTCGATTCCTACAGGCAAAATAAATCATAAATACTTCTGCTTCATCTAAATATCTCCGATTTGGGGGTTGTAGGACTTTAGTATTTTATTTTTTACTTAAATAGGTCATTTCTTCCTCCTGTTTGCAAAATAATCCCCCCCCCACACACACACACACACAAGCACTTTGAATTATTAATTTCTCTCCATGTCCTTTCAAAATCCTTTCCAAAGAAGGGTTTGAATATATTTCTTTTTTTCAAGAGGTTCTGTCCCCACCTGCTAAAGGGTTTCATATCAATTCCCTGCCTGTCCTTGCAGATTGCATTAAGCAGTCTGGGGCTGATGGACTTTTTAATAAAGTGAAGATTGGAGACAGATTTGATAAAGGACATGCCACTTCTAATGATGGTTAATGAAAATAAAAGCTTTGGGGTTTGGTGTCCTGCCCATTAAACTAAGTGTGATTATATTTATTGTTCAGCAGGCAGCTCCACACGAGCTCAGGCAGAAAATGGAGTTTTAGTAAAAATAGAAACCAGGCTTTGGTTTGGGGGACAAGGAGGGATTGTGAAGGTCGTGTTGGATCTGTGGGAACATGGACAGTTTGGGGGAAAATCAGGGATTGTGAAGGTCCCATTGGATCTGTGGGAACATGGACAGTTTGGGGGACAAGCAGGGATTGTGAAGGTCGTGTTGGATCTGTGGGAACATGGACAGTTTGGGGGAAAATCAGGGATTGAGAAGGTCCTGTTGGATCTATGGGGACAACCAGGGATTGTGAAGGTTGTGTTGGATCTGTGGGAACATGGACAGTTTGGGGGACAAGCAGGGATTGAGAAGGTCGTGTTGGATCTGTGGGAACATGGACAGTTTGGGGGACAACCAGGGATTGTGAAGGTTGTGTTGGATCTGTGGGAACATGGACAGTTTGGGGGACAACCAGGGATTGAGAAGGTCCCATTGGATCTGTGGGAACATGGACAGTTTGGGGGACAAGGAGGAATTGTGAAGGTCCCATTGGATCTGTGGGAACATGGACAGTTTGGGGGACAACCAGGGATTGTGAAGGTCCCATTGGATCTGTGGGAACACGGACAGTTTGGGGAACAATGAGGGATTGTGAAGGTTGTGTTGGATCTGAGGAAATATGGACAGTTTGGGGGACAATGAGGGATTGTGAAGGTTGTGTTGGATCTGTGGGAACATGGACAGTTTGGGGGACAACCAAGGATTGTGAAGGTTGTGTTGGATCTGTGGGAACATGGACAGTTTGGGGGACAACCAGGGATTGTGAAGGTCCCATTGGATCTGTGGGAACATGGAGAGTTTGGGGGAAAATCAGGGATTGTGAAGGTCCCATTGGATCTGTGGGAACATGGACAGTTTGGGGAACAATGAGGGATTGTGAAGGTCGTGTTGGATCTGTGGAATCATGGACAGTTTGGGGGAAAATCAGGGATTGTGAAGGTCCCATTGGATCTGTGGAATCATGGACAGTTTGGGGGACAAGGAGGGATTGAGAAGGTCCCATTGGATCTGTGGGAACATGGACAGTTTGGGGGAAAATCAGGGATTGTGAAGGTCCCATTGGATCTGTGGGAACATGGACAGTTTGGGGGACAAGCAGGGATTGTGAAGGTCCCGTTGGATCTGTGGAATCATGGACAGTTTGGGGGAAATCAGGGATTGTGAAGGTCCCATTGGATCTGTGAGAGCATGGACAGTTTGAGGGACAACCAGGGATTGGGAAGGTCACGTTGGATCTGTGGGAACATGGACAGTTTGGGGGACAAGGAGGGATTCTGAAGGTCCCGTTGGATCTGTGGGAACAAGGACAGTGACTCCAGCAGGGGTGGAACTGGGCTGTGGGAAGTGCCAGTGGAGAAACCCTGCCAGGATTTCTGCTTATGGTTGGAGTGAAAGGTTTGAGGTGTAACCAGATCCTTTCCCTGCTGTTCTTTGCCTCATTCTGGTGGCTTTTTCTGGAGAAACTGGAGATGTTGGGCAAGGTTTTCTGAAGATTTCCTGGCTGAGCTGGGCTTGGCAGGACAAAGCCTTCACCTCCAGAAGGGAACACACCATTCTGTCCATGCCCTACACACACTGGTGCATAAATAGGGATAAAACTCCACATAAAGCACCCAAATCAAAATCCTTCACATCAAATCCTGCCAATGGGAGTGCCCAGCACTGCCCAGGGCAGCACCCCCAGGGGGTCCCAGGGGGTTGAGCACCAGCAGCTCTGGCTTTTGGGAGCCAGGATGGTTCAAACTCCCCTTTTCCTGCTAAACCTCCCACTCTCTGCCTTTGCTGCAGCTCCTGGGACGTGTCAAACCCGAGCAAACGATGCTCTGCAACTTCCACCCAGCAACCCCAGCAGGACTTTCCTGGCAAGACTTGGTCCCTGCCCCAGCTGGGCAGGTGGGCCCAGTTTGTCCCAGTGTGGGGGTGCCCAAAGCTGGGCATTCCAAACCCTCTGGGCCATTGCCCAGCAACTGTTCCCAAGGGCCCATTGGCAGCAGCTGCCCAGGGCACAGCTGAGCCCTCAGGCTGGGAGCTGGCTGGGAAAGAAGCCTGGCAGAGGAGCTGGGAGAACTGCCCTGCAGGGACTCCTTGGCACCTCCACACCCACCTGAGGGCTCAGCTCTGCTCAGGGGCCAGCAACGAGTCCAAAACCCCCCTGAGTGCCAGAGTCAGATCCCCCAGGGTGGAACTCCCTGCCCTGGGGGAGGCACTGGGGGCTCCCACCCAAACCTGAGGGGAGACAATCTTGGCCTTTGGGCACCTCTGGCACCACTCCTGGCATCCAGAGCAGGAGCAGACCCTGCACAGGAGGAGCCCCCCACTCTCCCCCAGACTCTGCCATCATCTGCACCAACAGCTTTGTCCCCTCCTTTGCCTTTGGCCTTGGGGGAACCACGTGGGGCTCAGCAAAGGGGCCACCAAACCCCCCTGTGTTTGTGCCCCAGGGGGCTGGGTTAGACTGCTGGGCTTGGGGGTTAAACCCAATTGCTCTTTGTGCCACTGCATTGATTGCAATATTGGTATTAAATTGTGACTCTGACTTAGAATCTCTCTTGTGTTGGGTTCTTTTCTCCTGCAGGTTCACCTTTAAACCAGCACAGTCCCTCAGCCCAGCAGGTCCAAGATTGTCCTTATCCTCCCTCTGAGTGACACTCCCTGCCAGGTTTATTTCTGGAACTGCTGGCCCATGAATATTTTAAACCCACAGTGAAGCTTCTCTGCTGTAGGATGCTCTGCAGGTGGGCAGGAGATGGAGGGATGTGGTTCCTGCTTTTCTTTCCACTGGGCATAATTTGGCACATATTTCATAAACGTCTCTGCTGCTTGGCACTTCTTAAATAAGTGATGAGAAGGCCCCTTTCTTCTGATTGCAGCATTTCTAACGATGGCAGTGATTAAGTAAACGACTCTAACCCCGTGTCAGGGTGGCTTTTAAGGCAAGGAAATGGTGACATGAATAAGGAATAGGTGTGGAATGAGTAACATGATCATTCCAGGGGAACCAAAGCCACGGGGTGGGGAGGAATCAGAGCTCTGCTCCTTTCTGGCAGAGGTTTCATGTTCCCCCTGGGGTTAAACGTGTGGAGTTGGGGTCAGGTTTTATCAGGGAGACAGGGAAGTCTGTGGTTTCTGTGTCTAGACACACACCGAGATATATTGATAAGGGCACCATTAGCCCTCCCTCCCCTTCCCCTTTCCTGTGGGCTTTGTCCTGCTCAGACCTGCGGGAATTAGACTTAGGAATGAGACAACTTTTGGCACATGGGTGTTAAAACAGGGCAGGTTGTGGCTGAGAAGCCCCAGTTCATTTTGGGAGGTTTTACTGGCCCAGTTCATTTTGGGAGGTTTAACTACCCCAGTTCAGCCTGGGAGGTTTAATTGCCCCAGTTCAGTCTGGGAGGTTTAACTGCCCCAGTTCAACCTGGAAGGTTTAACTGCCCCAGTTCTACCTGGGAGGTTTAATTGCCCCAGTTCAACCTGGGAGGTTTAACTACCTCAGTTCAACCTTGGAGGTTTAATTGTCCCAGCTCATTTTGGGAGGTTTAACTGCCCCAGTTCAGCCTGGAAGGTTTAACTACCCCAGATCAACCTGGGAGGTTTAACTGCCCCAGTTTAACCTGGGAGGTTTAATTGCCCCAGTTCATTTTGGGAGGTTTAATTGCCCCAGTTTAACCTGGGAGGTTTAATTGCCCCAGTTCATTTTGGGAGGTTTAATTGCCCCAGTTTAACCTGGAAGGTTTAACTGCCCCAGTTCAACCTGGGAGGTTTAATTACCCCAGTTCAACCTGGGAGGTTTAATTGCCCCAGTTCAGTCTGGGAGGTTTAATTGCTCCAGTTCAACCTGGGAGGTTTAACTACCCCAGTTCATTTTGGAAGGTTTAACTGCCCCAGTTCATCTCAGGAGGTTTAACTTCCCCAGTGCCAGTGGGAGGGAGGAATTTGGAGTTTTGGCTTTTCTTTCAGATTGGTGTGCCTGGTGGGAAGGAGGTGGTCGTGGCTGTGACAGGGTTGTTGGCTCAGCAGCAGAACTCCTGGGCAGCCCCTTGGCAGGGGGAGGTCTCAGGACCACAAATCCTGCTGGGATTTGCATGCAGAGAGGCCACAGAGTCTCCACTTGGTTCCACACTCCATCCTGTTCCTCTGATCAGATGTTTTGTTGTATTGGGGTGTGTTGACCTCAGACCATCCAGGATGTTGCAGCTGCTTTTACCCTGAAATTCTGAATCCCCTGTAGGTGTCATAGAATCATAGAATGGATTGGGTTGGAAAAGGCCCCCGAGATCATCAAGTCCAACCCTTGGTCCAGCTCCAGTCCCTTTACCAGATCATGGCACTCAGTGCCACGGCCAAGCTCAGTTTCAAACCCTCCAGGGATGGGGAATCCACCCCCTCTCTGGGCAGCCCATTCCAATCCCTGAGCACTCTCTCTTGCCCTGGCAGAGCTTGAGCCCATCGTGCCCCCTTGTCCTATTGCTGAGTGCCTGGGAGAAGAGACCAACCCCCAGCTGGCCACAACTTCCCTTCAGGCAGTTCCAGACAGTGCTGAGGTCACCTCTGAGCCTCCTCTTCTTCAGGCTGAACACCCCCAGCTCCCTCAGCCTCTCCCCACAGCACTTGTGCTCCAGTCCCTTCTCCAGCCTCGTTGCTCTTCTCACTTGGGTTGGAAGAGACCTCTGAGATCATCAAATCCAACCCTTGATCCAACCCCACTGGGATCACTCTGGCACTCTGTGCCCTGGGCTGGTGATCCCAGTGGGGTTGGATCAAGACATGGTGGATTCTCTGTCCCTGGAGGTGTTTCAGAGGACACTCAGTGCCACATCCAGTCCCTTCTCCAGCCTCGTTGCTCTTCTCTGGCCCCACTCCAGCCCCTCAATCTCTTGCCTCAACTGAGGGGCCCAGAACTGAACACAACACTCAAGGTGTGGCCTCCCCAAGGCAGAGTCCAGGGGAAGGGTCACTGCCCTGGGCCTGCTGGCCACGCTAGTTTGGATCCAGGCCAGGATCCCCTTGGCCTTCTTGGCCACCTGGGCACACTGGTGGCTCCTGTTGAGCTTCCTGTCCCTCAGTCCCCCCAGGTCCCTCTGCCTGGCTGCTCTCCAGCCACTCTGTGCCCAGCCTGGAGCTCTGCAGGGCTTGGGGTGGCCAAAGGGCAGGACCTGCACTTGGCCTTGTTGAACTCCATCCCATTGCAATCAGCCCATCCCTCAAGTCTCTCCAGATCCCTCTGCAGAGCCCTCCTGCCTTCCAGCAGGTCGACACTCCCTCAGGACCCTAACCCAGGGTTTAGCTCTGTCTCATCCCACACCCAGTTCCTGCTGTATCCTCCAATCCCCAAACCTGGAATTCAGTGGCTTTCCTTCCCAACCCCTCTGGGACAGCACATTTTCCTTCACCCCACTTGTATTTTGGCCAGGAAGGGATTGATTCCAGCAGGGCACCTGAGGTTCCTTGTCCTCATTTGGACATCTCCTCCTGCCTGTGCTCTGCAGTGGCTCATCAATATTTCAGGCTGCTTTTCCATGCACTACGTGCCTGCAGCACGGAGCTGATTCCAGCAGGAAAAACTCCCACCAATCAGAGCTCTGCTGGTTGGGGCTCCCGGGGGCTGCTCTTCTGCCCAGTAACAAGGGGTAGGACAAAAACATCCTCAAGTTCTGCCAGGGGAAGGTTGGGTTGGATATTAGGGGGAAATTCAGCATAGAAAGGGTTGTCCTGCCCAGGGCAGTGGTGGAGTCCTCACCCCTGGAGGGGTTTAAGAGATGTGGCACTTGGGGACATGGGTTAGTGGTGGCCTTGGCAGTGCTGGGGGGTGGTTGGACTTGATGGTCTCAACGGGCTTTTTCAACCCAAATGTGACCATAAATCTCTCTCTTTTCCCTTTTTTTTTTTTTTTTTGGACTTAGAGCTGTTATTGGTTTTCTTTTGCAAGGCTTCAGTTTAGGGATTGTCCAAGATGAATCCCAGCAAAATATCACTTAGAATCACAGAATGGATTGGGTTGGAAAAGCCCCCCGAGATCATCAAATCCAACCCTTGGTCCAACTCCAATCCCTTTACCAGATCATGGCACTCAGTGCCACGGCCAAGCTCAGGTTCAAACCCTCCAGGGATGGGGAATCCACCCCCTCTCTGGGCAGCCCATTCCAATCCCTGAGCACTCTCTCTGCAAAGAATTTCTTTCTGCTCTCCAACTTCAATTTCCCCTGGCAGAGCTTGAGCCCATCGTGCCCCCTTGTCCTATTGCTGAGTGCCTGGGAGAAGAGACCAACCCCCACCTGGCCACAACTTCCCTTCAGGGAGTTCCAGACAGTGCTGAGGTCACCTCTGAGCCTCCTCTTCTCCAGGCTGAACACCCCCAGCTCCCTCAGCCTCTCCCCACAGCACTTGTGCTCCAGTCCCTTCTCCAGCCTCGTTGCTCTTCTCATTTGGGTTGGAAGAGACCTCTGAGATCATCAAATCCAACCCTTGATCCAACCCCACTGGGATCACTCTGGCACTCTGTGCCCTGGGCTGGTGATCACAGTGGGGTTGGATCAAGACGTGGTGGATTCTCCCTCAGTGCCACATCCACAGAATCCTAGAATGGATTGGGTTGGAAAAGCCCCCCGAGATCATCAAGTCCAACCCTTGGTCCAACTCCAGTCCCTTTACCAGATCATGGCACTCAGTGCCACGGCCAAGCTCAGGTTCAAACCCTCCAGGGATGGGGAATCCACCCCCTCTCTGGGCAGCCCATTCCAATCCCTGAGCACTCTCTCTGCAAAGAATTTCTTTCTGCTCTCCAACTTCAATTTCCCCTGGCAGAGCTTGAGCCCATCGTGCCCCCTTGTCCTATTGCTGAGTGCCTGGGCATTGAGAGGTGGCAGCTCCAGGGGCTTTTAGATGTGTTTGGTGTTGGCACTGCAAGTCATTCTCACTATTAGAGCCTAAAAACTGCAATCCTGGGCTCCTTTCACAGAATCAGAGAATTCTTAAGGTTGGAAAAGACCTCTAAGACCACCAAGCTGAACCTTTGATCAAATCCCACCAAGTCAACTGAGCTACAGCACAACCCCCAGGGCTTTGTGTGGGCAGCTGTGACAGCACCAGGCAGAGAGTGGGGACCCAGAAAGGTGCCCCCAGAGTGGGGGTTGCACCTGACCCCCCAAAACAGGGCTGGCAGTGCTGCCAGTGAGGGCTCTGAGGTTTGGGGGAGAGGGAAGAGGAGGCTGTGCCCTCCCTGGGAACATGCAGAGCTCAACCCCAGGGAGCCTGAGGCTGGAATTGGGTTTCCAGGTGAAGGAGCTGAACGTGGTGGGTTTGTGGAAAGGGCTCTGGAAAGCCAGACCTTGGCTGCAGCTGCCAAGGGATCCAAGCAATGGTGTGGGAGGAGCAGCAGAGAGTAGGGAAGGGCCTGTTCCCTTGGGCTCTGCCTCAAATTCCACCTGGGCAGAGGGACTTTCCCTGCTGTTCTCAGGTGTGTGGGGGGAGTGGAGGTCCCTCTGGAGGAACTCAACCCTGTTCTCTCCCAGTACCTTGACTGGGAGACTCTGCTGTGTTTGGTTCCCCCTCTATCCAAGCCACCTCATGGCTTTTCCTTCAGGAAGCCTTTTGGGAAGTCTTTGGTCACCTTCTGGACTTTCCCTGCTGTTCTCAGGAGTGTGTGGGGAGTGGAGATGCCTCTGGAGGGATTGAACCCTGTTCTCTTCCAGTACCTTGACTGGGACACTCTCCTGTGTTTGGTTCCCCCTCTATCCAAGCCATCCTGTGGCTTTTCCTTCAGGAAGCCTTTTGGGAAGTCTTTGGTCACCTTCTGGACTTTCCCTGCTGTTCTCAGGAGTGTGTGGGGAGTGGAGGTGCCTGTATAGGAACTCAACCCTGTTCTCTTCCAGCATCTTAACTGGGAGACTCTGCTGTGTTTGGTTCCCCCTCTATCCAAGCCATCTCATGGATTTTTTCCTTCAGGAAGCCTTTTGGGAAGTCTTTGGTCACCTTCTGGACTTTCCCTGCTGTTCTCAGGAGTGTGTGGGGAATGGAGGTGCCTCTGGAGGGATTGAACCCTGTTGTGTTCCTGTACCTTAACTGGGAGACTCTGCTGTGTTTGATTCCCCCTCTATCCAAGCCATCCTGTGGCTTTTCCTTCAGGAAACCTTTTGGGAAGCCTTTTGGGAAGTCTTTTATCACGTTCTGGGGCTTGGCTAGGAGGGATTTTTGGCTGACCCAATTTGGAAACCTGTTTGGTGGAGGAACATCTCTGCAGCACTTGAACATGACGTGGCTGCTGGTGGGACTCGGGGACACGGCTGGAAAAGGGAACATGGAAAACACATTAGTGCAGGGCAGGCCAGGCCAGGCAAAATCAGCTGCAGGGGATGGCAGAGAGAGGCTCAGTTCTCTCTCCATGGAAGAGCAGGTGTAAGAAAGATGTTTTCTGTATCTGCAGCCCGAGGTGAACTCACCTGGGCTCTGTCCTGGCCTGTTCTCAGTCCTGCTGGAGAAGCTGCCCAGGTTTCACAACCCTCTTTGCCTCTGTGAGGAGCATTTTGGCCTCCATTTCTGAAGTCCTGCTGGAAAGGTGTTGGTTTTATCACTTATCCCGTTCCTTGGTGCTGTGCACTCAGATCTGTGTTGTCAGGACATGGGCAAGGTGGGGCTGGGGCTCAGACCAGTGCCAAGGAACCCACTTTGCCCTTTCTCAAAGCTCTTGCAGGCACATCCATCAATATTTCAGCCTTCTCTCCTTTTCCCTGAGACCTCCTAAAAGCCAGGGAGTCTTTTGGGGAATTATTTATGGCTCTAATGTCAGTACCAGCCTGGAAATCTCTCTGCCACTTTTCTGGGTGGCTTTAAAGGGCTGAGGGCCCAGGACCAATCCTGGCACATCCTCTTTTCCCAGGACCTCCTGTTTCCTCAGCACCACAGGAGGATTAGAAGCATCCAGCAATAGCACAGCAATTATCAATAATCTGGTGATTAATGGCCTTTCTCCACCAGTGGTGAATTACATGAGGTGGCCATGGCTGAGGTTCTCATTCCAGCCCAGGGAAGGTTGTTCAGGTGTCCTGGGCAGGGCCAGGAGTTGGACTCCATAACCCTCCCATGTCCCTTCCAACTCTGGATATTCCATATTCTCTGATTCCTGACTCATCAGCCAGTGGCAAAGGTTGTTACAGTAAGAACCATTTTTTTTGTGGCCCTGGAAACCATCAAGTCCAATTTGATGACAGACAAGCAGCAAAGTCTGAGCTCTCAGGGACTGTCAGCTGGGAATTCATCTTTATTTCCATCAGCTGCCCCTGATTTGCACATCAGTGGGTCCAGTCTGAAGCCTTTTATTCACATCTTTGTCAAGAAGCTGATGATTTATGCATTGCTACAAGGCTGTGAAAGATCTCCTGGCAAAGGGAAGCAGAAGAGGAAGAAAAAATCTTCATTTCAAGCTCCAAGTGACATTTATGATCCATGTTAATAAGGGCTGGTAGGACAACCCCCAGTTTTGTGCTCAGTAAACCCTGGATCAATCAGGACTGGGTCTTGCTGTGAAGGCTCAGAGTGTGTCCTGTCTGTGGTGTCACGTTTGGAGCGTTGGGATCAGCAATTTTATTGGCTCCTTGGTGCCTCTGTGTCTGCAAATCTCTCCTCGGTGGTGCCTCCTGAATGCCCAGCCCAAGGTCAGGGGATGCTGGAGATGCAGAATTGCTTCGTTGGAGGCGATCGTTGATCCCACAACGAGCAGGAGACGCTTCTTCCCCATGTCCCATTGCCCTCTAATGGCCAGCACGGAATTTACACTTCCAGTGGACCATTCCAGCCCTCAGGGAGGAATCACCCAGGAATCCAATCTCTGGGGGTGGCCCAGGGTGTGTCTGATTTTGGAGAACCCCCAAAACTGTTCCCGGTGAAGGTTGTTTTGGAAGCAAAAGGTCTTGATGGCACCAACCTCGGGTGGAGATGGAGGGAGGGCAAAGAGGGAGGGAGGAGGGTGGGAAATTGGAACTGCTTGTACAGAGATGTGGATTGTCCATCCCTGGATGGAGAAGAGGAGGCTCAGAGGTGACCTCAGCACTGTCTGGAACTCCCTGAAGGGAAGTTGTGGCCAGCTGGGGGTTGGTCTCTTCTCCCAGGCACTCAGCAATAGGACAAGGGGGCACGATGGGCTCAAGCTCTGCCAGGGGAAATTGAAGTTGGAGAGCAGAAAGAAATTCTTTGCAGAGAGAGTGCTCAGGGATTGGAATGGGCTGCCCAGAGAGGGGGTGGATTCCCCATCCCTGGAGGGTTTGAACCTGAGCTTGGCCGTGGCACTGAGTGCCATGATCTGGTAAAGGGACTGGAGTTGGACCAAGGGTTGGACTTGATGATCTCAGAGGGCTTTTCCAACCCAATCCATTCTGTGATTCTGTGGATGTGGCACTGAGTGAGAATCCACCATGGCTTGATCCAACCCCACTGTGAGAATCCACCATGTCTTGATCCAACCCCACTGGGATCACCAGCCCAGGGCACAGAGTGCCCTGGGCTGGTGATCCCAGTGGGGTTGGATCAAAGGTTGGACTTGATGATCTTGGAGGGCTTTTCCCGCCCAATCCATTCTATCATTCTGTGGATGTGGCACTGAGGGAGAATCCACCACATCTTGATCCAACCCCACTGTGATCACCAGCCCAGAGACCTCTGAGAGACCTTCAGAAACCCCCCAGAGACCCCTGAAGACCCCCCATAGACCCCCAGAGACCTCCCAGAGACCCCCCAAAGACCCCTGAGAGACCCCCAGAGACCCCCCCAGAGGACCCCAGAGACCACCAGGGACACCCCAGAGACCCCCAGAGACCCCTGAGAGACCCCCAGAGACGCCCCAGAGACCCCCAGTGTGCCCTGGGCTGGTGATCACAGTGGGGTTGGATCAAGGGTTGGACTTGCTGATCTCAGAGGACTTTTCCAACCCAATCCATTCTGTGATTCTGTGGATGTGGCACTGAGGGAGAATCCACCACATCTTGATCCAACCCCACTGTGATCACCAGCCCAGGGCACTGAGTGCCCTGGGCTGGTGATCACAGTGGGGTTGGATCAAGGGTTGGACTTGATGATCTGGGAGGGCTTTTCCAACCCAATCCATTCTAGGATTCCATGAAGTGTTCATGGTGCTTGGAGCAACCTGGGCTGGTGGGAGGTGTCTCCAAGTTGAGGGTGGGGCTGGATGGGCTTTAAAGTCCCTCCAACCCAAACCATTCCATGGGTTTGAGATTCTAGAAATTCAGAGATGGAAAAGAATCGTGGGGAAAAAAGGTGTTTTTTTTTTTGTTCTGCTGTGAAATAGGAGCAGATGAAGGAGTGGAGTTTTCACTCACATTGAAAAACCAGCCCCAGCCCAGCAATAAACTGGTTTTTTGGGGGGCTGGGAGGGAAGGGAAGGGTCCCTTTGCTCCTGCACAGAAGGAGAGCAATATATTGAGTTTTTTGATCCCCTTTCCCTCTTGCAGTGGAGGCTTTTTAACAGCAGATGTCACGTTTGTACAACAGAACGAGAGACTCGAGGACCACTTGCCTCAAATCTCTCCCTCCTTGGAAAATCCTGGAGGGCTCACAGGGTTTGGAAAGGGGGAAGAAAGAGATTTGGAGGTGGCAGAAAAGTTGTGATGGAATCCCCTTATCATTTAAATTCTCATTATAATTTATTTGTGATGGAATCTTTTATCATTTAAATTCTCATTATAATTCCTTGTGATGGAATCTCTTATTTAAATTCTCATAATTTTTTGTGATGGAATCTCTTATTTAAATTCTCTCCATCCTGGGAAAATCCTGGAGGGGCTCCCAGAGTTTGGAAAAGGGGAAGAAAGAGATTTGGAGGTGGCAGAAAAGTTGTGATGGAATCTCTCATCATTTAAATTCTCATTATAATTTGTTGTGATGGAATCCCCTTATTTAAACTCTCATAATTTTTTGTGATGGAATCTCTCATCATTTAAATTCTCATAATTTTTTGTGATGGAATCTCTCATCATTTAAATTCTCATTATAATTTATTTGTGATGGAATTTTTTTTGTGATGGAATCTCTTATTTAAATTCTCATAATTTTTTGTGATGGAATCTCTTATTTAAATTCTCTCCATCCTGGGAAAATCCTGGAGGGGCTCCCAGGGTTTGGAAAGGGGGAAGAAAGAGATTTGGAGGTGGCAGAAAAGTTGTGATGGAATCTCTCATCATTTAAATTCTCATTATAATTTTTTGTGATGGAATCTCTTATTTAAATTCTCATTATAATTTGTTGTGATGGAATCTTTTATCATTTAAATTCTCATTAAAATTCCTTGTGATGGAATCTCTTATTTAAATTCCCATTATAATTTTTTGTGATGGAATCCCCTTATCATTTAAATTCTCATAATTTTTTGTGATGGAATCTCTTATTTAAATTCTCATTATAATTTGTTGTGATGGAATCTCTTATTTAAATTCTCATAATTTTTTGTGATGGAATCTTTTAAATTCTCATAGTTTTTGTGATGGAATCTCTTATTTAAATTCTCTCCATCCTTGGAAAATCCTGGAGGGGCTCCCAGAGTTTGGAAAAGGGGGAAGAAAGAGATTTGGAGGTGGCAGAAAAGTTGTGATGGAATCTCTCATAATTTAAATTCTCATTATAATTTATTTGTGATGGAATCTTTTTTTGTGATGGAATCTCTTATTTAAATTCTCATAATTTTTTGTGATGGAATCTTTTATCATTTAAATTCTTATTATAATTTTTTGTGATGGAATCTCATCATTTAAATTCTCTCCATCCTGGGAAAATCCTGGAGGGCTCCCACAGTTTGGAAAAGGGGAAGAAAGAGATTTGGAGGTGGCAGAAAAGTTGTGATGGAATCCCCTTATCATTTAAATTCTCATAATTTTTGTGATGGAATCTTTTATCATTTAAATTCTCATTATAATTTATTTGTGATGGAATCTCTTATTTAAATTCTCATAATTTTTTGTGATGGAATCTTTTATCATTTAAATTCTCATTATAATTCCTTGTGATGGAATCTCTTATTTAAATTCTCATAATTTGTTGTGATGGAATCTCTTATTTAAATTCTCATAATTTTTTGTGATGGAATCTTTTATCTTTTAAGTTCTCATTATAATTTATTTTTGATGGAATCCCCTTATCATTTAAATTCTCATAATTTTTTGTGATGGAATCTCTCATCATTTAAATTCTCATTATAATTTATTTGTGATGGAATCTCATCATTTAAATCCTCATTATAATTTTTGTGATGGAATCTCATCATTTAAATCCTCATTATAATTTTAAGCAGCAGCTCATTATCATTTAAATTCTTTACTGGCCAATTTGGCAGTTTGGGCAATACCTGTCAAGACTCTTTTGGGTTAAATTGGGAGTTTGAGTTATAAATGATCCCACTCTACACTATTTTTCATGTAAAAATGGTGCTTTTAAAAACCACATTTACACAGAACACTTTAATACAGAAATCTTTGTAAATACATTAATTACAGTCCATAAAAAACAAGTGTTGAGTCTTTACACCCCAGTCAAACACACAGAGAGGTCCCAACTGACTCCAACAAACAGAAGGAAGTTCTGCTCTTCAGGAATATTTCTCCTAAACCAAAACACCCTCCTGAACTCCAACCAGGCTGGAATTCCAGTAGGGATTGGCAACCTCAGAGCCAGCCCAGCCCAGGAGGAGAAAATGGGTTTTTTTTCATGAATTTCTGGGTTGGAGATGGTGGGTCTGAAGAGTGGGAACCACTGGAAACAACAAAAACTTGGGAATTTGGGGCTTCTCCAGTGAAATCCCAGGGCTGGAACAGCCTTGCTGAGCCCCAGGGGAATCACTGACTCCGTGTCCTGCTCCAAAACTGAATCCAGCTGGAACTGGACCCTCCATCAAACTTTGGCTGCTTCACATTTGAGGCAATTTCATTTCTCTCTCTCTTTTTTTTTTTCCCTCTATTTTTTCCCCTCTTTGGTGATTTTTTTCTTCTTGAAAAACATTTGTATGTGCTTGAACCTCAACCCTGGATGGTCCCAGTGCCAATGGCACCATCAGCAGTGCCAGAACCCCCCAGGGCCAACAGAGCCATCCCAGCTGGTCCACGGTGCCCCCAGTGATGCCAACGGGGCAGGAGGGATGAAGGACCCACTGGAGTGAAGCAGAGTGTGGAACCTCATCCCACCACAACAAGCCCATGCCCAGCCTGGTTCTCACCCTCCAAGGGCACCCAGGGGTGGGGATGTGTCCTGGGAAGGAGAAACTTTGGCTGTTTGAGGAGCTGAGAGGCACAAGGAGTGGATTAATCAGGATTTTGGAGGGGCTGCTTTGCTGTGGTTCCCTGTCCAAGGGTTGGAGTTAGTCTTGGAAATGGCACCCAGAGCTCTGGTTTGGGTCTCCCCAGCTCTCCCTGCTCCCCACAGGGGTCGGTTTACCAGGTCATCTAAGGGTTAGTGGGAGAATCCCACCCCAAAGGGCCATCCCAGAACCATTTCCATGTCTCATCTCACTCATGTCACACCTAGTTCACACCTCAGGGGCACAACCTCCTCTGCAATGGGCAGGAAGGACCTGCCTTTCTCCAGGACCTGCCCTTCTCCAGGACCTGCCTTTCTCCAGGACCTGCCTTTCTCCAGGATTTCCCTTTCTCCAGGACCTGCCTTTCTCCAGGACCTGCCTTTCTCCAGGATTTCCCTTTCTCCAGGATTTCCCTTTCTCCAGGATTTCCCTTTCTCCAGGACCTGCCTTTCTCCAGGACCTGCCCTTCTCCAGGACCTGCCTTTCTCCAGGACCTGCCTTGCTCCAGGATTTCCCTTGCTCTAGGACTTGTCTTTCTCCAGGATTTCCCTTTCTCCAGGATTTCCCTTTCTCCAGGACCTGCCTTTCTCCAGGATTTCCCTTTCTCCAGGACCTGCCCTTCTCCAGGATTTCCCTTTCTCCAGGATTTCCCTTTCTCCAGGATTTCCCTTTCTCCAGGACCTGCCTTTCTCCAGGATTTCCCTTTCTCCAGGACCTGCCTTTCTCCAGGTCCTGCCCTTCTCCAGGTCCTGCCCTTCTCCAGGACCTGCCCTTCTCCAGGACCTGCCCTTCTCCAGGACCTGCCTTTCTCCAGGACCTGCCCTTCTCCAGGACCTGCCTTTCTTCAGGACCTGCCTTTCTCCAGGATTTCCCTTTCTCCAGGACCTGCCTTTCTCCAGGACCTGCCTTTCTCCAGGATTTCCCTTTCTCCAGGACCTGCCTTTCTCCAGGATTTCCCTTTCTCCAGGACCTGCCTTTCTCCAGGATTTGCCTTTCTCCAGGACCTGCCTTTCTCCAGGATTTCCCTTGCTCTAGGACTTGTCTTTCTCCAGGACCTGCCTTTGTCCAGGATTTCCCTTTCTCCAGGATTTCCCTTTCTCCAGGATTTCCCTTTCTCCAGGACCTGCCTTTCTCCAGGATTTCCCTTTCTCCAGGACCTGCCTTTCTCCAGGACTTCCCTTTCTCCAGGATTTCCCTTTCTCCAGGATTTCCCTTTCTCCAGGATTTCTCTTTCTCCAGGATTTCTCTTTCTCCAGAACCTGCTTGTGAGGAAGGTCTGGTGTGTTGTTGAGGAGAGGAAGGGCTGGCAAAGGGCACAGAAAACCTTCCCATTTCCAAACCTGGAGCAGCCACACCTTCCCTGATCTCCTCAGGTCTCACCCCAGGAGAGCAGTGTTGGTGCAGCCACCTCTTGGGCTGTGGCCCAGGGGGTGGTGGGATGTGTGTTGAGCAGCTTTTGTACCTTCCTCCCAGTCTACACCTCAGTGCAAAGAAAGATTCTGCTTCCTTTCCTCTTGGGCAGTATCTTGGTGTCATCACCAAAATGTTCCTCATTGCTGGAAATCCAAAGGTTTTGAAATCCAAACATTTTCTGCTTGAAATCCAAACATTTTCTGCTTGAAATCCAAACATTCTCTGCTCAAAATCCAAACGTTTCCTTTCCAAGCAGCCACGGCTCAGTTGTTCTTGTTTCAAAGAGAAGAGGAAGATGATCTTGGATGTCTTTGCCAAAATTGGAGCAACCAAATTGTCCCTGAAAATTCCAGGTGTCTCCATCAGTCCTGGGTCAGAAGCCTCATACTCTGGGATTCATTGGGGGTTTTAAAGCCTAAGTGGAAAAAAAAAGAGTTAAACCACCCAGTAGATTCCAGGTGTTGCTTCCAGGAATCCCATCCCAAAGGAATTGCTGGTCCCACTGCAACTCCTGTGGTTACCTTTGGTGGAGGGGGAGGTTTCCCTTTAGGGACTGGCAGATGAGGAGGTTTCCTCTCTGGTGCCTGCAACAAAAAATGGAATTTCTGTGTCACTGAGAAGCTGCACAACCTCCCCAGACCTCAGGTGTTCTCATGGATTTACTACAACATTTTCCCTGTGGAGATGCTGGAAGGGAAGTGGATTCCTCTGTGCACATGCAAGAAGGCAACCAAAACACACAGACATGCCTGTTTGAGAAGACCCTGAGCTGTTCTCAATGTTTAAATTCACCTGCATTATTGTCCCAGTTGAGCAGGTGGGCCCAGTTTGTCCCAGTGTGGGGGTGCCCAAAGCTGGGCATTCCAAACCCTCTGGGCCATTGCCCAGCAACTGTTCCCAAGGGCCCATTGGCAGCAGCTGCCCAGGGCACAGCTGAGCCCTCAGGCTGGGAGCTGGCTGGGAAAGAAGCCTGGCAGAGGAGCTGGGAGAACTGCCCTGCAGGGACTCCTTGGCACCTCCACACCCACCTGAGGGCTCAGCTCTGCTCAGGGGCCAGCAACGAGTCCAAAATCCCCCCTGAGTGCCAGAGTCAGATCCCCCAGGGTGGAACTCCCTGCCCTGGGGGAGGCACTGGGGGCTCCCACCCAAACCTCAGGGGAGACAATCTTGGCCTTTGGCCACCTCTGGCACCACTCCTGGCATCCAGAGCAGGAGCAGACCCTGCACAGGAGGAGCCCCCCACTCTCCCCCAGACTCTGCCATCATCTGCACCAACAGCTTTGTCCCCTCCTTTGCCTTTGGCCTCAGAGGAACCACGTGGGGCTCAGCACAGGGGCCACCAAACCCCCCTGTGTTTGTGCCCCAGGGGGCTGGGTTAGACTGCTGGGCTTGGGGGCTAAACCCAATTGCTCTTTGTGCCACTGCATTGATTGCAATATTGGTATTAAATTGTAACTCTGCCTTGGAATCTCTCTTGTGGTGGGTTTGTTTCTCCTGCAGGTTCACCTTTAAACCAGCACAGACTGTCACTCATGATCAATTAGGAGCAGAAGCTGGAGGTGTGTGCTGAGGAAAGCACAGTGGGATCTAAAGGTGGGTTTATGATCAAGCTGATATGTGCAGGGAGGGGTTAATTTATATTATTTTTAGTCCTGATGCAGCTTTCTTTGTGCAGGCAGGACCAGAGTTATGTCTCCTGCCTTAGGTGCTTCCCACCCCCTCGTGTCAGGTGGGCAAGGCAGGGATTTGCTTTTAATTAATGTGCTTTGTGGTTATTAATGCCAAATATTCACATTCTTCTCGTTTTCAGTTTCTTCAAGAATTCAGAATGCACATTGAGGGCAGAGTCCAGCCCATCTTTGCACCACAGGAACCATCACAGACTCCTGGAGGAGCAAATTTGCTCTATTTTCTTTGTCTTTCCACCCCAATCCCCTGTTGGTGTGAACTCCACGTGCTTTTGCTGCTCCACATGGTGGCTGAGAGGACTCCTTGACATGAATGAAGAGTATCTTGTGCAGTTTAAGGTCATGTGGCAAAAAAAGTGACTCTTGACTTACAGAAAATGTGGTTTGAGTGGCTGTGTGGGGTTTATTTTTTTTATATTAAAACATAGAAACTGAAAATATTACTTGGCATTTGCTACTCAAGTGAAATGCAGGAGGAGGGTTGTACTCACAAACTTCTCCTCTGGGTGAGATGAGGCTGGTTTGGTGGAAGGAACTGGAGGTGGAGGACCTTTAGGCCTTAAGGCAGGCTGGAAAAAAACCCAGAATGTAACTCATCTCAACCCTCTGTACACTCTGTGCATCCACAGGTTCCCTTGGCAATGGGGTTGAGGGGTGGGCTGTGCTGCCTGGCCTTGGGAAAGATGCCCAGCCCTGGCAGGAGCTCTTGGACCCCCCCAGCCCTTGGGATCATCACAGATTTGGGAAGCCCTCCCCAGGAAGAGCAGGAAAGCAGAGCCAGCCCCTGGGAGTACTCACACTCTGGAGTTGGGGTTTGCTCTCCTGGGGTGGGGGCACAGGGAGGAGCAGTTTGGTGTCATTCACCTGCAAACAGGGAGCAGTGACATGGGCTGGAGTCCTCACCTCGTGGGTCACCTCTGAAGGACCCTTTGGTGCCCCCAGGTCACTCAGGGCCTCAGTGCCACGTGCTCTCCCCACTGCCCACCCCTGCTGGCATCCCCAGCATTGTCCCCTCAGCCCTGGCTGAGCATTTGGGAGCTCATGGATGAGGAACCCACTTTGGCTGAGGAGTTTGGAGGCTGTGCCAGCCCCAGGGAGCGCCAGCTGTGCCAGCTGCCCCTGCTCTCACCTTCTGGGCGGGCACTGCCAGCACAGGGTGTTCTCTGCACTTTTGCTCCTGGTCCACAAACACTTGGTTGGTGGCTCCACGTCGCCTCCTGTTCTGGTGGCTGTAAAATATCCCATAAAATGGTCAGTCTTACCTTGGCTGAAGTGAATAAACCTGCAGTTCAATGCCTGCCTTACTCCTGTTGGTGTATCACAGCCATGGCCTCCCTCCCTCCCTCCCTTCCCTCCTTCCTTCCTTCCCTCCTTCCTCCCTTCCTCCCTCCCTTCCTTCCCTTCCTCCCTTCCTCCCTTCCCTCCTTCCTCCCTCCCTCCCTCCCTTCCCTCCTTCCTTCCTTTCCTCCCTCCCTCCCTTCCTCCCTTCCTTCCCTCCTTCCTCCCTCCTTCTTTCCCTCCCTGTCCTGGGACATCTTTCCTGCCCTGGGACACCTTTACCTGTCCTGAGAAACCTGTACCTGCCGTGGGGACTCCTTTACTGTCCTGGGACACCTTTACCTGTCCTGGGGACACCTTTTCCTTCCCTGGGACACCTTTACCTTTCCTGGAACACCTTTACCTGTCCTGAGAAACCTGTACCTGCTCTGGGGCACCTTTACCTGTCCTGGGGACACCTGTACCTTTCCGGGGACACCTTTACCTGTCCTGAGAAACCTGTACCTGCCGTGGGGACACCTTTACCTTTCCGGGGACACCTTTACCTGCCCGGGGACACCTTTACCTGTCCTGAGGACACCTTTACCTCTCCTGGGACACCTTTACCTCTCCTGAGAAACCTTTACCTGCTCTGGGGCACCTTTACCTGTCCTGGGGCACCTTTACCTGTCCTGGGACATTTTACCTGCTCTGGGACACCTTTACCTGCCCTGGGACACCTTTACCTCTCCTGGGACACCTTTACCTGCCCTGGGGACACCTTTACTTGTCCTGAGAAACCTGTACCTGATCTGGGGCACCTTTACCTGTCCCAGGGACACGTGTACCTGTCCTGGGACACCCTTACCTGCCCTGGGACACCTTTACCTGTCCTGGGACACCTTTACCTGCCCTGGGACACCTTTACCTGCCCTGGGACACCTTTACCTCTCCTGAGAAACCTGTACCTGCCCTGGGGACACCTTTACCTGTCCTAGGGACACCTTTACCTGCCCTGGGACACCTTTACCTCTCCTGAGAAACCTGTACCTGCTCTGGGGCACCTTTACCTGTCCTGGGGCACCTTTACCTACCCTGGGACATTTTACCTGCTCTGGGACACCTTTACCTGCCCTGGGACACCTTTACCTCTCCTGGGACACCTTTACCTGCCCTGGGGACACCTTTACCTGTCCTGGGGACACCTTTACCTGCCCTGGGGACACCTTTACTTGTCCTGAGAAACCTGTACCTGATCTGGGGCACCTTTACCTGTCCCAGGGACACGTGTACCTGTCCTGGGACACCCTTACCTGCCCTGGGACACCTTTACCTGTCCTGGGACACCTTTACCTGCCCTGGGACACCTTTACCTCTCCTGAGAAACCTGTACCTGCCCTGGGGACACCTTTATCTGTCCTGGGACACCTTTACCTGCCCTGTGGACACCTTTACCTGCCCTGTGGACACCTTTACCTGTCCTGGGGCACCTTTATCTGCCCTGGGACACCTTTATCTTTCCGGGGACACCTTTACCTGTCCTGTGGACACCTTTACCTTTCCGGGGACACCTTTATCTGCCCTGGGACACCTTTATCTTTCCGGGGACACCTTTACCTGTCCTGTGGACACCTTTACCTTTCCGGGGACACCTTTATCTGTCCTGGGACACCTTTACCTGCCCTGTGGACACCTTTACCTGCCCTGTGGACACCTTTACCTGTCCTGAGAAACCTGTACCTGCTCTGGGGCACCTTTACCTGTCCTGTGGACACCTTTACCTCTCCTGGGACACCCTTACCTGCCCGGGGACACCTTTACCTGCCCTGGGGACACCTTTACCTGCCCTGTGGACACCTTTACCTGTCCTGGGGCACCTTTATCTGCCCTGGGGACACCTTTACCTGTCCTGGGGACACCTTTACCTGCCTTGGGACACCTTTACCTGCCCTGTGGACACCTTTACCTGCCCTGTGGACACCTTTACCTTTCCGGGGACACCTTTACCTGCCCTGTGGACACCTTTACCTGCCTTGGGACACCTTTACCTGCCCGGGGACACCTTTACCTGTCGTGAGCCGCCCGGAGCCGGACGAGCAGCACCGCGGCCGTCGCTGTGACCGCCAGCACAGCCAACACCCCCACCGCGATGGCAATACCTGCCAGGGAGACACAACACAGCTGGCACTTCCTTCCCTGGCAGGGAGTCCTCGAGGTTGGAAAGACACCCAAGAGATCTCCTGGCACTGAGAGACCTCCCAGAACCACCGTTGGCAAAGGAACCTTTTCACGCCTCTTTGGGGCTTCTTCTGGTGACACAAATGGAGGTGGGAAGGATTCCTGCTGGGTTTGAGGGGTTTGGATCCTGTTGGTGTTGCCTGAGCTGTCCAAGGCTAAACAAACCCTGACCAATCCCTGTCCTCTCCAGCCTCAAGTCATTGCTCCCCTCTGTTTCACCCCAAAGGATGTGCAGACCTTCAGGCTGCACTCAAGGAATGGTTTCCTTCACCATTTTCCTTCAGCAAAGCTGGTCTTAAAGCCTCACCCAAGCCAGGATGTTCAGAGCTGCTGCTGCTCTGCTGGCTGTGGGGAGAGGAGAAAACTATCTATTATTATTATTATTATTATTATTATTATTATTATTATTATTATTATTATTATTATTATTATTATTATTATTATTATTATTATTATTATTATTATTATTATTATATTGTTGTTATTATTGTTGTTATTGTTATCGTTATTGTTATTATTGTTAATATTGTTAATATTGTTATTATTATTGTTGTTGTTGTTATTATTATATATAAATAAATAAAAATTAAAATAAAATAAAATAAATAAAACAAAAAATAAAAAAATAAAATAAAACAAAACAAAATAAAACAAAATAAAATAAAATAAACCAAAATAAAATAAAAATAAAATAAAATAAAAATAAAATAAAATAAAACAAAATAAATAAAATAAAATAAAACAAAATAAAATAAAACAAAATAAAACAAAACAAAATAAAACAAAACAAAATAAAACAAAATAAAACAAAATAAAACAAAAGAAAATAAAACAAAATAAAATAAAACAAAATAAAATAAAACAAAATAAAATAAAACTAAACTAAACTAAACAAAATAAAATAAAATAAAATAAAATAAAAGCATTGGGTTTTTGCACCAAACACATGGAAATCTGGACCCAAAGGATTTTCCCTCAGAGGTAGAGAAAGGACTTGGAGATGCTCAAAAATCACCTCCCCAGACATGGAATATTTCCAAAGAAACAGGGAAGGTTTGGGTTGGATCTCAGAGAAAATTCCTTCATTGAAAGGTCTGTTAAGGCTTCTTGGGGAAACAGTGGAATCCCCAGCCCTGGAAGTGTTCCAAAAACATGTGGATGTGGCACAGTTGAGGACAGAATTAGTGATGAACACGGTGGTGGCTGATGGTTGGATTTGAGGACAGAACTAGTGATGAACATGGTGGTGGTTGATGGTTGGATTTGAGGACAGAACTAGTGATGAACATGGTGGTGGTGGCTGATGGTTGGATTTGAGGACAGAATTAGTGATGAACATGGTGGTGGTGGCTGATGGTTGGATTTGAGGACAGAATTAGAGGGGAACATGGTGGTGGCTGATGGTTGGATTTGAGGACAGAACTAGTGATGAACATGGTGGTGGCTGATGGTTGGATTTGAGGACAGAACTAGTGATGAACATGGTGGTGGTGGCTGATGGTTGGATTTGAGGACAGAATTACTGGGGAACATGGTGGTGGCTGATGGTTGGACTTGATGATCTCAGAGGGCTTTTCCAACCTCAGTGATTCCACAAGCCAGTGTGGCCCCCAGTGCTGGGCTGGGTCACTGGGGGTCACTGGAGAGGACAGAGCCCAAGGGGTGGCCATGCAGCACTTACTGGTAAAGGCTGAGGAGCTGTCACAGGTTGGAGGAGCCCATCCTTCCTCACACTGGCACTGCAGCTCGTGGTCACACACCTGGGGAAGCACAAATCCCTTCAGTTTGGGAATGGGAGTGAACTGGGAGGTCTTTCAGGGCTTTTGAGGTTCTTGAAGCTCCGAGTTTAACCACAATTTAGCCCAGGGAGGGGCAGTCTTGTGGCTCAGAGACAGCCCTGGGGCTCTGCAGGGACCTTCTGCAGGTGTTTTGGCAGGGAGAGCTCCAGCACAAGGCAGAGTTCATGTGAACATCTGGAGGTGCCTGAATGGTCAGAGAAGAGGAGCAAAATTCTCTTCCCAAAGCCATAAATGAGGTAAAAAATAGATTTGCTCTCACAAAAACACAAGAAGCTTCTGACTCCCCAATTTTTTACAAATCCCTATCCCAGTGATTTAAATACCACCAGCAATAAGGGCTGGGGCTGATGGGCATCACTGGCTTGGGGTTTTTTTGCAGTTAATAACACAGAATCTCATCTCTTACAGCATGTCCAGAGCACTTGGCAGAGCAGTTGGTGGATCTGAAGATCTCCTCAGCATAGACACACTCCCCATTGCTGCACACCTGGAAGGAATAGCAGAAAAATCCTTTGCAGAGAGAGTGCTCAGGGATTGGAATGGGCTGCCCAGAGAGGGGGTGGATTCCCCATCCCTGGAGGGTTTGAACCTGAGCTTGGCCGTGGCACTGAGTGCCATGATCTGGTAAAGGGACTGGAGTTGGACCAAGGGTTGGACTTGATGATCTCGGAGGTCTTTTCCAACCCAACTGAGAAGAGCAACGAGGCTGGAGAAGGGACTGGATGTGGCACTGAGTGTCCTCTGAAACACCTCCAGGGACAGAGAATCCAACATGTCTTGATCCAACCCCACTGTGATCACCAGCCCAGGGCACAGAGTGCCAGAGGGATCCCAGTGGGGTTGGATCAAGGGTTGGGTTTGATGATCTCAGAGGTCTCTTCCAACCCAACTGAGAAGAGCAACGAGGCTGGAGAAGGGACTGGAGCACAAGTGCTGTGGGGAGAGGCTGAGGGAGCTGGGGGTGTTCAGCCTGGAGAAGAGGAGGCTCAGAGGTGACCTCAGCACTGTCTGGAACTCCCTGAAGGGAAGTTGTGGCCAGCTGGGGGTTGGTCTCTTCTCCCAGGCACTCAGCAATAGGACAAGGGGGCACAATGGGCTCAAGCTCTGCCAGGGGAAATTGAAGTTGGAGAGCAGAAAGAAATTCTTTGCAGAGAGAGTGCTCAGGGATTGGAATGGGCTGCCCAGAGAGGGGGTGGATTCCCCATCCCTGGAGGGTTTGAAACTGAGCTTGGCCGTGGCACTGAGTGCCATGATCTGGTAAAGGGACTGGAGTTGGACCAAGGGTTGGACTTGATGATCTCAGAGGGCTTTTCCAACCCAATCCATTCTGTGATTCTATGAAAGGTCCCCAAGGGGGTCAGAGCTGTCAGAACATGCAGAGCTTGCACATGATCAGGGGAAGGGATGAAGAGCATGAGGATACAGAGAAACAACCCTGAAAATCACTGAAAGCCACTTTAGGTTTGATATATGGGGTTATTTTTGGGGTGTTTTACAGCAAAAGGGGGGACAAAGATGCCCAGACATCACAACTTCCCACTCCTCCTCAAACCTTCATCCCTCCCTTCCAAGAAGAAATACAGAGCAAAAAGTTGGGAATAGCACCAGGCACATCCACCATGGGAATAATTCAATGTAATAATTCATGATTTTCTAACCCTTTTTGTTTCTGTGGCCAACTCTTTGTGTCTGTGAAAAATAATATAAGACAACAGCCAAAGCCTAAGGAATTTGGAATTCTGGAAGCTCCTACTGGTCTGGGATAGATGGAGGGAAAATCAGTAGGAATTTGGTGTCAACTCAACCTTCCCTGTGTTAAGATTCCCCTTGTCAAAGAGCTGATGGTATAAGCAAGACTGAAAGAGGAGGAAAAAATACAGAAAATTTTCTGCTCACCATCCCATTGCCACACTTGGTTCCATCAAGAATCATCCCTGGGTCCACTTCTCCATTCCTGGAAAAACTTGCTTTGCAGGAGTCAAAGGTCACCAGGCTCCCATCCCGAGGCATCTCCCTCCCTCCAGAGCAGAAGAGCTTCCCACAGAGTTTATCTCTGCAAGGAGAACAAGAGGTGTTGAAACAGGACAAAGGACAGCAAACCCCTCTGAGCTGCTCCCTCCTCCACCTTGAATTCCAAGGAAACAGCTGCAGGAGGGAATTGGGTTTGTGCTCTTTGGTGGTTTGAGGTGGTTTAAAGCCTCTTGAGCTCCTCAGGGAGAAATGCAGAAATGAGAATTTAACTGACATTCCCTCACTTGTGAGGTTCAAATTCCCCATCCCCACCCCCCTGCCCTGTGTTTTCCTGCACACTGACACCCCTCACCCTCCCCAGCTCCTTCCCACGTGTCTCTGCACACCTTTGCTCCTTCACCTCATGATTTAAAAGCAGTTTGCTTAGAACTGGCTCTCCAAACACAACAGGAATGGACACAGGGCCATTAAAAACCGGGTGGTTCTTGTTTGTGTCTCATTTGAGCAGGGATTGCCTTCCCTCACAGATCCCATTCCAGTCCCCACCTCAGGGATTGCTTTCCCTCCCAGATCCCAGTCCAGTCCCCACCTCAGGACTTGCTTTCCCTCCCAGATCCCAGCCCAGTCCTAAACTCAGGCATTGCTTTCCCTCCCAGATCCCAGCCCAGTCCCCACCTCGGGACTTGCTTTCCCTCCCAGATCCCATCCCAGTCCCCACCTCAGGATTTACTTTCCCTCCCAGATCCCATCCCAGTCCCCACCTCAGGATTTACTTTCCCTCCCAGATCCCAGCCCAGTCCCCACCTCAGGATTTACTTTCCCTCCCAGATTCCAGCCCAGTCCCCACCTCAGGCATTGCTTTCCCTCCCAAATCCCATTCCAGTCCCCACCTCAGGCATTGCTTTCCCTCCCAGATCCCAGCCCAGTCCTAAACTCAGGCATTACTTCCCCTCCCAGATCCCAGCCCAGACCCCACCTCAGGGTTTACTTTCCCTCCCAGATCCAGCCCAGTCCCAAACTCAGGCATTGCTTTCCCTCCCACATCCCAGCCCAGTCCCAACCTCAGGACTTCATTTCCCTCACAGATCCCAGCCCAGTCCCCACCTCAGGACTTGCTTTCCCTCCCAGATCCAGTCCAGTCCCCACCTCAGGATTTACTTTCCCTCCCAGATCCCATCCCAGTCCCCACCTCAGGATTTACTTTCCCTCCCAGATCCCATCCCAGTCCCCACCTCAGGACTTGCTTTCCCTCCCAGATCCCAGCCCAGTCCCCACCTCAGGATTTACTTTCCCTCCCAGATCCCATCCCAGTCCACACCTCAAGATTTACTTTCCTTCCCAGATTCCAGCCCAGTCCACACCTCAGGACTTCATTTCCCTCTCAGATCCAGCCCAGTCCCCACCTCAGGACTTGCTTTCCCTCCCAAATCCCATTCCAGTCCCCACCACAGGGTGAACTTTTTCTTTTTTCTTACTTTTTCTTGCAGGGCACGTGGCTCCCTTTCTCCTTCCTGCAGTACCCATAATACACCCCCCTCTCGTTCATGTGGTAACACGAAGCTGCTCCATCAGTGGCCTCTGGGAGGGAGGAAAACACCATGGGATAAGTTTGGAATCCCTGCCTGGGAGAACTGAGGATGTTCCACCTCCTTTACCTGCTTAGGAAATGCCCTTTCCCCTGAATGAGCCTCTGGCACTTCAGCCTGGAGAAGAAAAGCTCCAGGGAGATCTCAGAGCCCCTTCCAGTGCCTAAAGGAGCCCCAAGAGAGGGACTTTGGACAAGGGATGGAGGGACAGGACACATGGAATGGCTTCCCAGGGTGAGAGGGGATATTGGGAAGGAATTCTCCCCTGGGACAGTGATGAATGGCTGGGATGGAATTCCCAGAGAAGCTGTGGCTGCTCCATCCCTGGGAGTGCCCAAGGCCAGGCTGGAGCCCCCTGGGACAGTGGGAGGTGTCCCTGGGACAGTGGGAGGTGTCCCTGCCCAGGGCAGGGGTGGCACTGGGTGACCTTCAAGGTCCCTCCATCCCACCCCATTCCAGGGCTCCTGCCCATCCCTGGCAGCTCCAGCTCCATCCCACCAGCAGCTCTGGGGGTCTCAGCCCCTCCTCAGCTCCAGCCCAGAGGCAGCTGAAAGACTTGGGGTTCAACTGGCACTGGGATGGATTTCAACTGGCAGGGACTGGGGTGAGGTGGGATATTGGGAAGGGATTTCTTCCAATGACAGTGATGAGTGGCTGGGATGGAATTCCCAGAGAAGCTGTGGCTGCTCCATCTCTGGGAGTGTCCAAGGCCAGGCTGGAGCCCCCTGGGACAGTGGGAGGTGTCCCTGGGACAGTGGGAGGTGTCCCTGCCCAGGGCAGGGGTGGCACTGGATGGTCTTGAAGGTCTCTTCCAACCCAAACCATTCCATGATTCCATGTGCTGGTTTAGATGGGATATTGGGAAGGAATCCTTCCCTGGGAGGGTGGGGAGGAATGGGATGGAATTCCCAGAGAAGCTGTGGCTGCCCCAGCCCTGGGAGTGTCCAAGGCCAGGCTGGAGCCCCCTGGGACAGTGGGAGGTGTCCCTGCCCAGGGCAGGGGTGGCACTGGATGGGCTTTAAGGTCCCTCCAACCCAAACCATCCCATGCTGTCAGCAGCATAAACAGACACCAAATTTGGATGTTAATTCAGCAGACAGACATTTCCTCTTCCCATGTAGCTAAAAATACTTCCCCAGCCACATCCCGGTTTTCTGAAAATCATTCTGCAAAAAGAGGAATTCTCTCCCCACTTCCCATTTCTCCAGAAACTCCGTGCACTGCGTGCTCTGAGCTGCAGCTCACGAGTTGCTGTTGCTTACAGTGGGAAATAGCAAAATGACAATGATATGAAGCACAAAGACAATAATTATAAAATAATAATGCCAGAAACTGCAGTTTATACGTGCTAGTCCTGACACAGTCTGTAAGGATTTGCAGATGCAGCTTCCTTCTCTCTCTCCCTCTTTCTCTGTTGCTCTCTCTCTCTACCTCTTTCTTCTCTCTTCCTCTCTTCCACTCTTTCTCTTTATTTCCTTCTTCATCTCACTCTCTTTCTCCCCTTCTTTCTCTCGTCCTCTCTCTCCCTCCTTCTCCCTCCTCCTTCTGTCTTTCTCTCTCCCTATTTATTTCTCTCTCTCCATTTGTCTCTTTCTCTTTTCCCCTTTCTTTTCTCTTCCTCTCTTCCACTCTTTATCTTACTAGCTTTTTCCCTTTCTTTTTGTCTTTCTCCCTCTTTATTTCTTTCTCTCTCTTTCTCTTTTCCTCTTTTCCTCCTCCTCTCTTCCACTCTTTATCTCCTTTCTTCTCCCACTCTCTCCCCTTCTTTTTCTCCCTCTCCTTCTCCCTCTTTTTCTCTTTCTCTCTCTTTTCTCTCTCTCTTTTCCTCTTCCTCTCTTCCACTCTTTGTCTCCTTTTTCTCTCTCCCTATTTCTTTCTCTCTTTGTTTCTCTCTCCATCTCTATTTCTTTCTTTCTTTTTTCTCTTTCCCTCTTTTCCTCTCTTCCACTCTTCATATCTCACTCTCTTTCTCCCTTTCTTTCTCTGCCCTTCTTTCTCCCTTTCTCTCTTTTTGTCTCTCTTTCTCCCTCTTTCTTTCCTCTTTGTCTCTCTCTCCTTCCCTTTTCCTCCTCCACTCTTCCACTCTGTCTCTTTATCTCCTTTCTCCCACTCTCTCCCCTTTTTTCTCTCCACCTCTTTCTCTTTTCGTCTCTTCCACTCTTTATCTCACTCTCTTTCTCCCCTTCTCTCTCCCTCTTTTTTCTCTCTTTCTCCCTCTTTTTTTCTCTCTCTTTCTCCCTCTTTTTCCCTCTCTCTTTCTCCCTCTTTTTCCCTCTCTCTTTCTCCCTCCTTTTCCCTCTCTTTCTCCCTCTTTTTTCCTCTCTCTTTCTCCCTCTTTTTTTCCTCTCTCTTTCTCCCTCTTTTTTTCCTCTCTCTTTCTCCCTCTTTTTTTCCTCTCTCTTTCTCCCTCTTTTTTTCCTCTCTTTCTCCCTCTTTTTTTCCTCTCTCTTTCTCCCTCTTTTTTTCCTCTCTCTTTCTCCCTCTTTTTTTCCTCTCTTTCTCCCTCTTTTTTCCTCTCTCTCCCTCTTTCTTTCCTCTCTTTCTCCCTCTTTTTTCCTCTCTTTCTCCCTCTTTTTTCCTCTCTTTCTCCCTTTTTTTTCCTCTCTTTCTCCCTTTTTTTTCCTCTCTCTCTCCCTTTTTTTTCCTCTCTCTCTCCCTTTTTTTTCCTCTCTTTCTCCCTTTTTTTTCCTCTCTGTTTCTCCCTCTTTTTTCCCTCTCTCTTTCTCCCTCTTTTTTTCCTCTCTCTTTCTCCCTCTTTTTTTCCTCTCTTTCTCCCTCTTTTTTTCCTCTCTCTTTCTCCCTCTTTTTTCTCTCTCTTTCTCCCTCTTTTTCCTCTCTTTCTCCCTCTTTTTTCTCTCTCTTTCTCCCTCTTTTTCCTCTCTTTCTCCCTCTTTTTTCTCTCTCTTTCTCTTTTCCTTTTCCTCTCTTCCACTCTTTATCTCACTCTCTTTCTCCCCTTCTTTCTCTCTCCCTCTTTTTCTCTCTTTCCCTCCTTTTTTCTTTCTCCCTCTTTCTTTTCTCTCTCTTTTTCTTTCCTTTCTCTTTTCCTCTCCCTCTCTTCCACTCTTTATCTCCTTTTTTCCCTCCCTCTCCCTCCCTCCGTGCCCATCCCCCGTGCCCGGTGCCCGCGGTACCCACGTGGCCCGAACGCCGCCTTGCACTGGCTGTCCCTGGTGGGGCAGGTGCCCCTGTAGCAGTACCCCTCTCCGTGGGCACAGGGGTGCCCGTTCACTCGGAACCTGTCGCTGGGGCAGCGGGCGGAGCTCCCGGAGCACATCTCGGCCAGGTCGCAGTCGTGTCTCACCGCCCTGCACACGGCGCCCGACTTCTTGTACTGCGGGAGAGAGGGCAGTGCCACCCTGGGCACGGGGCTCCCCCAGATGTGCCCCCTGTGCTGCGGGAGGGACGGGCAGTGCCACCCTCGGCTCACCCAGATGTGCCGCCTGTGCTGCGGGAGGGAGGGCAGTGCCACCCTGGGCACGGGGTTACCCCAGATGTGCCCCCTGTGCTGAGGGAGGGACGGGCAGTGCCACCCTGGGCACGGGGCTCCCCCAGAGGTGCCCCCTGTGCTGCGGGAGGGACGGGCAGTGCCACCCTGGGCACGGGGCTCCCCCAAACCACACTCAAATGTGCCCCCTGTGCTGCGGGAGGGACGGGCAGTGCCACCCTTGGCTCCCCCAAATGTGCCCCCTGTGCTGCGGGAGGGACGGGCAGTGCCACCCTGGGCACGGGGTTACCCCAAATGTGCCCCCTGTGCTGCGGGAGGGACGGGCAGTGCCACCCTGGGCACGGGGCTCCCCCAAACCACACTCAAATGTGCCCCCTGTGCTGCGGGAGGGACGGGCAGTGCCACCCTTGGCTCCCCCAAATGTGCCCCCTGTGCTGCGGGAGGGACGGGCAGTGCCACCCTGGGCATGGGCTCCCCCAAACCACGCTCAAATGTGCCCTCAAATCAGGGCAGAAAAGTGCCCTCCTTGCTGGACAAAGAGCATGAGGAGGGAGATCACCCCAAGGGTGGTGGGCACTGAAGGGGCTCCCAAGGGTTTGGGCACAGCCCCAAACCTGCCAAAGCTCAGGGGATGTTTGGACAAGACTCCCAGGGACAGGATGGGATTGTTGGGTGTCCCTGAGGACCAGGGGTTGGACTCTGATCCCTGTGGGTCCCTCCCAACTTGGGTTCTTCCATAATTCCAGAGCTCAGGGAGCGTTTGGACAATGCTCTGAGGGACAGGATGGGATTGTTGGCTGCCCCTGAGGACCAGGGGTTGGACTCTGAGCCCTGTGGGTTCCTCCCAACTTGGGTTCTTCCATAATTCCAGAGCTCAGGAAGCGTTTGGACAATGGGACAGGATGGGATTGTTGGGTGTCTCTGAGGACCAGGGGTTTGATCCCTGTGGGTCCCTCCCAACTTGGGTTCTTCCATAATTCCAGAGCTCAGGGAATGTTTGGACAATGCTCTGAGGGACAGGATGGGATTGTTGGGGTGTCTCTGAGGACCAGGGGTTGGACTCTGAGCCCTGTGGGTCCCTCCCAGCTTGGGTTATTCCATAATCCCAAAGCTCAGGGAGTGTTTGGACAATGGGACAGGATGGGATTGTTGGGGTGTCTCTGAGGACCAGGGGTTGGACTCTGATCCCTGTGGGTCCCTCCCAACTTGGGTTCTTCCATAACTCCAGTGCTCATGGAATGTTTGGACAATGCTCTGAGGGACAGGATGGGATTGTTGAGTGTCTCTGAGGACCAGGGGTTGGACTCTGATCCCTGTGGGTCCCTCCCAGCCCAGATATTCCATGATCCCATGCCAGTGCTGTGTCAGTGAGCACCAGTGGAGGGGACTGGTGGTCACCAGGGTGCCCAGGACAGGCTGGGCAGCAGGGGAGGGTCTCACCTGGCAGTTCTCACAGCACTCCCCATGGGCACAGGCAGCCCCCGGGCTCAGCCTGCAGGTCTCGGCGTCACAGCAGTCGTTGGTGCACTCCTGGGACAGAACAGCCATCAGAGCTCCAGGACCTGCCACCACCCCCTGTGCCACCCTGGGAGGGGACTCTGGCACCTACACTTGGCTTTGGGAAACTGAATTCCCTCCAAGCCCTTCCCACCCTGGAAGGAGCAGGTCAGGGGCACTATGGGGGTTAACAGAGGGTCTGTGGACCCCCTGATGTCTGAGGAATGGATGAAGAGATTGATGTGGAGCAGGTCAGAGGGTATCACTGAAGGAAAGCAGTTTGCAATGCAGCCTTAAGGGGGAAGGAACCACCTGCAGAATGCAGGAGACCTTTTGGCCAGTAGAATGTTTCCATGTGTGTTTAACTGAGCTGACTGACCAGTTATGAGATAACACAGTGTGGAAGAAAGTAGATAAAAGAAAAGCTGTAACTAAAAATAAGTCCTTTGTCTTTGGTCCAAGCCTTCTGATCAGACTGAGTCTGAGTCTCTCTCTGCCTCCTCTGCTGCCACAAATCAACCTTACCCTGACAGGGCACAAAGTGGCTTTGCTGGTGGTGGGAGCAGCTCAGGGAACCTGCTGGGTGGGTGGCTCTTTGTGACTCTCTGTGTCACCACAGCCTGACAGCCCCGAGCTCCATGTCCCCACCAGGTCCCACATCAGCAGTTTGTGGCCAGCAGGCCCAGGGCAGTGACCCTTCCCCTGGACTCTGCCTTGGGGAGGCCACACCTTGAGTGTTGTGTTCAGTTCTGGGCCCCTCAGTTGAGGCAAGAGATTGAGGGGCTGGAGAGGGGCCAGAGAAGAGCAACGAGGCTGGAGAAGGGACTGGATGTGGCACTGAGTGTCCTCTGAAACACCTCCAGGGATGGAGAATCCACCATGTCTTGATCCAACCCCACTGTGATCACCAGCCCAGGGCACAGAGTGCCAGAGTGATCCCAGTGGGGTTGGATCAAGGGTTGGATTTGATGATCTCAGAGGTCTCTTCCAACCCAAGTGAGAAGAGCAACGAGGCTGGAGAAGGGACTGGAGCACAAGTGCTGTGGGGAGAGGCTGAGGGAGCTGGGGGTGTTCAGCCTGGAGAAGAGGAGGCTCAGAGGTGACCTCAGCACTGTCTGGAACTGCCTGAAGGGAAGTTGTGGCCAGGTGGGGGTTGGTCTCTTCTCCCAGGCACTCAGCAATAGGACAAGGGGGCACGATGGGCTCAAGCTCTGCCAGGGGAAATTGAAGTTGGAGAGCAGAAAGAAATTCTTTGCAGAGAGAGTGCTCAGGGATTGGAATGGGCTGCCCAGAGAGGGGGTGGATTCCCCATCCCTGGAGGTGTTTAAGGTGAGACTGGATGTGGCACTTGGTGCCCTGGGCTGGTGATCACAGTGGGGTTGGATCAAGGGTTGGGCTTGATGATCTCAGACATCTCTTCTAACCCAACTGATTCTCTAATAATTGTTTGAGAGAAACGCACCCAAGCCCTGTGCCAAGCCAGGAATCCCCCCCTGCCCAGGTGGGTACCTCGGGGGTGCCACAGTCACACTCCTCGCCCTTCTCCACGAAGCCGTTGCCGCAGGACGGGGGTGCGATGACGCTGCTGATGTCGGGGATGTTGGTCAGACACTCGGGAAGGTCGCTGAGCATGAACCGCTCGAAGCTCTGCAGGCTGCAGGAGCTGAACTCCTTGGGAATGATGGAGCTGCAGTGGGAGAGAGGGAGTGGGTCAGGGTGGCACAGCAAGGAGAGGAGGGAACCAAGGGACTGTCCCCAAACCTGTCCCAGTTGAGCAGGTGGGCCCAGTTTGTCCCAGTGTGGGGGTGACCAAAGCTGGGCATTCCAAACCCTCTGGGCCATTGCCCAGCAACTGTTCCCAAGGGCCCATTGGCAGCAGCTGCCCAGGGCACAGCTGAGCCCTCAGGCTGGGAGCTGGCTGGGAAAGAAGCCTGGCAGAGGAGCTGGGAGAACTGCCCTGCAGGGACTCCTTGGCACCTCCACACCCACCTGAGGGCTCAGCTCTGCTCAGGGGCCAGCAACGAGTCCAAAATCCCCCCTGAGTGCCAGAGTCAGATCCCCCAGGGTGGAACTCCCTGCCCTGGGGGAGGCACTGGGGGCTCCCACCCAAACCTCAGGGGAGACAATCTTGGCCTTTGGGCACCTCTGGCACCACTCCTGGCATCCAGAGCAGGAGCAGACCCTGCACAGGAGGAGCCCCCCACTCTCCCCCAGACTCTGCCATCATCTGCACCAACAGCTTTGTCCCCTCCTTTGCCTTTGGCCTCGGGGGAACCACGTGGGGCTCAGCACAGGGGCCACCAAACCCCCCTGTGTTTGTGCCCCAGGGGGCTGGGTTAGACTGCTGGGCTTGGGGGTTAAACCCAATTGCTCTTTGTGCCACTGCATTGATTGCAATATTGGTATTAAATTGGAACTCTGATTTATAATCTCTTTTGTGTTGGGTTCGTTTCTCCTGCAGGTTCACCTTTAAACCAGCAGAAAAACTCAGAGACAAGCAGTTCCCCAAGTATCTCCAGGAATGGAGAGAGAGAAGAGGAAAAATCATAAATGAAATTATTAAAAATATAAGTAAAAATAGAAAACATGTAAATAAAAGTAATGAAGGGAAACATAAGAGTAAAATTTTAAATATAAATAAAATAGATAAATAAAAATAAAGAAAATATGACTGAGACACCACAGCAGCTTCACATGTTTGCATTGTAAGGACAGTGTTATTTCTGGTTTCAGGAAGAGGTTTCACCACTAACGTTGGCCAAAAGTGGCTGAAGTTTTGGGGCTTTCATTGTTTTTTTGGTGGTTGAAAATCTGGGAATATTTTACAATACCCTGAAATACCTTCATTTTCCCCCTCTTTCAAATGGACACAAATAACTCAATTTTGGACACCAGCAGCTCATCCAAAGCCATGCAAAAATCCCCTTTTCCCCCCAAAAAATCCCCTTTACCTGACAGTGTCTGTCATGATACAGATGTCGTCGCTGCAGGAACAGGCGTCGGTGTCGTGGCTCATGCCCAGGTTGTGCCCCATCTCGTGTGCCATGGTGGCTGCCACCGCAATCTCGTTCCTGCTGTGGTCCTGTGGGCACGAGGACAAGCTCTTGGGAGGGTTTGAGCACCAGGAGAACATCAGAGAACATTAAACAGGACAGTTGTTCTCCAGGGGATTTGTCTTCACTGCTGCATCGCGTGGTGCTCAACCAACCCATGTGTGTGGCTCTCCCACAGCTTATGTTATAATATAATATTTATTTATATAAATAGAATAGATATCACACCATGTGTGTGCTTTTTAACCCTTTACATTCCATTTAAAATAAAATCATGGAGTGGTTGGAGGTGGAAAAGACCAAAACTCCAATCTTGGACACTCCCAGGGATGGGGCAGCCACAGCTTCTCTGGGAATTCCATCCCATCCCTCCCCACCCTCCCAGGAAGGGATTTCTTCCCAATATCCCATCTAAACCATCACATGGAATCAGGGAATGGTTTGGGTTGGAAGAGACCTTCAAGATGATCCAGTTCCACCCCTGCCTTGGGCAGGGACTCCTCCCACTATCCCAGGGTGGTCCTCGGGCACTTCCAGGGATGGGGCAGCCACAGCTTCTCTGGGAATTCCATCCCAGCCCTCCTCACCCTCCCAGGGAGGGGTTTCTTCCCAATATCCCATCTAAACCATCACATGGAATCATGGAATGGTTTGGGTTGGAAGAGACCTTTTCAAGATGACCCAGTTCCACCCCTGCCTTGGGCAGGGACTCCTCCCACTATCCCAGGTTGCTCCTTGGGCACTTCCAGGAATGGGGCAGCCACAGCTTCTCTGGGAATTCCATCCCATCCCTGCCCACCCTCCCAGGAAGGGATTTCTTCCCAATATCTCATCTAAACCATCACATGGAATCATGGAATGGTTTGGGTTGGAGGAGACATTCAAGATGACCCAGTTCCACCCCTGCCTTGGGCAGGGACTCCTCCCACTATCCCAGGTTGCTCCTTGGACACTTCCAGGAATCCCTGAGAGTGAATTTCTACACTCTCATAAAATTATTGTATGAACCAGAGAGATGAAAGTGTCACAAATTCAACAGTTTTTTATAAATATTCTGTGCTGGTTCACTAAAAAATAATAAATAAAAAAGGTAGAAAAGCTTTTAAAAAAATAAAATAAAAATAAATCCGACCTGAATAATACCTGCAGAATATAAATTACTGCATATGGACTTGAGAAAGGCCAATCCAATGGTTGTCCCCTCGAAGTCAAGGCCCCTGGGAAGGAGAAGGAGGCAGAGGGAGCTCAGGGATGTGCCCAGGATGGAGATCTGAGGTTGGAGCACATCCCCATTCCCAGCTCTGCTTTGCATCCCAAATTCAATATATAAGGACGTGATTGAGATCCCTGCAAATCCAAAACCAACTGAATTTTAATCTTCTCATTTTAATTTTTGACTGAAATGATGTGGCAGTTGATCTGTTGGAGTGCAAAGGGCTGGATGAAGAGCTCCAAGTGCAGCCAAGAGCTCTGGGATGGGTCAGGGCTGTGGAATTTGGGCCACAAAAGTGAGGAGAGCTCTGGTTGAACTGGAAAATGTGCATTTCCCACCCAGGAAACTCCATGTGGTGGCTCTTCAAGCTGTTCCACTGCACTGCAGGGCCGAGGACACTCAACTTTCTGTGCCCAAAGGCAGGAAAAGAAGAGACTGAGCTAAAACACTGCCTGGTTTTGCAGGGATTCAGCTGGAAAAGTTGGATGGTGGGAACTCACAGGAACTTGGGCTCCAGGAGAAAATGAAGAGAAAAAAAAACCCACAAGAACTTGTATTTTAAGTTTGTCCTGGAGTTGGCACAAACTTTTGTTGGGGACCCTGAGCTCCAGGTCAGGTACAAGGAATTTTTAAGGAATAGAATCATGGAAGGATTGGGTTGGAAAAACCCTCCGAGATCATCAAGTCCAACCCTTGGTCCAACTCCAGTCCCTTTACCAGATCATGGCACTCAGTGCCACGGCCAAGCTCAGGTTCAAACCCTCCAGGGATGGGGAATCCACCCCCTCTCTGGGCAGCCCATTCCAATCCCTGAGCACTCTCTCTGCAAAGAATTTCTTTCTGCTCTCCAACTTCAGTTTCCCCTGGCAGAGCTTGAGCCCATCGTGCCCCCTTGTCCTATTGCTGAGTGCCTGGGAGAAGAGACCAACCCCCACCTGGCCACAACTTCCCTTCAGGGAGTTCCAGACAGTGCTGAGGTCACCTCTGAGCCTCCTCTTCTCCAGGCTGAACACCCCCAGCTCCCTCAGCCTCTCCCCACAGCACTTGTGCTCCAGTCCCTTCTCCAGCCTCGTTGCTCTTCTCACTTGGATTGGAAGAGACCTCTGAGATCATCAAATCCAACCCTTGATCCAACCCCACTGGGATCACTCTGGCACTCTGTGCCCTGGGCTGGTGATCACAGTGGGGTTGGATCAAGACATGGTGGATTCTCTGTCCCTGGAGGTGTTTCAGAGGACACTCAGAGCCACATCCAGTCCCTTCTCCAGCCTCGTTGCTCTTCTCTGGCCCCGCTCCAGTCCCTCAATCTCTTGCCTCAACTGAGGGGCCCAGAACTGAACACAACACTCAAGGTGTGGCCTCCCCAAGGCAGAGTCCAGGGGAAGGGTCACTGCCCTGGGCCTGCTGGCCACGCTAGTTTGGATCCAGGCCAGGATCCCCTTGGCCTTCTTGGCCACCTGGGCACACTGGTGGCTCCTGTTGAGCTTCCTGTCCCTCAGTCCCCCCAGGTCCCTCTGCCTGGCTGCTCTCCAGCCACTCTGTGCCCAGCCTGGAGCGCTGCAGGGCTTGGGGTGGCCAAAGGGCAGGACCTGCACTTGGCCTTGGTGAACTCCATCCCATTGCAATCAGCCCATCCCTCAAGTCTCTCCAGATCCCTCTGCAGAGCCCTCCTGCCTTCCAGCAGCTCGACACTCCCTCCCAACTTGGTGTCAGCAGCAAATTTGCTGGTGATGGACTCAATCCCCTCATCCAAACCATCAATGAAGATTAACCAGCCTTTGGAAGAGCCCAGAGCCAGGGGAGAGGCACCCACGTGATGAGCTGGGCGTTGTCGTTCCTCTTCCTGGGCAGCAGCTCCGAGCGGCGCCACTTGGAGAAGGAATCGAGGGTGAACCCGGCGCTCCTGCTCAGGGGACACTTGTCCCCATCTGTCCACACCTCCAGGCCAGTCAGAGCCACGAAGATGTTGATGGCCTTGTAGACCTGCAGCAGGGAATCAATTAAAAATTGAGTTATATAAACTCTGCAGCAGAGAATCAATTAAAAAAGTGAAGTTTTATAAACTCTGCAGGAGTGAATCAATTAAAAAAGTGAAGTTTTTATAAAGATTCCGGAGCAGTGAATCAATTAAAAAAGTTGAGTTTTATAAATTCTGAAGCAGAGAATCAGTTTAAAAAAGTTTTTATAAAGATTCTGCAGCAGAGAATCAGTTAAAAAGGGAAGTTTTTATAAATTCTGCAGCAGAGAATCAATTTAAAAAATGAAGTTTTTATAAAGATTCTGCAGCAGAGAAACAATCAAAAATCAAGTTTTCTGAAGGTTCTGCAGCAGAGAATCAATTAAAAAAAAGGGAAGTTTTTATAAAAATTCTGCAGCAGAGAATCAATTAAAAAAAAGGGAAGTTTTTATAAAGATTTTGCAGCAGAGAATCAATTAAAAAAAAGGGAAGTTTTTATAAAGATTTTGCAGCAGAGAATCAATTAAAAAAAAGGGAAGTTTTTATAAAGATTCTGCAGCAGAGAATCAATTAAAAAAGGGAAGTTTTTATAAATTCTGCAGCAGAGAATCAATTAAAGGTCAAGTTTTTATAAAGATTCTGCAGCAGAGAATCAGTTAAAAATGAAGTTTTTATAAAGATTCTGCAGCAGAGAATCAATTAAAAGTCATATTTTTATAAAGATTCTGCAGCAGAGAATCACTTTTAAAAAGATTTTATAAAGATTCTGCAGCAGAGGATCAATTAAAAGTCAAGTTTTATATATTCTGCAGCAGAGAATTAGTTTTAAAAAGTGAAGTTTTTATGAAGATTCTGCAGCAGAGAATCAGTTTAAAAAAATTAAATTTTTATAAAAATTCTGCAGCAGAGAATCAGTTAAAAGTGAAGTTTTTATAAATTCTGCAGCAGAGAATCAGTTAAAAAAAGTGAAGTTTTTATAAAGATTCTGCTGCAGAGATTCAATTAAAAAAAATCAAGTTTTATAAAGATTCCGTGGCAAGGAATCAATTTAAAAAGTCAAATTTTATAAACTCTGCAGCAGAGAATCAATTTCAAAGTGAAGTTCTATGAAGATTCTGCAGTGAAGTTTTATGAAGACACCTGTATATGCACAGGTATATAAATATATATTATATATAATATATGGGGTATAAACATACATTATGAATTAAATATTTCTTTATAAAAATCCTATATATTTATATATGTATATGCACAGGTATATAAATACATATTATATATAATTTATATATTTTGAATTAAATATTTTTTTATAAAAATCCTATATATTTATATATGTATATACACAGGTATATAAATATATATAATATATAATTTATATATTTTTAATTAAATATTTCTTTATAAAAATCCTATATATTTATATATGTATATACACAGGTATATAAATATATATAATATATAATTTATATATTTTAATTAAATATTTCTTTATAAAAATCCTATATATTTATATATGTATATACACAGGTATATAAATATATATAATATATAATATATAGGGTATAAACATATATTATGAATTAAATATTTCTTTAGATAAATCTTATATGTATAATGTATCTGGGTAAAATATATATTATATATATTTTATAGGGTATATATATACACCATGAAATAAATATTTCTTTATAAAAATCCTGGATCTGAAGGCAAAGAACGGGATAATGTGGACAAATAATCGAATCTGCTCCTTCAATGCCACTGAAGTTGAATTTTCCCTCAAACCCACGTGAACTAAGGAGAATTTGGGAATATCCGGATGAGGAAGAGCTGCCGGACCCTCCGGATTTGGGTGCCCTTGGCTGGGATTTGGCTCCTACCGTGTTGATGTAATTCACAATCCCAAAGATCCTCTGCCTGAGGCTCTTCACGTCCTCCTCGAACTTCCTGTACTGAGACGGAGACACGGAAGGTCAGGAAAAGGAGAGAAGGAAAGCACCCCATGGATGGGCTGATTGAGGACAAATTACCTTTCTGGTGAAGGTTTTTAACTGCCCAAAATGTGTGTTTGAGTGCCCTTAGTACAAATTAAGTGCCATTAATACAAATTAAGTGCCCTTAGTACAAATTAAGTGCCTTTAATACAAATTAAGTGCCCTGAATACAAATCAGGTGCCCTGAATACAAATTAAGTGCCTTTAATACAAATTAAGGGCTATTAAAACAAACTAAGTGCCCTTAATACAAATCAAGTGCCCTTAATACAAATTAAGAACCATTAATACAAACTAAGTGCCCTTAATACAAATCAGGTGCCCTGAATACAAATCAAGTGCCCTTAGTACAAATTAAGTGCCTTTAATACAAATCAATGCCCTTAATACAAATCAGGTGTCCTGAATACAAATTAAGTGCCTTTAATACAAATTAAATGCCCTTAATACAAATTAAGTGCCATTAATACAAAGTAAGTGCCCTTAATACAAACTAAGTGCCCTTAGTACAAATTAAATGCCCTGAATACAAATTAAATTCCCTTTATACAAATTAAGTGCCATTAATACAAACTAAGTGCCCTTAGTACAAATTAAGTGCCCTTAATACAAATCAGGTGCCCTGAATACAAATCAAGTGCCCTGAATACAAACTAAGTGCCCTTAATACAAATTAAATGCCCTTAATACAAATCAAGTGCCCTGAATACAAATCAAGTGCCCTTAATACAAACTAAGTGCCCTTAATACAAATTAAATGCCCTGAATACAAATCAAGTGTCCTTAACACAAATTAAGTGCCATTAATACAAACTAAGTGCCCTTTATACAAACTAAGAGCCCTTAGTACAAATCACGTGCCCTGAATACAAATCAGGTGTCCTGAATACAAATTAAGGGCCTTTAATACAAATTAAGGGCCATTAACACAAATTAAGTGTCATTAATACAAACTAAGAGCCCTTTATACAAACTAAGAGCCCTTAGTACAAATCAAGTGCCCTGAATACAAACCAAGGTGTGGGGAAGGGTTGGCACTCCACGACCTTTGTGTGAGCCTCTTCCAGCTCAAGATTTTCAGCTTTTTTCTGAACTCTCTTCACCTCCAGGTGGGATTTTCCAACCCAATCTCCTCTAGGAAACCCTTTTCCCCTCCAAGGGCGGTGGCAAAGCCCAGAGTAGGACACAAATAGTGGCTGCCCTGGGAAACAACAACCCCAACACTCACCAGGGTGTTGTCTGCAACTACGTAGAGCTCCAGGTACTTTCTGGCTTTCAGATATTCTTTCATCTAAAGAAAAAAAAAAACAAAAAAATCATTAAAATGACTTTTCAGACCATTTTCTGTCTCAGTCTTTGCTGTTTCAAGCCTGTGAATTATCAATAATCATTCACTGATAGATTAATGTTCTAAATAAAATAAAATATATTTAAATGACTTTCCAGACCTTTTTCTGTCTCAGTCTTTGCTGTTTCAAGCCTGTGAATTATCAATAATCATTCACTGATAATGTTCTAAATAAAATAAAATGCATTTAAATGACTTTCCAGACCTTTTTCTGTCTGTCTTTGTAGTTTCAAGCCTCTGAATTAGATATTGATAATCATTCACTGATAGATGAATCTTCTAAATAAAAAAATATATTTAAATTACTTTCCAGACCATTTTCTGTCTCAGTCTTTGCTGTTTCAAGCCTGTGAATTATCAATAATCATTCACTGATAGATGAATGTTCTAAATAAAAAAATATATTTAAATGACTTTCCAGACCTTTTTCTGTCTCAGTCTCTGCTGTTTCAAGCCTTAGATATTGATAATCATAAAATCAGAGGATCATTTGGGTTGGAAGAGACCTCTGAGATCATCAAGTCCAGTCATTCATTGATAGATGAATCTTTGGGCAAGTTATTCAGAGTGGGACCGTCGTGGTTTTAATTATTATTTAGATATCAAAATTATTAAGATTATGCAAAGTCAGCTGCATGTTAAGAAGAGTTGAGGTGTTGAAAGGTGCACTGATGGCAAAGATATTTCACTCTGAGGGTTTCACTCTGAAATGTCACCCGTTTTTGAGCCTGATTAAACTTCACAACTTGCAATCCCTTCCCTTGTGGAGGTGCCACCAGCCCAAGGGTGGGATTTGTGCTGCTCAGAGTCCACTTTGGACCTCCCAACTCCGTCCTTACCTCGGGGCTGTTGCTGGATTTGAAGATGTCATTGATGGGGTCGTTGGAATCCTGTTCCCAAGTGTTGTTGATGAGGCCACAGGTTTTTATGGGCTCTTCTTCCAGTGCCTCATATTTATAAACTGCGTGTTCTCCTCTCTCTGAAGATCCCAAGGGCTCAATGAGGTACCTCTTGCCACGGGTCTGGAAATAGCCACTAAAAAATGAGGTGGAATGGGATTATTTTTAAGCAGGAGAAACTCCAGAGCTTTTCTGCCAGGAATGGGGAGCATTGGGATGGTCTGGGAGCCTTCAGAAAAATGTCAGTTTAAATCTGATATCAAAGCTGCTGAGTCAGCTGGAAGGGTTGGGGGGGCAGAAGGAAGGTTTGGGTGGGCAGTGAGGGAAGGTTTGGGTGGGCACTGAAGGAAGGGTTGGGTGGGCAGTGAGGGAAGGTTTGGGTGGGCACTGAAGGAAGGGTTGGGTGGGCAGTGAGGGAAGGTTTGGGTGGGCACTGAAGGAAGGGTTGGGTGGGCAGAGAGGGAAGGGTTGGGTGGGCAGAGAGGGAAGGTTTGGGTGGTCAGAGAAGGAAGGTTTGGGTGGGCAGAGAGGGAAGGTTTGGGTGGGCAGTGAAGGAAGGTTTGGGTGGGCACTGAAGGAAGGTTTGGGTGGGCAGTGAAGGAAGGGTTGGGTGGGCAGTGAAGGAAGGGTTGGGTGGGCAGTGAGGGAAGGTTTGGGTGGCCAGTGAGGGAAGGTTTGGGTGGGCAGTGAGGGAAGGGTTGGGTGGGCAGTGAGGGAAGGGTTGGGTGGGCAGTGAGGGAAGGTTTGGGTGGTCAGTGAAGGAAGGTTTGGGTGGGCAGTGAGGGAAGGGTTGGGTGGGCAGAAGGAAGGGTTGGGTGGGCAGAAAGGGAAGGGTTGGGTGGGCAGTGAGGGAAGGTTTGGGTGGTCAGAGAAGGAAGGGTTGGGTGGGCAGAGAAGGAAGGGTTGGGTGGGCACTGAAGGAAGGGTTGGGTGGGCAGTGAGGGAAGGTTTGGGTGGTCAGAGAAGGAAGGGTTGGGTGGGCAGAGAAGGAAGGGTTGGGTGGGCAGAGAAGGAAGGGTTGGGTGGGCAGAGAAGGAAGGGTTGGGTGGGCAGTGAGGGAAGGTTTGGGTGGGCAGAGAGGGAAGGGTTGGGTGGGCAGTGAGGGAAGGGTTGGGTGGGCAGTGAAGGAAGGGTTGGGTGGGCAGTGAGGGAAGGTTTGGGTGGGCAGAGAGGGAAGGGTTGGGTGGGCAGTGAGGGAAGGGTTGGGGGGGCAGAAGGAAGGTTTGGGTGGGCAGAGAGGGAAGGGTTGGGTGGGCAGAGAAGGAAGGTTTGGGTGGGCAGAGGGGGAAGGGTTGGGTAGGCAGAGAAGGAAGGTTTGGGTGGGCAGAGGGGGAAGGGTTGGGTGGGCAGTGAAGGAAGGTTTGGGTGGTCAGAGAGGGAAGGTTTGGGTGGGCAGAGAAGGAAGGTTTAGGTGGGCAGAGAGGGAAGGTTTGGGTGGTCAGAGAAGGAAGGTTTGGGTGGGCAGAGAGGGATGGGTTGGGTGGGCAGAGATGGAAGGTTTGGGTGGTCAGAGAAGGAAGGTTTGGGTGGGCAGAGAGGGATGGGTTGGGTGGGCAGAGATGGAAGGTTTGGGTGGTCAGAGAAGGAAGGTTTGGGTGGGCAGAGAGGGATGGGTTGGGTGGTCAGAGATGGAAGGTTTGGGTGGTCAGAGAAGGAAGGTTTGGGTGGGCAGAGAAGGAAGGTTTGGGTGGGCAGAGAGGGAAGGTTTGGGTGGTCAGAGAAGGAAGGTTTGGGTGGGCAGAGAGGGAAGGTTTGGGTGGTCAGAGAAGGAAGGTTTGGGTGGGCAGAGAAGGAAGGTTTGGGTGGGCAGAGAGGGAAGGTTTGGGTGGGCAGAGAGGGAAGGTTTGGGTGGGCAGAGAGGGAAGGTTTGGGTGGGCAGAGAGGGAAGGTTTGGGTGGGCAGAGATGGAAGGTTTGGGTGGGCAGAGAGGGAAGGTTTGGGTGGGCAGAGAGGGAAGGTTTGGGTGGTCAGAGAAGGAAGGTTTGGGTGGGCAGAGAGGGAAGGTTTGGGTGGGCAGTGAGGGAAGGTTTGGGTGGGCAGAGAAGGAAGGTTTGGGTGGTCAGTGAGGGAAGATCTGGGTGGTCAGTGAGGGAAGGTTTGGGTGGTCAGTGAGGGAAGATCTGGGTGGTCAGAGAGGGAAGGTTTGGGTGGTCAGTGAGGGAAGATCTGGGTGGTCAGTGAGGGAAGGTTTGGGTGGTCAGTGAGGGAAGATCTGGGTGGTCAGTGAGGGAAGATCTGGGTGGTCATTGAAGTCTCCAGGGAGGAGATCCAATCAAAAAGAAGCTGGTTTAGAAATAGTAAGTGTAAATTTTTGGAGTTTGTGCAGACAGAGGTGTTTGAAGAGTGAATTTTGGTTCAGAGGGGAAATCAGAGATGTTTTTCATCCTTAGTTGAGATGAAAAGTTGAAACATTATAAGGAATTGTCACTTTTTTCTCCCTTCTCTCCCTGTTTCTCTGATAAACTAATTTCCTTGTCAGCATAAATTCAAGCCCACATGACTTATTTACATCCTGATTCTTTTTAGGTGGAAAATCCACCCCAGAACATTCACCTCCTGCCTTTGGGACCCAAATGTCCACCTTACCTGAGCCCTTTGCAGGCCCTGATGCTCACTATGGACTCAGCATCATCCTCAACGTGCCCTTGGTAGTAACAGTGATCCTGTTGGGGACACAAAAGGTCATTGTCACCTTGGGCCGTGTCCTGGTGACTCAGCTGGACCCAGAGAGGTCAGGGACAAACTGCACTGAGAGAATCTCCCATTAGGAGGCTCTAAAAGGAATAAAAAGTTCTTCCATCATCATTATTTTGGGCCTCCAAGTGGTGCCAAACCCACTCGTGGAGGGCTCTGGAAACAGAGCAGGAAAATAAGAATATGGACACAGAAATGAAAGAGAAACTGAGTCAAAGTCCAGCCCAAATGATTTTATGGTGGCCCAGCATCAAGGAAACACCCTTTAATAACCCAACAATTAACTGCTTTGGCTTCAAAGAGATTGAATGATGTGTATTATATTAACGAGGAAACAGTTTTGTGGCTTAACTGGCTGAAGGGTCCAAGATTTCCATCTCTGCCTTCCAAGAGACTTCAAAGCCACTGAGGACTTGTGGAAAATTTTACCCTCAGAATTTTCCTGAAGAAATTTCCTAAGAACTTCTACCCAAACCTTCCTGCCCTGTGCCTTTTGTTTCCTCCTGGATCTTTGGTTTCACTTGACCATTTCTTTGTCTTCCTTCCACCACAAGGTGCTGAGTTTCTTACAGGGAATAAAAGGTTCACAAAGGGAAAGTTACTGGGGGAAAGTGGAGAATTTATCTCCAATATTTGAGGATTTAAGAGGAAAAAAAAAAAACAAAACCCTGATGATGATCAAGGATCCACAAGGCAGGAATTTCCTTTTCAGCACAGAAAGGGCTGTTGGAGTTTGTCTTCATCCAGGTTTAGGTGCTGGTTGATTTTCTCAAGCTCCTTTCAGGGAGGGAAAATAAGTGGAGCAAGGAGAAATTGGATTTTTGCCCTCCAAAAAACCCAACCCAGAATTCTTTTTGCACATCTGTGTCACTCCAGATCCTTCTAAGAAGGAAAATGAGGGGGTTTATTCCAAGTCACGTGTGTTAAAACACAAGGAATGAGCTTCAGGTGGAGGATGAGCCCCAGGAGGGCAGAGTTCATTAAAAAATACCTTCGAAGGGACTCCCTTTGTGTCTGGGGCTGAGAGTGGGTTTGTCATGGCCCAGAGGAGGCACCTGAGGGGACCAGAGTGCATCTTCTGGGGTGGGTGGGAAGGGGAGCCAGGAGGAGATGGAGGGGCCTCCACCAGGAGGAGATGGAGATGGAGATGGAGAGGCCTCCACCAGGAGGAGATGGAGATGGAGATGGAGAGGCCTCCACCAGGAGGAGATGGAGATGGAGATGGAGGGGCCTCCACCAGGAGGAGATGGAGATGGAGATGGAGGGGCCTCCACCAGGAGGAGATGGAGGTGGAGATGGAGATGGAGATGGAGATGGAGGGGCCTCCACCAGGAGGAGATGGAGATGGAGATGGAGATGGAGATGGAGATGGAGGGGCCTCCACCAGGAGGAGATGGAGATGGAGATGGAGGGGGCTCCACCAGGAGGAGATGGAGATGGAGATGGAGAGGCCTCCACCAGGAGGAGATGGAGATGGAGATGGAGATGGAGATGGAGATGGAGATGGAGATGGAGATGGAGATGGAGATGGAGGGGCCTCCACCAGGAGGAGATGGAGATGGAGATGGAGATGGAGATGGAGATGGAGATGGAGATGGAGATGGAGATGGAGGGGCCTCCACCAGGAGGAGATGGAGATGGAGATGGAGATGGAGATGGAGATGGAGATGGAGATGGAGATGGAGATGGAGATGGAGATGGAGGGGCCTCCACCAGGAGGAGATGGAGATGGAGATGGAGGGGGCTCCACCAGGAGGAGATGGAGATGGAGATGGAGGGGGCTCCACCAGGAGGAGATGGAGATGGAGATGGAGGGGGCTCCACCAGGAGGAGATGGAGATGGAGATGGAGATGGAGATGGAGATGGAGATGGAGATGGAGATGGAGATGGAGATGGAGATGGAGATGCCTCCACCAGGAGGAGATGGAGATGGAGATGGAGGGGGCTCCACCAGGAGGAGATGGAGATGGAGATGAAGGGGGCTCCACCAGGAGGAGATGGAGGGAGCTCCACCAGGAGGAGGTGGAGGGGGCTCCACCAGGAGCTCTGATCTCAGGGGGTCAGGAGTGAGGTCAGCAGGGAGGCTGAGGGCAGAGGGCTGACCCTGGCACCACTGCCCCTGCCCCAGGGAGAGGTTTCACTCCCAACCTGGGAGTCTCCCAAAAGGGAGTCTCTTCCTGTGGGGCTGATTCCTTGTGGGAACAGGTCAGACTCAGCTCTGCCCAAGTTCCACCACCAGAATTCTGAAGGGACCCACCAGGATCATGGAGTCCAACTCTTAAGGGAGTGGCAAATTCACTCCCAAGTCAACAAATCATCCAGAAAAATGCCACCAGGGGGGTTATTTATCTCCTCACCCTTCCCTGAATCCGATTTCTGAGTGCTCCAAACCTCTCTCTTCTCCAGACACATCCTGAATTCCAGGCTTAGAAACTTGATTTAAAATCTTTCCTTTCTGCCTTATATCTCCCATTATGTCACAGCCCCAGGAATCTCACCTGGATCTAAAGATTGGAAATATAAAGATTAAAAAAAAAAAAAAAACAAAACAAACCATTTTTTCTCACCTTGATCTGAGGAGTTGTTGTGATCTGCTGACCATCAGCAGAATAAACAGTTTCGGTGTAATCTCGCCCCCAAAGGTCCCTGCAAGGAGCCAAGGGCAGGTGTTACCGCCAGGAAATTGCAGCCACGTGGGAAGGAGGCGGTTGCACAACAGCCCAAGCACGTGGGGAACTCAAACGGTGACTCAGGTTATTGTGGGGATCGGGCAGCAGAACTGCAGGGTGGGGAATTCTGGCAGACCTTAATCCTTCCTCAAACAAAGGGGCAGCTCTAAAGGAGAAAGCAATTAAAATCTGCTTATTGCACTGGGCTAAACTAATCCCCCAGCAGGGCTGAATGCAAAAGTAGAAAGACATACTGATCCTTTTTTTCTTTTTTTTTCTTTTTTTTTATTTTTCTTTTCTTTTTTTCCTTTTTTCCTTTTTTCTTTTTTCTTTTTTCTTTTTTCTCTTTTTTCTTCTTTCTTTTATTTCTTTTTTCCTTTTTTCTTTTTTCTTGTTTTCTTTTTTCTTTTTTCTTGTTTTCTTTTTTCTTTTTTCTTCTTTTTTCGTTTTTCTTTTTTCTTTTTTCTTTTTTCTTTTTTCTTTCTTTCTTTTATTTCATTTTTCTTTTTTTCTTTTTTCTTTTTCTTTTTTCTTTTCTTTTTTCTTTTTTCTTTTTCCTTTTTTCCTTTTTCCTTTTTTCTTTTTTCTTTTCTTTTTTCTTTTTTTTCTTTTTTTCTCTTTTTCTTTTTCTTTTCTTTTTATTTCTTTTTTCTTTTTTCCTTTTTCTTTTTTCTTTTCTTTTCTTTTTTCTCCTTTTTTTCTTTTTTCTTTTTTCTTTTTTCTTTTCTTTTCTTTTTTCTCCTTTTTTCTTTTTTCTTTTTTTCTTTTTTTCTTTTCTTTTCTTTTTTCTCCTTTTTTTCTTTTTTCTTTTTTCTTTTTTCCTTTTTATCTTTTTTTCTTTTCTATTCTTTTTTCTCCTTTTTTCTTTTCCCTTTTTTCCTTTTTTTTCCTTTTTATCTTTTTTTCTTTTTTTTTTTTCCTTTTTTCCTTTTTGTTCTTTTTTTTTCCTTTGTTTTTCTTTTTTTTTCTTTTATGCCTCTTACTAAAATCAGCAGCAACCCAAATCTCCAGTCCCTTCTTTTTGGGCCACTGCCCCAAAGTGCCCCATTCCCACTTCTCTTTAAAGAATGGGATTTAATTCAGTGTATTCTCCCAACTCCAAATATTTAGATTAGATTAAACCAGGGCCAAGCAGTTAATTACAGTCTCTAATGAGCAGGCATTGATTAGAGCACTGTTGTATTTACTCAGCCTTTGGAAAAGCACCAGAAGTGTTTGACTGGGTGGGTTCAATATTCTGGTGGAGTCAGAAATTCCAGCTGGGTTTTATTTTGTGCTGCTTTGGGCACTCTTGGGCTCCTCCTTGAGTTCTTTGTGCTGGGACAAAGCCCCTCAGGGCATCTTTCCATGCCTGTTCCTTCAGCCAAGCAGGAGAACTCTCCCCATTTTCACTTTCCATGAAGCTTTTTATCAATGCCAGGATATATTGGATTAATCCAAGGCCAACAGTGGAGTTAATGTAAATATTTATGTCTATCTAATATATAGAAATATAAATATAGAGCCATAGAATGATTAAGGCTGGAAAACACCTCCAAGATCAACAAGTCTATCACAGAATCCTGGAAGGATTTGGGTTGGAAGGGACCTTAAAATTCATCTTATTCCACCCCCTGCCATGGGCAGGGACACCTCCCACTGTCCCTGGTTGTTCCAACCTGGCCTTGGGCACTTCCAGGGATGGAACAGCCAGAGCTTTCCTGGGAAATTCATGCCAAGTTCTCCCCACCCTTGGGCACTTCCAGGGATGGGACAGCCAGAGCTTTCCTGGGAAATTCATGCCAGGCTCTCCACACCCTTGGGCACTTCCAGGGATGGGACAGCCAGAGCTTTCCTGGGAAATTCATGCCAGGCTCTCCCCATCCTTGGGCACTTCCAGGGATGGGACAACCACAGCTTTCCTGGGAAACCCATGCCAGGCTCTCCCCACCCTTGGGCACTTTCAGGGATGGGGCAGACACAATTTTCCTGGGAAATTCATGCCAGGCTCTCCCCATCCTTGAGCACTTCCAGGGATGGGGCAGCCACAGTTTTCCTGGGAAATTCATGCCAGGTTCTCCCCACCCTTGGGCACTTCCAGGGATGGGGCAGCCACAGTTTTCCTGGGAAATTCATGCCAGGTTCTCCCCACCCTTGGGCACTTCCAGGGATGGGACAGCCACAGTTTTCCTTGGAAACCCATGCCAGGTTCTCCACACCCTTGGGCACTTCCAGGGATGGAACAGCCAGAGCTTTCCTTGGAAACCCATTCCAGGCTCTCCACACCCTTGGGCACTTCCAGGGATGGAACAGCCAGAGCTTTCCTTGGAAACCCATTCCAGGCTCTCCCCACCCTTGGGCACTTCCAGGGATGGGGCAGCCACAGTTTTCCTTGGAAACTCATGCCAGGCTCTCCCAAGATTTCCAAGAATTCCTTCCCAAGATCTCCTCTCAGTTTAAAACCATTCCCCCCCCTGTCCTGCCACCACCTGCTCGAAGTTTCCACCTGTTCATGGCCACAGCAAACTTGTGAAATGAAGAAAACCTTTAAACATTCCGTGGTTTTAACCCCTTGGGAAACAAATGTTGGAGCAGGGGGGGCAGCCCTGGGCACTCACTCCACCTTGGCACTGATTCCACACCACCAAAATGCCAAGATGCTTCTCTCCCCTCTTCTTGCATTGCCAACAAACGGAATTTTCCACCCAAATTCCTCTTCCAGGGGCCTAAATCTTTGTGTCCTGGACACCCCCCAGGGAGGAAAGAGTTGAACTGAACTGCACCTACTTATTTTTCTGGAGCTGCAGAACGACTTCCCGGCCACTGGCTTGGATTCCAAACTCCACAGTGTCCTCATATTTGGTCTGCAAACAGATGGAAGGGTCAGACATGGATTTGTGGCCTCACTGGTGGCTCTTCTTGACCTGCCAGCCTGTCCCTTCCCTCCTCTTCCCACCAAACCCAAGAGTTCTGGCAGGACCAGGAGAAGCAGGAGGTCACTCTGCTTCAGAGTTTTAATTAGAGGAAGAAATTTAACTTTGCAGGCTCATTTCTACCATCAGAAACTCAGACCCTGCATGTCTGGGGAAGGGCTGGAGTGGGTGAGAAGGTCCCAAAACTTCCCTAACAGCCCCTGGAGGTAAGACCATGGCTGCTTTTAAACCTTTGATCTCATTTACCTCCAATTAAATTGTCTACAGGTTATTAAAAGTTTAAACAGTGTCAAAAAGCAGAGAGTCAAGACCCAAAGGTCCACTGCACATGAGCACAGACCTCCCAGCTCCTCCTCACTGGGAATGGGATCCCTTCTCCAGGTGTTCTGTGTCACTCCCTTTTGGAAAATGGACTGTGGGGCTCCAAATTCCCTTACCCTTGAAATCCAAGTGTGCTCCAAGTCCAGAGACCCTTCCCCATCTCCAAGAGACCCTTCCCCATCTCCCACAGACTCTTCCTCATGTTCCAGAGACCCTTCCCCATCTCCAAGAGACCCTTTCCCATCTCCCACAGACTCTTCCCCATCTCCAAGAGACCCTTTCCCATCTCCAAGAGATCCTTTCCTATCACCTGGAGACCCTTCCCCATCTCCCAGAAACTCTTCCCCATCTCCAGGAGACCCTTCCCCATCTCCCAGAAACTCTTCCCCTTCTCCCACAGACCCTTCCCCATCTCCCACAGACCCTTTTCCATGTTCCAGAGACCCTTCCCCATGTTCCAAAGACCCTTCCCAATGTTCCAGAGACCCTTTCCCATCTCCCAGAGACCCTTTCCCACCTCCCAGAAACTCTTCCCCATGTTCCAGAGACCCTTCCCCATCTCCAAGAGACCCTTTCCCATCTCTCAGAAGCCTTTTCCCATCTCCCAGAAACCCTTCCCCATGTCCCAGAGACCCTTCCCCATGTCCCAGAGACCCTTCCCCATCTCCCACAGACCCTTCCCCATCTCCCACAGACCCTCCCCATCTCCAAGAGAGCCTTCCCCATCTCCCAGAAACTCTTCTCCATCTCCCACAGACTCTTCCCCATGTCCCAGAGACCCTTCCCCATGTCCCAGAGACCCTTCCCCAAGTTCCAATAACCCTTCCCCACCTCCCACAGACCCTTCCCCATCTCCCAGAAACCCTTCCCCATCTCCCAGAGACCCTTCCCCACCTCCCACAGACCCTTCCCCACCTCCCACAGACCCTTCCCCATCTCCCAGAAACCCTTCCCCATCTCCCAGAGACCCTTCCCCATCTCCCAGAGACCCTTCCCCATGTCCCAGAAACCCTTCCCCATCTCCCACAGACCCTTCCCCATCTCCCAGAGACCCTCCTCCATGTTCCAGAAACCCTTTCCCATGTTCCACAGACCCTTCCCCACCTCCCACAGACCCTTGCCCATCTCCCATAGACCCTTCCCCACCTCCCACAGACCCTTCCCCATCTCCCAGAGACCCTCCTCCATGTTCCAGAAACCCTTTCCCATGTTCCACAGACCCTTCCCCACCTCTCACAGACCCTTGCCCATCTCCCAGAAACCCTTTCCCCATCTCCCAGAGACCCTTCCCCATGTCCCAGAAACCCTTCCCCATGTCCCAGAAACCCTTCCCCATCTCCCAGAGACCCTTCCCCACCTCTCACAGACCCTTCCCCATCTCCCACAGACCCTTCCCCACCTCCCACAGACCCTTCCCATCTCCCAGAGACCCTTCCCCACCTCCCACAGACCCTTCCCCATGTCCCAGAAACCCTTCCCCATCTCCCAGAGACCCTTCCCCACCTCTCACAGACCCTTCCCCATCTCCCACAGACCCTTCCCCATCTCCCACAGACCCTTCCCCACCTCCCCCAGACCCTTCCCCATCTCCCCCAGACCCTTCCCCACCTCCCAGAGACCCTTCCCCACCTCCCAGAGACCCTTCCCCACCTCCCACAGACCCTTCCCCACCTCCCCCAGACCCTTCCCCACCTCCCAGGAGCACAAACCATTCCCTTTCCACACCTGTGTCTTCGTGTCCGTGTCTCTCCTGTGCACCGAGTGCAGTTTCCGTGGATAAACAATTTCATAGCTCTGCACTCCAGGGAGCTCCTTCCTTGTGCTCCCTGGGGACAAACAGATTTATGAAACCCCAGAATTAATTCATTAAACACCCTCTTTTTTCATTGGCCCTCAAGGCTGATTCTTCTGGGCTGTTGCTCCACCACTGTGGCTCCTTCCCTGCCTTGCTCAGGGGTCACCTCCATTGGGATCCAACATCAGAGGGTTGTTCCAACCTGGATTTGGGATGAATGGACCCACCTGGCTCTTTCCAGGTGTCCAAATAATTCCCCTGTGGCTTTCCTTGCCCAGCTCTGAGCAGTTCATGTCCCAACCTGCCAGACTTGCTATTCCAGTGCAGCCTCTGGCTGTACATTGTGCAGATGACATGAATTAATTTGGACAGGTCTGAAATGATCCCCAAACCTCAGCACGTGACCCCCCAAGCCCAGAGTGCCTGGAGAGGAGCAAATAAATACCAGGCAGAGGTTTGGAGTTCTGCTTCAGAAAGATTTCCCCCATAAATTATTGTGGCAGCTCTTGAATAGAGACACTTTCACCTATTTAATTGGATTGAGGGAGGTGCAAAGTTGTGACAGCAGAAAGATTAGAGGAGGTGTTTGCACAAGGCCAGGTCAAATAATGAGAGAGAGGCACTAAAGTAGGAAAATCCTGAAGGTGGTAACAAATCCAAGGGATTCTTTAACTTTCTAGGGGTCTTGCAATGCGTGTTCTGTGCCTGCAGTGGCTGTGAAGAACATGGGGAGGAAACTCAGAGCTGAAAAAAAAGAGTTTCTCATTGTCTTGTGCTCTGAATCTGAGTAATTATGGGCCCAGGTTAATTTGTGCCCTGAGCTGCAGGACTGGGCAGGACACAGAAGTTCTTTTGGGCAACACAGAAATTCATTTGGGAGACACAGAAATTCATTTGGGCAACACAGAAATTCATTTGAGAGACAGAAGTTCATTTGGGAGACACAGAAATTCATTTTGGAGACACAGAAATTCATTTGGGCAACACAGAAATTCATTTGGGAGACACAGAAGTTCATTTGGAAGACACAGAATTCATTTGGGCAACACAGAAAGTCATTTGGGAGACACAGAAATTCATTTGGGCAACACAGTTCATTTGGGAGACACAGAAGTTCATTTTGGAGACACAGAAGTTCTTTTGGGCAACACAGAAATTCATTTGGGAGACACAGAAATTCATTTGAGAGACACAGAAAGTCACTTGGGCAACACAGAAAGTCATTTGGGAGACACAGAAATTCATTTGAGAGACACAGAAAGTCATTTGGGAGACACAGAAGTTCATTTGGGAGACACAGAAAGTCATTTGGGCAACACAGAAGCTCATTTTGGACAGAGAAGTTCATTTGGGAGACACAGAAATTCATTTTGGAGACACAGAAAGTCATTTTGGAGACACAGACATTCATTTGGGAGACACAGAAATTCATTTTGGAGACACAGAAATTCACTGGAGCAGCTGCTGGGCAGGAATTGGGGGCAACAGGGGCATAAAAGGGTTGTGTTGGTTTTAGATGCCCCTGAACTCTTTAAATTCCCACAAAAGCAAATTTCATCTGAATTGGGAACTTCTTGAGGGCTCAGAGCACAAGAGCCTCTATTTGGATGGTAAAAACCAACCCCAAAATAATCCTCAGGACCCAAAAGGGGAGAAATTCCCTCCCATTTGGATTCCCTGCTCCTGATTTTCCCAGGAATGAGGCACCCCCTGACTGTGATTTATCTGCAACAACAAAGCAGGTCCTCCTGGCCCAGGAAAACAACCAGATTCCTTCTTTGTTCCTGGTTTATTGGATTAATCCCCCTCCAAGAGGAACTGCAGAAGGAATTTGGTTGGATCTTGATAAAGCTGCAGGTGCAGAGGGAGGGAAATGACCTTAAAGCAGCTGAGCCCTGACAAACACCAAGTGTAACTTCACTGCTGGAATTCACATTTATATTTCATTTTAAGCAGCTAATTATGGTTGTTTTTTTTAAAAAAATCTTGATTTTCAGACTTAGCCTTTCCATGCCCTCAAAGGACGTTCTTATGCCACAATCACAGGTGAAATTTGGGTACAGAATTCCCCAGTTTTTCCTCCCCTTTGTCCAACTCTGGTTCAGGGAGTTGGAGTTTAGGTGGGATTTAAATGAAGACTCAGGACTAAACTCATCCCTTTCCTGCAGTGGGATCCAAACAGCAATTCCAGGAAAGTTGGATCGTTTTTCCCTGGAACAAAGAGTTTCTTAGAGGGAGTTTGTTAATCAGGGCATTGTCTTTGTCTTTGCCTCAGGCTTTGTCTCACTCCGGAGCTTTAAGGAGGAAAGAACCTCCCTGAGCCTCCCAAAACAACCAGAAAAGTGCTTATAACGAGGAAAAAATAATTATGTACCTTTCCAAGTGCCCAAACCAGAAAGAAAAACCCTCAGGGAGGATTTCCCTGACAGTGAATTTTTGGTTTTGCCAAAAAAAAAAAAATAATGGATATAACACCTCAAATACTGTGCACATTTTCCAGGTGTTTTGTGTCAATAAGGAGGTTGTGAGTTCCTGCCTGAATATAAATGACATGTTTAATTGTGACTATAAAACCTGTCCATGCCTGTTCCTGCCAAGCCCTGCAGAAAAATCTGCTCCCTGTTGACATGAATGGAAAGGAACAATGTGGGGGGAAAAAGGGGAGTCTGCTCAGGTGAATTCCTGGGAATACTCAGGACTTGAAGTACCACAGGATAATAATAATAATATCATAATAATGTGTTTAATATTTAAATTCAGGGAATGTTGTCATTGAATTCAAACAGAAATCCTTTATGGCAAAGTTGATATGAAGTTGGATAAGTTGCCCTTTCCCTCACTCTCTGAAGTGCCTCCCAAAATTAACCAGCTCTGGCATTTCAGGCAATTTATGACCAGTTTTCAAACAAGGAAATAAATCTCTGACTAAAGAATTAGAGAACCTGTTTGAACCCAGGGAGAAAAAAACCCCCAACCAATTCCCATTCTCCCACATTATCCACCCATCAATCCTCAGGAATTCATCATTAAACCCCAACCTGCCCTACCTTGGTGGGGAAGGTGCAGCAGCAGAACGATGAGAAGGAGCATTTCCATCCCTCCCGCTGTGCCCTCCGTGCCCAGGGAAGGTGGCACTGCCACCCAGCACACGTCCCAGGAATGTGGGGCTGCTCCTGGCCGGGCTCTGAGTGCCAGGGAGCTGCTGGCACAGCTTTATGCCCGTCCCTGCACGAGGAAGTGTTTGCCCAGGGTGTTGCACAACCCCAGCGGGTGCAAGTGCCGCTGGTTGGGTCGGGCCGGGGATGGGGCGGCTTTGGGTTCACTTCCTCACTCTGCTGGTTGGGGGGAAAGAAATTGAAATAGGGGTATAAATAAATATGGATATTAATAATTGTGAATATAAATAAATATGGATATCAATAGTTGTGAATGTAAATAAATATGTGTATAAATAAGAATGGGAGTTGGAGGTGCTGTTGGATCATAGAGGGGTTTGGGTGGGTGGCTTTGGGTTCACTTCCTCACTCTGCTGGTTGGGGGGAAAGAAATTGAAATAGGGGTATAAATAAATATGGATATTGATAATTGTGAATTTAAATAAATATGGGTATCAATAATTGTGAGTATAAATAAATATGTGTATAAATAAAAATGGGGCTTGGAGGTGTTGTTGGATTATAGAAGGGTTTGGGTGGGTGGATTTGGCTTCACTTCCTCACTCTGCTGGTTGGGGGGGAAAGAAATTGAAACAGGGGTATAAATAAATATGGATATTGATAATTGTGAATCTAAGTAAATATGGGTATCAATAATTGTGTGTATAAATAAAAATGGGGCTTGGAGCTGCTGTTGGATTATAGAGGGGTTTGGGTGGATTTGGGTTCACTTCCCTCACTCTGCTGGTTGGGGGCAAAGAAATTGAAATAGGAGTATAAATAAATATGGATATTAATAATTGTGAATATAAATAAATATGGATATCGATAATTGTGAATATAAATAAATATGGATATCAATAATTGTGAATATAAATGAATATGTGTATAAATAAGAATGGGAGTTGGAGCTGCTGTTGGATTATTGAGGGGTTTGGGTGGGTGGATTTGGCTTCACTTCCCTCAGTCTGTGGTTGGGGGGAAAGAACATTCAGTAGGGATGTAAGTAAAGATGGATATTAATAATTGTGAATATAAATAAAGATGCATATTAATAATTGTGTGTATAAGTAAATATGTGTATAAATCAATAATAAATCAATATGGGGGTTGGAGGTGCTGTTGGATTATTGAGGGGTTTGGGTGGCTTTGGCTTCACTTCCCTCACTCTGCTGGTTGGGGGGGGGAAGAAATTGAAATAGGGGTATAAATAAATATGGATATTGATAATTGTGAATATAAATAAATATGGATATCAATAATTGTGAGTATAAATAAATATGTGTATAAATAAGAATGGGGCTTGGAGCTGTTGTCGGATTATAGAGGGGTTTGGGTGGGTGGATTTGGCTTCACTTCCTTACTCTGCTGGTTGGGAGGAAAGAACATTCAGTAGGGATGTAAGTAAAGATGGATATTAATAATTGTGAATATAAATAAATATGGGTATCAATAATTGTGAGTATAAATAAAAATGGGGCTTGGAGCTGCTGTTGGATTATAGAAGGGTTTGGGTGGGTGGATTTGGCTTCACTTCCTCACTCTGCTGGTTGGGGGGGAAAGAAATTGATATAGGGGTATAAATAAATATGGATATTAATAATTGTGAATAAAAATAAATATGGATATCAATAATTGTGAGTATAAATAAATATGTGTATAAATCAATAATCAATCAATAAATCAATATGGGGTTTGGAGCTGCTGTTGGATTATTGAGGGGTTTGGGTGGGTGGATTTGGCTTCACTTCCTCACTCTGCTGGTTGGGGGGAAAAAAATTGAAATAGGAGTATAAATAAATATGGATATTAATAATTGTGAATATAAATAAATATGTGTATAAATAAGAATGGGGGTTGGAGCTGCTGTTGGATTATAGAGGGGTTTGGGTGGGTGGCTTTGGGTTCATTTTCCTCAGTCTGTGGTTGGGGGGAAAGAACATTCAGTAGGGATGTAAATAAAGATGGATATCAATAATTGTGAATATGAATAAATATGTGGATAAATAAACAAACAAACAAACAAACAAATAAATAAAAATGGGGGTTGGAGCTGCTGTTGGATTATAGAGGGGTTTGGGTGGGTGCCTTTGGGTTCACTTCCCTCAGTCTGTGGTTGGGGGGAAAGAAACTTAAATAGGGATATAAATAAATATGGATATCAATAATTGTGTATAAATAAATATGTGTATAAATAAATAGATAGATAGATAGATAGATGATAGATAGATAGATAGATAGATAGATAGATAGATAGATAGATAGATAATCAATAAATCAATAAATCAATAAATCAATAATTCAATAAATCAATAACTCAATAAATCAATAAATCAATATGGGTGTTGGAGCTGCTGTTGGCCTATAGAGGGGTTTGGGTGGGTGACTTTGGGTTCACTTCCCTCAGGTTGGGGGAAAAGAACATTCAATAGGGATATAAATAAATATGGATATCAATAAATATGTATATAAATCAATATGTGGGTTGGAGCTGTTATTGGATTATAGAGGGGTTTGGGTGGGTGGATTTGGGTTCACTTCCCTCAGTCTGTGGTTGGGGGGAAAGAACATTCAGTAGGGATGTAAATAAATATGGATATCAATAAATATGTATATAAATCAATATGGGGTTTGGAGCTGCTGTTGGCTTATAGAGGGGTTTGGGTGGGTGACTTTGGGTTCACTTCCCTCAGGTTGGGGGAAAAGAACATTCAATAGGGATATAAATAAATATGGATATAAATCAATATGGAGTTTGGAGCTGCTGTTGGATTATAGAGGGGTTTGGGTGGGCCTGAGGTCCCGTCCTGGTTCAGTTTGGGGAAATTTGGAGTAAAACAAGGTGTGTTTCAGTGCCTGGTAATTCCCAGTTCCTCTGTGCCTGTGAATCACATCCTGAGCACGAACAGCAGAGCCCTCTGTGCCCCTTTAATCCCCATTCGTAATGTTTGCTCGAGGTGCAGGTGACAAGGGCAGAGCAGGCACAGATCAGGTGCTGTCTGGCACAGGATAGTCCAGGCAGCTCTGCTGGGAAAGGGCTTAGTCAGCTGTAATAAAGGAGGAATAAAGCTTCTCTATCACAGTAGAGCTGCTGGAGAGTCATTTACGTTTTTATATGTTAAAAAAATATGTTACAGAGTACATAGAACTAGAATGGATTATAGAATCATAGAATGGATTGGGTTGAAAAGACCTCTGAGATCATCAAGTCCAACCTTTGATCCAACCCCACTGTGATCACCAGCCCAGGGCACAGAGTGCCCTGGGCTGGTGATCACAGTGGGGTTGGATCAAGACATGGATTCTCCCAGTAGGGTTGGATCAAGACGTGGTGGATTCTCCCTCAGTGCCACATCCACAGAATCACAGAATGGATTGGGTTGGAAAAGACCTCCCAGATCATCAAGTCCAACCCTTGGTCCAGCTCCAGTCCCTTTACCAGATCATGGCACTCAGTGCCACAGCCAAGCTCAGGTTCAAACCCTCCAGGGATGGGGAATCCACCCCCTCTCTGGGCAGCCCATTCCAATCCCTGAGCACTCTCTCTGCAAAGAATTTCTTTCTGCTCTCCAACTTCAATTTCCCCTGGCAGAGCTTGAGCCCATCGTGCCCCCTTGTCCTATTGCTGAGTGCCTGGGAGAAGAGACCAACCCCCACCTGGCCACAACTTCCCTTCAGGGAGTTCCAGACAGTGCTGAGGTCACCTCTGAGCCTCCTCTTCTCCAGGCTGAACACCCCCAGCTCCCTCAGCCTCTCCCCACAGCACTTGTGCTCCAGTCCCTTCTCCAGCCTCGTTGCTCTTCTGGACCCCTCAGTTGGGTTGGAAGAGACCTCTGAGATCATCAAATCCAACCCTTGATCCAACCCCACTGGGATCACTCTGGCACTCTGTGCCCTGGGCTGGTGATCACAGTGGGGTTGGATCAAGACATGGTGGATTCTCTGTCCCTGGAGGTGTTTCAGAGGACACTCAGTGCCACCTCCAGTCCCTTCTCCAGCCTCGTTGCTCTTCTCTGGCCCCGCTCCAGCCCCTCAATCTCTTGCCTCAACTGAGGGGTCCAGAACTGAACACAACACTCAAGGTGTGGCCTCCCCAAGGCAGAGTCCAGGGGAAGGGTCACTGCCCTGGGCCTGCTGGCCACGCTAGTTTGGATCCAGGCCAGGATCCCCTTGGCCTTCTTGGCCACCTGGGCACACTGGTGGCTCCTGTTGAGCTTCCTGTCCCTCAGTCCCCCCAGGTCCCTCTGCCAGGCTGCTCTCCAGCCACTCTGTGCCCAGCCTGGGGTGGCCAAAGGGCAGGACCCGGCACACTTGGATTGTGCTGCATGTAAATTTATATTCATATATTAAGCAATATCTATATTTATACATTCAGTTTCTTTTATATCACTTCATTTATTATGCTCATTTATAAATATTTAATTATTCTGCATATACATCTACGGGAGAATTACACCTTTTATTATATTTTACTAACAAAACATTCACCTTTCTAATATTACTGTCATTAAGAAACAGTTTCTTACAGGTGAGGGTGGAAAATTTCTGACTTTTGGAACAGTTTCTCACAGGTAAGTGCTGGAAAGTTCTGACTTTTGGAACAGTTTTCATTCCAACTTTCCCTTGGGGTTTTGCTGCATGTCCACACATTGTGGGACAGATTGGGAGCTGCAAACAGATGGCTCTGAGCCTTTATTAGGGTGGAATGTGCTAATTGCTAATGATTTATGGGCAGTGCTGACTGCAATAACCAACTGGCAGATGAAGGGGGGGAAAGTGGAGCCTGAGACAGAGTCTGGTTACCTGTGGCTGGACTTGGCTTGGACATCAACAGGGGGGCAAAGGTGGGGGCAAAATGGTGCTGAGCAGAAGCAGGAGTGTCTCTGCAGGGTGTGAAGGTCCCTGGAGGGGCACTTGGTGGCAGGAAAAGGGCCCCTGGTGCTGCCCTGGGAGTTCTGCTGTGCTGTGGGATGGAACCAGGAGCTCTGGGAGGGGCAGCAGTGCCATCACAAAGTGGGCAGTAACAGTCATGGAACCCTGGAATGGTCTGGGTGGGGAGGGACGTTGGGGACCAGCCAGTGCCAACCCTGCCCTGGGCAGGGACACCTCCCACTGTCCCAGGTCACTCCAACCTGGCCTTGGACACTCCCAGGGATGGGACAGCCACAGCTTCTCTGGGAATTCCATCCCAGCCACAGGTTGCTCCAACCTGGCCTTGGACACTCCCAGGAATAGGACAGTCTCAGCTTCTCTGGGAATCCCATCCCAGCCCCAGGTCACTCCAACCTCACCTTGGACATTTCCAGGGATGGGACAGCCTCAGCTTCTCTGGGAATCCCATCCCAACTTCACCTTGGACATTTCCAGGGATGGGACAGCCTCAGCTTCTCTGGGAATCCCATCCCAGCCCCAGGTCTTGGACACTCCCAGGGATGGAGCAGCCAAAGCTTCTCTGGGAGTCCCATCCAAACCCTCCCCACTCTCCAGGGTGGAATTCCTTCCCAATATCCCACCCAACTCTCCTCTCTGTTGGGAGCCATTCCCCTTGTCCTGCCCCTCCAGGCTCCAACCTCCCACCTGCTGTCCTACCACTCCCAACTTCAGGATCCCTGCTCTGCCCAAGGACTCTTCTAGAAGGTTCCTCTGCCTCCTCCTTGAGAGCCTCCTGACACTGCTGGGACAGGAATCCTTTGGGCAGCAGCTTCTTTGGAACTCTGTGGCTTGGAGACAGTCACATGTCCCACCACCCCAACCTCTGTCATCATCCCAGGTTACGAAAGAGGCCTCCAGGCAAAGAATTCATGGAGGGTTGGACATTCCCATGCCAAGGTGCTCATCTGAGTTGCCCAAAAGCAGAGACAGGACGGGTCATTTAGTTCAGGTCGGTGTCTTTTAGTTCTATAAAGACAAAACTTAGTCTAAAGGGTGGACAATTCAGTGTGTTAAATGTCCTGTGAATGACAACGAGCTGGGCATTCCTGGACTGCATCTGTGCCTTAATGAAGAAAAATAACTGTGAGCAACTGGTTTTAAAAGCAAGTGGCTGCTCTCCAGGCATTTCTCTCAGCTCATTCTCTCTGCATGACACACTTGAAAATTATGTGCTGACCCCCCCAACCTCCTCAGTTAATGCTCTCAATCAACTGAGCAGGCTGGAAAGGAGCTCCTGTGTGAGCAGCCACAGCATCCCAGCAAGGAGGGAATGTGATGTGATACAGGACTTGGGGAGACTTGAAAGGGAATTGGATGTAATTTCCTTCTGTGACTCGAGAAGCCTTTGATGTTCCTGCCTTTGCTTCAGTGATTCTGTAATAATCTGATTGCAGCTTCTTCCCCTGGAGGTGCTCAGAGGACCTCTGAGGTCTCAGAGGACGCCAAAGGTGCTTTGGAGGGTTTGAAACCCCTTTTGAACTCTGCAAAGTCCAAGTGAGGAGTTTGCACATTCATGGGAGGAAAAGTTTGTCTCAATATTTGGGAGTTGGAATATTGGTGGGTTTAAACCAAGTGGTCTCTGCTCAGTTGGAAGAAGGAGAGGGTGAAATCCCTCCCTGCACTGAGAGTCTGCACAAGTCCTGCCTGGGTGAGGTTCGGTGAGTATTAAAAGGATGGTCATATGTGAGGTTCAGAGTTCAGGGAAGATCAGGGTTCAATCACTTCTCTCCTTCTGCCTTGTCCTGGAGTCCTCTCTGAGCCAGATTTGCTGAGGTGCTGATGCACCTGACAGGGATTTTGGGGAGTGTCCCACCAGGTGGGTGTCCCTCCCCCTGCACTCCAAGAGATTCCCTTCAGCCACCACCCAGGACACTCCTGGGACATTGAAGAGACAAGAGTGTCCCACCAAGTGGGTGTCTCTCCCCCTCCATTCCAAGAGATCCCCCTTCAGCAGTCCAGAGAGATGTCCATGTTGTGTCCTGTGTCCCCTTTGTCCCCTCCTGCCCCTCCTGTCCCCCCTGGGTGGCATCCCAGCACCCAGCTCTGCCCCAGCACTGAGCCACAACCTGTCCATATTCTGTCCTGTGTCCCCTTTGTCCCCTCCTGGGTGGCATCCCAGCCAACAGCTCTGCCCCATCACTGAGCCACAACCTGTCTAGGTTCTGTCCTGTGTCCCCTTTGTCCCCTCCTGTCTGGCATTCCAGCCAACAGCTCTGCCCCAGCACTGAGCCACAGCCTGTCTATGTTGTGTCCTGTGTCCCCTTTGTCCCCTCCTGCCACTCCTGTCCCCCCTGGGTGGCATCCCAGCCAACAGCTCTGCCCCAGCACTGAGGCACAGCCTGTTTTTCTGGGAAAATGGGATATTTCCAGCCCAGCCCAACCATGTGGCTGTTGTCCCCTGCCTGTGCTTCCCTCCTGCTGCCCTTCCCCCAGAGCCTGCAGGGCATTTTCCTTGGCTTTGCCTCAGTTCCCTTTGCTCCCCTTTGCTTCCTCCAGCTCTTCCCAGCTGCATTCCAGTGTTCCCACAACCTGCCTCTCTCCCTGCCAGCCCCATCCCTTCCCCTCCACTTCCAGAGTGATCCAAAGCCCTTTGCAGCCAACAGAAGACTTTCTGTTGCTTTCCAGAGCCTTTGGATCAGCTCTTGGACAATCTCAGTTTCTCTTGAGTAAAACTCCTCCTTGTGCTCCCCTCTGTTGTCTCACACATTCCCAAAGTGAATGATGGGGCCCAGAGAGAGCTGGTGAATGGAGCTGCATCCAGCTGGTCCCCAGTGGTGTCCCCAGGGGTCTGTGTTGGGGCCAGTCCTGTTTAACATCTTTAGTGATGGTTTGGATGAGGGGATTGAGTCCATCACCAGCAAATTTGCTGCTGACACCAAGTTGGGAGGGAGTGTCAACCTGCTGGAAGGCAGGAGGGCTCTGCAGAGGGATCTGGAGAGACTTGAGGGATGGGCTGATTGCAATGGGATGGAGTTCAACAAGGCCAAGTGCAGGTCCTGCCCTTTGGCCACCCCAAGCCCTGCAGCGCTCCAGGCTGGGCACAGAGTGGCTGGAGAGCAGCCAGGCAGAGGGACCTGGGGGGACTGAGGGACAGGAAGCTCAACAGGAGCCACCAGTGTGCCCAGGTGGCCAAGAAGGCCAAGGGGATCCTGGCCTGGATCCAAACTAGCGTGGCCAGCAGGCCCAGGGCAGTGACCCTTCCCCTGGACTCTGCCTTGGGGAGGCCACACCTTGAGTGTTGTGTTCAGTTCTGGGCCCCTCAGTTGAGGCAAGAGATTGAGGGGCTGGAGCGGGGCCAGAGAAGAGCAACGAGGCTGGAGAAGGGACTGGATGTGGCACTGAGTGTCCTCTGAAACACCTCCAGGGACAGAGAATCCACCATGTCTTGATCCAACCCCACTGGGATCACCAGCCCAGGGCACAGAGTGCCAGAGTGATCCCAGTGGGGTTGGATCAAGGGTTGGATTTGATGATCTCAGAAGTCTCTTCCAACCCAAGTGAGAAGAGCAACGAGGCTGGAGAAGGGACTGGAGCACAAGTGCTGTGGGGAGAGGCTGAGGGAGCTGGGGGTGTTGAGCCTGGAGAAGAGGAGGCTCAGAGGTGACCTCAGCACTGTCTGGAACTGCCTGAAGGGAAGTTGTGGCCAGGTGGGGGTTGGTCTCTTCTCCCAGGCACTCAGCAATAGGACAAGGGGGCATGATGGGCTCAAGCTCTGCCAGGGGAAATTGAAGTTGGAGAGCAGGAGGAAATTCTTTGCAGAGAGAGTGCTCAGGGATTGGAATGGGCTGCCCAGAGAGGGGGTGGATTCCCCATCCCTGGAGGGTTTGAACCTGAGCTTGGCCGTGGCACTGAGTGCCATGATCTGGTAAAGGGACTGGAGTTGGACCAAGGGTTGGACTTGATGATCTTGGAGGGCTTTTCCAACCCAATCCATTCTATCATTCTATGATCCTGCTTTTCCCCACCTACCACTCTTCAATATTTCACTTTCTGGGTTTCTGTTGAAGGAAATGATCCAGTGGCTGCTTTTGAGCTGAGTGTTTGGTTTCCCTCCCTCCTGGCTGTGACTTTCCTGCTGCTCAGCTCCTGTGCAGCACTTTGTGCTGCCAGGGTTTAATAGAGAGTAAATACAAATATCAAGTAAAATGTTATCACCTCAGAGGTGACTGAAGGCAACCAGTGAGCAGCAGCTGAGTTATTTTTGGTGTGGCTTTAATCAGATCCCAGAGTTGTCATCTGGGCCTGACTAATGAACCTTCACTGCAGCATTTTGGTCTCAGAGGTCACAGACATTTATGGTGTGACCAGGATGTGGCTTCCTCCTTTCCTTCCTTTTTCTTGGAAATGGAGGACCAACAACCAGTTACTTCATCTTCCTCCTTTTGCCTCTTCATTAGCTGCATTTTGCTTAATTACCCCTCCAGGATGTGAGCAGCACATGCAGCAGCAACTCCTGCAGGGTGGAGGGGGTTAACTGAAGGCACAGCACCTTCCCTTGGCTCTCTCAAGCACCACGAACTTCTCTGGAGTTCTCAGGTTGATTAAAGGGATTTCTTTGAAGGTTAATTCCCCTCAGAAAGCACCTGCAGCCTCGTGCCCTGGGTTGTGTAACTGTGTGCACACGTAGAGCTGTTTGATGTTCTCCATGCACGGGGGACAAAGCACATCATTGTGAATTCACCTCTCTGCTCTCAGGGCCTTTTTTTTTTTTTTTCCCAAGGTGTTGCTTCTGGTCTTGTTTATCCTGGGATTAGGTGAGGCCTGGGTGGTTTTTCCCAAGGGAAAGAGAATTCTGAATGTCCCACTGTGGTCCTGAGCTCCATCCTGTGCGGGTCCTGGGATCCTCCTGGGCTCTGCTGGCCCTGCCCAAGCTGGGCTTTGGTAGGCAGGAGGCACAGGAGCTCCAGAGCATGGGGAGATCCAGAAGGGTGGAACAAAATGGGTTTTAAGGTCCCTTCTCACCCAAACAGCTCCATGGCTCTCTCTCAGATCTGAGGGACACTGAGCAGCTGCAGGTGCAGTGAAGCTTCTCTTCCATCCTGTTAATAGACCCAGACTCCATAGTCCTCAGATTAACAGTCCCCACCGTTAATCAGTCATGGAATGGATTGGGTTGGAAGAGACCTCTGAGATCATCAAGTCCCACCTTGATCCAACCCCACTGTGATCACCAGATCATGGCACTAAGATCTTAAACCCCTTTGACAACAAGGTTCTTGTTTCCCCATCTGAGGGATGAGCAAACCTGGGATCTCAGAATCACAGAATGGATTGGGTTGGAAAAGTCCTCCAAGATCATCAAGTCCAACCCTTCATCCAACCCCACTGGGATCACCAGCCCAGGGCACAGAGTGCCCTGGGCTGGTGATCACAGTAGGGTTGGATCAAGACGTGGTGGATTCTCCCTCAGTGCCACATCCACAGAATCATGGAATGGATTGGGTTGGAAAAGCCCTCCGAGACCATCAAGTTCAACCCTTGGTCCAACTCCAGTCCCTTTACCAGATCATGGCACTCAGTGCCACGGCCAAGCTCAGGTTCAAACCCTCCAGGGATGGGGAATCCACCCCCTCTCTGGGCAGCCCATTCCAATGCCTGAGCACTCTCTCTGCAAAGAATTTCTTTCTGCTCTCCAACTTCAATTTCCCCTGGCAGAGCTTGAGCCCATCGTGCCCCCTTGTCCTATTGCTGAGTGCCTGGGATGGACCAGTTGGGTGGTTTTGTTCAACCTGCTGGCCCAGAGCTGGACATTTGGGTTGGGTTAAACTGAGCTCAAACCCAGAGAGGGAACATGGTGTTGAGCAGCTGGTTTTATACTTTGCTTTAATGTGAGAAAGTGAAAGAAACTGGAACAGGCAGGAGGAGAAACCCCCCTGATGAGCTGGAGCATCTGTGGACACAACACCTGACACGAGTCCTCCTCACTGTGTTGTCTCCAAAGGTCCTCCAAGTGGTTTTTTGGGATTGTTGCCAGTAACAGCCCCTCCTCAGTGGGACAGGGAGGATCCAAGGGGTCTTTCCTCACAGATGGACATCTGCTCTGCCTTCCCACCATCCCACCATCTCACCTCCCTCATCTCTGCTGCTCTTCATGAGCCAACTGCTCTCAGGCAGCACCTGAACCTTCTCTTAGGTGGGAACAGGTTCAGTTGGAAATGCTGGGCCAAGTTGGGGATTTTGGGTCCATCCCTCTGCATTTCTAGTGGGATGTGTGAAGGATGTTCCTTCCAATCCTGGGGTTGGGTGGCCAAATGTGTCTTTTAATGATGTTTAGGATGGGATGACTCCATGGGAGCCACAGAAAAGCAGCAGCTGAGGACTCAAACCTGCTGTCCCTCAGGTGGCCACACCACAAATCTGAGATACTTGAGGAGGAAAAATGCGAAATCTGAGATATTTGAGGAGGAAAAACCACAAATCTGAGATATTTGAGGAGGAAGAACCACAAATCTGAGATATTTGAGGAGGAAAACCCACAAATCTGAGATATTTGAGAGGGAAGAACCACAAATCTGAGATATTTGAGAGGGAAAACTCACAAATCTGAGACATTTGAGGAGGAAGAACCAAAAATCTGAGATATTTGAGAAGGAAAACTGACAAATCTGAGATATTTGAGGAGGAAAAATGAGAAATCTGAGATATTTGAGGAGGAAGAACCACAAATCTGAGATATTTGAGAAGGGAAAAACCCAAAAATCTGAGATATTTCAGGAGGAAAACCCACAAATCTGAGATATTTGAGGAGGAAAAACCAAAAATCTGAGATATTTGAAGGTGTCTTTCTCCTGGGAAGGAAGAACCACTTTTAATTATAAATGATCAATTATAAATTATAAATGGCTGTTACTGGGGTCCATCCTGGTGCCAACTCTTGTGGCTTTGGGGGGACTCTCAGCATATTTATTTCATTCCCCAAAGTCTCAGCTTTCAGGCATTATTGTTGCCATTTTAATTACAAATCAAGCAGTTTTCTGGGTCTCAGAGATCTACAAAAACCCTTTGAGAGCATCAATGTGAGAGATGTAACACTGAGAAAGCCAATTCAAAGAGCTCCAAATGGGTTATTTATTTCATTTTTTTTTTAAATCTTCTGGTCTCTCTTGCCTGGATTGAAGGTTTTTTAGCCTTGAGTCCTGATCTGACCCATTCCTTTCTTCCAAGGAGGTTGCAAAAAGGATAAGGTGAGTTAAGGCAGGGATTTAATTCTGTTTTACAGGAAATTCTGGGACTAAGGACTCAAAAGTCTCACAGGGCATCTGCAGTGGCATAAAAAATTGGATTTAGGTCTTTTAAGACTCATTTAAGACCCAGAACCTCCACTAGTGGGGTTGTGTTGCTCTTGAGCATCTCAGAGAAAACTATTTCTAAAGTAAAAGAGCAGAAAAATAGGGGGGAAAAAAGAGAAAAAATTGCAAATAATCCTTGAGTGGAAGGGATGAGTCACGAGAGGAGCTCAGTGACTTGGCCACGGAGGGCTCAGTCCTGCAAGGCCTCAATTCCTGGACACCAAACACCCATCAAAAGCAATCCCTTCCTCCCAGCTGCCCTCCCCTTGTGATCAGGAGCTGGGTTTGGGTGGCTCACGTTCCTGTGCCACCCTCCAGCTGCCCTGAGAGGGGACTGGCACCGGGCACCGGGCAGGAACAAAGGCAGTGCCCGGGGCTGTTTGCTCACTCCACGCACTGTTGTCTTCCATCAGATAAGCCCGTGGCCATAAGGTGGAATATTTCCACATCCAAACCAGCCAGAAAACAAGAAAATAAATAAATAAAAAAGGGAGACTGGGAGACAAACACCAAACCTCTCGAGTTTCATCTGCCCGAGGTCATATGATGTGAGTGCCAGGCAGAGGGAGCCTTCTGGTTCCATCCTGCTCCAGGCTGTCCCTCCTGTGCTGCTGGAACCTTTTCCTGCCCAGGATTTCACCATTCCCTGGCACAGACTGGGCAGGGGGGATGAAGGAACTGGGAAGAAGAGCTGGGGTTTGCTCTAGAACTGCCACGAGGTCCTGGAGGGCTCCAAGAGGCAGAGCCAGCCCTGTGGGGGACACTTTGGGGGCTCCAGGGTGACCAACTCTTGTCATCCTTCTCCACAGTGTCTCCAAACAGCAGCAACAGGTGATTCCCTTGTCCTGCCCTGCCTGTGCTGGAGAACCCAGAATTTGCCCACTGGTGTTTCACAGAATCACAGAATGGATTGGGTTGGAAAAGCCCTCTCAGATCATCCAGTCCAATCCTTGGTCCAACTCCAGTCCCTTTACCAGATCATGGCACTCAGTGCCACGGCCAAGCTCAGGTTCAAACCCTCCAGGGATGGGGGTGCTGAGGTCCCCCCTGAGCCTCCTCTTCTCCAGGCTGAACACCCCCAGCTCCCTCAGCCTCTCCCCACAGCACTTGTGCTCCAGTCCCTTCTCCAGCCTCGTTGCTCTTCTGGACCCCTCAGTTGGGTTGGAAGAGACCTCTGAGATCATCAGATCCAACCCTTGATCCAACCCCACTGGGATCACTCTGGCACTCTGTGCCCTGGGCTGGTGATCCCAGTGGGGTTGGATCAAGACATGGTGGATTCTCTGTCCCTGGAGGTGTTTCAGAGGACACTCAGTGCCACATCCAGTCCCTTCTCCAGCCTCATTGCTCTTCTCTTCTCACTTGGGTTGGAAGAGACCTCTGAGATCATCAAATCCAACCCTTGATCCAACCCCACTGGGATCACTCTGGCACTCTGTGCCCTGGGCTGGTGATCCCAGTGGGGTTGAATCAAGACATGGTGGATTCTCACTCAGTGCCACGTCCAGTCTCATCTTAAACATCTCCAGGGATGGGGAATCCACCCCCTCTCTGGGCAGCCCATTTCAATCCCTGAGCACTCTCTCTGCAAAGAATTTCTTTCTGCTCTCCAACTTCAATTTCCCCTGGCAGAGCTTGAGCCCATCGTGCCCCCTTGTCCTATTGCTGAGTGCCTGGGAGAAGAGACCAACCCCCACCTGGCCACAACTTCCCTTCAGGGAGTTTCTTTTGCTTCCTGAGCTGCAGCACCACCAGGAGTTGTTTGGTGCCACCCAGCCAAGAATTATTGACCCCCTTTGATGCTTCCCATGGCACTTTTGGCCTGTTGGAGTGGTTTGAACTGGAGGGAAAGTAAAGGCTGTTTTAAAAAGAAGTTTTTAAACATCCTGTTGAAGTGCTGAGTGCCAACCCAGATGGGCACAGGTGCAAGACAAAGGTCCTTCCAAATCATTGCCTGCAGAGAAGGTAAAATTCTGGAGCTCAAATGGGGCAAAACAAATTTCCCAAAGTATTTAAGTGAGTCAGTCGGTGTGACAATACCTTGTGTTTCTTAACTGACTGGGCTTGAGCTGCTAAGCCATTTTTTCCTGTTATTGTTGATGTTTTAATCCTGGGAAAACAAGAAAATCCTGAGAAAGCTCTTTAGAAACCTATTTTTGAAGAGCAGAGTTGAAGAGTTCCATGGAGGAGGCAGGAATGTCCCTGCAGTTCAGCACATCCCAACAGCACTCTGGGATGTTCCATGTGCTGCTCCATGGCAGGAATTCCTTGTCCTAGTCCAGCTCTTGGCTCTGCTTGGCTTTTTTAGGCTTCCTCTCCAGCTCAGCTCCTTTTCTGGTGGCTCAGGAAGGATTCCCTCAAGCCCTGGGCTGTTTCAGGAGCTCCCAGCAATCCCTCAGCTTGGCCAACAGCAGCAAAGCCCTTTGGGTGTTTGCTCATCCAGGTCCAACAAGGTAGAGGAGCACCAACAAAAATGAGAGATGAGACCTCAGTGAGTCCTTTTGCCTCAGATCACTCAGACCAGGAGATGCTGAGAGAAGGGGGTTGGTTTGATCTCACAGAATAACAAAGGTTGGGAAAGACCTCCAAGATCTTCAAGTCCAAGTGTGATGAAATCCCACCATGCCACTAAACCACAACATGAAGTGTCACCTCTGCTTGTTCTTTGGACACCTCCAGGACTGGTGATTCCACCACTGCTCTGAACAACCCATTCCAACCTCTGGCCACTCTTTCAGTGAGGAAATTCTTTGTCATATTCAACCTGAACCTTCCCTGGTACAACCTGAGGCTGTTTCTTGTTCCCTGGGAGAAGAGCCCGACCCCCACCTGGCTCCAACCTCCTTTCAGGGGGTTGTGGAGAACCTGCAGAAGGGTCTGTGTGGTTGAAACCAGAGCTGAGAGGACATTTCTGCTTCAGGAACCTGCAGAAGGGTCTGTGTGGTTGAAACCAGAGCTGAGAGGACATTTCTGCTTCAGGAACCTGCAGAAGGGTCTGTGTGGTTGAAACCAGAGCTCAGAGGACATTTCTGCTTCAGGAACCTGCAGAAGGGTCTGTGTGGTTCAAACAAGAGCTGAGAGGACATTTCTGCTTCAAGGGAGCAATTCCAGCCTGAATTAAGGGTTGACTTCTCTGTGTCATAATTCTCTGGCCACGCAGGGGGAAGAGCCCAGGGCAAAGTCACCTGTTTTTAATCTCACATAAAGTGCTTTTTGTGTTGGTGTCACCCTCATGGTGAGGATAATCTTGTCCCCTGGCAGCCCACCTTGATCCTGAGGGCAGGAAAACCTCTTGGAAGGAAGGAAAGGAGCTTGAATGAACAATGCAAAGGGCTGTGTGTGTTCAAGGTGTTCCATTAAGAGCTGGAGAATCCAAACAAAAGCTTCTGTGTGGTGGTTGGGAGGAACCTTTGTGCTGGTGGAGATGTTTGGAGGGTGAGTCTGTGGCAATGCATCCCATAAACAAAGCAGGAACATCCCTGGAGTGAGATCCTTGTCCTCACTGTGCAAGTCAGGGCTGAAATGTCACAGAACAGCAGAATCCTGGAATGGTTTTGGATGGAAAGGACCTGAAAGCTCATCCAGTTCCACCCCCTGGTTCCACCAGACCAGGCTGCTCAATGTCCCACCCCCCCAGCCTGGCCCAAATGTCACCCCAGACTACAGCAGGGTCTGCATTTTGGATCATTGTCACCCACTTTCCACCCTGTGCAGCTGGATCTGACATCCCATGGGATGCTCAAGCATAACCTCTGTGACCTGCAAGGCCATCCCTGCCCACCAGGATGTGGTGGACCAGCAGGGACCAGTTACACCAGTTGCTGGCAAGGAACAGTGGACAGGCAGGACATGGAGCTCCCCAGAGCTGTGGTTGTTCTAGAAACCTCTTCTCCACTGCAGGGTAGGACTGACTGTCAGTCACCCTCAGGGAAGGTTTTAGGGACTGCAGAGCCTCAATGCCAAGGAGGGACAAGCCAAGTTGTCCTGAGTGGGACCCAGGAGAACATTTCTGAGGGATTTAAAAGCCACATCAGCTTCTCAACTGAGATCCTTCTCCAAGCTCCTGGTGCTGTTGGTCCCTGTTGGTCCCCAACCCAAGGAGGTTCAAAGTGGCTTCCAGGTCTCTCACTGGGCTCTGTTGTGTTGGCTCCAACACCTCAGGGATGATTTTAGGGACTGCAGAGCCTCAATGCCAAGGAGGGACAAGCCAAGTTGTCCTGGGTGGGACAGAGGAGAACATTTCTGAGGGATTTAAAAGCCACATCAGCTTCTCAGCTGAGATCCTTCTCCAAGCTCCTGGTGCTGTTGGTCCCCAACCCAAGGAGGTTCAAAGTGGCTTCCAGGTCTCTCACTGGGCTCTGCTGTGTTGACTCCAACACCTCAGGGATGATTTTAGGGACTGCAGAGCCTCAATGCCAAGGAGGGACAAGCCAAGTTGTCCTGGGTGGGACAGAGGAGAACATTTCTGAGGGATTTAAAAGCCACATCAGCTTCTCAGCTGAGATCCTTCTCCAAGCTCCTGGTGCTGTTGGTCCCCAGCCCAAGGAGGTTCAAAGTGGCTTCCAGGTCTCTCACTGGGCTCTGCTGTGTTGGTTCCAACACCTCAGGGATGATTTTAGGGACTGCAGAGCCTCAATGCCAAGGAGGGACAAGCCAAGTTGTCCTGGGTGGGACAGAGGAGAACATTTCTGAGGGATTTAAAAGCCACATCAGCTTCTCAGCTGAGATCCTTCTCCAAGCTCCTGGTGCTGAGGTTCAAAGTGGCTTCCAGGTCTCTCACTGGGCTCTGCTGTGTTGGGACTGCAGAGCCTCAATGCCAAGGAGGGACAAGCCAAGTTGTCCTGGGTGGGACAGAGGAGAACATTTCTGAGGGATTTAAAAGCCACATCAGCTTCTCTGTCCCCAAAGTGACATCAGGATTTTGGCTTTCTTGTCTCACCACACCATTAAAAATGTTACCCACAGAAACTGGTGTGACTTGAGGACTTCAGTGCTGCCCAAGCACTTCGGGGGACACTTTTGCAAAACTGAAATTTACCCTCTCAAACCTTTTGAGCCTCTGACAAAGTGGCTCAGTCGCAACTTCCCTTTGGGTTCTGAGTTTGCTCAATACGTGCCACGAGCAGTTAAACCACAGGAAAAACTGAAGTGAATAAACAGTGGGAACAAAGCCAGTCGCCCTTTTCTGCAGCTCTCAACCTTCGGAGGAGCGTTTGAGAGCGGGATTTCGTGCTGAGCGCCGTGCCGGGCTCTGGCCATTCCCAGGTTTCTCAGTGCTGACTCATCCCTGCAGGCGTTACAAGCCACTGACTCCAAACCTGCGTCATCGGAGCCCTCGGGCCAAACCAGTGTGTAGGAATTCCTGTCTGAGACATCAGGGCAAAGGGTTTGACCTCTCTGAGCTGCATTTGTTCCCATTCCCAGCCCTCCCAGGTGCCCCCCATACCAGGAGGAGCCTGGGCAGGACCCTCCTGGGGACATGGGACACACCACCCTGTGCCCACCCCACCTGCTGTGCTCCCCTTGGGTGCTGAATTGGGGTTGAGCAGCTCCTTTAATACCCTTTTGGAGCCTTTTGGAGCCAGACTCGTGTTTGCTTTACCCTGCCTGCACCTTGGGCAATTGTCTCTTGTTGCCTCATTTTGGTTTCTTACAGCACAGCCCCTTTTCCTGTCGGGGTGGCAGGAAAGAGGCACAGGATGCCCAACTCTGCCCTTTTCCATCCTCCTGCCCTTCAGGGAGAAATCCTTCTTCTGGAAACCCCTCTGTGCTGTGCCCCTGGTGCAGGAGATGCCCCTCCTGCTGTTTGCCAGTGTCATGGAGTTGAAATTCATCCCTAATTCCCAACAGGTGGTGGAATTTCAACCCTCCCTTCCCACTTTTCCTGGGGCAGATTTCCATGCACGTCTCGCTCTCCTTTTCCCAACTCTGCCCTTTTCCATCCTCCTGCCCTTCAGGGAGAAATCCTTCTGCTGGCAACTCCTCTGTGCTGTGCCCCTGGTGCAGGAGATGCCCCTCCTGCTGTTTGCCAGTGTCGTGGGCTTGAATTTCATCCCTAATTCCCAACAGGTGGTGGGATTTTAACCCTCCCTTCCCACTTTTCCTGGGGCAGATTTCCATGCAGGTCTCGCTCTCCTTTTCCCAACTCTGCCCTTTTCCATCCTCCTGCCCTTCAGGGAGAAATCCTTCTGCTGCCAACCCCTCTGTGCTGTGCCCCTGGCACAGGAGATGCCCCTCCTGCTGTTTGCCAGTGTCATGGAGCTGAATTTCATCCCTAATTCCCAACAGGTGGTAGGATTTTAACCCTCCCTTCCCATTTTTTCCTGGGGCAGATTTCCATGCAGGTCTTTCTCTCCTTTTTCATCTTCCTGCCCTTCAGGGAGAAACTTCTGCTGGCAACCCCTCTGTGCTGTGGCACTGGCATAGGAGATGCCCCTCCTGCTGTTTGCCAGTGTCATGGAGCTGAATTTCATTCCTAATTCCCAACAGGTGGTGGGTTTTTAACCCTCCCTTCCCACTTTTCCTGGGGCAGATTTCCATGCACGTCTCACTCTCAGCTCCTGCAAATCTCCTGGCACTGAAACTCCACGAGTTTTACCTACTGCAAGGATGAGAGAACAAAAGGGGAGCACCAGGAAATGCTGGAAATAGAAGAGTCAGGAGAGGGGAAGGATGTGGGAGGAAGGAAGATGAAAGAGAGATTATTTCAAAGCTTTTCGTAAGACTTTGGAGCATTATCTGTAGAAATGCTGCACAGCAGAAGGTGACAGTCCCTGCTCAGGTCTGGAGCAGCATTTCCTCTGCTCAGGGATGAGTCACAGAAAGTGATATTTGTGCCCTCAGGTTTGGAGAGAAGTGAATCAGTTCCTTTAAAAAGCTCCACGAAACCGCCCGAGCATGGGGGGTCCTTTCAGCCCTTCTGGCTGGGACAGTTTGGAGTAAACAGGGTTGGGGACCTCAAATGTCACACTCTGATGGCAAATCTCAGACTCTGATGTCACCTGTGTGATGTCACAGCAGTTGTTTCTCACCTTCCCCGTGTGCTCCTGGTGTCCTGTCACCCAGGAAGGTCTAAAAGCCTCTGAAAATGTCACTTCTCGTCGAGGGGTCTCAGGCACTGAGAGGTGGATTCAGCTGCTCAGGGCAAAGCTTTGAGTGTTTCATAAAAGCTTAAAACTTAATCAAGGAAACTGAAATTTCCAAAACTGAGATAGTTTTGTTTAGAGTGGGGTTTGCCTCAAAGCAATCAGAGCAGAGAATCACAGAATGCCAGGGTGGTTTGGGTTGGGAGGGACCTTAAAGTCCATCCAGTGCCAGCCCTGCCCTGGGCAGGGACACCTCCCACTGTCCCAGGGACACCTCCCACTGTCCCAGGGTGCTCCAACCTGGCCTTGGGCACTCCCAGGGATGGGGCAGCCACAGGTTCTCTGGGAATTCCATCCCATCCCTCCCCACCCTCCCAGCCAACAATCCCTTCCCAATATCCCACCTCACCCCAGTCCCTGCCAGTTGAAATCCATCCCAGTGCCAGTTGAACCCCAAGTCTTTCAGCTGCCTCTGGGCTGGAGCTGAGGAGGGGCTGAGACCCCCAGAGCTGCTGGTGGGACGGAGCTGGAGCTGCCAGGGATGGGCAGGAGCCCTGGAATGGGGTGGGATGGAGGGAGCTTGAAGGTCACCCAGTGCCATCCCTGCCCTGGGCAGGGACACCTCCCACTGTCCCAGGGACACCTCCCACTGTCCCAGGGGGCTCCAGCCTGGCCTTGGACACTCCCAGAGATGGAGCAGCCACAGCTCCTCTGGGAATCCCAGCCCAGCTCCTCTCCACCCTCCCAAGGAAGGATTTCTTCCCAATATCCCATCTAAACCAGCACATGGAATCATGGAATGGTTTGGGCTGGAAGGGACCTTAAAATTCATCCCATTCCACCCCCTGCCCTGGGCAGGGACACCTCCCACTGTCCCAGGGACACCTCCCACTGCCCCAGGGAGCTCCAGCCTGGCCTTGGGCACTCCCAGGGATGGAGCAGCCACAGCTTCTCTGCCCAACCTGTGCCAGGGCCTGGCAGATGTTTGAGAGCACAGACTGGAGAGGTTGGATATAAACCTGTCCCTGTGACAGGAGTTTATCCCCAGCACAGACGTCACTGCTGTTTCATTTCTTACTCAGTTTTTATTACCTCTGGTTACTGATAATGCTCCACAAACCCTCCCTGAAACTGCTGCTGAGCTGAGCTTGATCTGTGGAAATCACACTTAAAATGAACTGATTTATTGCTCATATTTGGTTCAGCTGCCTCAAGGTAAGAAGGACATTAAGGCAGAGAAAATCTTCTTGGAGCAATTAGTGTGTGATCACACTCTGAAGCCTCCAAAGGTCTTTTCCAGCCTCAAGGATTCAATTATTCTGTGTTGATTTCAGTTTTATTGGGTGGGCTGGGCACAGGTGGTGTGGTGAGACTTGGTGCTCTGGTGACACTTTGTGGGAAGGGGACACTTGGAGTTTGTGATTTCAGAAGTGGCTTCAAGAGGCTCTCTGAGGAAGAGCCAAAGCCTCAGGACTGGCAGGGATGGGATGAATCATCTAATCATAGAATGGATTGGGTTGGAAAAGCCCCCCGAGATCATCAAGTCCAACCCTTGGTCCAACTCCAGTCCCTTTACCAGATCATGGCACTCAGTGCCACGGCCAAGCTCAGGTTCAAACCCTCCAGGGATGGGGAATCCACCCCCTCTCTGGGCAGCCCATTCCAATCCCTGAGCACTCTCTCTGCAAAGAATTTCTTTCTGCTCTCCAACTTCAATTTCCCCTGGCAGAGCTTGAGCCCATCGTGCCCCCTTGTCCTATTGCTGAGTGCCTGGGAGAAGAGACCAACCCCCAGCTGGCCACAACTTCCCTTCAGGCACTTCCAGACAGTGCTGAGGTCACCTCTGAGCCTCCTCTTCTCCAGGCTGAACACCCCCAGCTCCCTCAGCCTCTCCCCACAGCACTTGTGCTCCAGTCCCTTCTCCAGCCTCGTTGCTCTTCTCACTTGGGTTGGAAGAGACCTCTGAGATCATCAAATCCAACCCTTGATCCAACCCCACTGGGATCACTCTGGCACTCTGTGCCCTGGGCTGGTGATCACAGTGGGGTTGGATCAAGACATGGTGGATTCTCTGTCCCTGGAGGTGTTTCAGAGGACACTCAGAGCCACATCCGGTCCCTTCTCCAGCCTCGTTGCTCTTCTCTGGACCCCTCTTGGTGTGTCCCCCTCTTGTCCCCCCCTGGCACAGCTGTCCCGGTGCCCCGGCAGGGCTGGGAGGTGGCACCCGGAGCGCGGGGACTGCGCTGTGTGTTGCTGCCATCCAGAGCTCGCGGGGGGAGCTGCACTCGGAGCTGCTGCTCTGCTGCTCCCTCACCTGCCGCCAGGTAAAGGCCGTCAATAATCGAAAGAGGTTCCAAAAGAGCTGCAGTCTCCAGCAAGGACTGGAAGCTGCATCTGGCCACATCTGGAGCAAGAATGTTTTAATTTCGTGTTGACTCCGTTCTCTCCTCCCCCTGTCACTGGTTTGAGTGAAGAGAACATCATCTCCTCCCCCAGACACTGAGGAGAACATCATCTCCTCCTCCTGCCACTGGTTTGAGTGAGTAGAACATCATCTCATCCTCCTGCCACTGGTTTAAGTGAGGAGAACATCAACTCCTCACCAGACACTGGTTTGGGTGAGGAGAACATCATCTCCTCCCCCTGCCACTGGTTTGAGTGAGTAGAACATCATCTCCTCCCCCTGCCACTGGTTTGGATGAGGAGAACATCAACTCCTCACCAGACACTGGTTTGGGTGAGGAGAACATCATCTCCTCCCCCTGCCACTGGTTTGAGTGAGTAGAACATCATCTCCTCCCCCAGCCACTGGTTTGGATGAGGAGAACATCTCCACTGAGATCAGCTCAGCTGGTTAAATTTGGTTGTAATAATGCCAAGATCAGGGGTTCAATCCCCTGTGTGGGTCATTGACTGAAGAGTTGGACTCGATGATCCTTGGGGGTCCTTCCAACTCAGAATAGTCTGGGATTCTGTGATTTCTATTGTATTTATCCTCTCCCAGCCACTGGTTTGGATCAGGAGAACATCATCTCATCCCCAGCCACTGGTTTGAGTGAGGAGAACATCATCTCCTCCCCCAGACACTGAGGAGAACATCATCTCCTTCCCCTGTCACTGTTCTGAATGAGGAGAACATCATCTCCTCCCCCTGCCACTGGTTTGGATGAGGAGAACATCATCTCCTCCCCCTGCCACTGGTTTGAGTGAGGAGAACATCATCTCCTTCCCCAGCCACTGGTTTGGGTGAGGAGAACATCATCTCCTCCTCCTGCCACTGGTTTGAGTGAGGAGAACATCATCTCCTCCCCCTGTCACTGTTCTGAATGAGGAGAACATCATCTCCTCCCCCTGCCACTGGTTTGGATGAGGAGAACATCATCTCATCCCCCGCCACTGGTTTGGGTGAGAACATCATCTCCTCCCCCTGCCACTGGTTTGAGTGAGGAGAACATCATCTCCTCCCCAGACACTGGTTTGGATGAGGAGAACATCATCTCCTCAAAAAGAGCCTGCAGAAGATCAGCGTTCACAGATTGGCATTTTTATAACCTCGTTGAGTTACTCCTAAATGAGTTTTAATAGTTCTGTTTGAAAAGCAGGTGCAGGTTGGGTTGCTGCTCATTTTTGGGGCTGTATCTCAGGAGGGAAGGCAGATCCACCAGTTCTGGCTTTCCATGAAACCTCTCACTGCTCCTTTCAAAGAGAACAGACTTGAGAGTTGACCCCCTGTGGGGTCATCCACAGGTATGGAAAGTCAGGCTGGAGCTCTGTGGCCCTCCTGGGAAGGACCTGGAGGTGTTGGAGTCCAGAGGAGGTTGAGGTTGTTCCATTCAGGAGTAGGAAACGCTCCTGGAAGGTGCCAAGTTGAATCCCTGAGAGGTAACAAAGAACTAAACAATGAGATTGAAGCAATAAACTCTTTGCCTGCATTGAGGGTGTTTAAACCAGAAGATCTTCTGTGCTTTGTCCTCCCCTGCACCTTCCCCTTGTTCCATTGGCACCTTTTTAGGGCACTGCTGGTAATCCTTCAGCTTAGACAAAGCTTGGTTGGCCCAGCGAGCCCAGGGCTGTGCCAGCTGTGCCAGCTGTGCCTCTGACTCCCAGTCTTGTCTCCTTAATCAGATGTTTGGGGAGATTCTCAACTCCGGTGCCCACAGGAGGGAGCCAAACACTTTGTTCTCAAGAAAGACAAACCCCCCCACCTTTGTCTTCAGTGTCTCCATCAGATGCTCCGGGGTGAGGAGGAGGAAAAGCCAATGGAAATCTCTAAATCCACCGTGTGCCTTTTCCAAGGGAATTCAAACTCAGCCAGGAGATGATCTGAAGGAATTCGAGGAAAAAGCATCACGGTGAGATGTGTCAGACAACCATGGAATGCTGGAATAGGTTGGGTTGGGAGGGACCTTAAAGGTCATCTCATCCCACCCCTTGCCATGGGCAGGGTCACCTTCCCCTGCCCCAGGTGGAGGCAGGAATGTTGTGCCAGGGGAAAGCCACCTGAGATCTGGGAACCTCTTCCCGTGCCTTGTTCTTGGTTTTTCTCCCTCTAATCCAAACTTTGGTGTGTGCTGGATGAGGCAAATCCAAAGCAAACTTCCAACTGCCTAAAAATAAACAGTGTTTTTAAGAGGGTTTCACAGAGGGCTGAGATTTCTTCATCTTTAGCCACACTGGGGGGGGGGGGGAATTTCCATGTTAAAAGGAATCCACGATTGGGTGGGGGGTTTTTTGGAGGTATTTGTTGGATTCCATGAGGGTTTGAGCTGCTTGCTGCCATCTGCCTTGGCTTTGGGATTGCACACATTGCCTTGGCTTTGGGATGGAATGAGCTGTCCCAGCTTTCCCAGGGCTGCATCCCAAAATGAGAGCACCAAGAGATGAGGAATCCTGGCAGTGCCTCCAGTGGGATAACCCCTGTCAGGGAGGGAATCACCTGTTGCTGTCACCAAAACAGAGGTTGTTGGGGCTGCAAGTTGGTACATCTGATTCTCTCCTTCCTAAGGGCCATGAGGAATATTCATATTCTTTCTCCCCAACTTCCCTGTGCAATGGTTGGAGGATTTCCTTCCAAATGCCACATTCCCTTGAGCTGGATGGTAAATTTGTGCTTCTCCTGTGGATGATGTTGCCACCAAACCCCATCCCAGCTCTGGTTCTTTCCTTCCTAAGGAATATTTATAACATCCTTTCTGCCCAACTTCCCTGTGCAATGGTTGGAGGATTTGATTCCAAAGGCCACATTTCCTTCAGCTGGATGGTAAAGTTTTGCTTCTCCTGTGGATGATGTTGCCACCAAACCCCATCCCAGCTCTGGTTCTTTCCTTCCTAAGGACCAGGAGGAATATTCATAACATCCTTTCTGCCCAACTTCCCTGTGCAATGGTTGGAGGATTTCCTTCCAAATGCCACATTTCCTTGAGCTGGATGGTACATTTGTGCCTCTCCTGTGGATGATGTTGCCACCAAACCCCATCCCAGCTCTGGTTCTTTCCTTCCATGAGGAATATTTATATCCCTTCTCCCCAACTTCCCTGTACAATATTTGTAAGGATTTTATTCCAAATGCCCCATTTCCTTGAGCTGGATTTTTGGCTCTCCTGTGGATGATGTTACACCAAACCTCATCCCAGCTCTGAGTGATTCTTTCCTTCCAAAGGGCCACGAGGAACACTGAAAACATCCTTTCTGCCCAACTTCCCTGTGCAATGGTTGGAGGATTTCCTTCCAAATGCCACGTTTCCTTGAGCTGGATGGTAAATTTGTGCCTCTCCTGTGGATGATGTTGCCACCAAACCCCATCCCAGCTCTGAGTGATTCTTTCCTTCCATGAGGAATATTTATATCCCTTTTCCCCAACTTCCCTGTGCAATATTTTAAGGATTTTAATCCAAATGCCCCATTTCCTTGAGCTGGATTTCTGGCTCTCCTGTGGATGATGCTGCCACCAAACCCCATCCCAGCTCTGGCTGATTCTTTCCTTCCTAAGGAATATTGATAACATCCTTTCTGCCCAACTTCCCTGTGGAATTTTTGTAGGATTTCCTTCCAAATGCCACATTTCCTTGAGCTGGATGGCACATTTGTGCCTCTCCTGTGGATGATGCTGCCACCAAACCCCATCCCAGCTCTGGGTCAGTCCTCCAGGAACATGAGGCTTCCATGGGATGCTGGAGACACAAAACAAATGGTGTTTCATCCAACGATCTGATCAATGATAATGAAAAGGTTCAGAACAGCCAAAGGACCCCCCCACACAGAGAAATGCACGAGGACAAACAACAACTGAATCTTCTGTGTATAATTCAGAACAGCTCCAGGATGGAAAAGAAAATAGACGTGTCATGGGCAATGTTTGTTCATATGTGCAAAGAATACATTCCTTTCCCCTGTGCTGGAGTTATGAATTTGTCAGGCTTCACGTTTTTCCTCTTGTTATTCCTCCTTCTTAAAGGTCACTGGGCTCTGAGAGCACTGCAGAGTCTGGGCCCCACTGGAGTCCCCGTGGCCAGGGATGAAATGCCACCTGGGCATTGCCCAGGAGCCTCCTGTGCCCCCAGAGCTCAGGAACCTCTTCCTGCTGTGCCCCCAGACCTTGGGAAGCTCCTCCTGCTGTGACCCCAGAGCTCAGGAACCTCCTGCTGTGCCCCCAGAGCTCAGGAACAACTTCCTCCTGCTGTGCCCCCAGAGCTCAGGAACATCCTCCTGCTGTGCCCCCAGACCTTGGGAAGCTCCTCCTGCTGTGCCCCCAGAGCTCAGGAACATCCTCATGCTGTGCCCCCAGAGCTCAGGAACCTCCTCCTGCTGTGCCCCCAGAGGTCAGGAACATCCTCCTGCTGTGTCCCCAGAGCTCAGGAACCTCCTCCTCCTGTGTCCCCAGAGGTCAGGAACATCCTCCTGCTGTGCCCCCAGAGCTCAGGAACCTCTTTGCTGTAGATGATGGTCCTTTACTGTACATGATGGTCCTTTGCTGTACAGGATGGTCCTTTGCTGTAGAGGATGGTCCTTTGCTGTAGGTGATGGTCCTTTGCTGTAGAGGATGATCCTTTGCTGTAGAGGATGATCCTTTGCTGTAGATGATGATCCTTTGCTGTAGATGATGATCCTTTGCTGTAGAGGATGATCCTTTGCTGTAGATGATGATCCTTTGCTGTAGAGGATGATCCTTTGCTGTAGATGATGATCCTTTGCTGTAGATGATGATCCTTTGCTGTAGATGATGATCCTTTGCTGTAGAGGATGGTCCTTTGCTCTAGAGGATGGTCCTTTGCTGTAGGTGATGGTCCTTTGCTGTAGATGATGATCCTTTGCTGTAGATGATGGTCCTTTGCTGTACAGGATGGTCCTTTGCTGTAGGTGATGGTCCTTTGCTGTAGATGATGGTCCTTTGCTGTAGATGATGGTCCTTTGCTGTACAGGATGGTCCTTTGCTGTAGGTGATGGTCCTTTGCTGTAGATGATGGTCCTTTGCTGTAGGTGATGGTCCTTTGCTGTAGATGATGGTCCTTTGCTGTAGAGGATGGTCCTTTGCTGTAGGTGATGGTCCTTTGCTGTACATGATGGTCCTTTGCTGTAGGTGATGGTCCTTTGCTGTACAGGATGGTCCTTTGCTGTAGGTGATGGTCCTTTGCTGTACAGGATGGTCCTTTGCTGTAGAGGATGGTCCTTTGCTGTACAGGATGGTCCTTTGCTGTAGGTGATGGTCCTTTGCTGTACAGGATGGTCCTTTGCTGTAGATGATGATCCTTTGCTGTAGATGATGATCCTTTGCTGTAGATGATGATCCTTTGCTGTAGGTGATGATCCTTTGCTGTAGAGGATGGTCCTTTGCTGTAGGTGATGGTCCTTTGCTGTAGGTGATGGTCCTTTGCTGCAGAGGATGATCCTTTGCTGTAGATGATGGTCCTTTCTTGTACAGGATGATCCTTTGCTGTAGAGGATGATCCTTTGCTGTACAGGATGGTCCTTTGCTGTAGGTGATGGTCCTTTGCTGTACAGGATGGTCCTTTGCTGTAGGTGATGGTCCTTTGCTGTACATGATGGTCCTTTGCTGTAGGTGATGGTCCTTTGCTGTACAGGATGGTCCTTTGCTGTAGGTGATGGTCCTTTGCTGTCCATGATGGTCCTTTGCTGTCCATGATGGTCCTTTGCTGTGACTGGGAAAGGTTTTAGCCTGCAAAGCCCCATCCCTGTCCAAGCACTGTGGATGGTAAAGAACATTAAATCCAACTTTTCTTGATGGCAAAATGCCCTCAGTCTTCAACAGCTCGAGAGTTGGCCCTGAACTGATCACAGCTGAAGAAGAGATTGGAGTTGGAGCTCCACAAGGGAAGGAATTGGCTGAACTTGTGTGTTCTCTGCTTCTGAAATGAGGGATCCATCAAAGTGCTGAAAGGGTCCTGTGGGCTTGGGAAGCTCAGATGTTTGCAGGGAGCTTCTGGTCCTCCCTCATGTGTTGGGTTGGGAAGAAGACTCAGCCAAAGCCACTCAGAAAATCTGTGGCAGCACAAGATTCTGGGCCTTCTTTTGCTATTTTCTCCTTCAGAAGTTTCTCCTCTGCTTTAGAATTTGGGGTTGGGAGGAGGTGAAAAATGGGAAATCAGTGAGGAGAGGAAAGGGCTGTGCCTAAACCCCCTTTAAATTGTTACTTCTCTGTGTTTCTGTAGGTAAAACAAACAGGTTTTCTACTGGGGGCCATCAGATATAAAGATGATTCAAAGCATCACAGAAGGGGATGGATTAAATGGAGAATTAAAAGGGAAATAAATGAAGAACTTTTGTGGTTAAGTGTGAGGAGCTTTGGAAAATAATGCTCAAATTAGAAGCATCTGCTCTAGAAATTACAACATAGGTATTGCAAAAAATGCAATTTTTCCCTGAGGATGGGGAGGAATTAGGACTCCAAATCATGGGGAAGGGATGGAACCTTCTGCTCAGGAGACCCAAAGTGGGGGGTGGGTTGTGTAGGTCGTTAGCAGGGGCAGAACATGGAAGAGCAGCACTTGGGGAGCTCCAGTGGGTGGGGGATGGCCCTGCCATGGAATGCCAAGAGAAGGGCTCAGTTGGAGGACTCAGAGCCACTCCTGGTCTGACCTGCACAGCTCAGAGTCTGAGAGACCTCCCCAAAGCTGTCCTGAAGCTGGGAGGGGGCACCTCCACAGCACCACCCAGAGCAAGATTAAATGACTGTGGTTATTCCTCTGGGGGACTGTTTGCAGGAAAATTCCTGCCTGTGGAGACAGGAGGTGGATTGATGGGACAAGAGAAGGAGTTCATGGCTTGTGGATGCAGAAATCCCCTGGCTGGGAAGGGGCCCCTCTTCCTTCTCCTCAAAGAAATGGCCAAAATCATTATTTCTAGATCTGGAACAAACTCCTTGCTAAAATTTCCAGCGACTTGTAGCAATTTCCCACTTGGGGAATTCAGGAAGGAGGAGAAAATTCCAAGCTGGAGTTTGGAGATTGAGGCCAGTAATTGGAACCCTCTGGGTGTGGCTCTGCCATCCCCATCTCTACATGTGGAGCTCAAGAGCTTCTTGCTGTGTCTCTGTCCAGCACTTCTCTCCCAGCACAGACACTCCTGCTGGGCTTTAACAAGAAGATTTCCCAGAGGTTTTGTTTCCAGCTGCTCTGACCTTCTCTCTGGAACCTCCAGAACTGTCCCCACCATGGTCTGACACAGCTTTGGAGTTCCAAGGAATAAGGAATGGAGTGTTGAAAGAATAATGGAGAGATTTCCTGGATAAATACACACTTCAATATGTACAGAGAGATCATGGAATCCCAGCTTTGGGTTGGAAGGGGCCTTAAAGATCATTATTCCACCTCCTGCCATGGTCAGGGACACCTCCCACTGTCCCAGGGGCACCTCCCACTGTCCCAGGGACACCTCCCACTGTCCCAAGTTGCTCCAACCTGGCCTTGGACACTCCCAGGGATGGAGCAGCCACAGCTCCTCTGGGAATTCCATCCCTGTCACTACCAGAGAGGAATTTCTTCCCAATTTTCCATCTCTCCAGCCATCAGCTCAAGTAAATCAGTTTTGCTCCTCTGAAATCAGCAGATCCACATTGATATCAGCTAAAACCAGGCTCTTGTGAGCTAAAAGTCTTTCAAATGCAGCTGGGGGAGGTCTGGGGGGAAGTGGAAGTGAGGAAAATGCAGAGGGATGTGAAGCCCTGCACAGACACAGTGAGGGAATGGACAAAGGACACAGGTGGGAATCAGAGGAAAAATGGGAAGGAGTGAGAGCTGCTCAGAGCAAGAGAAGAGCTTTGCCATGGAAAGCTGATGCCATGGAAAAGCAAAATACTTCCCATTATAGATCCAGGTTAGGAGCAGTGAAGAGAAAGTCTGGCTGTGTGTGCTGGTTTAGAGATAAACCTGCAGGAGAAACAAACCCAACACAAGAGAGATTATAAATCAGAGTTACACTTTAATACCAATATTGCAATCAATGCAGTGGCACAAAGAGCAATTGGGTTTAACCCCCAAGCCCAGCAGTCTAACCCAGCCCCCTGGGGCACAAACACAGGGGGGTTTGGTGGCCCCTGTGCTGAGCCCCACGTGGTTCCCCCGAGGCCAAAGGCAAAGGAGGGGACAAAGCTGTTGGTGCAGATGATGGCAGAGTCTGGGGGAGAGTGGGGGGCTCCTCCTGTGCAGGGTCTGCTCCTGCTCTGGATGCCAGGAGTGGTGCCAGAGGTGCCCAAAGGCCAAGTTTGTCTCCCCTCAGGTTTGGGTGGGAGCCCCCAGTGCCTCCCCCAGGGCAGGGAGTTCCACCCTGGGGGATCTGACTCTGGCACTCAGGGGGGATTTTGGACTCGTTGCTGGCCCCTGAGCAGAGCTGAGCCCTCAGGTGGGTGTGGAGGTGCCAAGGAGTCCCTGCAGGGCAGTTCTCCCAGCTCCTCTGCCAGGCTTCTTTCCCAGCCAGCTCCCAGCCTGAGGGCTCAGCTGTGCCCTGGGCAGCTGCTGCCAATGGGCCCTTGGGAACAGTTGCTGGGCAATGGCCCAGAGGGTTTGGAATGCCCAGCTTTGGGCACCCCCACACTGGGACAAACTGGGCCCACCTGTTCAACTGGGACAATGTGTTATGAGGTTCTTCTAAAAGAGGGAATTAAGGTCAGGGGTCCATCTCCAGACTCTGAGGGCACTCAGGTTTTGGTGTTAGAACAATTCCTGTTCTTCCCACCCCATCCCTGAGAGCAAATCCACCCTGGGAGTGACTGTGAGACCTTGGAGTCCTTGAGGAAGGTGGGAATTAGAACCTTCCTGGGGTGGCTGTTCTGTCACTCACTGCAGGATTCACCCCCAAGCACAAGGCCAAGGATGGGCAAAGGTCCTTCTAATTTTAGCCCTGTGGAATTCCTAGAAACCAAACAAAATTGACTTTCACACAAGAATCTGCATTGTTTACACCCCCCAGTCCTCTGCTCAGTCAACAAAACCTGGTTTTTATTAAGGCTTCCCCTGGAAAAAAAAAAAAAAAGGAGGCATTTCAAAGGAAGGGAAAAAATGTTTGGTTTGGGTGTTTTGGTGAAATCTGGGGGTGGGATGGGGGGGAACAGAGAATGTTGGTGTGACATCAAAGCTTTCCTCTGAAATTCAAAGCTTATCAAGGGCCACAGATCTTTATCAGCTGAAAAGCACAGAGTTATCCAGGTGGGAAAGGACCTGTCCAGGCTGGAAAGGGACCTTAAAGTCCATCTCATTCATTGAAGTCCATCTCATTTATTAAAGTCCATCTCATTCATTAAGGTCCATCTCATTCATTAAGGTCCATCTCATTCCAGGGGCAGGGACATCTTCCACTAGACCAGACTGGTCCAACTTGGACAATTCCAGGGTGGGAACATCTAAACTGTTGGTTTAGGAGCAAGACAAGGGGGAAAAAGGCAAATCAGGCCCTGGAATTCTCAGGCACATATACATATATATATATATATATATATATATATATATATATATATACTGGGGTCAGTGTGGTGTGGTTGGTCCTACCAATCCAGGGCATGGATTTGTTGCCACCTTCCCAAATGAACTCGGGCAGTGCTGGCGAAGTATCTGAGTGGAAGGAAGGAAATAAATAAAATAAATAAAATAATAGCCATGTAGGAGTAGATTAAAACCCAGACAGTGCCCATCCAGTTTGCTTTATGGGTGGTGAATCCTCTCTGGAACATTTCCCACCTTAGGGCTTCATTTTAGGAGAGCCCAAAATGTCCCTTTTGTGCCATTGTCACCCAGGCAGCCAAAGATCAATTAATCACCTGCATGTGTCTAATTGCTGGACTCACAGGCAACTCTGCCCTTCCATTTTCCACTGAGTTGTTATTTCTGTCTCTCTCCTTTCTTTTTTTTTTTTTCCTTTTCTCCTTTAGCAATGACATTTGCATTCCTTTCAGCAAAAACACCAAGGTTAAACTAAAAATAAAGCTGCCCATCAGGTTTAGATTAGGCCTGGAGCAGGCAGAGCTTTGCTGAGAACGTGGATGTCACTCTGCTGCTTGCCCTGCCCTGCCCTGCTCTGCCCTGCCCTGCCCTGCCCTGCCCTGCCTTGTCCTGCCCTGTCCTGCCCTGCCCTGCCCTGCCTTGTCCTGCCCTGCCCTGTCCTGCCCTGCCCTGCCCTGCCTTGTCCTGCCCTGTCCTGCCCTGCCCTGCCTGGCCCTGCCCTGCCTGACCCTGCCCTGCCCTGTCCTGCCCTGCCCTGCCCAGCTCTGCCCTGCCCTGCCCTGCCCTGCCCAGCCCTGCCCTGCCCTGCCCTGCCCGGCCCTGCCCTGTCCTGCCCTGCCCTGCCCTGCCCTGCCCAGCCCTGCCCTGCCCTGCCCTGCCCTGCCCTGCCCTGCCCAGCCCTGCCCTGCCCTGCCCGGCCCTGCCCTGCCCAGCCCTGCTCTGCCCTGCCCTGCCCTGCCCTGCCCTGTCCTGCCCTGCCCTTCCCTGCCCTGCCCAGCCCTGCCCTGCCCTGTCCTGCCCTTCCCTGTCCTGCCCTGCCCTGCCCTGCCCTGCCCGGCCCTGCCCGGCCCTGCCCTGCCCTGCCCTGCCCTGCCCTGTCCTGCCCGGCCCTGCCCTGTCCTGCCCTGCCCTGCCCTGCCCTGCCCTGCCCTGTCCTGCCCTGCCCTGCCCTGTCCTGCCCTGCCCTGTCCTGCCCTGCCCTGCCATGCCCTGCCCTGTCCTGCCATGCCCTGCCCTGTCCTGCCCTGCCCTGCCCTGCCCTGCCCTGTCCTGCCCTGCCCTGCCATGCCCTGCCTTGTCCTGCCATGCCCTGCCCAGCCCTGCCATGCCCTGCCTTGTCCTGCCATGCCCTGCCCAGCCCTGCCATGCCCTGCCTTGTCCTGCCCTGCCCTGCCCTGCCCTGCCCTATCCTGCCCTGCCCTTGCCCTGTCCTGCCCTGCCCTTGCCCTGCCCTGCCCTGCCCTATCCTGCCCTGTCCTGCCCTGTCCTGCCCTGCCCTTGCCCTGCCCTGCCCTGTCCTGTCCTGCCCTGTCCTGCCCTGTCCTGCCCTGCCCTGCCCTGCCCTGTCCTGCCCTGCCCTGCCCTGCCATGCCCTGCCAGGGACCTGCTGCTCTCACACTCTGCAGCAACCAGGGATGGCTCTTGGAACATCATCTGAGCCCAGCTGGCACTGCCAGGGGGTGCCCACTGTTAATGTCTGTGTGGATCCTCCTTCTTCTCTTTCAGGAGGAATGAAGGTGTGGAGGAATCATTTCCTTCTTGGAGCAGAAATGAAGGAGGAATCATTTCCTTCCTACAGGAGAAAGGAAGGTGAAGAGGAATCATTTCCTTCTTGCAGGAGAAAGGAAGATGTGGAGGAATCATTTCCTTCTTCTCTTGCAGGAGAAATGAAGATTTGGAGGAATCATTTCCTTCTTCTCTTCCAAGGAGAAATGAAGATGAGGAGGAATCATTTCCTTCTTGAAGAAGAAATGAAGATGTGGAGGAATCATTTCCTTCTTTCAGGAGAAATGAGGATGAGGAGGAATCATTTCCTTCTTTCAGGAGAAAGGAAGATATGGAGGAATCATTTCCTTCTTCTCTTGCAGGAGAAATGAAGATGTGGAGGAATCATTTCCTTCCTTCAGGAGAAATGAGGATGAGGAGGAATCATTTCCTTCTCTTGCTGGAGAAATGAAGGTGTGGAGGGATCATTTCCTTCCTGCAGGAGAAATGAGGATGAGGAGTAATCATTTCCTTCTTTCAGGAGAAAGGAAGATGTGGAGGAATCATTTCCTTCCTGCAGGAGAAATGAGGATGAGGAGGAATCATTTCCTTCTTGCAGCAGAAATGAAGGTGAGGAGGAATCATTTCCTTCTTCTCTTGCAGGAGAAAGGGAGATGAGGAGGAATCATTTCCTTGCCTGGAAAGGTTGGAATCTTGAGCCATTCTCAGCCTGGGAAAAGCAGCAGCACATCCCTCACTCCCAGTTCCTTTGAAAACAATGAATTTATGTTTATTGTCATGCTGGGAGTGTCCAAGGCCACCTTGGAGCAGCCTGGGCTGGTGGAAGGTGTCCCTGCCCATGGCAGGGGGTGGAATGAGATGAACTTTCAAGTCCCTTCCGACCCAAACCTTTGTAGGATTCTGTAAAACAGCTTTTTGTTCTCAAGGTTTCGCTCTCTGCTCATGAATCTCCATTCCCTGAGGCAGGTTTATAAATATTGCCCAGCCTTTTCCCACTGGCTTTGGTGGGCTGGGAGCTCAGTTTGCAGGGAGTTAATCCCCCCTCTTCCAGAATTCCAGGGAAAGTGTTGCCATGTGTGGTCCCACAGTGGCATCAGAACCACCCTGAGTGTGAAACCAGAGTCTCCTTCAAAGCCCAACACCTCAGAAGGCCGAGAGCTGGCACAGAGTCCGTTCCTCTGTTACCCTTTCCAAAGGTCTCAACATCCAAAGCATGAGCTTATTTTTGCTCCCTGTGGGTGAGACAAAAGCTGGAGCTCGTGTTCTCATCTGAGAGGGTTCAGTGAGGCCACCAGGGAAGGCAGAGAGTTGTCCTTCACCCCTCAGCTCACCCAGGGTGGTGTCTCAGCAGCTGGAACTCCACCAAAGCCATCCTGGTGTCCTGGACATGGTGAGAAGGAGCTCTGGGGGGATCTTGGACCCTCCTGGGATGGATTTGGGGCAGCCAATCTTCACAACCCAACCACTCACCACCCTGTTAACACCGAAACTCACCCCCCTAAGGCATTAGGTGGAATTAAACACTCCCTTGCCATGTTTGGGATGTTCTGCTCTCCAGGAAGGTGGAATTAAACAACATGCCCTTGCCTTGCTGGGAATGTTCTGCTCTCCAGGAAGGTGGAATTAAACACTCCCTTGCCTTGCTGGGGATGTTCTGCTCTCCAGAAAGGTGGAATTAAACACTCCCTTGCCTTGTTGGGGATGTTCTGTTCTCCAGGAAGGTGGAATTAAACACTCCCTTGCCATGTTGGGAATGTTCTGCTCTCCAGAAAGGTGGAATTAAACACTCCCTTGCCTTGTTGGGGCTCTCCAGAAAGGTGGAATTAAACACTCCCTTGCCTTGCTGGGGATGTTCTGCTCTCCAGAAAGGTGGAATTAAACACTCCCTTGCCAAGCTGGGGATGTTCTGCTCTCCAGAAAGGTGGAATTAAATAACACTCCCTTGCCATGTTGGGGATGTTCTGCTCTCCAGGAAGGTGGAATTAAACACTCCCTTGCCTTGTTGGGGATGTTCTGCTCTCCAGAAAGGTGGAATTAAACACTCCCTTGCCTTGCTGGGGATTTCTGCTCTCCAGAAAGGTGGAATTAAACACTCCCTTGCCTTGCTGGGGATGTTCTGCTCTCCAGAAAGGTGGAATTAAACACTCCCTTGCCATGTTGGGGATTTCTGCTCTCCAGAAAGGTGGAATTAAACACTCCCTTGCCATGCTGGGGATGTTCTGCTCTCCAGGAAGCCACAATATTTATGTCCCTAAAATCTGGAGTGTCCCCAGGGCACAAAACCACCCTCTGAGCAGCTCTTGGCTCTTTAGGTCTGAATGGGATAAAGATCATTGGTGTTTGCAGTGCTTTGGTCTAATATCTTGAACTCAAAGAGCTTCCCAGGGCCCAGGATGAGTGAGGAGGTCCCAGTTGTGGGCTCTGCTCTCTGTAACTCAACCCAGACCCTGAGGAGGGGCAGTAAAGTTTGCTCAACATTTCTTAGTGTGGCTCTAAAACTTCCTGCCCTTTGCAGTGGCTTTGGGTGGTGGCAGAGCATGGTCAGATGGAGAGCTGCAGTTGGAGCAAAGCCTGGGAGATGTTCTGTCCCTGCCTGGTTCTTTGTAACCCTCCTGCAGCCTTGGCTTTCCTCCCTGGCCCAAGGTTTCCACAGGCACTTGCAAAAAGATGTGAAAGTTTAATTTTTCCCATGTAATGGGCCATGTGTGAACCTGTGACTTGGTTTTGGAATAATAAATGCACTTCAGAGCCCAAACTCTCTGTCTAAACTCCCCTCCAGAACTGCCTGACCTGCCCAAGGGATGCTCCTTCCCTCTGGAATTGCTCCTGGGCCCAGTCACAGACTTCAATATTTGTATTTTGAGTTCAAAACACAACCCATGTAAAGCCTTTATGGTCCTCTGCAGGCTCAGAGCTCACAGTGGATGTTTCTTATCCAGTGAATCTTGAGGTTCTGCCCACACTGGGCTTAGAGAGTTACAGAAATGCTGACATTGGATCAGTTAATTTAAAATATTCCATCCTGGAAGGCACTTCATTACCTGCCAGTCCTTCCAGAATTTGTGTTTCTGAGCTCACAGTGGATGTTTCTTATCCAGTGAATCTTGAGGTTCTGCCCACACTGGGCTTGGAGAGTTAAAGAAATGCTGACACTGGATCAGTTAATTTAAAATATTCCATCCTGGAAGGCACTTCCTTACCTGCCAGTCCTTCCAGAATTTGTGTTTCTGAGCTCACAGGGGATGTTTCTTATCCAGTGAAGTTTGAGGTTCTGCTCACACTGAGCTTAGAGAGTTACAGAAATGCTGACATTGGATCAGTTAATTCAAAATATTCCATCCTGGAAGGCCCTTCCTTACCTGCCAGTCCTTCCAACCTTTGTGTTTCTGAGCATTAATGACCTATTGAAAGGATGTGCTGAAAATCTGTGAGACACTTTTCCATCTCTTCTCATCTTCATTTATTAACCTTCTGCAAATCACTCACACAGGCAACTCCAACCAAAAAAAACAAAAAAAAAAATCTAAAAGAATCCCCAGTCAAAAATCACCTCTTGGAATTTGTCCCAGGATGAGCTGAAATGTTTTAGTGTGTGAAAAGGAGCTTGTAAAGAATTCCCCACTTCCTTTGGCTTTGAGGAAGGGAAGTTGTAAATTTGATTTTGGGAGCTGTTCAGCCCTTGGAACTTTTAAAACATTGACTTAAGGTTTAAAGAGAGTTTTGCTGGGATTGGGTTTGCATCCACTTCCCACTGTGGGTTTCTTCCTTCTGAGAGTGGAATGAGGAGCAGGGAAGATGCTTCATAAAATTAATTGATGTTTTCAAGGCTCTTCTCCTCCAACAGAAGCACAAAACTTGACTTGGGAGGAAACAGTCCCTGGGAATTCTGT